>NC_084760.1:65095866-65713366 GCF_028858725.1 Colius striatus | reverse complement strand
CCTTTGGTTTCCTTCTCCAGGGGGAAGAGGACAGCTCGAAGGAAGGGACTTCAGTTTGATGAGCCTTTGACCTGGACCTTACCATTCAACTTACCAAAATGCCTTACACATTCCTTAAAAAAGATATATGCTGACTTTACTGTAGATAAAAGATACAAGCCATTAGTGACCCAAACCCTAGTTTTGAAACCTAAAAAAAGAAAGAGAAAAATATATCTACCCAACCCCCTCAGCCAGTTAAACACTGCAGCTGGGTGTTTGTAAGGAAATCTTCATACTGTTTTGTACAACTGTTCCTTGCCCAGGGAGCTGCTCCGGCTGCGTTGGGGCCTCCCCCTCCTGCCAGGGCAGATCCCACGAGTGTGTGAAAAGGGAATTCTGTTTGTACATCAACTGGTGCAATTTTTATGGTGTTATTTTTAAATTGTTTTCTTTCCTTTTTTTTTTTGTTTTTGGAGTGAAAGTTAAGTGTGAAAGGCCCACCATGGAAGGAAGCCTCCCTTTGCCGGGGGGCTCTTGGCACGTATCCTTTGGTGTATTTCTGGGTGTCAATGCAATTAAAATGATACAGTTCAAAGGAGATTGGCCTTGCTCGATTTTTCCTGGTGGTGGTTGGGTTATTTTTTCTTTAAGTTTGCAGGCCAGGCAAGTCTTTGGCATCACTAAAGAAGGATCTTGCTGTGGCCAGGAGCAGATCCTTTATCCTTCCCCACAGTTGATTGTGCCACAAAAGCCATCCTCTCGCTTTGTTTTTTTTGCTCCAATATAAGCAAAGGAGAGAAACTTTTCCTTTCCTTCCCAGAGGCTGTGTGAGCAGGACAGAGGGTGTCCCAGGGCAGGGTGTCCTGTGGGGACAGGGCAGGGGGGGGATGAGCCACGTCAGCCTTGCGGTAACTGTTCCTGCTGCTTCCTTAACCCTCAGCGCTGCCCTCTCATGCTGCGTGGTGGTGGTCCTCCCACTAGCCTCTCCAGCCTTCTCCTCTCTCCTTCTTGTGGCTTTCTTCTTTAATTTTGCTCCCTCTATTCTCCCTCCTTTGTAATTTTTAATTTGTTGGGGTTTTTTTTCTCTTTTTCAAGCTGGTTCCCTAGGAAGGGGCAGAGGCCACGTGACAGCTCACTGCCTGTCTCCCCACAATAAAGCTGCTGAGCCCGGCACTGACATCAGCAGGATTTGAGAGGAGCAGGGAGGGAAGGGGAAAGGCCCCTGAAGTGCTTGGTCCTCCCAGGGTGTACAAAAGCCATGGCTGGGAAGGGGGCTGAGGGACAGGCCCACCTCCTGTTTTGTTTCCTTGGGGAAAGCAGTGTGCACTCAACCTCTGTGTTAGACACCAGAGACTTGATGCAGGCAGGACTGGGCAGACATCTGTCCTTTCCCCTCAGCACTGTGGGTTTGGGGACTGTGATGGAGAAAGGATGTGCAAAGGGGGGTGTGTGAGAGCCTCAGCCTTGGCTGAGCAAGGACAAGGGTTCCTGCTGAGTTCTGGCTGAGGAAAGGGAAGCTGAGAGCCACTCTCCTGTGTGCCCTCCCTCCCCCAAAACTCTGCCTCCCACCCATTGCTGAAGGTTTGTGCTGAGCCTTAAGGCTGAGAGCCCCCTGCCCGTTTGGTGGGTGGACCAGTGACACCCCTCCACAGCTCACTGCCTGCAGTTCCTCAGCAGATGGAGGGGGATGGAGTTCAGGCCTGTCAGGACAGCTGTGTCCCAGTGGGGTGGCTTCAGCCCTTTTACATCATGGCTGAGACCCCACACACTCATCATCATGAGCCTTGCTGCTGCCCACCCCTCCCAGCCCTGCTCTCAGGACTACTGCATACTCTTAGGCAGCAGATCCTTTAAGTGCCCAGACTCTGATGGCTCCATCTCCCCTCAATGGTTTCTTGTTCTGGACATTGTGGCATATGGGGAGGCCCTCATGAACAAAGGGCCTCAACACCATCAGCATCATCTCCTGCCCCAGAGCAGCATACCTGGCCTGTCACCTTTTGGCTTTTAAGAGCCCTAAAAGTGAGAGAACACCAGGGTTTTACCACAATTGCAAAAAAGCTTCGTCCAACCCCCAGGCCGGAATGAGCTGTTGAGTGTCCCAGGGTGGCTGCCACCCCTCCTCATCAGCAGCAAGGGCCCCAGAGCAGCAGGGACAGTGAAGTGATGCAACCTTTTGGTTTCTCAGGGCTTTTTTCCTGCTTCTGCAATGGTGATTTCCTTTGTTGTGGGGTCTTGTGCAAAGCAGAGCAGATATCCAGGCGTAACAAAGCACCCCGAACAGCCAGTGCCAGGGGGCTGTCTGCATCCCCAGTGTGCTGCAGGGCAGGTGGGCTCTGAGGGGCTCCAAAAGCTGCACAGGAGCAGATTCGGTGTCCTCAGTGTGAGGGGAACACAGTGCCCTTCCAGTTTTAGGAAGAAAGAGAGGTGCTGATCTGGTTAAGCAGAGCTGAAAACCCCCATCTCTTTGGGGAAAGAAGTTTTGCTGAATCGTCTGCACCTGGAGTGGTACCACTGGGACTTCTTCCCCCAGCACCTTTGTGGAAGGGGAAGGACATCCTGAGGGGTTTAAGAAGAACCCAAGCCTTGCCCAGCAGCACAAAGGGCTGAGGGCTGGCCAGCCCCTGCTCTCCCAACAGCAGGTTTTGGTAACATACCCCTCACCTGAGGGTTATCTCCTTTCCTCCAGGCAAGTCACACTGTCAGCTTCTTACTCCCCAGCCTGTGAGTCAGGGCAGGCAGCCAGGCCTCAGGGTGCTGCAGGCAGACACTTTCTTGGTAAGGATCAAGCAATCACCCAGCTGGGGTGATTCTGGAGAACTCTGGATCTTCCTGCTGGTGTTAACTTTTCAGCCTGGGTTCCTGGCTTTATCAAACCACAGCTTAAGACCCTCAAGTTCACCTTTGTTGAAGCAGCTGAACGGTGCTTCCACCATCTGCTGCTGCTCGTGCTCATCAGGCCTGAATTACCACTCTCCATCTCCCATCCCCATCTTCTCCCCAGTGGAATGAACAGAAATGGCATTTGGGGAACCTTTTGTCTTCGCAGGGACTTAAAAAAGGTCTCTAGAAGCCCTGCTTTTGCTGAAGCCAAGCTGCACTACCCAGACTGCAGTCCTGGCTCAGAGCTTGCCTGGCTCTGGGCTGTGCCCATCACCTGGAACCCCTTCACCTTTTTTCTTCTTCATGTAGTCCTGTTAGAAAGCAATTTCTCTCCCTGGTGACGGTCCAAGCTCTAGGAAGCATCCCTCATGTTGTCTTTCCCTGCTTGCCTTGCATTTTCTAGGTGATCTGGGAGAAACCTTAACTGAAACGACTGGAAACAGTCACAAGAGGAAACATCTCCCTGTGCTTTTCATTCCCTCCCAACAACCCCAGAAACGGTCACAAACAGCCTTGGGAGCTGGTGGTTTGGCCCACTGACTCTGTGATGTGGACAAGCCTGAAGCATTATAGCTCTGAAGGTGAAGAGTTGCTGCCAGCCCTACAGTGCAGGGCTGTTCTTCCAGAGATACCAGTGCAACACCTCAGGACTTGCTGTGAGGGTCCTAAAAGCAGCCAAAGCCTCAGAGATTGGCTGAAACAGTGGGGCCACACCAGGACATAGCCCAAAATGCCACCTCAGGCTTCTCAGCCCTCAAAGGCCTGGCACTTTGTACCCAAGTCCATGATCTGAGGGCTCTCAGGTTGTGGGAAGTGCTCTTCCACCTTCCAGGTCTGTTGGCCTTTCCCCTTTGCAGGGGCTCCTGCTCCCTTTTCTAACCAAAGAAGGAAATTCCAGGCAGGAGACCAGTGCAGAGTCACCTGGGCTGGGTATCTCTCCTCCCAGATGCCTGCAGTCTGGAGGCACCTCTTATCTGGTGGATCTTGGCTGGGAGTTCCCTTTGTTTGTCAGCCACCACCACTCCTGCTGTGTTAGGCTGGCTTCCTTATCTCAAGCTGGACTTTGGACAGAAACTAGTGCTGCAAGACACCTCAGCAAGGAGGAACTGTTTATGAGGATCATGACCCATTTGGGCAAGCTCAGAGTCAACTGAGACACAGGCTAAAAGCACCAGCAGCAACCGTGCCCGTTTGCTTCTCTCAAAGCAAACTCTGGTTCTCTTTGCAGGACAAAAACCTTGTGCTTCCAACCCTGTGACCCATGTGGGTGCCAACCTAGAGCAAGCACTCAATGCCTGCCTTTAATTAAAGGTTTTAACCACTCAGCATGGCCAGAGAAGGAGGGCACACACTCTCTTAGGTAATGGACCATCATTTCCATGGCCCTGCAGAGAAACCAGGACAGCAGTGCTCAGCTTGACAGTTCAGCTCTCTGTCCCTGCCCAAGAGCTACAGAGGAAGGGGCAGCCTCCCTGCACCTCTGGCCAAGAGCTCAGAGGAAGGGGGAGCCTGTCCCTGCACCTCTGGCCAAGAGCTCAGAGGAAGGGGGAGCCTGTCCCTGCACCTCTGGCCAAGAGCTCAGAGGAAGGGGGAGCCTGTCCCTGCACCTCTGGCCAAGAGCTCAGAGGAAGCGGCAGGCTGTAACTGTCTGGGCCAGCCAGAGAAAACAGCACAAAGTAACTGACAGGTGGTCCGTTTCTCCTGCTCATAGTACAAATGTGTTTCCCATGAAGCTCCCCACCCCAAGGAAACGTGGGCCCAAAGCCTAAAAGGCAGAGCCCAGGTGCTGTTGGGGAGCTGGGGCCTGCAGCAGGCTAGCAGTGGCTCAACTGGGACAGGAGTGCAGGGTCAAGGAGGGCAGCACACTTCAGAGACAGGTGAAGCTGCTTTCCCCCTGAACTGCTCCTTGCCCTAAACCAGCTCGTTCCTGCCCCCTCCCTCCCTCCTTTCTCCCCTGCAGAGCAGCACAGGGCAGAGCGGCTCCCCGAGGGCCCCAGCAGCAGCACCAGCCCCGCTGCAGGAGGGTTGAGCCCGAGGCTGGAGAGGAATCAGTCACTGACCCAGGGGAGGGGAAACCCCATTTATTTAGGCTATTTGAATTTGGCACACACAGAACATAGCACATGAACGCACTGGAGGCTAAGGGTGGTGGGGTTTGGTTGGGGTTTCTTTTTTGTTCTCTTTTTCTCTACAGACATACAGGAAAAAACTCTGCAACTCCCATGTACACATTACACAAAGGAAAACAGCTTTAATCAACCACTGGTGAAACATGGAAGCTTTTAAGATCTCTGTAGCTGGCACAGGAATGTTTCTCTACTCCCTCCCCCCTCCCCCATACAAAAGGCATTTCAGGTCAAACTTTCTAGTAGGTGATATTTCCATGCATTTCTACAGAATTAAAGAAGCTAACAGACAAAAAAGCCCAGATCAAGCCGTATTAGTCAGGCTGATTGGTTCTACTAAGTTAAATCAATAGTAATTATGGAGAAATGGACCAAGTGACCAAAGGCTGGGGCTGAGAACACCACTTTGGTTTTATTTAAGGTGTGGTTCTTTCTCATTGTACTACTCGTAACTGGAGAGCTCTAAGAATCTGCATTGTCAAAGCCTCAGAAGCATCCCATCCACTAGTGTGTATTAGACTAAGCTAGTTCTAAAAATCAAACTACATCAACAGAAGAAGCATTTTTGTATAGAACCACTCAGGCTGGAAGAGCCCTCGAGACATTTTGTAACAAGAAATTTGAACCTACAGAACAAGTGAACCTTTAAATATTATTATTACTGCACTGTGAAGTCACAAGAGAATGGATTAGGGCTGTTTCTCCAGAAAACTCTTATTTCACTTCAGAATTAGCCTTTATCAGTGTAGCTCTGCAACTGCAAGCACAAAGAATTTAACCCAGTTTTGGTGCCAACAGGTTGCTTTAGCCTAAACTTTAACTACAGGTTTTTAAGCTTTGTATTAAAACAATTGCAGGGGGGGGGGGGAAAGGTTTTTTTTGAGTTTGGCAATTTGGCCAGTAGCCTCAAAAAGACTGATTGAATTTTGCTTGTTACAATTTAGAGAAAGCAGGAAGAGGAAGCAGATTGTTCTCACCTCCCCTCCTTTCATCCCAGGATACACTGCTGCACTGGACCAATATTTTTGGAGACCTCTAGTGTTAATCCATCAGGGACAGTATTGGGCTGGACAACCAATGCAAATATTAATACACCAAGATAAATCCTTAGATTTGATTTATTTAGGGTCATTTGTACATAATGAACTACATTTCCAAAATCTACTTGATTCTACAAGACAGCTTCCCTACAGTTAGTGAAACCCTTGCCTAGAATGGTTGCTTTACATAACTGATATATTAAAACATGGAATGCTTGTAGAGTTGTGGCACTGTATGACATCTACACAGGACTTCCTTCAAAAGCTACAACTAGGGAGCCTCCTAGCTTCTCAGCAATGCAAGCTCGGTTGAGGTCCTCTGGCCCATTTGCTTGGCATTCATGCTTTATGCCTAAAAAAAGAGGCAAAACACTCAATAATGCAGTATCTCAACATGCTGGTCATCAATCAACCAAACACACACACACTGGGTAGTAATATTAGAAGAGGTGAGCTGGTCACTCCAGCAGGTAAGTTCTGCCTTAGCTTAGGAGCTGGGATGGTTTTCCCCTGATATGTTGCAGGAGATGTCTGGCTACACACCAAGTAGAAATATAAGGAAGAAAGTCTGCACTAGATCAGCCCTCAGACTGTTAGCCTTTTCATTGCAGCCTATCAATCTCTGGTTTCTAGTGCCACCCTGGATATGGCAGGGGAGGGAGCAACATGCAGGCACACTAAGATGGCTGACTTGGATCCTGCTGGCTCTGGGGAGGTGGGTGAAAGGATCAGTGAGAACCCAAGATGCAGAGACTGCAAAGGCTTTGCTGGTTTAAGCAATCAACAGTGGTCTCTTTTCTCAGGAGGGTGAGGAACCCAACCCCAGTCTGTCTTATGCAGAGAAAAGCAGAATTGCTTCAAGATCTCCCCTTTTGCGACTTCCACGTGTGCAGCACACAAGTGCCAGGCTGGGCAGCTCCAAGACACTGCTGAATTATCCCGTGAAGGCTGGCACTGCTGCACAAGGAGACCGTCAGTCTTGCACACTGCAAGATTTTGGTCCAGCACAGCATGAGGAACTGAAGGGAGGGGAGAGGGGGAAGTGACATTTGGCTACAAGCCCCCACAATGACTGACTTAGCCTGAAACTCCCAAATGCTGCAGCAAGGTGTTTACTCCTTGGTTAATGGTGCCTGACAAGCTGAACAGAACTCTGCTTCTCCAACACCTTTGGAAATGAGTAATCATCAGCACAGCTCTAAAGCAAGTACATTGTTAATTACTGCTACTGCAGTGTGGGGGAGTTTATGAGATGGTGTATCTCAACAGACACAGGGCTGAAAGGCCTCTGCCACACAGGTAGCTCTGCACAAAACCCAGCTCCACAGTATGAACCTAATGGTTTCCAGCCTGCAGAGGTGCCGCTCTGTGCAGTGTAGCTAGAGTAGCACAGGCTGCAATGCCTCCTCTTGTGCTAAGCACAGCTCTAGTCTCTAAAATTCAGAGAGTCAGACAGTGTAAGCTTTAGCTAGAGCTCACCTTAGCTCTGTTACTAGCATGTCAGAAAAACAACTCCAAAGCAAAGTGCCAAGGGTTAAGCCTCGCTTTGCAAGCATTGTACGGGCACGTGCCTGAGCACTGGCTGTTTTTACGCACCTTGGAACTTCTTTTTGATTGCATCCTTGGAGCTTGCGTAGATCATCTTACTTTTGAGAGGTGCTTGTTCTGGTGCCCTAGTTGGGACACACCAAAAAGAATGCAATTAGTGACACTGACCATCCAGCAGAGACGAAAACAGTACCCCACTGAGTGAAACGTCTCCTGCCTCAGAACACAGCCATCAGGCTGTCTGGCTCACTTGGAGCCTGAGTGATACAAACAGCTCGGAGACCTCACCCACAAGTGCCTGGAGTGAGTTGGGGAAGAAGGCTTACCACAAGAAAAACATCAGCTCTTCTTTTTTGGACTCCTTGGTCTCGAAGCTGGCGTCATACAAGGCATAACGGCAATCCTTCTCGGGCAGCATCTGCACAAAGTGCTTGAAAGGGTCGGTCACCGTCACGCCCACGTCTCCCACCAGAATCTCTTTGCCTTCTTCCACGATAATGCACTTTTTGTCTGGACTGAGGCAGAAGATGACAGCCTTCTTCCTCTTCTTCACCTCCTCGGGCGTGGAGCACTTGCGCACTTTCATGTCGTAGAAGATACGGCACACCTCATCGGCAACTTGCACTCCGGATGCCTGCAAGGACAAAGCAAAGGCCTTTAGGGCAAACAATGCCAAGTTTTCGCAACTACATTGCTGCACTGCCTTAAATCTGAGGCTGGAAGACGACTGATACTGGCAAGAGTGACCAGTGGTCTGAGGGTCTCGTCAGAAAAGGCTGCAGGCTCTCTCTTTCTAGGCCAAGTAAGGAATCCCAAGTCTCATTGCTGCCCACAGCCAGCTGCCAAACCCAAACCAGCCCAAAGAAGGCATGACCCTATCTACGCAAGACCAGTGTTTTAGGGCAGTTTTACACGCATGTCCACCCCTTATCCTCTTTGAGATTCAGTTGTGGCAGGTGCCTGGCATTACAGCAGCTTAGTTTTGTTACCCATTTCAGGCTGGCTGGACAAGCAAGCCCAGGAGAACCCGCTGTTCCAAGTCTCCCAGCCATTTGTAGCATTCTTACTAGCAGCAGCTTTGGGAACAGAGGTGGCCAAATTCCACACTCATCACATGGATTTGGTTTAGAGGTCAAGAGACATGGTGGGGCAGCGGAACCACAGTGGTGCGGATGGCTCAACTAGCCAACTTTCAGAAGTGGCTCTGAATTCAGTGTTTTAGAGGGAGAACTTGCAAGCCTATTATCTAATTCCCACCAGTTTTTAAAGCAAGCTGCCCCCCCTCCATGA
Source organism: Colius striatus (assembly GCF_028858725.1). Taxonomy (NCBI): domain Eukaryota; kingdom Metazoa; phylum Chordata; class Aves; order Coliiformes; family Coliidae; genus Colius; species Colius striatus. The sequence continues at coordinate 65,704,497 of NC_084760.1, read as the reverse complement.
AGTCTGAGAGGAAATTCTAGTTAGTTAGTGGTATCCCCCTGTGCTAGCTGTAATAGGTATAGATGCAGCATCACACATCTAATGTTAAAGGGAGCTGCATAGAATAAAAGAGGACAAGACCTATCAAGAACGACATGAGGCTGAACTGCATTTTCAGTCTGCTGCTTTTTTGGGAATGAGGGAAGAATAAAGGAGCTGACAAGGTAGAGGCATTTGTATCTCAGTTTTGTTCTCAGGGTGCAGTGAAGTTGGAGAGCTTAGAAGGAGCTCTGCAATAGTGACTACTGCAAATATGAGAAGCCAAACTGGCCAGCAGACACTGCTAGAAGGACATCATAGCCAGAGCAGTAAAGACTAAATTAAAGCCAGTCCACCACTCATCTAGCTGCACAAAACACTGCATGCCACATAAACAGTGAGATTCCTTTCTAATACTGCTCCTTTCCCCTGTTGGTTTTCAGTCTTCCAAATTCAAATGACGTTATCCTCAGGTATGGCAATTCATATCTCAGAAGGAAAATGACCCTCCTCCTCCCTCTGTGTAAACTGCCACACGGCACTGTTAAAAGCACAGTCAGCAGTACTAATCAGCCAGGGAGAGCATCATGTGAGACACATCAACTGAAAAAGACTAAAGGTTGAAAAAGACTAAAGGTGCTCCACAGATTTATTTTGTGGGGAACGCTGTACCTCGTCAGAGTGGAAGTGTTCTGAAGAAACAGCAGAGTTCAGCTGCAAAACCAGGCAGATGAGTGGTGAAGGGGAACTGCTGGTACCATCCTTCAAACAGGCTGTCCTTGAGAGATGATTACTCACTGGCCAACTAATTACATGTTTGTTCTTTTCCAAAGCCTTGACCAATGCCTACCATGCAAGACCTCAGATAAGCCCAGATTCTCCTTCTACCAACACAACCCCCTCTGTAACTTCTAGTAACTGGCACAGCTTTGCTAACCCAGCAAAGTGACACAGTTGGTAGAATACTATAACCATGAAGTTTGGCATCTAGGTATCTGCCAAAGGCTGGTCATGCAAAATCAAGGCAGTCTCATGCAGCAGTCAGTCTGAAACAGAAATTTTTGCCTAGCCTTGAGAACACTGATCTTCAGGGGTTTGCTGAAACACAAGGGGACCTCCCTCAAGATTTACAATGCACAGCTTATCTATTAGGGGTAATCTATCCAGAATCCCTTGGTTCACTCTGAGAAGGGAGAAGAGGGAGTATGCATATCTCCAACAAGGCAAGGAAAGTAAGTGGAACAAGCCTGTTCCAGGATGAATTTGAGCAGGAGTGCAAACATCAACTCAAAGTGACTCATTCCTATGTCACCTCCTCCATTTGGAGGCAGTGCACTTTGTCAGTGTGTGACTGAGAACTAATGATGAATAAAGGTCTTTCTCCTCATGTCCTTGTGGCTGGTGTAGGCAAGAGCTCTCTGGGAAGACTCTAAATAATACAAGGTTACCCTAATAAAGCAAACAGTGCAGCAACTACAACTCATTCACTAACGACAAATCCACAGCCAACAGGACAACCTTTTCCTTGTTTGACTCTGAGGTTTGTCTTCCGACTCAGCAGGTGACATAAAAGACTCAAGATACTAAGTAGAAAATGCTCAGAAAGCCTGAACTAGCACGGGAATGAGCCTAGTAAGCACGTAATTGGTTCATGTCACCTAGCTCCACCTTAGCAAATTCTAGGCCTTTGCTCCAAGACCACAACTAATTCCCCTCTACCAGATCCTGCTGTCAACAAGTTAACTTTGAAAGAAGAGGCTAATGCTCATCAGAAAGCCAGAGGCAAGCAGCAGCAGCAGCGACAGAGCTGCACATCGATGCAAATTGTGCAGTCCAGAGCATGTGTTTGTGCTACTGCACAGCCAGAAACATGTATCCAAGTTGTTTCCTTATAAAGAAGCTGAGCACTGCTGGCAAGTCAGCTCAGATTCCAAAAATGTTGAGAGTATTTAGTCTGGAAATTCAAAATTCACTGTTAAAATGCAGCTGAGAACTGGGACTGACTAGAAGCTAAAGAGACATTAGCAAGAACTGGATTTTTCAGCTTTCCAAAGCAAAAAGCTGTTAGTAGCTGGTGCTACTCCTTTTCAGAGCTGCTTCACAACCCCTGGATTCATCACAAGGGCTGACATTAGCAGCCATTATGTTGCTGGGGACAATGCAGATTTGTTCCATCTGACAAAACCCTATAGCTGTGTCACAGTATGGGTTGAAATGAATCCATAAACTCCCAGTGCAGCCAACTGCTTCCAAAAAGAATATGTACTTTTGTAACTGTAGGACTCCTTCTTCAATCCTTGGCTTGTAACAGCCATGACTGGCATGGTATACATACCTAAAAAGGTAAAAAACCCACCCTAACCCTAGGCAGCTTTTGTTGTGAGGTGGTTGCAACCACTCTGTGCAGGGCAGCAACAGGATGGCTGTTAAGAGCACTGGAACAAGGAGAAATGCCAGTCACAAATACATGTCCTCAATCGGTATTTTAACCATGTCTGTGCTGAATGGTCCAGAAGAGCAGTTGGTGGCAAGCCTTCATCCTGCTAGTAATGACACCATAAATGTTTATTTGTTTATCTGAATTGTCTCTCTTTGGCCTAGTTAACTTTAAATCCTCTACTCTGAGGATTCAGTACAGCATCTTCATTGTTATTTTGTGCATTCTGGCTTGGATGCTGCAGGGCTATAACAGCTAGCCTGGTTCTGTTCCTTTTTCAGTGTGAAAGCAGCTGTCCAACTGGGACTGGTATATGGTGGCTGTTCATTCAGCAGTACATGCTGCAGGTACTTGTAAGATACACAACCATCAGCCAGTGGTATTTTGTTGTAGGGGACAGATCAACCTTTTAACAGAGGCAACACCAACTTAAAACCATTGTTGGGACATAACTGCAGAGAAAAGACTAAAATCAAGTAGGCAGCTCGTTTCTAAAGCAGGACCTCACCTGCATAGGGCTTGATGGCCTCACTGAAACAAGGCAGCAGCAAGGAGACAAGCCACCTCATTATCAGCTGGGAAAACAATGCCAGTACAGGGAGCTTGCAGGGAAGTATTCAGATAAGAATGTAGTGAGCTTGTTTCTCTGAGGGAATCAGCAAAACCGAGTTAGTGCAAATACTGGGAGAGAACTATTGCAAAGTCTGGTGGGCAGTGTTGCCTCTTACATTACCCTGGAGCACTTAAAGCAGCATCCCCATTCTATTTTCATATAGGCTGCTGTAGGCACATGAGGTAATGGTTGCATTAAATGCCTCGTCAGCACACGCTGCAGTAACACAGCAGCTCTTATTCCCTACACAAAGCCCTCCTTCCTGCCTCAAGTGCAAAGCACTGCACGAGGCTTGTGAGAGCAGAACGCTGTCCCTACACAGTACAGCTCAAAGAGAGAGCCTTCTGTCTAGCAGGCTTCCAACTGCAAGCGCTGTCCCCAGCTGCCTCCACTAACAGCTTCCAACATTTCACCTCCATCACCAAGTGCTCTACAACTGAAATTTAGGGGAGGACTGAAGAATAAGCCAAAGCTTTCTCAAGAAAATCTCCATACACGGAAAGCCATTTCAGGAGTGCCAGATGCCTGATAAACTGGATTTGTAGAGAGCCTGCACTGAAACATGAATTTAATACAATGCCTTTCCTTTTTTGCTAGGAAGCACTGTGGGTTTTTCCTTCCTGTGATCAGAACTCAAGAGCCCTCCACCAGCAGTGCTTCTGCAGGCATTATCTACAGAGACATTTTCAGAACCAGTTCTCCTTTTGTTTGGGAACCACACACACGCATTGCATACACCAGCACGGACTGTCTGCAGCTACTCAAGTGGAAACCTGCTTCTTAGGAAAGCAGAATCATACTTTTTTCCCCCCCCAGAATTTGACACCAAGAACTTACTGAAGCACACCTCAATTGCAAAGGCAGATTTGAGAACACTGTGCTCCTATGTTTGCTAGTCGCACTATCGCCATATATTTGGTTCTCAGTTTCTTCAGCAAACACCTTGTTTTCCCTACGCTTGGCATACCATTCCTATCTACCTTTGAAATCCCTTGCCACCACCAGAACTGCCCATGTAACCATGTGGCATTTCCATCTGACTCAGTAATGTGTCATAGTACATCTCCGCAACAAATCTTTTCCTCCATTAAAACCTATTACCATCTGACTGTTCTGGGACAGCAGCCTTCACCAAGCTGCCCTTTACATGGCCACACAATACCCTGGGACATCAGCAGCAACAAGACCCTGGAGGGAAAACTGAACCAAGGCAGTTGTGAGAGCAGCTAGCAGAAATAGAGAGTCACAGTCTGTTGGCTGCAGCCAGGCTAAGTTTTTGGCAAATCAGGCCTCTGAAAAGGTGTCAGTTATGGCTGATGAACCGACCGAAAACGTAGGTGGTTGAAAATACAAGGATCTTAAATACTGATTTGCTTTTCATCTGTTATTTGGTCAGTCAAGAAGACCCATCTGATATTACCACCCCCACTTTACTGAGCAGGAAAGGAGGCAAGGCACAGAGTGATTAGTTTAACTTCACCCCAGCGACACCCCAGTCACAACAGGCCTTGTCCTCTGCTACCTACAGCCAACCAGCCAGACACCTCCATTCACACCAGGCAGCCCTATGCATCTCCAAATCCAGAGGTTCAATTCAGATCTGCAGCATGACAGGAAACAGTATAACTAACTGCCTTATTACTACTGTTGTGTAAGAGGCCATTATTTGCACACCATAAACCACGAAGAAGCACGGTTATTTGCATATCACTTGTAGGCAGATCTTGCCAGCTAGGCTCAACTTTTTTATTTTGCATTGTATTGTCTCTTTTTTTGGAGGGGAAGGTGTGTGTGGGGGGGAATCCAAACTCTACTTTTTTTTCCCCCCAGTAATAAGAAAGGTTATTTACCAGGCTCTTCTCGACATTGGCCAATGCTAGGACGAGAGGCAATGGGTATAAGCTGGAATATAAGAGGTTCCAAAGAAATACAAGGAAGAGTTTCTTCACTGTTCAGGTGAGGGAGCACTGGAACAGACTGTCCCAGATGGGTTGTTGAATCTCCTTCTCTGGAGACATTCAAAACACACCTGGATGAGTTCCTGTTTGACCTACTCTAGGTGGTCCTGCTCTAGCATTGGGATTGGATGATCTTTTGAGGTCCCTTCCAACCCTTAAGATTCTGTGACTCTGTGACTAGAAGAGTAAGAAAGCAATTATATATATTTAAAAAAAAAAAAAACAAAACAGAAGTCTTCCCTGAATTCCTGGAGGTCATTTCCTCAGCTTTCAGCCAAAAAAGAAACCATCACATTCTCTGAGCTACCATGAAGTTCACTCTTGAGTCAATTATCAAGGTAGGTAGAACAAGCAATACCCACAAAAGGCAATCCCAGCAACACTACTGAAAAACAGGAACTGTTGGTAGCCAGCAGCAGGGCAGAAGTTTTGAGTAGTACTCATTCCTGTGTCGAAACGGGTGTTTTTACAGTAATGTGAGTGTAAGCTGCTACACAACAGGACTCCTGCAGGAAGGCAAAGCTTCTCAGAAACACACTTGTCCCAGAAATCACATATTATGAGCCCAAGTGACTATAAAAATTTTCTTGTGGCCCTTCAGGCACCCAAGGCAACCTCACGCTTCAGCCTCACCCTTAAGGACAGGCTTTGAAGGGTCACTCTGGGCATCCCAGATACCTGTTAGCAAGGTCTCCTTCCTGGGGATCACTGTGATTACTGAACAGTCAGGCAAGAGAAAGGCTCTGAAGAGCTTTACATGCAAGCTGTAGCTGTCTGCAGGCTCCCTCCCGTGTGAGATCACTTAGGTCAGCCCTTGCTCCCAGCAGGAGTCTCTTGATAGTGATATTCTGACAAGGCAAGTGGGAACACGCCAGACACCCACACTACCAATTGTCATGAGGCTGTCATCTTGTACGTGAGGCATATGTACCTTGTAATTACACAGATTTGGGAATAGTATTGACTAACAACCAAGAAAAATAATTTGCACGGTCCTCCAAAGACCATGGGCTCATTTAATCCAGCAGCAAAGAAACTGAACCTTGTGGCAAGGCACAAAAGCAGACAACCCAATGCTCTTTTCATACCAAATGATGCCCTCCTGCTGGCATTACTGTACTTTGCCAGAAGGCCTACGCTCTTTGCCCAAAAGCAAATTCATTTGCAGCGAGTAGAAAGCATCTTAAAGCCAACCCAGATCCTGTTCCAAAAAGGAGACTGCTATGAGAAATACTAGTTTTGACTGACTGGTGAATTCTCTGGTTCTGAAGCAAGAGGAAGCTTGACACACTGAGTAGTCACTCTAAACTAGGTTTGCGTACTGCAGAGGTGGTAGCTAGCTTGTTCAGACAAGCCTATTTTAAATAAGAGCTGCAAGTCTTTTATCAGCTTCATCTGCAACTCCCATTAGCTCTGCTCCATGCTGTAGACCAGCCATAGATGCTTCGACTTGGGTGTTATAGGAAGTGGGGAGATTAGTAGCATGTTCTGTCTGCGAGGTCTACACAGAATAAAACTTTACTGGGTATACCACATGTCCAGGAAACTAATGATAAATACCATAGGAAGGCCTCAATTTATAAACCCAAATAACCTAGGCAAGTGCATCAAAACTCACAAATGCTTGTTGCTGAACAACTGTTGGTTGCAAAACCAAGACAGCAGTTAAAACTAGATAAGTAAATAATTCAAGCTAATTTATCAGCCTCAATAGCCTAAGTTAAACGAGGCTGCAAGCTTTTAGCATAGGCAATAGAAAATGAAGCACAACAGCCATTTGGTCTATTCTGTCTCATGAAAGGAGTTTCTCTGGCATTTCTTTGAAAGGTGGAGAAAATGGGGAAGTCAATGTGCACATTTAATATATTTTTATGTCTCCTCCATTTCCAGTGTTATGTCTTAGATAAAATGCTTCCAGCAGTCTATCTTCTCCGTGCAGAGAAGCAAGAAAAACCTTCCAAGCCCTTGCAGCAAGTGTCTTAAAATTTAAGCTCCTTCGAGTGGCTGCTGCAAACATTTGTTTGTTGCGAGCAACGTTTCTCCTCCCGACAGCTTTGCTTCCCCTCCTTTTGTCTCGCTACCAGGACTGCTGCCTCCAGCCAGGCCTGACGAAGGGCGGCCTGGTCCCGGGAGGCTGCGCACCGGGGCCGCGGCTGGCAGGAGAGGATGGGTGCTCGCCTCTGCGGCTTCGCTCCGTCGAGAAGCCACGGCCGCCGTTTTTCTAGGCCAGGCCCGAAACCCCTCGGCTGTGGGGGAAGATGGCTCCCGCGCCGGGGCCGGCCGTGGGGGCGGATGCGGCTGAGGCCGCGCTTCCTGCCGAGTGGGGCAGCGGCCCGGCCCGGCCCCGGGGGTGTGTGTGGGGGTTCCACCGCCGCCCCCCGCGCCCCTTCTGACGGGCAGAGATCCGCTCTCGGCGCGGCCCTCCGCGTTGGGGGTGGGGGGGGGGGAAGTGATCCGCCGCCGCCCCCCACCCCCTCCCGGCCGCGCCCTGCGGCACGGGGAGGGGCCGCGCATCGCCCCGTGGCGGTCGCCGCCGTCCTGTGTCGTGTGTGTGTGTCGTCCCCCCCACCCCCCACGGCCATTCCGGCCTCACAGCCCCCTCCCCCACCCCCCGGGCGGAATGGACGCGCCTGCTCCCACTGTCTGTGTGCGGCACGGAACGCACCATCGCCTCATGGGGGAGGACGAAGGGGAGAGGGCAGTTCCATCGTTTCAAGAGGGGGGAGTAACCTACCGCCGCCTCATGGCGGGATGGAGGCGGGGGGGGGGGGGCGGGGGAAGAGCAGAAGAACGGGGATCCACCACCTCAAGAGTAAAGGCGAAGCGAAAGGACCGGGTGGAGGGAAGGAGAAGGAACGAGAGACAGGATACCATCGTGGTGCCGGGCACAGCGGCGCCGCAGGCCGGGATGCGGCGGACAGGCGGGCGGTACCAACCTCCCGTCTTTCCCCAGGGATGAAGGCGGGGGGTGAGGGGGAAAAAGTGTAACGGCCCGCGCCCCCGACGGCGCCTGGCTGCCTACCATGGTGTCGGCGAGGCGAGGCGCGGCGCGTCGGGCGGCAGAGCGCGGTGCGGCAGCGGCTGCTCCTCTCGGCGGATGCTGGGCGCGGCGCGGGCTCCGGCAGCAGGAAGGGAAGCGGCGAAGGCGCGAGCCAGGCGGAAACGCTGCCGACGTCACGGCCGCCGTGCCCGGAGGAGGAAGCGGTTGCTATGGTGGGAGCCGTGCGTGGCAACGCCCCAGACCCCTCCTCCACGCCTCCCCTCCTCCCTTCCTCCCCCCCGGCTCCTCGCGCAAGCGCCCGCCCGCCCGCCACCAGAGGGGCGGGTAAGGGAGCCCACGTACCCCCATTCTCTCCTCCAGCCTGGCCAGGGGGGGACCCAGTTACTGGGGGGCGGCTGCCGCCTGATTGACGGCAGCCACGCGCCGGCCGGCCAATGGCCGCCGTCCCCCTCAGCGAGGCGGGGCGGGATTTACCTGCCCGAAGGTGTGCCGCGGGCCCGGGGCGGGAGGAGGCGCGGTGGGGCTCGGGGAGCCCTCAGGGGAAAAAGGGCGGGATGTGTGCATAAAGGATTTGGGCTGCTGGGAGCGGGGCTGAAAGGCACTGAGGCAGTTGTGAGGGGAACGGCTGGGGGGTACGGAAGGGAGCAGCCAAGGGGTGGTCGTGGCCCTGAGGGAAGCAGGAGGGGAACCCTGAGGAAAAAGTAGGGAGGGGACGTGTGCTAAAAGAGGATTTGGGCTGCTGGGAGCGGAGCTGAAAGGCGCTGAGGCAGTTGTGAGGTGAACGGCTGGGGGGACACTGAAGGAAGCAGCTGAGAAGGATGTCGTGGGCCCAGGGGAAGCACCGAGGGGCTCAGGGAGCCCTGAGGAAAAAGGGAGAGATGTGTGCAAAAAGAGGACTTTGGCTGTTGGGAGAGGGGCTGAAAGGGACTGAGGCAGTCGTGAAGGGGCAGGGGGGCGGCCGAGGGGCACCAGCGGGAACAGCGCAGGGGGCTGTCGTGGCCCTGGGGGAAGCAAGAGAGGAGGCGGCCTGTAAGAGAGCAGATGGGGGAGGGTGCTCAGAAGAGCTGGCGAGGAGGAAGTGTGAGGCTTTTCTCTCTCTCTCCTTTTTTTTTTTTTTCTACTTTTTTTTTTTTTTCCTCTCGAGGCTTTTTTCACTACCTACTTTGGTGCGATCTCAGTCAGGCACTCCTGATTGGCTCGGGCCGGCCGCGCTGGCTGCGAGCTGCAGGAAACCCTGTGCATCGCTTCCAGTGGCGGCGGCAGTAGCGTCCCCGCATGAGTCAGAGCGGCATCTCTTGTTAGGTGGCTGGAACAATGAGCGGCTTGTCCTCGGCACAAAGCTGCCCACTGAGAGATCGCTGCTCCTGAGACCGGGGAGCTCGGAAAAAGCTGCCGTGCCGTGTTTATTGCAGCGGTGCTCGCCCTGAAATGTCTAATTGAAATGAAATTCTAATTTCTGTAATGTGTCTGGCCAGTGAAGCTCGGGCTTTTTCTAATAATAATATAGAATCACCCACTCATGTTAAAAAAATGTGTAAATGGTTAGATTTCTTTACCGGATCTTAACTACAGTGATGTTCCCCACTTGAATCAATGAGCAAGAAACCCCTGGCATCAAGCTTAAAATTCTCTGCCTGTTAGGACGCACAGAACAAAACCAAGGCTTAGTTGCTTTTTTTCAGGGCTGGGATATGAGGCAATAATACTTTGTAACATTAAGCTTTAGTACTAAAGATATGAGGAACACCTTACAGTTTTCATCCATATTAGTGTTCTACATGTTACATTTTTATTTTTTCCCCCCTCTCCTTGCAGCACACCCTAATAGATGCTGTTGTGCCGGTTCACATTAGATAGAAGTTGCTGAAAGACCCCATACTGAAGATGCGTGTATTGAAAAAGCAGTCCCATTGTGTTAGGCTCTCATGTTGGGTGAATTATGCTGGCCAGGGGTCCCTTTTGCAAGAGCACTTGCATCACATTTGTGATGAAACTAGCAAAAGACCTACCAGTGTGAGTTAAGACTTAAAATTGGGGTGGGTGGGTAGTTCTTCCCAAGGCTTTTTTCTGATGAATTTAATTGAGGAATGCTTAAACTTGGACCAAAATCTTAACTTATTTTGGAAGTAATAATGAGCTAAGTGAGGATGTGTTTGGGTTTGGGTGTTTTCTTAAAAAATATACAGTTCTAAACTAAGATAAAATGCCTGTGTAATTGTAGGGCTTCAGTCCTACAGATACATTTCTTTAGACAGCTTGGTCTCGTCTTTCTGCTATGACCGTTGGCCCGTTGTCTGTGCATGCAGTGTGGATGGGAGAGAAAACCAAGTTAAACTCTGTTTGGCGACAGGGGCCTCCCTGTGTGATACCTAAAGCAGACCTCCAGTGCTGCATAAGGGAACCCTGGGGCAAATTGTGCTTTTTAGTCTTAATTGATGTGGGTGATAGCTTGCTCTTGGTTGGTTTCGCTATGAAAAAGGGTACAGAAGTATGACATCCTGGGGAGGAGGGGAAGAAGTGATGTAAGGCCATGAGAACATGGCTGGGGCTGTTACATTTTGTATACTTATAAGGGAAAAAGAGTTGGAACTGGCCTGTTGGCTCAGTCTGTTTCAAGAGGTCTTGTTGCATTTTTGGAAACATTGCGGTGGGTTGAGAAAGGTACCCAGTTAGTTAAAGGAGCCTCGGCAAGGACAGGAGCTCCTTCACCAGCAGAGTGAGGGAGATCTCTCTCACTTGTTTTCTGTCTCATGGAAAAGCTATGATTGCTCTGGGAGGGGCACTGCCTGAGAACCACGGTGGCTTTTGGAAAGAAAACAGCATAGCCCAGTGAGGCATAAACACAGCAGTTGTGATGCTTTGAGGAAGCTGTAGGCCAGAGCTGTGCACCAAGATTCGCTGGCAAGTTCCTGGTTTATGGGGGTACCAGCCTGCTTTGGCACAGGGCTCTGGTGAGCTCTGTGTTGCTGTACCAGCACAGGCACTGATTGCTCCAGCCCTGCCCTGGCAGCTGCCTGATGGTGATTAGTAGTACATATGTTACAGTTTGGGAACCCCCATCTGTATGTAAATCCTGTCCTGCTCCTTGCATGGGGGAAGGGAAGTCTGTTTTTCCAGCCCTGTGCTGCTCCCTGACTTTCCAGCCCACTCCTCACATGCCTGTGACCTCAAGCATCACCCCAACTGTTCGCAGCGCTGCGGTTTATCCTCGGAGACGGCTCGTAGCAGCATTCTCATGCAGCAGCTACAGAGCTGTCATCTCAGTTCCTGAACCAAGGAGGAGCTCCTTGTTTTGTGGAGGGTGTAAGGTCATTTTAGTGCTGCTTTTTGCAAGCTGCCTTTCCATCCTTTTGACAGGATAAGGATGTGGGGCAGAGGTGGGGAAGTGGTGCCTTGAGGTTTATTGCCACACTGACTCTAACCCACTCATGGCTTACTGCTCTGCCAAAGCACACCGTGTTATGGCCAGGTGCTGTGGTGGTGTGCAAAGAGAAAGGCTAAAGGCTTCTCTGAGTGAGCCCCTTTGCCCCAGGGGTTTCAGTGCAGTACAAGGTTGTTACGAAGAAAGAAATGAATGCTATGGAGCACTGAAGCATTGTGGAGATGGAGGGGTTTTTACTAGCTTCGCTGCTTTTCAACACTGAATAAGCTTTGTCTTTTTTTTCCTAGTGTTGATGCTATAAATAAGCTAGGCTGAAAGCTCAAGCTGGATGTTTGGATGAACTGACTTGAAAGGCAAATGGCGTTTGCAATTAACCTGAAACTTCCCCTCCCCGCCTCCCCCAAAAAACTGTCCCCCAGCCATGAGGGAGCCCAAAAATTGTCAGCAGCCCTGTAGCTGGTGGTGACTGCTTTGGCTTCAGTCTGAAGCACCAGTGTGAACTGCAGCCAAAAGTCTGCCCATGAAGGACTGCTTCAAACCCCAGCGTGGTCGACGTGAAAAGTCACCCATGGAGTCCCATTTGAGAATGAAACCCAACAGCAACAGAACCTAGAGATCAGTATGCCCACCTTTCTGACTGACTTTGCAGCATTTGAGATGCTGACTACTTGCTTACTTTGTATTCCTCAGCGATTTGAACTCCCCCTCCTGTCCTCCAAGCTACTGACTCATTTCCTCCTTTAAAACCTTCCTTTTTTAGCCTTTCGCTCTTGAAGTATTTGGTGGCTGTTTTGAGCTGCCTGCTCCATGCCTTACTTAGGCAAACTCCTACATGACACCCCTGCAAGCCCTGCTCTTGTACAATGGAAATTTGGGGATTTTTCCCCAATATTTTCAGTTCTGAGAGGCAGCTTTAGCTACTGACTGCACAAACTGCTGCTTTGCTGTTGGAAATCAGGGAGGCACACAATCTGCAAAGCAGCTTGTGAGCTGACACTGCCGCTGCTTATGCTAATTGCTGTTGTCTCCCTGTTAGCCTTGCTTCCCCCCATCTGCCTGCATCCACCACCTGCTGCCTTTTCATACCCTTTCCCTCTGATCTCAAGCAGGGATCGCAGAGACTCCTCTTCGTCTGGGCAGCAGGATCAGGCCCTGACATTATGTGTTGTCTCATGCAACAGAGAAACAGTGAGTGTATCCTTGTGCAAGGCCTGAGGTGGTGGTGGCCATGAGCTTTGCTTGTGGCTGATGGATGCTACTGTAACCAACTGAGCATGCCTGCATTGTAGTCCATTTTTTTTCTCAGGGCTTATGGAATATTGGCTCAGTGCTCTTGGCATCGCAAGGCTCAGCAAAGATAATTTTAGACAGGAACAGAAAGTCTCTGTAAACCTTACAGTCATAGCTATTTCACTGGCAGAAACAATGCCATGAGAAGCCATTTGCTGTGCATTGCTGAAACGTTCTGCGGTAGGTGCACTGGAGTAAAAATTTAAAGGGAAATGTAGGGGAATTTCCAGAAACTGCTGTGATGCACCATTCCCTTTCCAAGGAGGCGGTGTGGCACAGCAGCCAGCCTGCAGGAACCAAGAGCCCAGAGTCTGGTGCAAACTAAACCTCTGCCTCAGCCTGTGGAGTAAGGCTGGGCAAGCTGGTTTTCCCCCTTTTACCTTAAGTTTCCCGTTTGTGAAATGTGTACGTTGTTACTGCCTTTCCTGTAATGCCATTTGAGATTTAGTGGAGATCAGAGATGGATGGTTGCTTATAAATACATGCTATTTTTACAGTAATGAAAGGTTGTCCTAAATTGCTAAGGATGGATGCCAGAACCCATGTTCTTTTTAATATGCTCTCAGCTTCCACAATTGCTGCAGGTTGCAGTACATTTAATTTCCATATGGTTAAGAACTCTGCAGGCTACTGGACCAAAATCTGACCCTGCTTGCTGCTGTAAAACCAGGCTAATTTATCAGCCTCATCAGAACCCTTCTGGGTAGTGTGGGATGGGGAAGGGAGCCTGATGCTTCGTGACCCCTGGGGCATTTTCACCACTGGAAGGAGGAAGTAACACAAGAAAGGCAGCCCAGGAATGGAACAGCCCCATATTAATTTAAATATGCAAGAACGTCATCAAGCTACTCTCCTACCTGGCTTGTTTAATTCTTTCTTTTTTTTTTCCCCTTTGCTTTTGTTGCCACTAAAATGCCTGTCCAAAATACTTTGTGTGATGAGAATGAAAAGTATTCTGTCCCAGATCAGCTTAAGGACTAGACACTGCTCAACTCTCACAGAAATCCTCAAAATAGGCAACAAACGCACTTAGAAGGGTTTGGTTTCCCTACGGACAGGTGAATTGGATCATAAACCCCCTTCAGTCTGAGAAGGGAGGCCTTGGGAGACCTCTTAACCAGCAAGTAAATCTTTAAGCAGCACCTCTGGCTGTATTGTTTACATGGTTACACTCCTGAGCTTTTGCTGTGAGACAACTCCTTTTATAGAGGGGGAGGGCTGAGCCAAGAGAGGCTGTGTGACTCTCCCAGCCTCAGGCAGGAAATCTGCGGTAAGCCTGGTGAAGCCTTTACTGCCTGTACAGGGTAACACCCAAACCTTCAGGCCACCTCTTCTCTGCACATGCAAGACGATAATGCTATGGCATCGAATGTGGCACAGCCGCATTAATTTCTTAGAGAAGAAGGACCTGTGGCTTATGTGGGCTTTGTTCCAGGTGTGAAGGTGATCATTGCTGAGATCTATCTGCAATGCCATTAAAAATGTTTTACTTCCTGACTAAATTATGATGGGTTTTGCACTTGCCTGCATCAGAAAAACAAAGAAACCTCTTGGCATTGTGTTGCTTCTGCAGGATGGCTCTTTTTTCTGGCTTGGCAACTGCAGGCCAGTTTGTGTTTGTTTGGGCTGTGACCACTTGCTGAACCTGTCTAGGTTGAGTTCTCAGGAGTGGGGAGAGCTTGGCTCTTGTTACTGAGGTTTAAAACTGGGAGTTTGTAGTGAAGAGGGGCTTCTGAGGGTAAGATTAAGTGGCATGTGAATTAGCCCAACCACACATATCACCCATCATGCCAGGTGCTGTACAGGCATAGGCTGGGAAATCCCCACCCTAATCTGCTTACTATCTAACCAGAAGATAAGAAATGATGGGATAATGAAAAAGGAAGCAACGAGACCATGTTAGTCAGCATGATGGGTCTTCACCAACAGTAGCCTGATATCCTGGAAGGGCTTGCTAGAGGACAGTGAAAGCTGCTTCACAGCTGTCCATATGAAGTAGCACTGGATGTAATTTCTGGGAACGCAGTGATGTATGAGGGGGTGCTGTGAGAATTTGAGGTGGTTCCTGGAGGCCTGAGCTGCAGAGCCGGCTGTGGAGAGGTTTCTAAAGCACAGCCCTGGCTGCTGTGACACTGGTGAGAAGCCACAGGCAATGACTGTGGAGCACAACTGGGACAGGTGAGCAGGGCAGATCTATCCACGGCCTGGGATTGGATGGGCCTGTGAGAGCTGGAGGGGCCAGTGGCCTTACAGCGTTCTGCCAGGGAGAGCAAGCATGCCAGGTTGGGCTCGCTTATTATTTTGCCTTGAAGTGTATCAGGCAGCATAAAAAGGGCGTTGCTTTCCTGGTGAAGCTGCCTCAGGCATTTACAGACAACACTCCTACTGCTGCTTCTGCCATGTGACTGTGCAAGGTGAGGCAGAGGAGCAGGAGGATATTGCAGAGAGACAAACTGGGAAAGAGGAGGGTGTCTCCCTGTTTCCCACAAGTGTGCAGATAGACAGCAGACACAGCCATGGATGGGAACCTCTGACAGCGTCCTGACCTCTTATCTGGGTGGTGGGTGTGATAACAGCAGGATGTGGTCTTTATGCACTGGTCAAGAGTGGCCCAGCTTTCTGGGCTGATAGCAGCCATGGTGAGCTCTGTGTTGCTCTTGTGGTTGGTCTTGTCCAAGGAAGCAGCTGTGAGAAAGACTCCACTGACAAACAGGGTGTTGTGAGTGGAGCAGCAGCCCTTTCCCACCACCTTCTTTAGATCTGTTCTGTGCCTGGATCTGTGATGGTGGCCCATGCTTGGTGTGCTGGCGCTCCTCTGCCACACTGGCTGGAGAAAGGCTGTAGCTGGTCTGGTGGGATGGACCAACTTGATGTGTTCCCAGTTGTTTTTTAACCTCAGACAGCAAGTAGGCACCATGCAGCTGCTTGCATACTCCACACCCCCAGTGGGATGGGCAGGAGAATCGGGGGGGGGGGGGGGGAAATGAAATTTGTGGGTTGAGATAAGAACAGTTTAATGACAGAAATGAAATAAAAGATAACAACAACAAAAGTAGTGAAAAGGAATATAACAAAGAGAGAAATAAGACCCAAGGGAAAAAAAAACCAAATGAAAAACTCAAGTGATGAACAATGCTCTGCGATGCCTGAGCAGTGATTGACTCTCCTCACCAGCTCCCCCACTTTGTGTACTGGGCATGATGTTCTAGGGTATGGAATGGCCCTGTGGCTAGTTTAGGTCAGCTGTCCTGGCCACGCTCCCTCTCAGCTCCTTGTGCACCTCCTCGCTGGCAGAGCATGGGAAACTGAAAAGTCCTTGGCTTAGGATAAGCGCTACCTAGCAACAACTAAAACATCAGTGTGTTATCAATATTGTTCTCACACTAAACCCAAAACACAGCCCTGAACCAGCTGCTAGGAGGAAAAATTAACCCTCTCCCAGATGAAACCAGGACACCAGTCTTCAGCAGCTGCCAGTGTCTTTCTGAGCCACTTCATTGCCTGAGTAGCACAGCTCAGATCTCTTCATGGGTCATGTCGCCCAGTAAACCGTGGGCGGGTGCTGGTCCAGAGCACGACCGGAGCTGCGTTTGAGAAGGAAGCCGGGAAGCACGGGTTGCCAGCCCATGGCCTTCGGGCTGAACCTGGTGTGCTGCAACACTGCCTTCTGCTGGCTGCCCAGCAATCCTTCCCCCGGCCCTGACACCTCTTGATCGGGCCTGAGTTCACGATGGTTCCCGGTTCCTTTACTCCCTAATCTGAGGTCAGCCTGGTCCCATTGAAGGTGGTGGTGTCCTGGCCGCTGCGTGTGGCCATGCCTGGGCCCTGAGGGTTGGTGATGCCTGATTCCCTGAGGGTGGCGGTGCCCGGGCTCTGAGAGTGGCGGTGCCCGAGTCCCTGAGGGTGGCAGTGCCCGGATCCCTGAGGGTGGCAATGCCTGGGTCCCTGAGGGTGGCAGTGCCCGGATCCCTGAGGGTGGCAATGCCTGGGTCCCTGAGGATGGCAGTGTCCGCGCTCTGAGGGTGGCGATGCCCGGGTCCCTGGGGGTGGCGCTGTCTGGGCCCCTGAAGGTGGCGGTGTCCGGGCCGCTGAGGGTATCGGTGCTAGGCCGCCGCGGGGTGTGCCGGGGGAGGGGGCGGTGAGTGTCGGCCGGCTGGCCTGCTGCCGCGGGCACGGTGTCACCTGGTGGCCGCGAAGGGCAGATACAATCCAGTACTTTACAGCTCACGGGTTTTTTTTTTTCTCCGTGTTGGTTTTGGATTTTTTTTCCTCCTCTGAGGCTTTCCCTAGCAGCCTCATGTCTCTCCCCAGATGCTGTGGCTGCCTCCTGTGGAGATGCTTAAGCTGACAGTCTTGGCCAGCTCTTGGTCGTTCCTGGAGCATGGTACAGGTTCTTAGACTGGAAGGACCATTACGGAGCTGCAGAGGGAATTGCCCAGGGACAGGCTTGCTAGGGCCTGGGATGTCACAGCTCCACTCATATTGTCATAGGTCAGATCAGTTGTCTGTCTGGCCTAGTATCCTCTTCCTGACAGCAGATGCCTGAAGAAGGATGGATGAAAGCAATTAGCTGGCAGCAGAAGATGGGCTAGATGGTCTGCTAGCCTCCAATGTGCAGGTAGGAACATCTTGAGTTTGACATTACACCTCTGTGGATTTCATTCTTTCTGGCTTCTGTGGATTTTGTCTTCTCTGATTTCTAGTCAGCACCATTTGAACCAGTGAAGACTCCTAGTGTTCACTACACCTTATGGAGGGGCAGCTGGGCAGGAGGCTGCTGCACTGGGCCAGGAGGTGGGAACAGCTCTTTGAGGTTGCATGGACATTGCTCATCTGCATGCTGAGGCTTGTGCCAGAGCGAATGCCAGAAAGGACTGGTGGTATGTCACTGCTGTCTCTCTTTTCCAGGTCCCATGGGGTTACTACGCATGCCAGATGTGTCCAGATTGTGGGTCTGCTGATCTTCAAGCAAATAGGAGCTGTGACACATAGCTGAGAACTAGGTGTCAAGGTAGGCCTTAAGGAGCAAGCTTTGTACGTGAGTTATTGGTGTGAGATGGGGTGGTTTTGGCTTCTCCAGGTCTTCTTAGACTCTTTAAGGACTACTGTACACTTGAGCTTGACTGTTCTTTAAGAAGGCAATGCCAAAAATCTGTGCCAAAAAGTGCCAAAAAGCCTGTTGCTTCATAAAAATCGTGTTAGTCTGAGATCTTTCTCACCCAAATTCTCCTGTTTTTTGGCTGGGTCTTGCTTCTGTTTTGAAGTCTCCTAAAATATGGATGATGAGGATTGAGGCGTTTCTCCCCTTGGCTGGTAGGTTAAACAGCTGCTGATGTTTCTCCAAGCAGACCAGTTCCATGCACTTCCCTTTCATTTTGTCACTGCCTTACCATAGGATCATAGAATCATTTAAATTGGAAAAGATGTTTAGGATCATTGAGTCCAGCCATTAATACTGCCAGGCCCATCACTAACCCATGTCCTTCAGCACCTCATCTAGATATCTTTTAAATACCTCCAAGGATGGTGACTCCACCACCTCCCTGGGCAGCCTGATCCAATGCTTGATAACTCTTTCAGTGAAGAAATTTTTCCTAATCTCAAATCTAAACCTCCCCTGGTGCAACTTGAGGCCATTTCCTCTTGTCCTGTCACTTGTTACTTGGGAGGAGAGACCAACCCTCATCTCACTACAACCTCCTGTCAGCTAGTTTTAGAGAGCCATAAGGTCTCTTTCCCCGACTGACATCCCATCAGCTTTTGTGTTCTCTCACTAGTATCTTGGATTCCTAGAGCAGTACTGTCTAGTTTTATTTGGACTGGAGCCATGGCATCCCCTAAAAAACGCTCATGTAAACAGATGCAGGTACCTCTTGTCCTGTGAATGTGTGTCTCAGCACAGCATGCATGTCTCGGGTGGAGAAAGGGCTGCAGAGCTTGTGTTGGGGCAGGCTACGAGCTGAGAGTTGTACCAGGCTCTAAAACAGGCACTCCTCTGCTAAAAAGCATCTTGCTCAGTGTTCACTGACTGCTTTCCAGTGCTCTAGAAGGCAGCACAGGACTGCTCTGTTTCTGTTTTGCTCTTGTGCCTTTCACCTAAGCGCGGAAAAGCAGTGAGGCTGCTGAATGCCCATCTTTGCAAATTCACATTTTGCCACCAGAGAGCTCTCCATCCTTCACACCAGTCCAAAGGTGAGGAAATAGTGGCCAACATGGCAAAAAAGAGTCCCTCAATCTCCACTGCATCCCAGCTTTCATTGTAAGAGCTGGACTCTGTGATGCTTGCTTTTTAAAAAACAAAAAAGAATTATTCTCTACTGCTTGGATGAGTTTTGCCCCTTCATTGCAGACTTGTTATGAAAATGGGCATACTGAAACTGGCTATCTGAGAAAACACAGTGAGCAGGTGGAAATCTGGTGTCAGCAATACAGTTTTCTAGTCTGTGGTGGTTTGGACAGTCTTGCTGTTGGAATAGCAGGGCTTGAGACCGCCTGAAGTTCCAGCCTTGCTGCGAGTCATTCTACAGGAAAACATGGCACTTGTGCTCACATCCAGGATCTTTGGTTCCACAGAGAGCGTTGGCACATGCAGGAGGTTTAATTTTGCACTAGTTTGAGTTTGTAATCTCCACTGATATCACTTTTCCTGTTTCATTACAGGGTGAAAGCGTTAACTCCCTTGAACAATGTAGTTTTGGTATTTTCCATCTACTCTCCTTCCTTCCAGTGCCTGTCTCTGCTCTAACCTGGCACCTCCACAAGCACATATTCCATCTCCCCACATTTCTGCTTTGCTGAGGAGACACAAGTCTTGCACACCTGGAGGAAAAGATGGATAATTGGTTTAGTTCCTTGAATATGTGAAACTGATACCTGAAAAAATAGTCCTGGATGAGCAGTCTGAGTGCTACAGTGAGTTTCAGAAAATGGCTGTGCTCTCTTTTTTGGGGGCCGATGTGATGTCTTGCCTTCCTCTACACCTCTCCTGCCCACCCCTTACCCATGTTGAGAGCCTGAGGAAGCCTTGACTCACCTGGAGCCTGTGAGATGTCACCCAAGGAGTAGTTCTTCCTTTTGTAGCCACCCCTGTGGCATCTTGGTGGAGATGAATCTGCAAACTAATAGTGTTAGTGTTATCTCCTGGCTCCAGCAGAGACTGAAGGGCCCATCCTTGCAACCACTCTCAGTTTGCTCAATCTCCTCCATTTTTGTTTGGACACCCCTTTTCTGTGGTGCCCCATACCTGATAAAAAACCTAAAAGAACTGAGGGTTGGGGAGCATAAGGCACTGTAGGTCAAAACAGTCACATCTCATCAGATCTAATCTCTCTTGTCCTGCTTTAGAGCCACTTTATCAAAAGACCAATCTGTCAGCAGTATCTAAAATCTATACCTCAAAAAAGCAGCAATAGCCTGATATTTTAAAAAGCCATTACCTCTAATGCCTCTGACCAGCTGGTGTTAGCTATGTGCCTGTGCCCCAAAGCCTGACCCTTTTCTCTCCTCACCTTATTGCCTGGAGATCCTGAGTGAGGGCCATGGTTGACTGTAGCTCTGGCCAAGAGGCAATCCTGTTCAAAGCTCTTTTGTGGAAGAAGCTGCAGAGTCATCAGGCTCCCTGCTTCTTGGAGCAGCACATTGTGCCACAGCTCAATGTTTTGATTACAATTTATTGTGCTCTGGAAAGGATCTGGTGGAGACCTAGGCTTATATTTCATTGTTTATCTTGCATCTTGCTTGGAGACTTGCAGCAGTAGGAGGAGAAGCAGGTTCCCTGCAGGTGTCGTTATGCTGAGCACTGACATGCAGTCACAGGACAGGACAAATGGGGATGCAGGCAAAGGTGAAGACTAGACTCATGTTAGTCTAGAAAATATGATCTTCAAGGGAAGGTGGAGAGAATCTGAAGGTTGCTTAGTTTAAGGAAGGGAGGACTTAAGAGGCTATAGCAATCTCCAAACATACGGGAGGTCATCTGTGCTCTTTGTAATGTGCTCTTTGTGTTTATGCTAGCTGAAGACAAACTGTGTTAGTCTTAGGGCATAGCAAGGGACATCAGAATTTGGGATCAGCAAGATGTTTCCAAGGGTAAGGATAGCAAAGCAGTGGATTAGATTGCTTGGGAAAGTGAATATCCTTTCTTGGGGGTTCTTAAAAAGCAGAACAGTGTTACTTCTGTCCGTGTCCATAGCTGGTCTGTCAGAGCAAAGAACCTCCTCAGCAAAGTTTATGCAGTGTAGAGAGAAGCACCACCTCCAGAAGCCTGTCTGGCAAATTCTCTCTTCTCAGACCTAAGATCTTTCCCATGATGGTCTACAAATGTTATATGTGCAGTGTCTGTTGGAAACTGAGTCACATAGTGCCAAGGAAGAGGAGAAGGAAGTCCTGCAAAATCCAAGTGGTTACCAGCATAATAATTTTACCCCAGGAAACTCAGGACCTATGTCTGGCACTTTTCAGTCCAGTGTGGCTTCCTTCTGACCCTGTCTGGAGTTAGCAGTCCAGGAGCATTATAAGGAGCATGGGGAGTCAAGCCTGTTCTGCAACATTATCCCTTCTCTGGTCATCACCAGTTCTGGCTGCACTGGGCAGCAGCATCCCATCAAAGACAATTGCTCCAAGCTAGAAATAGAAGCTTGTAGCAGTCCTAAGTACAGATCAGTCATGTATGTCCCTGTTTGCAACAAGAAACTGCAGCAGCTCTGGGTACTTTGCAAGAGGCTCCTGAGAAATTGCTTTCATTCTTGAGAGTGCTGCATTGGGCAGAATTGCCAAGGCAAGCCAGAAGCTCTGCTCGTGCTTTCTGAGATACACAGTGAGCTCTGTCTCACCAAGAAGCTAACCAGCAGAACTGAACAGCTGCCTGAGACAGAGATCTCACCCTCAAAAACACTCTCGCCCTCCTTATGAGATCCCTGCTCTAGGTGGAGAGCCTGATTTTCACTCCAGCCCTCAGGGATTTTAAATGAGGTGTGAATTGATGCTGGTGCCATATGAAGCATCCTGTATGTCTCCTGAGCAGCTAAAGGATCTTTAGCATGAATGAATTGGCTCTGATGCTGCAGCAGCTTCAAAAGGAATTCCACTTTTCACTGAAATAGGTTGCATTCTGACTGAAGCTTTTTTGCTATCCTGCTTCTCACTAGAAACTTACATCTAAAGAATGCGTGTCTTCAGTGATCATTGTGCACTCTTCCAGTGAGTGCTGGCACAGGCTGCCCAGGAAGGGTGTGGAGTCGTCTTCTCTGGAGGTTTCCAAACCCACCCGGACATGTTAGTGTGTGATCTGATGGAGGGGAACCTGCTTTGGCAGGGAGTTGGACTGGATGATCTCTAGAGGTCCCTTCCAACCCCTATCATTCTGTGATTCTGTGATCATCAGAACATCTTCTTAGCCCGGAGGAATCCTGTTATTGTAAGAGCTGCAACACATCAATGGCACCAAACCCCTGGATGGAGATCAGCATCCTGTAAGGCTGCCTGGCATGTAAGGGTGCTTCAAAGCAGCAGGGCTCCAGCAGCTGTAAACCTGCTGCAAGTCAGGGGAAATGTTTCAAAAGTTAAGGTGAGTTTGGGGGCATATATTTTGGAAGATCAGCACATGCTACTGTGCATCTCTGTGTGAATATTGACAGGCAAAAGCCAGCCAGGACTCTTCTAGTGTGGGAGAACTTTCTTCATCATTTATTTACCTACTCCAACACTTGCATTTTCATGAGGCTTAGACATTTCATGTATTTGCCAGAACAAACACAGCACAGGACTCTTCTAAGCTGTTGATGAAATCATTAAGGGGCTCCATGTCTCCTTGTGATTTTCCACTTCTTGGAGTTTACTTTGAGATACGGACATAAAATCTGGCACTCACAGGCACCATGTGGATTTATGGTCTTGGGAGTGCTGCTTCTCCGGAAATAATGCCTTGATCATATCCAAGCAGATGTTGTTTGTTTGTCTGTGACAGGTGTAACAGCAACGATATTTGCTTGTTAGCCATCCAAGCCATGCTTTAATTGAGATTCTTTAAAGAAGTTGCAAATAGTTATTTTTTAGTACACCAGTTCAATAAACACTCCAGTGAACTCTTTGAAGGAGAGGCTGGATTATACAAGTAAGAGAATTATGTATGGAGGAGAAATAGGGTGCTTTTTGGTCTGTTTTTTTTTTAATTGGCATATTGCAGTGGCTGCCAAGCCTTATGGTTCTATCAGTGGTCTTGGGATGTTGTGTATATATATTTTTTTTTCCCTGAAACTCCCAGCTGTTGGAATGAAGATACTGCATAAGAGTTTCCATTTTCTCATTTTTTTAAAAAAAAGTAAGTTTCTAACCCCCACGGTCGCTTAGAAAAACATGAAAACATGAGCTGAATGTTCCAGATAGGATGTTGAAATCAAAACCAAACACAATGGAAAAGTTGGTTCATAGCTTTAAAATTCAGACAGCAAATAAACAGCCTTAGATTGGCTTAGAAACCCCAGAGTTTGGAAATGTATCAATATCTCACCTTTGGGACCTTACTGCTGGCATGAGGGCACATGTGACTTTGGAATCAGAGCTTAGTGTCTTTTTTTTTGCTTGGGCAATACTGATTGTTAGTAAACATTTCTTTATAGTTCATATTTTAAAAGTAAAGATTTATATAAAATTAAAATATTTTAAAACTATTTCTCTGTTGGGAACACTTCTTTTTCCAAACTTTCTTTAGCATTGTTTGAAGCTCTTTTGCCTCTCGTTTTGTTTGTCAGCTAATTTAGTTTTGTTCTGAGTTGGGAATTTAATCCCATATCTTCTTTGGTTTATGCTTCTTTCCCTATTGACTTGAATGTTTCTGGAGATTTCCATTGTTAAGTTTAGATGTTGACCTTGGATTTGGCGTTTTCTTCCTTTCCTTGTTTTTTTTTTTTTGCTTCTTCATCCTGTTCTTTGCTTTCCAGCTTTGTTTTCAGCTGGTGCTGGAAAATTCCACCTTGGGTGGTGGGTGATGTTGCACCTGGATAGTGCCTTTTATTGGCTCAGTATGTGATGTTTCCGAGTGGCTCAGTGCAGCCACTCAAAGTCACACTGGAACTCATCGTCTGGTGACTGGGGAAGTTGTTGTCTGCTTTTGTTTTTTTTCCAGAGGAGATGACTGAAGTTTTGGTGAAAGATGTGCACAATGCAGGAATTCATGGAGCAGGAATTTCAGTCCTTCAAGCAGAACTGGCCCTGAGTGCCTGCAGTGGCAAACTTTGTGGCTGTACTGCCGGTGAAGTTGTTGGGTGGTGTGAGAGAAGTTGGAGGATGAAACACAAATAAATCCTTCTCTCTCCTCTCCTCAGCTTATGTGACATGGGAATGATGACTGTGTATCTTCATCCACGCTGCGGCCTTCAGACCAGGTTGTTCTTGCACTCTGCTTCATGCACTTCCCTTTCGTCACTGGCTTCCCATAGAATCATAGAATCATTTAAATTGGAAAAGACCTTTAGGATCATTGAGTCTAGCCATTAATACTGCCAAAACCATCACTAATCCAAGTCCTTCAGCACCTCATCTATGCATCTTTTAAATACCTGCAGGGATCTTCATCTGTGCCACAGCCTTCAGATCAGGTCATTCTTGCACTCTGCTTCTGGAGCTGATAGGCAAATTCAAGCTCAGATGCTGCCTTGTCCCAGACTCTGATGCTTTCTGAAAGTTGGAAGGTGGAGGTCTAAACACAGTTGCTGTGGACCTAAGATCTTGTTCTTAGGAGGTGGCTGGATTGGACACATCCCTATCCACAGCAGCTAGGTGGAGACAACGCATCTGAAGAGCATCCTGAAGTATGTGTGACAACTGTGGGTGCATGAAGGACAGAAAGGCCTGATGGTGTGAAGTTACTGTATCTCTGTATTGCCCAGCTGCAGATGAAGTAGTTTCTTTGCAGCCAGTACAGTTAGTGGCTGTTTTCCAGAGACCATCATCCTGCTCTAAACCTGTCCTGGACTGTTTTGGAAAGGGATGGTTTCTCTCCTGGACTGTGGGAGGCAGGTTGCTTCTCATGTGTCTGCATTTAGGGGAGAAACCACAGGTGAGCATTAGTGCTTCCACATGGTATTGACTCTGCAACAACCCTTGCAGACTGCCTTCTCTCAGCTTCTGCAGGCAGGCTCCCAGCATTTAGGACCATTTCTGCCCTGGGGAAGTTTCACCTAGCTGAAAGGATGTTTTTACACCTGGACAATCCTGTGTTTAGGATGAGACAAAGTACTATCCCTGGTGCAATTTTTTCTTTTTCAAATGTCTTTCAATATTTTGTCAGGGTTAGAAAAACACAGAATAAGAGGTGCAGCTCTGAGCATATATGAGATAGAAATATCTTAACCATGGACAGTCTTACTACAGCTTATTTGTCAGAATCCTTATCTTCAGAGCTTAAGCATTTGTGTCTATCATCCTGTAGTTTACCCCATACTAGACCCATGAGTGTCCAGGGCTTTGAAGCTATAAGGATAGTTAGTGGTGAAGCTCTTATATTTCACCTAACTTAGGCCTTTCCCAGTATTATTAACCTCAGAGATGGTCCCATCTGAGTGCAAAGCAAGGGACAATCCATACATTAAGCAGTGTATATGACAAGCTGCCATAGAGGCAGGGGTAGCTTTATTTGCATCTTAAACCAGCAGAGAGAGTTGCCTCCAAAGTTTGCCTACCATAGACTGGGCAAGACCCTGAGTAACATGGTCAAGGTGGATATGCTTTGAGCAGGGACCTGGGCTTGATGACTTCAAGAAATCTCTTCCAACTTAGATTACTCTATTTGAGAAGCATTAGATTGCAGGGGACTTGCTAGAGACCACGTAGGAAATTTGTAACAGAACCAGTGCATCTGGTAACAGATCCTGCATCCTGCCACTGAGTGAGGTTGCAGCAGGCAGGCTGAGTTATCCCAGCTCAAATAAATAAAGAGTGGCATAGCTGGGGAGAGAGAGAAGTGTGGAGAGGCATTCCTTTGAGCCACACATCAGGTCATACCTCATAGCAAGGACTGACTTATCTATGTTTGCCAGTCTTTAGTAAGTGGTGTGCACACACATTTCAGAGGAAGCTGTTGGATGGCATATAGTGATTAGAAGCACTTAAACGGGCAGAGAGAGATATAGAGAGTTAAAGGTGGCATGGCCAGGTCTGTGAAGATACTGTGACACTGCTGGTCTCCAGAGCAACTAGTTGCCCACTTCTTAAAACACTCATTTCTGAACTGCTACTTAAAATTCCTAAGTGGAGACTTTGCAGAAAGCATGACCTCAGAACAGGACTGTTGGAACTCAGCGTAGCTGCTGGAACAAGATGCAATGGCCCAACAAGTGAAAAATCCCAATTTTTCTTTTCTTTGCTGGCTTTCTCAGCCTCTCTTCAAACTCTGAAGCACGTTGGAGTTTGACCATCAGAGCCCAAATCTGTCAGCTGTCTGAGAGTAGTGTTTTTTGACAGATCTGATGCCTTCAGTGCTTATTTCTCCTTCCTTCTTCTTGCCCATTTGGGGTGTTGTTGCAAGGTGTCTGTGGTATTTCTCAGCAATGTTTTTGATATTTGCCAGTAATGCCTGTGCCTGGTTGCTGGATTTATTTGGGAACAGTTTGCTGGAATACTTTTATCTGAGAAACATCTCCTGTGGAATATTTTTCTCTGCGAGGAGTTTGGTTTTTCCTTTTCTTTTAAAACCATGTTTGTTGTGTAAGAGCAGGCAGAGTATCCCTGTTTTGGACATGTTCTGTAATATTTTCTTGAAATTGGCTGATCCTGTAAATGTTCTTGCCAATAAACTTGAGAGTGTCAGCAGAGAGAAGCTCTGTTGTGTGGTGTTGTAAGGACCTTTATCATTATTGAGGTAAAAGGGATCTACTAAAACATCTAGTTTCTTGTTAGAATATGAATAGACAGAACAGAGAAAACACAACTCCTAGATATCAGAGGTGGAAGAGATCCAGAGTGCCCATTTTGTCCACTTCCCTGTCTACATGCAGAGTTAACCCAAGTAAAACTTCATAACTGCTGTTTGTCTGTGCAAAGGTGTGGAGTCCATCCCCTCTCCTGGCAAACTGCTCCCCCATCAGAACAGGGTGCACCATCTGTGCCTATTCCTGAGGTGTTTCTAAGGCAAACCTGGATCTGTTGTTTCATTGCTTGCTGAAAGGCTTTTATTCATTTGAGAACAAACTCAGCATTCATCTGGTTTATTTGCCTGCATGTTTGTGCTTCAAACCCTTGCTTGAGTGGTGGCCTCATGGTGCTTCCCTCCTCTCTGCATTTTCTGATTTTTTGGGTCTGTGAACAGTCCTCCTTTGAGACACTACATCTCTGTCCTAATGAGCTGAGGGGAAGTTTGTCTGACCTGGGAACACAGTAAGAGCTGCAAAATATTTTTGGAGAGTTTCTGAATAGTTTGGCAGGGTGTTTTTAATGCAAAGATGCTCAGGTGAAGTCATAAAGTATTTTCCCAGTATAATACTGGGGAAAATTTATATTTGTCTCCATTCCTTGTCTGGGCTGGTTTTGTAAGCCCGAGTTTTTGCAAGTTTGCACTGTGTAAAAGGAGAGGAGGTTAGCCCTCTCTTTCCTAAGGCTCAGAGTTGCCTTCCTGTCCTACAGAATACACGCGTGGCTAAGGTATTGCTGTGTTCTTCATGACATCTCCACCATGCTTCCTTCCACCTGTCCGCTTTCACCCCTCTCTGCTGTCTTTAGAAGCTCCTCTTTGGTTCATTAAGCTTAGAGGTAGCCCATGTACTTTGTTTGCAGTGTGCCCTGGGCCTAAGAAATGAGTCCTAACTGGTAGGCTTAGTGATGGGCACTGGAAGCTCAGGGCTTTTGGAGCTGGGTGCTGACTTTGCCCTAGGGACAGCAGGTGGGGAACAACTCAGACGCTGCAACATCAGGAGGCCTAGGATCTGGAAGACTGCAAGTTTGGGTTGCTGTAGGAGGCCTGGAGGCTGCATGTCACTTGCTGTGGAAGAGTTGGTGCATAGGCCTTGTGATTCTGCCTGGGCAGAGGCAAAAAGTAGTAGAGGGAGGTGAAGCCAGGGCTCTCTGTCTTCTGCTAAATGACATGTAACACAATGATATTTGCAGTTCAGGGCATTTCTGTTGTCCTTCAGTATGCGTCAATGGATATGAAGGTTGTTCTGAATCTTCTGAAGTATGAGGAGCCTGACAAAAACACTCAGGTGGTTTAATTTGTAGCAGGAAAGAAAAAAGTGTGGGAAACATGACTGTTAGAAAACTATTTCCACCCCTCACCTCCAATAAAACACTTCGGGGTAATGTGTAGAAGGTGTAGGCTTGAAAGGAATCTACCTTTTTGGACATCTTGAGATGTCTGTGAACTCAAAAGCTGAAATGGACATAGCCAAGTAGGAACACAAGAACAGTGCTGAGCTTTGGGCCAGGAGATGTGCCAGGTGAGACGGGAAGACAAATTGGAAAGAGTAGATGCTCCCTAGCTTTGGTATCTCCTGATAGCCTCCAGTACACTTGTATTTTTGGAGGTGTATTCCTGAAGCATTCAGAAGAGTCCAGGAGGTGCTACCCAGATGAAGGAGAATTGACTCAGCTTCTTTCCTCAGCTCTGTCTCAGGCACTGGCTGGATGTGATCCCTTGGCATCTGGGGAACTTCCAGGTTAGGCCTCTGTCGTTGGCAAAGTGTATATGGCAAATGGGGAATAAAAGCATACTACTTATGGGAGTATGTGTGGGGTAGTGCCAGAAAAGACCCTTTTTTTGATATGCCAGGGCCTCTGCCAGATCACTACTGAACTAATCTCCCTTGCAAGAAGCTTGTTTGTTTATTTGCTGTTGAAGCAACCTCATGCCCAATCTTCTGCCCTAGGATAACTGTGTAGGTCTTATGCTCCCTTAATTTCCCACAGCTGTCAAGGAGAAACTCAGGTAACACTGGCCTTGGCACTGCTGCAGACAGAACTGCAGTTGGTGGGAGTTTGCAATGTGATCTCACCCCTGACCCCAGAGGCCTTTACAGAATCTGGCATCTCCCTATACTACCTCCCCTTCCATGCCTGGTTCATCTTGACTCCTCTATGCTTGGCATTTGGGATGTCGTGTTGAAAAGATAATTCACTGGAGAACATTTCTGTTCTTCCTCACAGTCATGCCCCAAGTCAAGGTGTGGGTGGTTACCAGACCAGCTCCGTGTGTCCTGGTTGATATTTATTGCTGAAGACCCATTGTTGCCTTCTAGCATTGCTTCGCATCACACTGTTTGCTGTGGGCTTGCAGCTCCACATAACTAACGAGCCTCTCTGGGACTGTCTATCAGGTGTGCTCGCTGAGCCTGATCTCAGCTGAGGAGTCGGGCCAAGCTTGGCTGAGCCACGGGGCTTACATATTATAGCTGGCTGCTTGCAACTGTGAGGAGGGTTGTTTTATTGCTAGGATGAGCAGGAAGGGAAAGAAATCCATTTCCTGGCCATGCTGTGAATTTTAAGAGAAAATATACACATGTAGCTTTTTGAGAAGGGGAGATGACAGGCTTCCATTCAGTTAGACACTTGGGTAGTGGAGTTCCAAGGAGTGTTCCCATGTCATGCAGCCAGAGGAAGGGTAGGATTGATGCCCAAGCACTGGGGTGAACAGAATTAAGGCAAGGACTGAACTGTGAGGTTGAACAGCATGCTTGGGAAAGAGAGGAAAAGGAAGGACTTGCCAGCTTCCGTTGACTATGGATACCTGCAAGCAAATGTGAGATGTCATCAGAGTTTTCGAGGACTGGCCTGATCCTATAGGTCTCACAGAGAACCCAAAGACTAAAGGGAGTGAAATATAAGTGTGGTTTTGTACACACTCTCGCCCCTTCTCTTTTTGTCCACTAAAGTGCAGTGCTCCTACATGTGAAGCACAGAGCTTGTGGTAGGTACTGCTTTGTTTCAGTGGCTTAGCTGGTTTTGCTGTCTGTCACGACAGTCGTTAGATTTGGATAATGTTCTCAAAGGGCCTTGTTGTCCTTTGCAAGGTGACTCCTCAGAATACATCATGCACCTTTGGAAGTTATCACTGTTAGTGCTTTTTGATGTCATTTTGCTGGATAATCCATTGCCTGCCTCTGAGTGCTCGATGTATTATACAGATGCAATTTAATTTTTCCATGTTAAAACTCCCACTGGGAAAACTGGTGTGGCTGATGACCAAGGCAGGTATTCAGCCGTGTCAGTCTTCACAGGATGACTTCTTTACAAAACAGGCAAGACTGTAATTACAGCTAAAGCCTCTTCTGTTTAATCGTGACTGTCAGCGAGGATGTAAATGCCAAAATGAGGTTCTCTTAAAACTGATATTAATGGGAATAAACACATGGAGAGAGATACATGAGAACTGCTAGAAGCAGCAGCTTGTAGAAACAAGTGCACAAATACATGATATATCCAAGAGGAAGAAAATGCAGGAGGCTGGGATTCAGCAGTTGGGTCGCAGGTCCCAATCCTGCTGATAATTGACCAAGAGCCCTGGGTAAATCATCTCACTTCTTTCTTCCCCATCTCTACATTTGCTTGTACTGGGAGCTCCCTGAGCCAAGGAATGGCTCATGAAGTTAAGAGCTAAGCCAACCACCCCTAATCTCATGGGCAAATGTCCCCAAGTGCCCACATGGTCTGAGACTCCCCTCGGATCCTGAGACCAACTGTTGGTTTACTTTTGCTTGTTTTTTTCTTTCCAGAAGATCTAATCTCTAATCTCAACTGTTTGACGACTGAAGGACTCCTAGAGTGGCAGGACACTTTCACCACTTAAACACAACAACAGAGGATGGCTGGTTGGCTGGTTGTGGGGACTGGTTGGGCTGCTGTTCTCTTGAGCGTGGGTGAGAGGGTTTTGGAGAAAGAGGCTTTCATGTGGGATCAGGGTCAGAGAGGACTGCAGAGGCAGTTACTCTCTCTTCCTTGCCACAGGCTTCAGCTCAGCTGACCCCAGCAGTGAGTCACACGTTGGGACTGAGCTGGCTAGGCCCAGGCAGGGAAGGGAGAACAGCAGGGGAACAGAGCTGGAGGCATCTCTCCCAGTCCCCAGGCTGGAGTCAGGAGGGGAGCAGAAGAGGGGCAGCTTAGAGCTCGCTCATGTTTCCTTTTTCCCATGGTCACTCTCTCAGCCTCCTCTGTTCTGTGGACTCCCTGCAAACCTCAGCTTCTGCCGTGTGCAAAGGGCTGTGCTTCCCCTGGTAGCACTCGTCTTGCAGTGAGAACCCTCTGTGCTTGTTCTTCCCTGTACCCTCTGCTGTAGGGGATGTCCAATTACACAGACAACATGTTTTAAGGACAGCATATTTGACTTAATTCACTGATAACCACATTGTTCCACCTGCCCTTGACATGATGTTCCCTCAGGTTGGCTGTGGGAACCCCCTTAGAAGGGCCCTGGTGTTTCTCATGATGAATCAGATGGGGTCTCTTAATGGACTTTTAGAAGCAGATGTTAGAGCCCTTGGGTTTCAGGCAGCTGAAGTATTGTGTAGGTGCCTTCTTCATCTTTTCTGCTATAATCTGTATCATAATAAGAGGTCTTCAACCTTCCTTTTGTCTCTCAGAGCAGCCTGCAAACTAGTCTTCATACTAGGAAAGGGGAGACTGTTTTAGTTTCTTTTGTGATTCTGGAAACCAGGGTCCTAGCAGATACCTTTCTCTGGCAATGATGAGAGGGTACCCTAGTTTTGACCTAAGTTAGAACTACTCTTCTTTGTGCAAGTCTGGATAAGGCAAGGGGTGCATTACATCCAGAACAGAGACTGCTGGGGTGACCTTGAAATACTGGACCCTCTTACAGCCAAAATCCTTTGGGATGAGGGGAAGAGAGCCTGCATTCA
Source organism: Colius striatus (assembly GCF_028858725.1). Lineage (NCBI taxonomy): Eukaryota > Metazoa > Chordata > Aves > Coliiformes > Coliidae > Colius > Colius striatus. The sequence goes on along the minus strand of NC_084760.1, from coordinate 65,672,962 downwards.
GGACGTTATTAAAGTGAACATTGTTAATTTTGCAGGAGGGTGGATTACTGCATGCCATGCAACAAGTCATTAATGTTAATCAATCAGAAGTGCAAGAAATATGCCCTTTTCTTTATTAATAATGACCTCCTGGAGGGATTTTCTTCTTATGGTTGAAAGGAAATATGCTGGGGGAAGAAAGAAAGAAATAATATTGCAATTAAATGAGAAGTATTAAGGCATACTTTCAATCCTCCTCTCTTGATTCTGAGCTTTGATTCAAATATCATTCCCTGCGTTCAGCTGTGTTGTGTGTGCTTGAGCAATAACCTTGCTTGTGCTGGTGTTGCAAGCCATCAGTTACACTGGAAGTTCAATTAACAGCCATATTGATAGGTCCCCAAATTCACAGTTTACTTATTTGGAAAAGATCTAATCTTCAAGGAAGATGCAGAGAAAGATCATATGGGACAGATCTTCACTCAGTGCGAGCTGACTGCAGTCCAGTGCACTCCAAAGGATTGGTGATACTGTGGTGCTTAAGCACTGAACTCCTTGCTTGTGCCTGTAGGTGCTGTACCAGCACAGGAGAAGGAAGCAGCTCTTCTATTGAGAGCCTCAGATTACCATGTCACAGTGAGATCTAGGCAGAGGGACACAGTGGAAAGCAGCAGAAGTCAGGGCTTCAATGCACTACCTTCCTATCCACTGCTTTGGTGGTTTGGGGTTTTTTTAAAGCAAAGTTTTATCCTGGAATTTGAAGGAAAAGGAGAAGGTGGCTTTGGGAGTAGTTCAGGTAAATACTTTGGAGGAGAATATAACCTTTCCTGGGAAGCCAACATGTCCTCTTCATTGAAAGTTATGGAGAGCTAAGGTGTTAGTCTTGCTACTACTTTTTGCATAAAAAAAAGCATTACCTCACCTGGCAGAGTGACATTGTTTGGTTATCTGTGTGTTTTCAAGCCCAGGATTGGAGTGCGGGCCTGTAAACATTCCAGGCTTCTTGCTGTGTATAGGCTCAGCACAGTGGGACTTCTAAGATAGATAATGCTGCTTGATGCTGAAGTGGCCTTGCCACAAGTATTTTTAACAACTGCCTCAAAGCATGCTCCAGTGCTCTCTGTTTTCATAGTGAAGTCCTGATTGATAATAAGCTAACCATGAGCCAGCAATGTGTCCTTGTGGCCAAGAAGGCCAATGGCATCCTGGGATGCATCAAGAAAAGTGTGGCCAGCAGGTTCTTCTCCCCCTCCTCTATTCTGCCCTGGTGAGGCCTCACCTGGAGTCCTGTGTCCAATTCTGGGCTCCTCAGCTCAAGAGGGACAGAGAAATTCTGGAGAGAGTCCAGTGCAGGGCCACCAAGATGATCAGGGGACTGGAACATCTTTCATATGAAAGATATGGGCTGCGGGAACTGGGGTTGTTTATTCTGGAGGAGAGTGAGAGGAGATCTTATTAACATTTATAAATATCTAAAGGGTGAGTGTCAGGAGGTTGGAGCATCCCTTTTTTCTATTGTATCTAGCAACAGGACAAGGGGTAATGGGATGAAGCTGGAACACAGCAGGTTCCACTTAAACATAAGAAAGAAGTACTTCACCGTGAGGGTCAGGGAGCCCTGGCACAGGCTGCCCAGAGGGGTTGTGGAGTCTCCTTCCTTGGAGGTCTTCAAGACCCACCTGGACATGTTCCTATGCGACCTGATCTAGGTGACTCTGCTTCTGCAGGGGGGTTGGACTAGATGATCTCTAAAGGTCCCTTCCAACCCCTACCATTCTGTGATTCTATGAAGTGCAGCCATGCACATAAGGCCTTTTTGTTGAGCGGTTTCCTACTAGGTAAAAAACTGCTCAGCTAGAGTCCTGAAGTTTAAGGGCTGGTATTGAAGTGCCTGGTGAAATACTTTGACCTGACACAAAATGAAACAGAATAACTGGAAAGAAAATATCAGGTGTCAATGGGGTTAAATTAATTCCTCATCCAGCTACCTAATTTCTTTTTATTCTGTCCCTGCTGATTTGATCTGAGAGGTCCCTGGCATTTGAGAAGAGGAAGGGTTGAACACACAGTGTCTGTGCATTCTCCAAGTCGAGACTGCCTGCCTGATTGGGAAGTAACTGAGTGGCAATATAGCTTTTAAAACCATTGTTCTCCCAAGAATAGAGAAGTATGCATCATTTTTATTGTTGCTCTCAGTTATTAGGGAAGCTATTTATTGAGTTGGTGTCTCTGTGTGTATATGTGTGTTCATATGTATGTGGCTTTATTAGTTTATTCTTAGTCTAGCAAGAAACATCTTTTCCCTGATAAATATCTCTGAGTGCTACATGTTGCTGCTGGGCTGGTGCAGTCATGTATCACCACAGCCTTTCTGACACTAATGGATTTAGTTTCCTCTCAGAGGTCTCACAGTAATTTGCAGGGGCTTTTTTTTCAAGTTCTAGAGAGAATTTGCAGATTTTTTTTCTGCCAGGCCCTGGACTCACAAAACCATATGCAAACCCTGTTAATTGTTATCCTGCCTTTGGTTCTGGCTGCCAACTGGGCAGAGGAAAATTGGACAATTTAACCTGGACTTACGATTGGTGTGTTTTAAAAAAAGAATTAAAAAGCAATCAAAAAAAGTGTTTAGATTGTATTGTTTTCTTGAGATGTTGAAAAAGTAGTTTCCTACCTTTAGGGAGCATGATTACTCATTTTTCAACACCTGAAGTTTGCTATCTCGTTGCTTAGTGACAGCAAAAACTGTTGTCCCTCTTGCAGGCCCTGATTTCCATCCTGAGTGCTGTGCAGAGATTAGAGCTCTGCAGGCTGGCTTTCCAACAGTGTAGGAGCCAGCACGGGGCTGTGCTAAGTGGAATTATCTTTAGACAAGTACAGATAACAGGCCTGGAGTGGAGGTGCTTAGGTAACATGTGAGGGACTGCAGTAATGACCATTTTTTTCTCAGGAGAGTAGCCAAACTCTGAAACTGTGCCCAGAGAACAGCTCTGTATACCCATTGGGAATTGGTAAAGCTCAGAGAAGGTAACAATATCTCCCACACTTCAGTATATAGATATTTATTTCCAAAATAACACCTGCCCCTGTGTTTATTTTCATCATATGAAAGCAAATTTGTGAACATGGCCCATAGCAGCATTACCTATTGACGTGTGCCAGCATACTTTCACCTGCCATTTCTGTAATCCATGTCTTTACAAACTTGATCCCAAGAATCTTACCATTCCATTAAAGTGGGGATTTAATTTTTCAGTCCAACTGAGGCTGCCCATATAACTATCCAAATGAAAAATGCTCTGTCTGACTGTATTTTACAGGATTCTCTGTGCCTGTACAGATGACAAGAGATCTTGACTTGACTATAGGCTAAAGGACATTTATCAGAACGATTTTCTGCAAAGGTGAACAGCTAGACTTGTAAAAGCAAGGTTTTGATATTTGAGAAACTTTTTGAGTTTTTTGAGTTTTTTGAGTAGCAAGAGAATGAAGAGAATGATACCTAATATATTACTGAATGCTTGGGAAAGGCTTAATACCCATAAACCTGGCAGCATGCAGGGGATCCTGCAGCGGGTTGCTGCATGTTTCCTTGAAAAGCTGTGCCAAAACTCCTTAATCCTCAGCTCAGTTATTTCAGTGGAAGGCATTTGCTGAACAAAGAACTAGGACTATGTCAAGTCTGTGCACTGAGGTTTGTGAGGAGGACAAAGATTCAGCCAGGATGGAGTCCACCAACACCAAAGCATTGTGGCTGAGCTCTGATTTTAAGTCAAAGGCCTGATCCATGCAGCTCTTCCTACAAGAGTGGGGCACTCGACCTTCCAATAAATTGCAATGAAACTAAGGCTTTCTTAGCTTTGCTCTGATGTCCATGATGTCCAGCTGGCAATCTGAGAAGGGATACGTGCACACGATTTAATTCTTCCTGCACAAATGAATCCTTGTAGGTTAGCCAGCCAAGTGCATTCAGTCCTTGTTTTACAGAAGAAAGTGTTAATGCAGATTGCTGGCAAAAGGTTGTACAAGCTTTTGTGATCAGCCTCCTGGTTCTGAGACCGTTTTTGGTTTGGGTTTTTTTTTTCTATTCCCTGCACCCTTCTGAGGTGTGTGCTGGTGGCATTTTACAGCTCCTTGTCATCAGTTGCATTGCCTGCTGTGATCTGGACTCACGTCTCCCCGCTTGGTGATTGAGAATCTTGAACTGGAGGAAACTGACTGCCAGCCACTGGATATGAAGCAGTCTTGATCACTCACAAATAACCACGTTCTTAAGCTTAAGCAGAAGCATTGCTCTGAAAGTGAGCTTTTACTTGTGCATTTGAGCTTACTGGAACCTGAAGGATGGCTTGCTATAAATGTGGGATGCAGCTCAGCCCAAGGATTAACTGCGGGAACTTTCTATGTGTTAGCTTAATCAGTGATAATAGATGCAGTGCTCTTATTTATATGTAACAATCTGTACTCTTCTGAAAGGCCCTTTGGGTGAATTTTGGGGTTGCTCACAATTTTACGTCCCTCTTAAGGGAAGAACCTCAGCAGCCAAGTATCCCAGTTTGTCTGGTATGAGTGACTGGGTTTATTTGGGAGCTACCTTGGCTTCCTAAGGATTTTGCTCTTGCAGTTGTTAAACATAAAAAATGTCCCTGTCCCTTCTCAGTGCTTCAAATCCAACAAGCACAATGCAGAACAAAAAAAAAGTCCTAAGTCCTTTCTAATGAGAAGCAGCCAGGAATCATGCTGGTAAGTCAACCCCCTGGAGAACAGTGTTCTCTGCACTCAGACATTTCATAGACTAGAGTTTTGCTTCCCCATACCAAAAAACCAGCCTCAACCAGGCATAATTTGCTGTTCTGAGATGCTGAGCAGACAGAAACTGTAACCACTTCAAAACCTAGCACAGAGGTTGTACATATATGAGGATTGTGAATCCATCCAGGCTGTTCACTGTTGGTTTGTCTTCCAACAAGGAATCAATGCAATTACTTGACAGCACAACAGTTATCTCTTCAAAATACCAAAACTCACCTCAAAACCCCAAACCCCTAGTTGTGAGTGCTGTGTCTGCACAGTGCCATGCAACCCAAAGCAGCCTGGCATCTGGCTGCCAGCTGGTCTGGCTCTGATGGGAACACAGAGGAGGAGCTCACTTCAACCCACAAAAACTGGAGGTTCTGGATGGCCCTTTGGTTGTGCATTCTCACAAGAATTAGGGATTTGTAATCTTGCTCTCCACAAAGGGCCATCATATACATGTGTATGTACAGTTGAGGGGTGATCTCATGCTTAGTGAGTACCCAAATTTTTGCCATGTCCTAAAGCCTTTAGACTTTGAGGTAGCGAAGTTACGGCTACGAGCTGTTGGCAAGGGAGGAGAGGAGCAATTCAGTTTATAGAACTGGTGTGGCCTGTGAACCACCTTCTCCTGGGGAGTTTGGGGAAACTCTGCATGGACACCATGCTACTGTGTAGGAAACTCTTTCCCCTCTTGGCCTCCTGGGATCTGTGAAGCCTCAGAGCATGAGCTCTAGTCTTTGCAGGCTTCTCTGCTACAATTTGTTTCTCTGCTGAGTGCAGACTGTGGCCCAGACTTGAAGAAATGCTCCTCCTTATTGCCTGGCTTTTCTTTTCCACTAAGCAAATTTCTGTTGAAATGTCTGACCCTTTCACTCTGATTTTTGAGTTGGAGTTTAGGAAGGGATGGTACTTCATCAGGCTGCTGGAGGGACAGTTTCAGCCCAGCAAACAAACATATGCTTAATTTTAGGCTTGTTTTTAGCCCTGTGAAGTTGCTGGTATTCTTCAGAAGCTTAGTCATGCACTTTGTGTTTCTTATTGGATTGCAGACTAAAGACAAAGCTCATGTTCTTGTCAGCTCTGAACCAAACAGTTCCTGGGGAAGAAAAAACCCCACCTAGTAAGAACTAATGAATACAAATCTTAAGCAGTAATATTATTTCTCCTGCAGGTGAGGTGAACAAATGCAGAAGAAGAAGACAGAAGAAAAGGAAATGGCTGAATTAGTAAATACAAGCAGAGGTATCAGATTGCATACAGTCTCTGGTGGTAATTTTGTACATTTGCTCTTGCTGTGCCAGCGTTTGTATTTCTCAGAGTAAAATCGGACGCTGGTGTACGGCTTGGATTTTTTTGCTAACATCCCAAGTGCACCAGTACTTCACTTTAATCAGCATTCACTGTCAATATTGTCAATATCAATTGCTTCAGTTGCACAATCTGACCGTAACTGGTTGCCTCCAGTTTTCTGAAATGCAGCTTTTCTCATGGCCATTCCTTTATTGGCTGCATGTAAAACAATAATGCCTTCTGTTGTGGACACAGAGGCAGATTAACATCAGTAATTACTACAGCAGATGTCTGTATGTGAGTACCTGTTTCTTAGAGTCAGACGATCTTATGCATGGGTGTAATGGAAATTGATCAAGTGCAGGGTCCTGCATCTGGGAAGGAACAACCCCATGCACCAGTACAGGCTGGGGATTGACCTGCTGAAGAGCAGCTCTGCAGAGAGAGACCTGGGAGTCCTGATTGATAATAAACTACCATGAGCCAACAATATGCCCTCGTGGCCAAGAAGGCCAATGGCATCCTGGGATGCATCAAGAAGAGTGTGGCCAGCAGGTCAAGGGAGGTTCTTCTCCCCCTCTACTCTGTCCTGGTGAGGCCTCATCTGGAGTCCTGTGTCCAGTTCTGGGCTCCTCAGCTCAAGAGGGACAGAGAACTTCTGGAGAGAGTCCAGCGCAGGGCCACCAAGATCATCAGGGGACTGGAGCATCTTTCATATGAGAAAAGGTTCCAGGACCTGGGGCTGTTTAGTCTGGAGAAGAGGAGACTGAGGGAAGATCTTATTAACATTTACAAATATCTAAAGGGTGGGTGTCAGGAGGTTGGGACATCCCTCTTTTCTATAGTAGCTAGCAACAGGACAAGGGGTAATGGGATGAAGCTGGAACACAAAAAGTTCCACTTAAATATAAGAAAAAACTATTTCCGTCACTGCTGAGGTGAGGGAGCCCTGGCACAGGCTGCCCAGAGGGGTTGTGGAATCTCCTTCCTTGGAGGTCTTCAAGATCTGCCTGGACATGTTCCTATGTGACCTGATCTAGGTGACTCTGCTTCTGCAGGGGGGTTGGACTAGATGATCTCTAAAGGTCCCTTCCACTCCTACCATTCTATGATTCTATGATTCAAATCTGGTACTGCTGTCATCCCACAAGTGATGTGAGCAGCACAGAGCTCAGCAGGGAGGGCTGTGTAGCTCCCCCCACCTCACCTCCATCTCACAGGAACCCCTCTCTGCAGGGTGATAATTGTTGACCTTATTGAGATCAGTCCTGAGATTTGTTGACATTTAATTCCTAACAGTGACTAAACAGAGCTTCTTGCACTTGCCTCCTGTTATGTTTTGGGTTTGCTTTTTTTCTTCTCCCAAGAAATATAGGGCTGTGCTTTCAAAAGAGCTCAACACTTGGATTGAAGGCCTATGTTCCCTTATAGCTCTGCTCCCACTGACTTGCCTGAAAGATGCACTCAGCACTAAGTGCTAAGCTTATTTAAAGGAGACGGTCATTAGCTCCTTCCAGTCCACCATGGCTCTGTCTAAGTGGGACTGGAGGAAGGAGCTTTACTAGTATGGTTGTGCTGCCTGGACTGAAATATGTTCAGAGCTGCCCTTTGGTGCTTTTGAAGCCTGTTCTAGCACATAGTGATTTTCAGCTAAGAATCACCTTGGAGTCTACCCAGAAAGGCCACCTCTGGATGCTTGTGAGGAACATGTGAAGGCATGAGAGATGTGGCTGAGGTCCTGGTTCCCTGAGGGCCTTCAAATCAGCTGCCTAGATTTCAGAGACTCTCTTTTTGAAGCTGAGAGTGACCACAGGGCCCTGATTTTCCTTGCGCGGACAAGCCATGGCACTGCCTCCATTCCTCTCCTGAAAAACACTGCCTCTGCAGAAGGATACTTCTCCCACCCTCACTGAATATAAGCTGAGATGGGATGGGTTCATTTCCATAAACAGAGGGCACTCTTCAACAGCTTTGCCTTTGCTGTTGAATCACTCTCAGCCCCATCTCATAGACTGCTGACTATTCTTGCTCAAGAGGCTTCCAACTTTTGAAAATGATCCTTTATGAAACACCTCCCTTTCATCATTTTGTGTTAGTTGTGGAAGAAGAAGGGGAACTATGTCAGCACTACCCCCTTCCTTGCTCTAGAGTCACTTAGTAACATGCAAAGCACCCACCCCCACATAGATTTGGCCTGTTGGCCCTCGGTTAAGAGAAATTGAAACCAGATGTTTTGTGTTCAATCACGCTTTTCCCTTTGTTCCTGCCCCTATCACATTAATTCTTCTCTCCTGAGGGTCATTCAGAGTCGAGCTCTGTGGAGAGACTGCTCTTGATTAGAGGACTTGCTGCTTTTTCAAACATCCTTTTCTGATTCTACTTTGAAAGACACGTCACAGTATCACAGAGCTTTTTGTTTTGCCATGGAGTAAAGACACCTGCAATTGTTCCTTTGGGTGTTAAAAGAGAGATGAGGGATGCCAACAGTGAGGGTAAGGAATGTAGCACTTATCTGGGGGAAACAAGTATGCTTGGTAACAGAAAAAGCTCACCAGTCCAGCGTGGAATTGAAACATAGACAAAAAGGTAGATATATTGGATATTGCACAATGCTGTTGAGCCAACCATGTAAGAAGACACTACAGCTTTATTTTCCTGGTTACACTGATAGCACAGGGTATTACAAACTTTTGCAATGTGATCATGAGTCTCCTGCTGCTTGGCATCTTCCTTAAATTAGCAGCTCCTTTGTTTATCTGGTTACTTGAGGATTTCTAGTTTATTTTTTGTTTTAAAAAGAACACATCCGATAGATGAAAAATAGTTGTGCCCCTCAGAAATGAAAGGACATTGTGGCTCTGTGGAGTCCATCTGGTACCGCCCAAGCTGCAGAGCCACAGGCTCCAAAGGGCAAGTTTATCCTTTTAACCATGGCATGAACTGTGCCAAAGAAGGGCTCTGTCAGTCACCAGAATAAATGTTAGGAAAAGCAAAGAGAAATCCTGTCACTGAATAAACCGCAGGGTCTGACATTGCTGAGTAGCTTGGCTTTCTGCAGTTCTGTGTGTTCAACTGAGTGAAGTGTTGCTGACCAACGTGATGTTGATCAATGTGCCTTTCAGACCTTTAAAAAAGCTGTCAGGCACCCACCTGCTCTCCAGATATGTCTCTGTTTTCTGTGGTATGGAGCAGGAGTGCAGAAGGACTGAGGGGGAGAACAGAGGATTTTGATAGTGATGCTCAAGGGCCATCAGCACTCAGGACCTTTAGCACCTGGCTGAGCCACTTGGCATGAAGGGATCGAGCTGACTCCTGAGCTGCAAGTCCAGCAAACTCCTTTTGCTCTGGTTGACGTGTATCTGGGGAGGAAACTCTTAAGTGGGGATCATCAGGGACCTTAATTATCACAGTGACAGAATGTCAAAGTGCTCAGTGCTGCAGTCTTTGAGATCTCTGCCCCTCTCTCAAGCTGGATGTAAACTTTGCCTCTAGGTTCAAAAGCTGGTGTTGTGAGCAGAGGGGCAGAGTGTTTCTGGAGAGCCTGTCTGCAGTGTGCAGGAAGGGCTTGGGAATCATTCCTTGGACAACGTTCCTTTGTCTCAGCTGCAGCTTGGGGAAGCTGTAGGGAATGGCTTGATGAAGAGGAAACTTTTGCTTGAAACTCCATAGATAACACTCCTTCACCTCTGGTGACACTTAACCAGGGAGAGGAGAAACCCAGGCTGAAGGCTCTGCTTTATAAAACTCAAGACAGAAACTTTTCCACATCTGTGCCCGGGCTTTCACCTCTCTGGGGACAACATGGGCCCTATCTTGGAATGACTTCCTGCAGCTGCCAGCAGCTCTGGCTCATGACCCACGTCCTGGTCCCCTCTCTGCTGCTTTTGGTACTTATCATGCCTTTTCCTAGCTGTAAAAATTACCTCAACACCCTGTTGAATTAGTTGCACAGCTTTTTGCCAACTGTGGGGATTTTTCCAGTGCTAAGTCTCATACTGGATATTTCTAGGCAGCCTTTCCAGTCAGCATACATGCCCTTTCCTCTTCATTCTAAGGCACGCTGTAAGCACTAAGGCACACAAGTCACCCTCTCCTAGCCTAACAACTCAGTGAAGCCTTAAATCTCTCTGGAGCTAGCTCCCTTATGCTGTACTAGGTCCTGTCTTTCCAATCTTAGGATTCCTGATGGGATGGGAGAGACAGGCTTGTGGTTACGAGAGGAGACTGAAGTCAAGCGATCTGTCTGGGAAGCCGCCCCTGCCACAGATGCCCCTCTTGACCTTCAGCAGAGCAATTAGTGTTAATGCCGCAGAGGCAGATATGGAAAATGACACACGGTGTTTTGTGCTGGGAGCCACAGTTATAGCTTAAAATGCTCTGTGGTTTCTATTTTCCCCTCTGCAGTACAAAGAAATAAGTGCTAGAATAACTCACGAGGAGGCAGAGCCTGGAAAATGTCTCCAACTTCCCGGACCCGTGCAGGGAAAAAACATCCTCCTCCACCCATACCTCTGTGGAGGGCTGCTGAAGGAGTCCAATATCTTATCGCTTAATGCTTACTGCCTAACCAGCTGTATTCTATCATGTCCTCCTTCCTCTAGCCAAGTCTCCACAAAACTCTCGACATCTCCCCCGTTTTCTTTTTGGACAATGATATTAGGCTGCCACATCCTCTCAAACGTTCTTGCTATTGTCTGTTGAATACAATTTTTGAAACAGGGAAACACTAACAATGCAAATAAAACAATACCCATAAAGCCAATTCCATACATTATAACAGTTCGCAACCAAGGGCCTATTCCCCATCCCTTAAGCCATCCTTCAAGTCCTAATCCCTCTTCTTGTTTCAGCTGATGTTAATCCCTGTTGAAGTTCTTTCAGTTTGGCATGTATCGAGGTGGAATGGTCCGACAGGTTCATACAACACATGCCCTCAAACTCTTCACATCCATGTCTGTGGGCTAATAAGAAAAAGTCTATGGCAGCTCTATTTTGTAACACCGCATGATTTACACTTTGAACATCAGCTGTTAACATATCAATCATTTCTGAAGTTTTATTTACCTCATCTTTAGTCCAACATCCTAACTGTTTAGCCAAGTTCATGGCCTTATTGGCTGCTCCTCCTGGCAAAAGGATGGCAACTATGACTTGCTTCAGTTCACTCCAAAATTGTGGGAGACCAATATTAGCACAATCAAACTCATAATACCTACGTTTTTTGCGGGAGCTATTATTATGGTCAGCAAGCTGCATTAGCATGGTTAAGTTAGGGTGAAATAAAGAGAGTTTTCCCCAAATAACAGGGTCCACCCAGGGGATTTACTGGTATTCCGTTCCAGACCCTTTCTCCACAGATTAAAAATATACCCGTGGGCAATTTCTTTGGTGATGTAATATTAGAGCCATTACAGCTGGAATACAATTGCTTAAATACTGTTTCTGACTTCAAAGAAGAGTCTAAGGTGGCCCAATATTTTTGATTTCTATTAAAGTTATGGATATCCCGTGACATAAAACTTACCCAATTTCCCCCAGTTCCATTAGTACCAAAGCTTGCATTGGCACTTCCAAACAGGTCTATTTCCTCAGGGGGTGAGGCTAATGTGGTATTAAGGGATTTAATTATCTCACATTGACCTTTCCCTTCCCGTCGAATGATCATGATCATTGCTAATTCCTCTGGATTCCACACGGACAATCCTATCAAAGATTAGTAACCCCTCCCAAACTAAGACAAAGAGATGATTGACCAGTTTGATTAGCAAAGGTTATCCAAATATTATCTCTAGGCTGATTAAAATGCGTCAATCTGTTAGCAATGATAGTTACACTAAAAGCTATGGTTATAACAAAACACCTCATTATTCATTAAATTCACTTTTTGTTATATAACCTTCAGTCTTTTGATTGTTAGCCAGTCCTCCAATGACCACAAGACAAGGGTGTATTTATTCTTCAATCTCTTCCTGTCCTTTTTCGTCAGATGGTTTGATCTCCGCAGCTTCAAGGAGAAGCTCTTGTCCACCTGGCTGGCACCCAAATGGATCCTGTGGGAGAATCAACACACAAATACCCACGTCCCCAGTATAATACTTTGGCCGGAGGCTGCCATATCCCTGTTTTAGGGTCACGATATTTAACCCATATTTCTTTCTTTCTCTCCTTTTGTGCCTTTGGATTATGATGTATTATTACAGGTGGTAGCTTCTGTTCCCCAAACACACACAGGTGGTTCACAACAAATAAGGCCTTTAACAATTTCATATGTGGGTCTTTAACATCCCCATATTTACCAAGATATCTTTTTAGAGTCCCATTAGCTCTTTCTATTATGGCCTGTCCTGTGGGGGAATGGGGAATCCCTGCTACATGTTTAACTCCCCATTGCCTCATAAACTGTTCTATGCTTCTACTTATATAGGCTGCCCCCTTGTTTGCCTTTATTTTCTGAGGAATTCCCATTGTTGCAAAACAACTATATAAATGACGCTCCACATGTATTGCCCTCTCCCCTGTCTGTGCTGTTGCCCAAATGAATTTGCTCCATGTGTCTATGGTTACATGCACACATTTTAGTCTTCCAAACTCTGCCACACGAGTGACATCCATCTGCCAAACTTCAACCCCTTGTTTACACCATGTGCTCACATCTGCCACCACCAGCACCTCCTCTCACTCCACCCCGTGCCCACCTCTACTGTACCTTTCACCTCTCACGTTACAACCCGAGATCTTCCGGACGCCTACCACATCTCCTGTTCCCTATGCTCCATGACTCCAGTGTCCTGTGGCATGGGCTGATACATAACGTGTCTGCCCAGCACATATGCTAGCTGAGTCAATTGCAGGAAGATATGATCAGGTGCTGGTCGTGTTCCACTTCACTATTCAATTTTGCCAATAGTTGAGTGACTCCATCTTGATCTGCATCACGGCGAGCACTCCGAGAAACACATCAATCTGCAAGAGAGACTCAGTAGACCGTTATATCTTCTACACCCCATGCTCTCCCCCTCCCTAAGACGGTTGAACTGTACTTTTAAAGTAGTGTGAGTGCATTTAACGATCTCCCGTCCCTGGCTAGTGTGAGGGACACCTTGACTCAATGCATGGGGATAGCTGGTATGTCCATGACCCCTCCGGGCAGCCTGCTCCACTGTTTTTAATAACTCAAATTTTACTAACAAGCATCAGACCCTTACAATCAGCAGCAAAGCTAGCGTGTTTATAGTACTTCTAATTGGTTCTTTCTCTAAAAGCCAGCTGTAGTTTTCTGCGAGAAGCCTTGCGGTTTCACACGCTGCCTCAGCCTCCTCCTTGCTCCAAGTTGTTGTAGGTATTTTTGCTTCTTCGTTTCACACAGTCGAGAGTAGCTCAAGGACAATCTGCACATTAGTTTTAGCAACTCATGCCTGGTAAGCTTCTTCTTATACACTGAAAAAAAAAAGCACAGCTGACAAACACTTGGGCTAAAGGTAAAATCTCTAGCAGGTCTATGTTGCAAAGTTGTATGGCTAATACTACTTACATTACTAATCAAGTCTTCTAATGTCATTGAGGTTTGGTTACTTTGTTTGCTAGGCCAGTATCCTAATTTGCATAGCTGAGTTAATGAAGCAGATACTCTTACACCTGGAGCAAATATACTAGTTGCTATTATTGTTGAGGGAGACCAAAGGTAACATGGTCATCACATTCTCCAGTAAATGCATGCACAAATTGTTTTGGACAATGATGTTTCCAAACTATTGTGTGATTAGGCATCAAGATCGTCAGTTGTCCCAAACTGCATGGTCCCCTTTGTAATCTCGAGGGTATTCCAGGCCATGCCTGGTCCCCACAGATCAGAAAAATTCCCTTTGGTAACTGTACAGGCAGAAGACCTGGATCTTTTTGGTGAAGTATAATGGCACCAAGATGTTGTGTTCTTATACACGCCCAGGATGGGATCCACATTCTGTCCCAAATATTTTGGTATTGCTGGTAAAATTAAACATAACACAAAAATCCATCTTTATAGATCCCAATAATTCAAACTCCTGTGGCTCTGTTGTTATTATTGGCAACCATGAAATGATCAAATCCTAGTTGTCAACTTTGCCATTACCCTTAACTAAGGGATTTGTTTTTAATGCATTTGGTACAGGCCATTGTGCCACATCTGATGGAACTCCCACCAAACAGGTAGAAAAAGGATTATCTGGAGTGGCCATTGATAAACATACTGTAGACTGATTGATTGCTTTGGCCAGTGTAAGCCACGTGTTTTGCTTGGGTTGTTGAAATTATCTAAAACCATTTACCACAATCATTTGAAGCATCAACATAAACCACCTTTTAGCTTCTCAATGCCAAAATGTTCTGTTCTTCTAAGTTCCATTCCCGACACCTAAAACGCCTTAGAAAGTTTCCACTGTAAGAAAACCACTATTCATTATCACATTTACAGCAAAATGCATAACATCACGACCAACAGTTTTTAGACTCTTTGAGGCAAGGGACTGAGGATGGAAAGGACGAGCCCAGCGGTCCGGTGGTGTCGGTGCGGTGGGGGGGGGCATTCCGGAGACACTGACCGGGCGCGGGAAGCGGCTGCGCGGCGGCGGCTGCGGATGGAAGGGGCGGGGGGGGTCTGGCTCACTCCGTGCCGTCCCCGGCGCCGGCGGCGCAGTCGGTATTACTCTCTCCCGTCTTTTCTTTTTCTTCCCTCGCGTGCCCGATGGTGCCCAGTCTAACACGGGGTCGCGCTCCCCCACTCTCCTCTGATCATCCTGCGCTGCACCCCCGCCCGACTCCGCCCACTTGGCATTCCCCTGCAAGTCGTCCCAGGGGTAACTCGGCGGGCTGGGCTCGGCTGGGCAGCAGCTCTCCCGCGGGGGCTCTGCTCTGAAGCCCCTTCGCCTCTCTGACTTTGTAAAAACTCTTGTGTAGAGAAGAACCTTTTCCTTTTTTCTCGGTATCATCCGCCTCAGCGCCGCTCCCGGCGCTGCTCTCGACGCCTCTCCCGGCACTACTGTCGGTGCCTCTCCCGGCGCTTCTACACGCGGGGGGTTGAGCATTACTTTTGAGATGGTAGGAGCCAGCGAGGTGGATTGGAACCAGTCACGTTTTTATTCTTATTCTGTGCTGCTGATGCGTGCTCAGCAGCCTTCTTTTCTGCCTGATGTTGCAACAACTCATTGTGCACTGTCCTCCAAAGCTTCCCTAACTTTTCAGCTATCTCATCGTCCTCCAGGGTAGCCTCCCACAGCAAATCCCCAAATTTACGCCATTCGCTCAATTCATGCACTGTATGTGGACTCTGAAACACTCCCTCAGCATACCCATAAGCTAACAGCCCTGGTAGGTCTTTTTGCAGATCTATACCCTTTATCTGCTGCTTCTGCAAGAATGCAGTAAATAAATCATATGCCGCTTGCCTTTCCATACCTATTTGTCAGCGCGCTGTTGCAGCCCTTCAAGGTCCAGCAGCACGTATTGGCCGGGCTCGGCTATACGGTCACCCAGGGCACGGCGTGTTCCCAATTTTCACTCTTATTGCCATCCTTGCTGCATAGGACCCGAACCCCTTCGTCGCTCCGCCGTGGCGCCCAGTCGGTATATCACGTCCTTCGTGTATCGCGTCGGGGTCACCATTTGCTGAAGACGACGGGAGACAAGCCCACCCTGTAGTGCAACAAGTCTCAACTTTATTTGCAAAGATACAACTCTTTCATAGATACAATAATCAGGCTCATACATATTGCAAAAGCTAAGTTCATCAATGGTTCCCAGCTAGGTGCAAACCTCGCCCTTGTTTCAACATACTCCAGATACTTGTGGCTGCTTAGCCCAAACTAAGCTCCTATTTTTCTCATCCTGTTATCATACAGCTCTCTTGCTCTCACGGCCTTGAGCAGGAGTCCAATAGCTTATCGCTTAGTGCTTACTGCCTAACCAGCTGTATTCTATCATGTCCTCTTTCCTCTCGCCAAGTCTCCACAAAACTCTCGACAGAGGGCCGTGGGGCTGCGCAATGCCACGGCCACGTCCTCACCTACCTCCTGTCCCCACCTGGAGGGACAGGGGTGTGGGAATTGCATGCAAAGTGTTAAAAAGGGACGGTGCACACTTATTCCTAGTGCAGACCTGGGAGGTGGAGGCCTGAGAGGTCAGCATGAGAAGCAGCCAAGGAAGAAAGGCTTGAGGAGGCAAGACAGTCCTGTTTTGGCTAAAAATCGTGGAACCAAGTAGAAAAACCGCTTCAAAACAGTTTCTGCAAGGCCACGGTGCCCAGAGTGAGATAATTGCTTCATTAACTGTGAAATTAATATTAAAGAGAACACCTTTAAATATGCTAATGAGCAAAAAGAGGTAAATGCTAAATGGATGACTCTGTTGCTCAGTTCTCCACCCAAATCATGTTAAATGTCACCCCAGGGAGAAGGAGGGAGAGCTTTACAGCTTTTTAGCCTTTTGACTGGTTTTGATACGCTTCTCAAGTCTGCTCAGAAAGATGCAGCAGGGAGAAAGAGACTGAAGATCCAGATGAGGCAGTTGATGGGCTGTACTCCTCTCCCCCTACCAAGACAGGGATGTCTTCTTGGATAAGAATTGCACATTTTCACCCTGGGGCAAAGAATCCCCAGGATAAGCATTGCTGCCATTCTAATATCAGCGCTACTGCAGTAACTGCATTTATCAGTGACAATCTCGAATCTGTTCTTAATACATAAAACAGAACCTAACCCTTAACTTCAAAAAACTGCTTTGGGTGCAGGTCCTCGGGAGGGACTCTGACAGGCTAACGTCAAGCTCTCGCCCTTCACGCGGCGAGGGGACACAGGCGTGTTTCCACAAGCACGGTGGCAGAGAGCTTTCAGGGGCTTACTGCACCCTCCCCTCCCCGCAGTGCTGAAGGGAGGAGAGAGCAGCGCTACGAGGGACTTGCGAGGGGAGCTGCGGCTCAGGACCCGTGCGTGGCAGCAAACGGTGTCCCTGGGCTGCCCGCGGTCCCTCAGAGGGAAGTCTTGGGCCGGCAGCCGAGCTCGTGTCGCGGTACAAGGCCAGCACTCCTCCGCGCCCGCTGAGGGGTCTGTGGCGGAGGCGGGGCGGTGTGAGCCGGGGCGGGATGATGTGGGGCGAGACGCTGTGTGAGGTGGGGCGGGGCGATGTGAGGCGGGGCCGTGCGGTGTGAGGCGGGGCGCTCTGGGCCGCCCCCGCCTCTCCCCACCGTCCTTAAAATGGCGGCAGCCGGAGAGGCGCGTGCAGATCGTGTAGCTATGGCAGGACTGAGGGCTCTCTTGGTGCTGCTGGCCGCAGCCCTGATGCTCGCCGGGGCCGTGCAGGGCGACGAGGACCGCCCGCGGCTCCTGGGGGCCCCGGTGCCCGTTTCTGAGAACGACGAGGGCCTGCAGCAGGCGCTGCACTTCGCCATGGCGGAGTACAACAGGGCCAGCAACGACATGTACTCCAGCCGGGTGGTGCGGGTCATCAGCGCCCGCAGGCAGGTGGGTCTGCAGCGGCACTCTGGGGAGCAGGTGGAAGGGGGGCTTGGGGGGTGTCTTTGAAGCCTCGAGCTCGAGGAGTGGTTCAGGCTGGTTGTTTTTTTCTCTACAGATGGTGCATAAAAGCCTTTTTTAATAGCTTGAGTCTTGTCAGGGTGAATGCCCTTGAGTGCTATGTGTCACGGAGAGAGCTTCTAACTTCCTTATCCTGCTGATTACTTAATGCATGTCTCTGTTTACTTACTAAGGAAACCGTGCTGTCAGACTTGTTTACTTGGATGTTGTTTCCTCTCTTTGAAAGGATGCCAAGTGTCTGGCCTGTGACAGTTGACACACATGAGCCTCTCTGTGCTCTTGGAGTTTGTTTTCCATCATGTAACCAGAAAACTGTTGACCTTTCTCTCTGTTGTCGAGGACCCCTTCTGTATGTGCTGCAAACTGGCATAAGATGGAATGCAAAGTTCTGCTTAAACATAAGGAAAAAACTCTTGTAGTGGGAGAGAGCACACCCTGCCCAAGGAGGGTGTGAAGTCTTCTTCTCTGGAGGATTCCAAACCTGCCTGGACATGGTCCTGTGTGACCTGATGGAGGGGAGCTTTAGCATGAGGTTGGACTGGGTGATCTCTAGAGGTTGCTTCCAGCACCCACTTTCTGTGATTCTATGAAATAAAGCTGCTTCTGTTCACTTGTCTTGTTGCAGATTGTGGCTGGAATCAAGTACACCATGGAAGTTGAGATTGGCCGGACAACTTGCACAAAGCCAGCAACTGATCTCAAGAGCTGTGCTTTCCATGATGCACCCCAGCTGGCTAAGGTAGGTTCCAGAGCACAGCCCCATGGCTTCCAGCCCCTCCCCTCTAGCTGGCATAGTACAGAGAGGTATGAGCAGTCTGCCCCAGCTAAGATTAGAGACCTCATGCCTTCACACTTAAAATTCAGCTCTTGCAGAACCTACCTTGCCAAATTATGGTGATAGAAGGCAAGGCCTTTTTAGCTTCTTTTGTAAGTGGACGTCTGAGGCTGCAGTGCATGGAGGACTGTGTGCCTCAATCCTCTTAAAGTGCTTGTGATCTGGATCACAAGGATACCTGTAGGAAATTGCCAAGCCTGCTGGTCCCCTGGCTCTCGCACTGTTTGCCTCCTCTTGTCCCATGGTAAAGTAAACATGCTTGGCTTCACATGCTGTTACTGTGAATAGTGTTGTGGGCTAAGCACTGATCACAAGAGAGGCAGACTTACCACTGTTCTCTGTGCCCACCAAACTGTTACAGAGGAGTTCTGTCTAATGACAATGCTCTTTAAGGAGTGTTCTAGCTTTTCAGATGAGAGCAAATATGTCTGCCTTGCTCTGATCTAATTATTCTATAGTACTTCATTGCTTAATTCTAGTAATAGGCTTAGCTTCTCTGTGTATGTGCCCTGTCTGCCTGCGTGCATGAGGAGTGTAACCACACAAGTGATCCTTTAAGCTAGAAATGTATGTACCACTATGACAGCTGCAATAATTTGACACATGCACATACAGATTAGCTGTGTGGCTGTGCTCACCTATGCCTGAGGCCTTATGGTGGAGCGTTACCTATATTGAAAAGCTTTCCTGCCTGTGAAATGAGTGAAGTAAGCTGAGCTTCAGAAGTGCCGACTACTCAGCTTCTCTGTTTGTGTTTTGAGATAAACGATTCATTCTGAGCAGGTCCTAACAAGAGTGGTGTTCCAGGAGACTGCAAATCCAGACAGACACCTAGAAGTGGTGGTATTCTGGATCATGTAGGGTAGTAAATCGGGGTAGAACAATGGTCAGTGACATTGTTTAATGCTCTGAATCTGATCACTGCTTGTTTGTTTTTTTTCTTTCTCTCCTTAGTACACCACTTGTGAGTTCACAGTGTACAGTATTCCTTGGCTAAACGAGATTAAACTGCTGAAAAGTAGCTGCCAATAAGCCTGCCTTGGTTCCAGCAGAGACCAGCAACCAGCTGCTCGGATGTAAGAGGAAGAAAACAAATGCAATAACACCAATTGAGATGGGCTTTATCAATGCCTGTTAACTACTTGCATATGCTTGTTCTATGCAGGGTAACCTATGTAACTTTCCTTTAAAGCACAGTATGATCTCAACCTTGTCCTATTGTAATTACACTTTAGAGCAGCTGTTTTAGTCTTTCTACAGCATTCCCTGTAATTCACAACATCAGAATTGAGATTAAAAAACCAACTTGGTATCCCTGTTAAGTGACTACTGTAAACATAAACATTTAATTAGTAATTGCTGTGATGTGTGTGTGTTGCTTTTGTTTGTGATTCAGTCCATTATGCCTGGAAGAATGGTGTGAGAAGGAATGTGGGCTCCTGGTCACAGGGGCGATAAAGCTATACTCCCTTATCCCTTGAAGAGATGGAAGGCTTTGGCTGTTGTGGAAGAAAGACTCTTTGGAAACAGTGCTGTATGCAACACTTGATCCTGGGAAGATTAGCTGGAGCTTATACCAAGGCTGTGCTCACTTCAGATGCTGACTGCTACACTGCTCTGTTGCAAATCTGCACGTGTCTATGCAGCAGCACGTTAACCACTCTTGTGTCTTCCTGCACTGTCTTGAGGTGTGCCACAAACCAACCCTTGCTTCCCATCACAGCTTGTCTTTGTGGGCTGTTTGCCTGACCCTTTTCTAAGCAGGAAAGCTCTTTCCACTCTAGCAGCATGGCTCACTTCACTTACACCCATAACTATGTTGGGTGGAGCTGGAGGAGCAGCTTCTCTGCCCTGCGTGCCTGACCTCTTAGAGCTGCTGTTGGCAGCAGAGTTGGGTGCTGAAGTACTCCCAGCAGAGCAGTGATCAGACTGAGCTATACTGGGGCTGGGTATTAACTGGGGACAGCTTGAACCATGTCTGCTCTGGGGCAAAGACTTTTCCAGCAGCAGGCAGAGAGGATCAGCATCCAAGAGTAGGCAAGAGAACTGACTGAAGTATTTCCTAGGAAACTGCTGCATTTGTATTGCAAGGAAACAGGGTGTGCTGGGCCTACGTGGAAAGGTGACCGTAATCCCCATAACCTATTTAGCCAGAGGACAGCCTAGTGCAAAAAACAACTGGAAAATCAGTTTAGTGAGTGACTGATAAATGATAGAAATGTTATCAGCCAGGGGAATCTTGTAGCCAGGGAGTATGGTCCACACAACTTGGCTTTGTTCTGGGCGAGTGATTTCCCCAGAAGCAGCCTTCTGCATCTCAGGGCATGTGCAAGGCTGGGGAGGGGTCTTTCCCTCAGTCCAGTGCATTGCTGCTCTTGCCAGTAAGTATGGCACCATTTTTGGGGTTGGTGGGAGAACCACATGGCAAGAAAACTCCAGATCTAGGGGGAGGGGGGGGAAAAAGGTAGCTTTTCAATGTCCTAGATGTGATGTCCCAGAACCTGAGCAAAAGGGACAAGGCAGCTTCCCTGAGCAGAAGGCAAGTGAGACTGGAGCTTGGGATTGTGTACAGGCCTCTTTTGGTTTTTGATAGGAAGGAAGGAGCAGGACTTTTAATCTTCAGGTAAAGGTGCCAGGTCAAGAGAGGGAGCCTTAGAGGGGGTGAGAGTGCTCAGGGGAGCGATGGGGATGCTGCTTGTTTTGCATAGCCCTAAATAATGCATTTCATACTGTATCTTGTGTCATTTACCTGTTTTGAGGTGAACAAATACCTCTTGGTTTTCAGTCTCACCCAGGGCTAAAGCAAGTCCAGTGTTCTGTCATGTCCTATGTTAATCCTCTCAAGCCCAGGACTCCTGTGTCCAGTTCTGGTGATCCTGTTTTGAAAAGAAGGTGTGAGGGGCACAGACAAGAGCTGCAGAAGTGATCTGATGGATGGAGAAAGCAGTTTGAGGGGAGAAGTGTAAGTTAAGCAGTTATTCTTTGCTTAAAAAGAATTGTGTCTCAACAAGAGCTGATAAACACAACCATGTCTTTGGGCATGGGAGGAAGGTAGAGCTAATGAAGGGGAACAAATCAAGAGCCATCAGAAAACAGGCTTCTATGGGGAAATACAGCTCGCTGGGAGCAGATATTCTCTGGGCTGCTCTTTCCCCCCAGGGAAATGCCACTTCCTATCGTTGCTGGGGTTTGATGAACTTGTGGTGAGCACAAGGCCAGGCCTTGATTCGTGTCCTCAGGGGGATGAGCTGGTTGCCTGACATCAAGGGTCTCCATCCAGGCATTCCCCCTGCTTCCTCACCACCCTTGCCCCACTCCCTCTGAGGGCTGTGCAGGAAGATGGCCCATTTTTCCAACCAGGTCATGACTCTGCGGCTGTCTATCTGCCACATTGTTGGGTCAGTGATTGAGGAAGCTGCCAAGGAGCTCAGGAGCACTCACTGGCCTTTTTTTGTGACTCATCCCTTCATTCTTATGTGCTCATTCCCCATTTCCCCCTTTGTCCGTACATGCACAAAGCAGTGGTAAAGAGGCTCTGTCACCCTTTTGCTGGGTTTGCCTGTGTTTCCCTTTGATCGTCTTGGATTGAGGCCTGAAGGGGTAATTGTACTGGTCTTACCAAGGAGACTAGGCAAGAAGTGAGGATGCAGATGGACACAACTAGGCATTTCCACCACTTCAGCTGTATTTTTTAGCCAGCAACTCTGAACAGCGTGTAGGAGAAAGAGTGGCCGTGCCAGAGAAAATGGGAGTATGAGTGTTCCGAGCTTCTGAGTTGAAAAGTATTGCATCCTCATGTTGAAATGCCAGTGACTGAGGGCACAAATGAATGGCACAGCTTACCCCATCCTCACAAGCTCCTGAGTGTCAGCCCTGGTGATTGTCCCTACACCCTCTCCTCTCAGAGCAAACGCAAAAGAGCCTGACCTAATTTAAGCACCTTCCACTGTGGGCTGGGTTACTTTGCATTTGCAACAGGCGAAGAGCATTAGAGGAAGTTCTCCTGCCAAAAGCATTTTGCTTGGCAGGTCTTTCTGCTTGGCTGGGTCAGACAAACACTGAGTTCTCATTTTGAGCTGCATTCGCTGCCTGACTTTTAAAAATATCTGTGTCAGAGTGACCAAGGAAGTGCTCGTTTCATCTTATCTCTTGTTATGCTTTGCTTGCATCTGATGGATCAATTCTGGGGTCATGCCTCCTTAAACTTAAGGAAGTGTCAGAGCTTTGCTGCTGCTACAGCTCATGAACCCAAAGCTTTTTCCTCTCTCTGGGACTCCGGGAGAGATTTAAGGCCAACTGGCTGAAAAGTGTAGCTCTCCCTAGCAGTGAGTCCTGTACTCAAGTGGACTTGTAGCTCCCAGCTCTGCAAAGCACAGCTGAGACATGCAGCTGAGAAAGTCAAGATGTTTGTGGAGCCTGTGGGCGTTGTCTGTGGGTGTACCATAACTGTGGTGTGCAAGGTCAGCTGAAGACAATGGGGCTGAATCCTCATGGGTGTGAACAAGCAGAGGTATTGATCCCACCTGGGCAGGCTGGCAGCATTACATAATCTCTATTGTCTACTCCATAAAAAATCACCGGTTCTCTTCATTTTCAGAAGTGGTATTTTTCTGAACTGACTACTCTTGTGGAATTCAGCCTGTCTGGCTTTTCTGAAGGGCATCCTGTATGTGTGAGACTTTGTGATGTAAAGCTGCAAGAGCACAAACAGCGTTGAGAAATGTGGTACAGGTTGTCTTTGGGTTTTTTTACCTTATTTGGGACCTTCATCCACACACCTACTCTGCCCATGGCCTCAGATCTCATTTAGGCTTAAGCCTGGGTCTTCTGTCCCAGTCTGAGAATGCATTAGGTATGCCTATATGTCCAGCCCTGGCTGCTGCATGGGCGTTGTAGCTTTGTCTCCAGACCTTTCTCCTGCCCCAGCTCAGGCTCTGTGGAGGGAGCCTGGTCTCTGTTCATCCCCTTGCTGTGTCTGGGGCCAATGATGGACCCTGTCCCACCCTTTGGCTCGACTGGCCATGCTGAGGCCCCGTGGGACTGTGCCCTGTTGGGGAGGGCATGGCCAGTGCTGGGGCCTCTCTCAGCTCCTGGCTCATCCCTTCCTCTTGCTGCTCCCTGGGATGTGGCCCTGCAGAGTCTTCTGAGATCCTCGAAGCTATGTCAGCACTCCTGCCAGGTATGGACACTTCTAAATTGCAATTTCCTACAATTATGAAAGGAAATGACAAGGTGAGGATTCAGGTCAAGCTCAGCGCTGTTGCCAATGTGTGTGTGCTTGGATATACAATATTGTGTAGCCTCAGGCATGGAGACCTTTTAGTGAGTGTTTAAAGGTGCTGGCTTGTTTGTTTCCATCATTAACAGGCAATGCCTTGGAATCACTGTAGTGTGGATCCTTCAGGAGATCAAATTTACTGATCAAACCCACATCCCATTTTGAGTCTTGGTGCTTTATCTCTTGGTGGTGACACTGCAGAGATAAGACTTGAGATCTTGTTCCTCATGGGATGCAACAGTGATCAGGATGCAGGGTTGATCAGGGAAGTGTCCTAAGTGAGGTCGCTCCCTTGCGTGATATTGCTCAATCTCTGTGAGCTGGCAGGTTCCTACTGCAGGATTTTGCAACTGGGAAGAAGACAAGCTCAGCTGCTCATCTCCATGATAAGCCAGCGTGTGAGTGTTTGGGTGTGTGCTGGGTGCTATTTCTGACCTTGCTGGAGGCAGGAGTGGGTAGGTGTGTGTGTAGGACTGGCCATGGGGAAACCTTTCCAGCTGCAGAAAACCCACCAGTGCTTCCTGATGGCCTTGTTGTACTGTGCCTCGCTGAGAGGCATCTTCTCCTCTGCCTCACCATCTGAGAACCATCATACCTCATGTCAAGCCATCTCGACCCCTTTTCTTTTAAGCACCCTGGGGTGATCTGGCTGTGGTTGGGTTGGGTCCTCATCACCAGCAAGCAAAGGCAGCTCACCTCCTGGCCCATGTCTGCAGGAGTGGGAGTGGCTGTCACCACTCCCCTGGCGAAAAGGAATCCTGGCTGCTCACAGCAACAGTCTGTAGAGGACATTGTCAAGGCCAGTTTGTTCTCTCCCCTTAACCTGGAGGTTGTTAACCCAAAAGGAGCTGAAAATGAAATCTGTGTGTGTAAATGTTATATCAATGAAAGTAAATCAATAATGTGAGCAAATGGGTACCAATATGAGTGCTAAAAAGTGAAACTTTCTCCCTGAGGGACTCTTCTGGAGTAAGTACGTGCATGCCAGTTTGTGCTACCATTCAGCGGGATCTCGACTGGCTTCAGAGTTGGGCAGAGAAGAACCTCATGAGGTTCAACAAGGACAAGTGCAGAGTCCTGCATCTGGGAAGGAACAACCCCCTGCACCAGTACAGGCTGGGGGTTGAACTGCTGAAGAGCAGCTCTGCAGAGAGAGACCTGGGAGTCCCAGTTGATAATAAGCTAAATATGAGCCAGCAATGTGGCCTTGTGGCAAAGGCCAATGGCATCCTGGGATACATCAGGAAGAGTGTGGCCAGCAAGTCAAGGGAGGTTCTGCTCCCCCTCTATTCTGTCCTGGTGAGGCCTCATCTGGAGTCCTGTGTCCAGTTCTGGGCTCCTCAGCTCAAGAGGGACAGAGAACTTCTGGAGAGAATCCAGCGCAGGGCCACCAAGATGATCAGGGGACTGGAACATCTTTCATATGAGAAAAGGTTCCAGGACCTGGGGCTGTTTAGTCTGGAGGAGACTGAGGGGGGATCGTATTAACATTTACAAATATCTAAATGCTGGGTGTCAGGAGGTTGGGACATCCCTCTTTTCTATAGTAGCCTGCAACAGGACAAGGGGTAATGGGATGAAGCTGGAACACAAAAAGTTCTACTTAAATATAAGAAAAAGCTATTTCACTGTTCAGGTGAGGGAGCCCTGGCACAGGCTGCCCAGAGGGGTTGTGGAGTCTCCTTCCTTGGAGGTCTTCAAGACCCACCTGGACATGTTCCTATGTGACCTGATCTAGGTGAACCTGCTTCTGCAGGGGGTTTGGACTAGATGATCTCTAAAGGTCCCTTCCAACCCCTACCATTCTGTGATTCTATATACTGAGCTCCAAGATGATCCCATAGGTGTATCAAACCCAGCAGGATACAGGTAGCCATAGGGTACCCATAGGATACAGGCACCACAAAGGGCAATACCCCAAGCTGCTGAAGAAACTGGGGCTCAGACCTAGCCAGGGAATTTATTTTGTATGTTGAATATAAGAGTGAGCAAGAAAAGAGTGGTTTCAGCTGAAGCAGTGATGTTTACAATAAGCATACTGCTCTCCCTTGTCCTAGGTTAAGTCCCACCCATCTATACTGCTGATCAGTGGTTTTCTTCCCTCCCTGTGGGGCTGAGGAGAGAACACGTGGAGAAGAGTAACCAGGTGCCAGAAGTGGCTAAGAACAGCTTACAACCTCTTGCATCAACACCAGTAAAGCCTGAACCCTTGTTCCCAGTAACATTGCCCACCCTTGACTGTGTAATGGGTGGTGAGGTTACTGCTCTCTGTCTCAGAGGTCTCCCATGCAGAAACACCCTGCCCTCACTAGTGACGAGGGAACCATGGACTGCTTCTCTCTGAACATCTTCAACCCTCTGCCATCTCCTGTTGAATTGTTGCAGTGACGAGCTTTGCCAGGCTGCAAACTAAGTGACAGACAGAAATGAAACATCACCCTCCCTCACGTGGCAGCCACCATGTCTTCAGGGCTGGTGACCGTCTCTCTTCAGCCACTCTTTGCTCCATCACCGTTGTAGTCCTGGATTGACCGAAGTGCAAGAGGAGCTGTACCGGCACCTGTCCTAAGCAGCTGCCCAGGGAAGTTCCTACCTCTGGTTACCAAATGTGGGAAAGGATTTTGCTGCAGGCAGCTTTAGCCTTGAGGCACAGCTCTCCCCTTGAAGTGCACAGATAAACGGCTTCTGCATTGATCATATTGGTCTGATGTGTAGTCTGCGAATCCCATCCCTGCAACCAAAGGCCATAAGCACAGTGATTTTTTTTTCCCCCATGTAGGAGTATCAGGAGACTTCTGTGGCTAAAAAGCCTGGCATTAGCTCATTGATGGCCACCCAAGCTGATGAGGAAGAGGCCAGAGAAAAGCTTGGCTGGGCTTTTTTGTGTGACTTCAATTTGCAAATGCAGCCCTGCTAGTTCTGAGCACACCTTCTATGGAGGAAAGGGGGCACCAGAGGCATTCCAAAAGATGCTTTTCTCACACCGTGTGGCAGCTTGCCTGAGTGAAGCAGGATGTACCAAACTCTGGCTGGGCAGAAGTGCAATTTGGTGAACTTGGAGGAGCAGTCACAAGGCTGGTCCCAGAGGGGATGTCTGGGAACTCTTCAGGAACAGGCTCCTCTCAGTAGCCTATACAATTAAATTAGCTTTGGGCCTCTGAGCATGTGTTGGCTGGACAGGCTGGCTAATTACACTGACCTTCCCTTGTTAAAACTCCCGAGACTTGTTAAGATGACTACAGATTTTTAAATCTCTGTTTTTCCCCTCCCCAAATAACAAGCCTTCCAGCTGCTTTCTGTGTTTAGCCAGATAACATAGCTGGAAATGGTTTTTCCCTGTTCAATGGGATGCTTTGTCCTTCTCCTGCTCATCCCATGTGGCTCAGTGAAAACTATTTCTTCTGCAACATGTTGAGAGAATAACGAAACGTGATGTTTCCACAGCCCTGACTTGCTTTATACCCAGATGGTTTGCTCAGAGGCTTTTGAACAAAACTGGCCCTGGCATCTCAGTCTGGTAAGAAGTTGGAGAAGAGCCTTTTTTTTTTTTTTTTGCTTGCTCTAGGCCACTTTAAACTGCTCTCTCCCAAAAACAGCAAATGCTCCTTGCAGATGCTTGTGCTGGGAAACCAAGAAGCAACAGAGTTTGGATTCTAGAGGATGAGGAGCCTAGGCATGCCTTCAGCAATCCAGCTCAAATCAAGAGCTGTCAGAAAAAATCTCATTCTGACCCCTTGATTATCACCCCTTACGGGAATAAAGCCCACAGCCTGCCCTCACTGTGAGAAGCAGCTGCTGTGTCTGCAGCATGGGAAGGTAGAGTTAGATATTTAATTCCCCAAGCAGGTGCCAATGGGGTTCACTGTGCCTGGAGCTGCATGGGGGGAGCCAGCGTGGTTTGTGCATGCTGAGGGACAGGCTGATGTGTGGGCAGGACTCGTAGGAAAAAGGGCTGGTGTGTGCTTGGGTCTGGTGGTGGCTGCCATAAATCCATTTTTATCACCTCATCACAAAGATTGTCAGCTCGGTGGTAACCCCAGGGAGGAAGGCAGGAGGGAAAATGCCTGACAGGCTTTCAGACCCTCTGCTGGATTTGCAGTGCTGGCAATCAGACAAACCCCAGCATCCTCTAGCTATCAACAGAGACAATTTTGTCAGGAAGCAGAGAGAGTGAGCAGCGAGTGAGAAATTAAACATGGACCACAGACTGACATGTTTTGGTCATATTTCTGATAGCTGCTGCATTTTGTGGCAAGTGCACTGAAATTAGCCTGTTTTTCCACAGAAGGGGAAAAGTGCTCAGTGTTTCAGCACATCTGGGGCCCATAAAAGAGAGGAAGATGTTGCCTCCCCAAACATTGGCTATCTGGAGAGCTTCCAGTCAGGACTGCTGTTGTTGCACGGTGCAGGGACAGGACAGAACATGACAGCGATCGCTGGGCTGGTGCAAAGCCCTAGCTCAGGGAGGTGGTCCTCAGCATCCTTGCCCATCCTGTGGGCAATACTTATGGCACAGCCTGCTACAGAAAACAATTTTTGATCTAAAGCAGTACTGTCTGGTGAAGTGACTTGCCTGGAAATGAGCTTGCCTCTGAACCTCTGCTTTAAGCTTCCTGCCAACCTTAAAGCCTTTTTTTCTTATACTTGTAAGAGAAATGGGCACTTCAGTTGTCCTTCAAGCACTTTGAAGGAGAAGTGCTGCCTAGGTGCTGCTGAAGGGGAGATCTATGAAAGGGCTGCAGTGCCTTGAGAATGTCCTTTCTCCTTCAGGTGCCTCCATTTGGGATGGGTCATGAGCGGAAGGTGATGCCGTGGTCCTTTGCCACTCTTGTGTCTCTACTGATCTTCAGAAAGGCCATATGACATGGTTAGCAGGGAGGAGTAGGGCAAGTGGAACTAATCAATGAATTTCCAGCAGAGAAAAGTAGTCCTAGATCCCATCCTCTCCTCGGCGCTGAGCTAATGCTGGCACCTCTTGCAGCCTCTAAAGTGTAACCTAAAAGCTTTCCACAGGGGGTCACCATCTCACAGGGGATGCAGGACCAGACTGGAGATGCAAGGAAGGCTGGTTTCTTATCCTTAGCACAAGAGAGTTGTGCCATTTGCTGCCATTTTTGCCCTGATGCTATAGGTGGATCACACAGAAAGGTGGGAAACATCTTTGGAACACCTTTCTTATGAGGAAAGGCTGTGAGACCTGTGGCTCTTTAGGCTGGAAAAGAGGATACTGAGGGGGGAACGCATCAACACTTAGAAGTACCTAAAGGGTAGGAGTCAGGAGGATGGGACAACACTGTTTTCTGTTGTCTCCAGCAACAGGACAAGGGGTAATGGACATAAGCTGGATCACAAAAAGTTCCACTTAAACACAAGGAGAAACTTCTTTGGTGTTGAGGTGAGGGAGCCCTGGCACAGGCTGCCCAGGGAGGGTGTGGAGGCTCCTTCTCTGCAGGTTTCCAAACACGCCTGGACACGTTCCTGTGTGACCTGATGGAGGGGAACCAGCTTTAGTGGGAGATTGGACTGGATGGTCTCTTGAAGTCCCTTCCAACCCTGACCATTCTGTGATTCTATGATTCTGTGAGAGCGAGAAGGGAAATGTCTTGCACCTTCTCACTGTTCAGTAGCAAAAGGGCTTGTTCACTCATTTTTTGATGATGGGTTATTGAGTGATTGTATGTGGATTTCTTGTCTATTTTTCTTTTTCTTTGCAATTTCTGTTTTTTGTGTAATAGAAAACATGTTTTGCCGATAGCCCAGATACGACCAAAATACTTGCAAAGCTTCAGATATTCTTCTGTGAGCACAGGCCCTGAGGCTGTGTAAGCAAGCGTGAGAACTGGGATACTGAGCTACGTGCATTCTCAACCACGGATCCTTCACTGCTCTCCTACCTGGAGGAGAAATCAAACACAAAGATCATAGAATTAGAGAATCATTTCAGTTGGAAAAGCCCTTTAAGATCATCAAGGCCAACCCCTCCCCTCCCACTGCCAAGCCCACCACTAACCCATGGCCCTCAGCAGCTCATATACACGGCTTTGCAATCTCTCCAGGGATGGGGACTCCGTCACCTCCCTGGGCAGCCTGGCACAGTGTCTGACAGCCCTCTGAGGGAAAAAGTTCTCCCTAATCTTCAATTTAAACCTCCCCTGATGCAACCTAAACCCATTTCCTCTTGTCCTATCACTCATTACTTGGGAGAAGAGACCAGCCCCCACCTCACTACAGCCTCCTGTGAGGTAGTTGCAGAGAGTGATCATATCTCCCCTCAGCCTCCTCTTCTCCAGGCTAAACACTCCCTTTTCTCTCAGCTGCTCCTCATCAGACGTGTGCTCCAGACCCTTCCCAGCTTCATTGCCCATCTCTGGACATGCTCCAGCACCTCAGTGTCTGTCCTGTAGTGAGGGGCCCAGAACTGAACACAGCACTTGAGGTGTAGCCTCACCAGCACCGAGTGCAGGGGAAAAGATGGATGAAAGATGGATTTGTGGCTGTTACAGATTTTATATGGATGCCAGCATAAATATTTGTGCAGAAGGCCTATGAACTTTCCCGAGTTCTGCTAAAAATATTGCACTGGAAGTATATCCCATTGTGATAAGCTCTTCAGGAAACTGAGGCTCTGCACAGGAAAATATTCCCTTCTGTGGGTGAAATAATTGGCTGTTTTTCAATATGTTGTCGTAAGAAAAGTGTCAGAAACTGGATATTTCTCCAGCATGATCAATAAACTGCAGGAGTGATAAAATAATAATGACAGATTAAAAAACATCTAGAGATTCTTCAGATCTCAGGCCTAATTGAAATGCAGTCTGTTATGTTTTTGTAGGACTTTGCATTGCTATCCCAAGAGCAGCTGCTGGACCATGCCACTGCATTGCTTGTAAATGTGGGGGATGCTGTATTCCAGCTGCTTGGACCAGCAGACCCTGCAGTGGGGAGGGAATAAACCTCTGACTCTGCAACTGCAACCACCTTTTTTTGATTCCAGTGGCCTTTAATTTTTGGCAAATAAATGCCAAGTGGGAAACTGCATTTTTGCTGCCCCAAATATGTTTAAGGGCTGCATGTGAAGCCGGCAAAAGTCAGATGCACACTTCTGAAATTCACAGTAAATGTCCTCCCCCTTAGGAAATTATTGCCTGGAAATTAGATGAGTTCTGGAGGATTCAATTTATGTAAAAACTTGGGATTGTCCCATAGATTATTAAAACAAAACAACAAGAAGAGCCTTACTCTAGTTGACTCCTGGACCCCTCAGGCTATTGCACAAATCTTGTTTGCTTCAGAATTGAAATTAGCTCCCTTAACTGCACCAGCATAAAGCAAGTGTCTCGTTTTCTACAAGCCTTTTTTATAAAGGCAGGCTGAAATTAAAGGGCCTGCAACTCAAGTGGATATAAAGGGCTGTGTTGTGGCAATGCAAATTATGTGATATATGGTATAATTGGGATCATTGTGCAGAAGAAATGAAAATCAGGATAGTTTTTTGCTTGCTTGCTGCTTGCTTTCTTGTGCCTGGGATATTGTGTCATCAATCAAGAGCTTATTTCTTCCCTGTGAGGATGATAGACCCCTCTTTGAGGCAAGACTGAGAAAACTGCAATGGAAAAGATTGTGAAAGTACAAATATTAATCAGGAGTGCTTGGCTCAGAGTCTTAGGGATGGTCCTGGCTGTGCCAAGGTCAGGCATGGCTAAATTCCTCATTTTCTGCTAGCAGCCAGCTGGAGTTTAACGAGGCAGCGCTAAACCGTCAGTAAACACAAGGTGTTGAGGAGTGAGAGACATGGGGCTCTTGGCAGCTGGACATGTGCTGGCTGAGGTGCTCTGAGAGTGGTGTGTGGAGCAGCCAGGATGTCCCTTCTGAGCCATCACAGGGTCACTTGGAAAAACCATTTGCATTTTTGGAGTCCTCCACAGAGCTCTGCTACATGATCTTAAAGGTCTCTTCCAGTTGAAATGATGTTCTGATTCTGTGATTTTTAAGGTCCTGCTGTCTTTGACACCTGCCTGAGGAGGCGAAAAGCTAAATCACTTCCTTCCCTGGAAGCAAAACAGCTACTAAACAGCTACCGAAAGTTTATATTGAGTGTTTTCTTGACCAATGATTTTTTCAGCAACCCTTTTATTTACAGGAAAAACCCCAGTGCAGTGAGATTGAAGGAAACCTTTCGGTTTCTGTGCTTAATAACCAAATTTGGTTTGTGCCTGAGGTGGGCAGCTTCTCTTGCTTAAGACCAGAATGGTTTGCCACTTGATCAAAACTCATGTACTCTGAGGCCACTGCCAGAGCAGAGGGAAAGCCTATTTTCACACCCATCTGGAGACCAAGACTTGGAGCAGCAAATAGAGTTTTTTATCCCCTTTTTGAATTTGATTACTAACTGCCATTTTTGGAGGGTGTTGATATCTGAGACAACACTGAACTCACCAACTGGGGTTCGTCTCAGAAGTAACTCGACTTTAATAATTTCTTTTGCTCTTAATGAGTTCAAAGTTGTCATAGGTCAGTTTTGCTGGTATGTTCTGGTTTTCTTATTATGAAGTACCATGAAAAGTGGGTAAGACCAGACTGCACCAAAACCAAAGAGTTTTGAGAATGAAGAATGTCAAAGGATGGCTTCTGGTTCCTTGATTCTCCCAAGCATTTGGCTTTCTCTTGCAAGGCAGAGCCCAACACAGCTACCAATGGCTTCCAAAGCAGAAGCCCTCACTAAATTAAAATTATACCTTATCTGAAGAGGCATTTCAGATGGTAATTTATGTGAAGACTTGTTCTTGCAAACTGGGTGCTCCCAGCAGCCATGAGTGACTAAAGCTCAGACCCTGCCATTGCACTGCGAGGGATGGAAAAAAGGAGGCAGCGAGGTTCTGGGGACAACTACACAAATTGACAGAGGTTAGAGCAGGCCTGGAGGAGCCACTTTTTTGTCCCTTGACTGGCTGCCACCACTCCTGCAAGGATACACAAGCTGTTACCTGAACTGTGTCTATTTGTAGTTCATAAAACCCTAATCACCCAAATATCACCCGAATGCACTTCCAGTTGTATTAGTGGGCTTCGCCCTAACTCAGTCAGAGGAGCCTCACCAATGACATGGTTAACATTGCATACAAAAGCTTCCCACTGCCTATCTCTTTTTGTGGGTGTCATGTTCACCCTTCCACCTCTGGATTCTTCAATAGGGATTTCTGTCTGAGCCACATGGAGAAACAGGGTGTTTGCAGTGAGTCATCCTGAGATCTTGGCATGGAGGAGTCTGCGAGTAGCGGTGGATTTGCTTTTATATGTGTTTTCTAGAACATTCTCTGCTTACATGCTTTTACATGCTCACATTCCAGGAGTGGCTGCTCTTTGGCCATTGTGGGTTGCGTTTGTGGATTAAGACGTTAGGTATCACCCTTGCATACACTTGGCCTTGCATCTGGAGTCGCAGCTCAAAGAAAGCAAAGTCAGCAGAGGCCAAGGCATGTCCTGAGATCTTGCACTGTCAGGATGGTAGGAATGTCATGGCCTTTTACTAGCAATGGCACAAGTCATGTTTACTGGGCTGTGCTGGAGCTGAAGTACAATCTCTCCAAACTCCCAGCCCCAAAGTGTTTCGGCAGGAGCCTGGGGGGCTGCCAAGAAAGGATGAATTGCTGATGATAGAGGGAAACTCATTTCACATTAATCTGGCTGCTGCAGAGTAACCAGAATGGTGGGATGGTGGATGAATAAGGGGAAAACTGGATTACATGCACAGTGATGCAAGCAGGACAAATCCTGGCTCGCTGCTTTTGCACAGGAGAAGAATTTTGTCTTCTGCACATTTCTGTGGTGCTATGGTATGGCCCTAAGCTGTGCGTGCCAGAGAGGTGGGTTGGACTTGCCCTGTGAGGTTCAGCTTGGAGTAGGAATGGTGCAGGAGGACCTAAGAGCAGGTTTCCATCACAATAAATTGTCCATCTAGAAGATGGGTCTGGGCTCTTCACAGCAGTGCATGTGAGAAGATAAGAGAGAGCGAGCATGGATTGAAACAAGAGATGAGACTGTATTTCCCCATGAGGTCAGACAAGCCTTGCAACAGCTTGCCTAGAGACGTTATGAGGTCTCCATCCTTGGAGATACCCAAAACCCAACCAGACAGGTCCACGAGCAACCTACGTGAAGTGGCTATGCTTTAAGCAAGGTGTGGGACCAGACATCTCTAGAAGTCTCTGGCAGCCTATAATAATCAGTGACTCTATGAACGTAATGTTTCCAGGGATGTGATCTTCAGTTCTGTGTTTTCTTCTGTTGCATGGCTTCAGGCTGTTGTGCGACTGTCATGTGCTTCTGCTCCCCCATAGTCTTAGTCAGTGGAGGAAGCCCCATTCACAGTTTATACCTTCAGGATGCCGTTTTGGTCACTAAAGTCTGACTTTTCCACATTCACCCAAGGGTGCAGGTCTGTGTATCTCCATCTGCTGCAAGGAACAGGCTGGTCCACCACAAGTTTTATGAGGTCATTTGCTGATGCTGAAGTCTGCCTGTTGGCCAGGCTGGCCTGTGAGTGTTTTTACCTTGGCAGAGAGCCTTGCGGAGGCAAGAGGCAGCGAAACTGCTTCCCAGGGGACAGCGTGTCCCAGGAACCAGGACTGGATCTTAAGAGAATCAATTTAACTTTTTGCCTCTGCTCTTGGCCTTTGTTGGGCAAGTTGCTTCCTCTTTTTGTGCCTCAGTTTCCCTAGTCTGTAAAATGGTGCTAAAAATGAGGAGCTCCTCCTGCCCGGCCTCCCCCTAAACATTCCAAACCCATTTGATGTTTGCTGCTGTGGTTACACAGCAGCTGAGCTCTTATTTGTTGGGGAGATTTCCTCACTATGTCATTTTTAATTGGTTCTGGCACCTGCAGAATAAACAGCCTCATTGTAATACCAGCAATATCCAACTTCTGCACAGGAACATTTTCTACCTCTTTCATTCTGACCCTCATGACATATGGGTCAATTTACTACTCAGAGAAATTAATTGTGCTACACAGCATCAGCATATTTCTTCTGACATACCTTCATGTTGGTGTACAAAATGCTATGATTATGTATGAAGTTCTGGAAAGAAACATTGAAATATAATGATATTAAGTTTCCTTGAAGCAAACCCAACAGTAGAGCTGGAATTTTAGGATCATTTTTTGTTAGGCAGTGCTGCTGATGCCTGGACAGTTGTCAATGAACATTTGACTATAAATTCTTGAGATGCTGGTCTTATTGTCTTGTTTAAGCTTTCCCAGTTCTCCTTGAATTAAAAAAAATATTAAAAAAATGGGCTTTATACATTCCTCTTAAAGGAAAAGACTCATTTCAGCCAGGGCAGGATCTTAGTTTTCCTGAATTTGAAGGGGGGCCACTCCAGCCAGGAGATGCTGTTGCAGAGGCTTATAAAGACAGCAATGCAAGGCTCGGACAGACTGGCTTTGCTGTATGTGGAGATGTTTTGGATCATCTGTGCTTGGCAGCACCATGAAGGGATGCTGAGTACACCCAGATCTCTGATGGACTAGACTGAGTTACTGGGACACACGTGTGCCTGAGAAGGGCAGACATATAGAAGATGAGAGCAAAATGTGTGCATGCGAGTGTTTTGAGGCAGAGCAACGTGTAAGCAGAGGGGGTGACATCGGGATGGATGTCACTCAGGTGTGGTGAGACCTTGGCCTGGAGTGCAGGTCTATTCTCTGCTGCACAGCTGAGGCTCAGCCAGAGACTGAGGGGTTCAGCATTTAAGACTGCAGCAACCAAAGCGACACGGGATGATGGCAGCAAAGGCCACCAGCCTGGCTGCGACAAGGATGAAACAGGAGTGAAAGGTGGATACAGCAAACTAATCTCTTTGCACATTTCCCTGGAATAAGCAGGTGATTGCAATTCAAAACCTGGAGCAGCTGATGCCTCACTTGTATTATCAATAGTATGTCTCAAGATTGTTTTACTAGAGTCATCATTCTTGTTAAGTTTTTGCTCCCCTGGTAGAGCTTTGGGATCAGAGGGAGATTTTAGTGTGATCAGAGGAGGAGGAGACTGCTCCTTTTCTCCTAGCGGGGCAGATAACGATGTAGAAGGAGCAGCAGCAATGACATGGGCTGCTGGTCCTGGTATGTGAACCTCCTCAAACATTAATGCTCTCCCCTTTTTCTCCCCAGAAGTTATAGCTGCAAAGGCATCATCAGCAGCTTTGTCTTCAGCCTTTAACTCTTGTAGAGTCTCTTTGATTAAGCGCCAGGTGGTAGCAAAGCACTGTGCCTCCCATGATCCTAGGCTTACCTCTTCCCACAGAGCACTGCCAAGTTTTTTCCCAGCTGGCGAGATCAAAAGTTGTGGCTGTATCAGTTATTATTCCCTTTTCCCAACTCCACAGAAACAATCGGCGTAAAGCCGGCTCAAACACAAAACTGGATTTGACACCACACTGGGTTTGACACCAAACTGGGAGGACTGGCTGATTCCCCAGAAGGCTGTGCTGCCATTCAGTGAGTTCTTGACCAGCTTGAGAGTTGGGCAGAGAGGAACCTCATGAGGTTCAACAAGGACAAGTGCAGAGTCCTGTATCTGGGAAGGAACAACCCCATGCACTAGTACAGGCTGGGGGTCGAACTGCTGGAGAGCAGCTCTGCAGAGAGAGACCTGGGAGTCCCAGTTGATAATAAGCTAAGCATGAGCCAGCAGTGTGCCCTCATGGCCAAGAAGGCCAATGACATCCTGGGATGCATCAAGAAGAGTGTGGCCAGCAGGTCAAGGGAGGTTCTTCTCCCTCTCTACTCTGCCCTGGTGAGGCCTCATCTGGAGCCCTGTGTCCAGTTCTGGGCTCCTCAGGTCAAGAGGGACAGGGAAGTACTGGAAAGAGTCCAGCACAGGGACACCAAGATGATCAGGGGACTGGAACATCTTTCATATGAGGAAAGGCTGCGGGAACTGGGGCTGTTTAGTCTAGAAAATAAGAGACTGAGGGGGGATCTTATTTATATTTATAAACGTCTAAATGGTGGGTGTCAGGAGGTTGGGACATCCCTTTTTTCTATAGTAGCTAGCAACAGGACAAGGGGTAATGGGATGAAGCTGGAACACAAAAAGTTCCACTTAAACATAAGAACAAACTATTTCACTGTTCAGGTGAGGGAGCCCTGGCACAGGCTGCCCAGAGGGCTTGTGGAGGCTCCTTCCTTGGAGGTCTTCAAGACCCGCCCGGACATGTTCCTATATGACCTGATCTAGGTGAACCTGCTTCTGCAGGGGACTTGGACTAGATGATCTCTAAAGGTCCCTTCCAACCCCTACCATTCTGTGATTCTATGATCATATTTAAGTTCTCTCTTAGAGAGTATGTGTTGGAGGAGATTTACTACTGCTGCTTCTTCTTTACTTAATTGTGTTCCCATACTCCTCCCTCCCAGCCGCTCACCTCTATTTTGGATGTTCCGCTGAGCAGCGTTTTTCTTCTTGAGTCACTGCCCGGCTGTTTGCGTCTGACTCCCAGACTCAAACTGAGTCTGTCTGCAGCTGGATATTCCCGTTTCCACCCCCCCGCCCCCCCCTTCTTCTTCTCCTTCTCCTTCTTCTTCTTCTTCTTCTTCTTCTTCTTCTTCTTCTTCTTCTTTTAATTATTTAGCAAGTTCTATATGAACCTTTAAAAAGTTAGTTGGGGGTACCATTTGTAGGGACCACCTCGTGGGACAGGATTCACGGACTATGCATCAGATCAATATGATCAATGCAGAAGCCGTTTCCTTTAGCATTCAATCCCATTCTAGATGTTATTCTTTTCTGGATACATGATGTAATCTTTCTGATTGGATAGCTCAGTCTATCACGCTCTGTCCATGTGCCTAACAGCATCATATGATTTGTTAAGCTTAAATGCCTCAATATCCTTACAGTAGCAATTTCTACGTTCTTTTACTTCATTCCTTCCTTGTCCAATTCCTGATCTATGCTTACACAGTCTCTTTCACACACACAGCTTCTTTCATATCCATATTCTTGTAAACAACTCGTCCTTGACTATTCTTTAGGCCTACTGTTCACTGTCTGATATAGCCAAAGTCTGAGGCCTGCATCTGAGGCCTGTGGTTCATTGCCTAACGCAGCTTATGGTTTCATATAGCCAAAGTCTGGGTGGGCCACATGTTCATTTTCCTTCTGGTACATTGCTACAGGAAACCACAGGTCTGGAGGGGGGAACAGGAGGATAAAGACATTAGCAAGCAACAGAGAGGGGCAACCGAGTATGCAAAGGCATGGTGCTGGGGGAGTAAAGTAAGAGGAAGCTCAGGGCTGTGTGGAAGTTTGCAAGAGTAGAGCAACCCATGCCTTCATTCAGCTGTGGAAGGTCCCTGTGCACACATATATCACTGCTTATTGGGAGGCTGGATGACACAATTTGCAGCAATTTTGGTAACACTAAAAACTTTAAAAACCTGTGCCAGACTATATGATAAGAATCCAAAGGTGTGTTTTACGGTCGGAAGAGCCCTTATGAAAATGAACAATAGGATAACTTCCCTAGGAGAGAAATACCATCTCATAAAGAAAGCCTGAACAGTTTGTCTGAAAGCTTTTCAGCACTGCAGGATTACGCCTGAGGGACAAAAACAAGGTATCAAACCAATGACAAACTTGGTGGTGACATGTGCACTGCAAGTCCTGTGCTGTCATAATTTTTATCCAGTTTAGGGTAAAGGACATTGTGGATTGTAAGTATTTTTGTGTTCAGACTTTTTAGTATAAATGAGATGTAAGAAAAAAAACAACAGTAGACTTGAGAATTATTTTAAACTATGGAGATTATAATTTAGGGAGAATGAGAAAGTATGGCATAGGTAAGAGAATTCTCAGAAGTGGAATGCCAGCAAAAGGGAGAATTTATCTGTATATCTATTCCTGCCTAGCAAAAACAGTCACTGAAAGTAATCTCCTCAAAGGAGGAAAAGAGTAACAAGAGTGCACTGGGTGTGCACTCCACGAATCCTTGCTGGATACTCCACTGCAGGTTAGCATGTCCTCACACTCCGTGTGGTGGCTATATGTAAATATCTGTGATGTGATGGAAACAAATGCTGTGAAGATCACAACCAGCATTAGATATCAAGATATAAATAATTTTTCTTACTAATGTCTTCTACATTTTTTTCCCCTGTATCAATTGAAGCCAGTAACACAGATGGGACAGTACCAGAGCTGATTTGGTTAATGGAGTGACCATCCTTGCCCTTTTCACTAAAGAGTTTAAAAATGCTTTTTTTTAAACACATGAGAGAGTGTGAAGGGAACGATAGACAATACAGCTATAAAAACAGAAGAAGAATTTAATTGTTTAAAGCCATATTTACTGTGCTTTCAAACACATAGATGTCTGGTTAAGGAAGTCAACAAAATTAGGTGAACCATCTTTTTTGGAAAGAATTTGTGATTCGGGGTAGTTTTGAAGAGATCTTCAGGTGCTGATTGGATGATAAAATGGTAGATATAGTTCACTGTTGGATGAGTAAACTGATGCACCCAGGTTGACTCTGGAATTGACAGTTATTATGAGCAGGATAGAATAGAAACTGTCAATAGAGAGCACTTCATAAGTCTCTGAGGCGGACATATCTTGAAGACTACACGCAGTCCTGTCCCCTACATCTCAAAAAGGATAAAGGAGAACTAGAAAAGGGTGACAGGGTGCTCAAACTTATGAAATAGCTTCAAGGTGAGTATTTACTGCATAAACTCGGTATCCTGAGTAGGAAAAGAAATGCCTGAGGGAAGAGGGAGTAGAAATCTATAAATCATGAGCAGCACAAGGAAGGAAGCACAAATAGGGGCAATAGAGTAGTAGCAGGCTTGACACACAAAAGCAGGGCCTTTTTGCAGAAAGGATAGTTAAATTGTTGATGGCATTAGCATGGGATTCTGAGGATGCCAGAAGTTTACATGGCTTTAAAAGGGATTAGATAAATGCACAGAAGAAGAAACTATTACAGGCTGTAAAACACATGCCGTTTCTGGCTTAGAAAATCTTGGATCTCATGGAATGCTAGAAGCCAGGGGGAAGATTACTGCATGCTTGTCTCCATTTACATGCTTTCCCAGCCTCTTTTGGCCACTGCTAGAACTAGGATGCTGAACCAAATGGTTCTTTGGGCTGACTTATGATCGTTCTGTTGTGTCTATGCTTGCTTTCCCTCTGCCATAGCTTGCAAACTCATGTTTGCTTCTGCTGAGGTGTCTGGAACAGTTGGTAGTGCTGGGGACAGAGGGAGGATGTCCATTCCTATCAACATTCTTCCCTCTCTTTTCCTCACTCTACTAGCAGCCATTGTGTGACTTCTCACTGGGCCACCTCTGACAGGTGTAGGCAAGCTCTAAATTCTGAAACTTGCAGTGGTAAATTTCTATTTTACCCATATTGTGGGAAGCTCTGGATGAACTTGTCCTGTGTTGGAGCCTTTCAGAGCTGGTAGACCTGATCAGTAGAGCTGTTTTCGTCTGCTGAGAGATTTTAACACTCAGCGTGAAACCTGTCAGAAAGGCATTCAGGATTTTCCAGTCAAACATATAAGTCACTCCAGGATCTACTGGAACTTGGCCTGGTTTTACTCAACCAAGCAAAGTGAAGCCAAGCCAAACAAATAAATAGTAGTTTTCAAAATATGTCCTGAGTCTTCAGGTGCAGAGTTGAACTCCAAACAAATACGGAGTAGCTCCTGTTTCTTACTGAAATCATGTTTTTGGTTAATAGTACAAGCCAGAACTTTTTAGGAGAGTGAAACCGTCTGTGAATATGAATTGTCTGCCGAGAAATTTGGCCAAATAAAGAGTAAACCAGACATTATGTTAAAAAGAAGCAATTAATGTCTCAATTTTCTAAAGAGAAAAAGAGAAATGCTAGAATGTTTGCTTTTAGCATTTACAAAAAAACCCTTTTTTGAGTGTCTAATAACAGCCCACTGTAAAAAGAAAAGGTTTTACAATGAACACAAAAATCATTAGCTTGACCTTAAAAAAACCCCCATTTTTCCAAAACCATAAAATGTCTGTTTTGATTCAAACTCAACTGATTACATTTTGTTTTTGTTTTTCTTTAGTGAGTGAAGCAAAAAACCCCCACTTGTTTTCCTAGCTGTGTTTTGGGTTACTGCATGTTTCTCAGAAGTACTAGAAAACAGGGAAGGAAGTTATCTGCTTTGTGTTCCTTCTTAAACTTTGCCCAAGGAAGACTGGCCATTTTTTGCCTTTTATTTTAACCCCCATGGTATTGGAGGCAAAGTCTTCCTTTCAGGAATGATAAATTCCACAGGTTGTTGTGCACTAACCCCCAGAATGCTGATTACACAGCAGCAAATAAAATTCTTAGTTTCAAAGGCAACAGATAAAGAAGGGAAACAAGCAACCTTTGGCTCTCAGCATAACACCAGCTCTGCGAACCCACACTCTGCATGCTGGGTGTTATCTGGTGAGTCTCTCCTGCCTTTTTCCCAAGTCAGGGCACTGATGGAGGTAGGATAATGGACTTCCTAGTGCTTGATTCTGATACAGCTGAAAGCCTATGTACCCTGTCTCAGCTACTTTAAAACACCTTTCTTTTTTCTTCCCCACAATACTTTTTCTTTATAACACACGTTAATAACTTACAGACCAATTTCTGGAGTCTCTGCACTTGAAGCAATCATCAGGCACAGCACTCAAAGTGCAGAGATGAGCTCTGAAACATCTATTCAGTTCTCACAGACACTGTGACTTTTGGTGACCTTTCTTGCTGTCATGCCTTTTCATTCTTAAGCTCAGGTATGTGTATAGATGAACTTGTGAACTGTTAAAAGTAGCAAAGGCCAAACTGTGAGGTGCTGGGCTTGTGAACACAGATTTCACATGTGTATTTTTTTACACATGCCGTCTTTCTCTTCTGGCAGCCTCCCTAGTGTTTAAGGACAGGCAGAAACTTCTCTGTCTGCAGGTGCACAGCTGGAATAAACCAATGAAATGGTAGTCTTCATCTCAGTGTCTCCTTGTTTAGCCTGAGGACTGGGGCACGTTGGGCAACACAGCCTTTACCAAGACAGCTTGTGGACTCGGGAGGAAGGTAATGTGGTGAGATGTCTCCGCCTGTGTTGTGCAGGAGACTGGATCATGATGACAGTCTAACTCTCTGTTCTGGACTTAACAGTATGGACACAGTTACAGTTTTTGTACTGCTTTTTAAGTTTCAAGGACCCTTCTGCTGCTTTTTTTTCAGTATAACTAGCCTGAAAATCAGAATGACTGGCAGCCTTTGTCACCTCACAGCCTTTCCAGGCCTTTTCTGAACATGCTGTCCATCCCTTCTCTGAGCATGCAGCTCTTGTCTGTCCTCACTCAGCTGTGATTCCACTTTCTCCTCCATAATGCTAAAAAAATATAGTGCCCTAGTGTCTGAGCATGCCACAACAACGTGAAGCCCCATGGCTTCCTGTGAGAAGCTACTGTGCAAGAGAGCACCTGCAGCCATTCATCATCCTCTGGCTCAAGAGGTAGCTGCAGTTCTGATTTACAGATTAGAAGGGTTATCCACCACCCTGGATGGGGAGGCTGTGTGTTTTAGTGCTATGGGGCAGGACAGCAGGTCATCTACAGCCCTCGGGGATCCGTTCACTCCCTGCCTTGTGCTACAGAGTGTCTTCAGACAGGCTGAAGAGCTGCTCTGCAGAGAGGCAGGCTTAGATGGATGCTAGGAAAACTCACCTGAGAGGGAAAAGAGTGAATATACTCTTTCAACAGAAAGAGTGAATTGTAAGAATTACCCTCAGACTACCAATTTCACCCTCCTGCTATGGCCAGCTATAATTAAGCTGACCCCAGTAAGGCAGGGTTCATGTTTTCCCTCCTTAAATCATCCAGGGGCTTTGCTGGACTTTTCCTGCTCATTGCTTTAATGAGTTTTCCAACATTGCTAAAGAGGCAAGGAGCTGTTTCTGATAATTGAATCCTACCTGCCACATAATGAATCCTGATGACACTCAAGCCAAGATTATGGCAAGTAGGAGTTTGTCTCTGGGCTGGGGTCACTGTTCTGCCACTGACTTTTACATATACACGAATATTGTTCTTTTTAATAGACTGTTGTAACCTTACAAATGTCTGTGATCACAGGGGATCACTGGGATACCCAGAGAGGTATCATTTCTCCATTTGACTTGAACAGCAAGAAGGTAGAGACTTACTACCTGGAGGCCAATGGATCTAACAGTAATTCCTGCCTGTCACAGGAGGTTTTCACACAGAATCACATAGAATCTCAAGGGCTGGAAGGGACCTTTAGAGATCGTCTAGTCCAACCCTCCTGCCAGAACAGGACCACCTAGAGTAGGTCACACAGGAACTTGTCCAGGTGAGTTTTGGATGTCCCCAGAGAAGGAGACTCCACAACCCATCTGGGCAGCCCGTTAATAAGGTCATCCCTCAGTCTCCTCTTCTCCCACCTGGAGACCTTTTCACATGACTTTCTTGCATGTTGCTCAGGGAATGCTCAAAAATTCCCTGTTTGCTTTGCCCCAGAAAGTGTTCTTTCTTTCTTTCTTTTAAATGGAAACTATCACAATGAAAACTGTCTCAAAATTGAGAACATTGGTGAAATTCAAGTTTTTATTTGATTTTTTAATGGTAGGACATTTAATGGTAGGACAATGCAATTATTGGCTGAAACTGCCAGAGCAGCACATGGGAGCTGTCATCTGGACAATACCTCTCATTTCCCACAGAAGTCAGGCTCCCTTGTCATATTGCTTCCAATGGCAAACCGTTGGCAAAATGATTTCTTTTGTAGTCCTAGTTTAATACAATTTTTCCTCCCCACCAAAACAACAACAAGCCCCTTCAACAGAACATTTATTCAGAAAGTAGATCTTGGCAAAAGCCTCAAACCATTTGATAAAAAATTCACGTTTTGAAAGACAGTCTAGATGGAAAAGAAAAAAACAACCCAAATCCCAGCTAATTCATTTTCTGAAAGTTTTTTGTCCATTTGCTGAAACTTGAGGAGCAAAAGCTTTCTAGAGGGACAATTCTCTGGGGAAAAAAACCCAAGAGTTCAGTTTCTGGGTGAGTATTGAGAAATACTCTGCAGTCTGCTCAAACAACAGAGATTCAGAACTATCAAATCAATTATGAACAATGTATGTATTCCAGCTTACTTCCTACATCATCTCACTTCATTCGAGGGGAGAAATAAGTTCTGAAAAGGATGATCAGCCAGTGCATCACTGGGGAAAGATGACAAGCAGCCAAACCTCACTCTTTGAATTATGCCTTTAGAACAAATTCCACAGGCAATCTAGAAGGCTTTATAGCAAGAGGAGCTGATTTCACTGTGAGGGGCAACCAAAGCACCTAATACAGGTGTATGAGAAAGGCATGAACTGAGACTTGCATATGCTAAAACAAGAAAACGAGCAGAAGGGGGAGGAGGATTTGCTGCTCTGTATTCTACTGGCATCTTTCAGATAATTTGAAAACCCATCCCCAGGCAGCAGTATAATGTAAATTTCACTGGAAAACCAGTAAGTCCAGGAAGAAAAAAACAGAAAGCATATTGAATGTAATTCAGGCAACCAATGATTCTTTCACTCTTCATAAATGACAACTGCCCCGTACCCCGAAATGGGAACCACGGAAGAAGGGACCTTGCCTCTGGGACCTGAAGTCCTCTGCATGAATTAGGACTATTGCTGCAGCAGACCTGCCTTCCCATTCTTCCTCAGGTCTGTAAAAACAAAGGTCCTGTCCAAAGATGGTGAACATGCTCCTGATGTCTTGTGGACTTGTGAGGTGCTCAAAGGTCACCTGGTTTCCTTTCATCACTAGCCTGAAAACACACTTTAAATATGGGAAGTCAGGAGGCTGGAAGGCAGGAGCACTTCCCAGGGTACTTACTGTAGGAAATTTTAAAGGCATTCAGCTGCCACCTTCGCTCCAGGTAGAAGAACGGTTTCTTGGCAGGGAAGGTGCTCAGCTCAGGATGG
This sequence comes from Colius striatus, assembly GCF_028858725.1. Lineage (NCBI taxonomy): Eukaryota > Metazoa > Chordata > Aves > Coliiformes > Coliidae > Colius > Colius striatus. The sequence goes on along the minus strand of NC_084760.1, from coordinate 65,628,218 downwards.
GCAGGATCAAGTAAGCTCTGGAACAGAAACCGGCATCATGAGGTGATTTTAACTCCTTCAGAGCTGCACCTCCCTGAGCCCTGCATGCAGGACACCAAGCTACATTGGCTACTTTTGGAGGAGAGTGGCTGTGGGCTATTGAGACAGTCACTAGGGATAGAGAAGCAACTCAAGGAGGAGACCAACTGTACCTGAGATCTGAGTTCCCCTATCCTTGATTTGGGCTGGGGATTATCCCTTCCCATGTTCACACTCCCATCTGCCAAGAATGTACCAGAGGAGGACAAAGAAGACCTTGTGGCAATTTAACCACAACTTTTCTTTCCTCAACTCTTTCCCCTGCTTGTCCCCGTCATGACCACACAGAACACTGTCCTGCAGATATCCATTAATATGAGGCACTGAGAGACGCATCTGTGGAGCGGATAGGGAGTCACAAGAGGTGTGCTGCCTGCCAGGAGCCAAGGTCAGTGATGTGGCTGAGAGTGCCACGGCTCATCAGGGAAGCAGGCTACTACCCCTTATTTGTGTTCCATGTTGGTATGAATGATGTCTCTAGGATCCAGAGGGTGGTAATCAATAGCACAGGATCGAGTTGGAGGCCTGTGGCCAGTGGAGTTCCACAGGGATTGGTTCTGGGGCCAGTCTTGTTCAACATCTTCATCAACGACCTGGATGAGGGGACAGAGTGTACCCTCAGCAAGTTCCCTGATGACACCAAACTGGGAGGACTGGCTGATTCCCCAGAAGGCTGTGCTGCCATTCAGCGGGATCTCGACCGCCTTGAGAGTTGGGCAGAGAGGAACCTCATGAGGTTCAACAAGGACAAGTGCAGAGTCCTGCATCTGGGAAAGAACAACCCCATGCACCAGTACAGGCTGGGGGTCAAACTGCTGGAGAGCAGCTCTGCAGAGAGAGACCTGGGAGTCCTGGTTAATAATAAACTAACCATGAGCCAGCAATGTGCCCTCATGGCCAAGAAGGCCAATGGCATCCTGGGATGCATCAAGAAGAGTGTGACCAGCAGGTCAAGGGAGGTTTCTCTCCCCCTCTACTCTGCCCTGGTGAGGCTTCATGTGGAGTATTGTGTCCAGTTCTGGGCTCTCCAGCTCAAGAGGGACAGAGAACTTCTGGAGAGAGTCCAGCACAGGGCCACCAAGATGATCAGGGGACTGGAATATCTTTCATACGAGGAAAGGCTGCAGGAACTGGGGCTGTTTAGTCGGGAGGAGACTGAGAGGAGATCTTATTAACATTTATAAATATCTAAAGGGTGGGTGTCAGGAGGTTGGAGCATCCCTTTTTTCTATAGTAGCTAGCAATAGGACAAGGGGTAATGGGATGAAGCTGGAACACAAAAAGTTCCACTTAAACATAAGAACAAATTATTTCACTGTTCAGGTGAGGGAGCCCTGGCACAGGCTGCCCAGGGAGGGTGTGGAGTCTCCATCCTTGGAGGTCTTCAAGACCCACCTGGATGTGTTCCTATGTGACCTGATCTAGGTGAACCTGCTTCTGCAGTGGGATTGGACTAGATGAGGTCCCTTCTAACCCTACCATTCTATGATTCTATGATTCTATTATTAATATTGGTGCTGAATACCAGCAGCAGATAAATAAGAGAAGTAGGGCTGTCAAGGATCTGGGAGGTCGCTTGCAGTCCCCCTGCCTCTGGCCAGCATCAGCTTGTTTTCATCCATTCCAACTAACTCAAGCTGATGGTGATGGGTACAAAGAACTGTCCCAAGACATTTCATGCTTCTTTACTGTTAAAAAGTGCTCTATAATGTAAGCTGCATAACTCTTATTTGCATTTACCCTTTTAAAAGAAGGTATACAAATGTTTTCAGGGATTTTGCAGATATTTGTGCAGAAAGGACACAAGGGGCTGGCTGAAGAGCAAGCCCAAAGTGAAGATGCAAATCTCTGGCTGGATGCTTTGCCTCCCTCCCCCCAGCAGCCACTGACTATGCAGACCAGCTCCCTGAAAACTGCAGATCAATACAGCTTTCTCAGTAGAGAACCCAGCCTTGTCTCTTTGGCATTACTTATTCATAAAGGACGCTGCTACTTAATAAGTTTTGGCTGCCACTGAGTTTATCAGCTGTCTGATTCAGCAAAAAAAAAAAAAAAAAAAAGAAAAAAGAAGAAAAGAGTCCATTGGTCCTTCTGGTGCTGTTAGTATGGGGGAGTCCAGCTTGAAAACTCTGCAAGGCTTGCACAACTGATTTCTCCCCCTAGCAGGCCTCCAACACAGGAGTTTCTTTGGCTTGGCTGGACTGAGCCAAACCTCTAGAGAATGAGGTTTGTGGCCTGGGGAGGGAAGAAGTTACCTCTGACCATCAAGAGGCCATAAGGCAAGTGGCCTTTCCAGGCTCTAGAAGACAGGCTGAGGAAAGAAGCTGTCACATCACTGCCAGGGACACTGCTGCTTCCTTGGACGTTGGCAGGGATGGTACTCCACCTCCTCCATGAAGGAATGATTTGTTGTTAGAAATGCTACTTAGGCAGGACTTGCTGAAGGAGAACAGGATGAAGAGAAGGAGGGAGAGGTGAAGGTGTAGGGAGGATGTGGCTTACAGCTTTCCCTCTTCTTGCAGTGCTTTGTGGATATACCAGACTGGTCACCATTTGTTGCTGTCCTCTGCTGGATAAGTAGATGGGAGATGGTGCAGGGGAAAGGTTATTATCTCCCTTAGAACAGGTAGTGGCCCAAACCTCTGATGTGGAGAGGGGACAGTGAGCTCTGTGTGACTGCTGTGGGAGTAGGGACCTGCAAGCTGCAGCTGCCACCTGCCTCTGCCTCCTGCAGCGTTAGGCAGGTGGAAATGAAGAGTAAACAAATGTAGCTGTTCAATTGAAGGGCTCCCTGCCTCGAGGAGGAGAACCATACCTCAGGGAGTGGGGAAGAGGTTTATGCCTTGGCAAAGCAAGCTGTAGTGAAATAATTCTGGCAGGCACAGATTGCTTCTTCCATCTATTACTACTGCTGCAAGGCACTTGGAAATGTCGCTTCCCCCAGAAGTCCCTGGATGGAGCAACAAGACCCTTCTCTACTCCTAGGGCTGTTTTAGCAGTGGGCAGATTTGCTTCCTTTGCAACGATTATTTTCTCAGGTTATTTTCTTCCACATCCCTCTAATGTTTCTTTTTAAGCTCAGCTATGCAGCTGATTGATTCTTCCTGGAGCTTTTCCTGTATTTGCACCAGCAGAGGACTGAGCAGCACCCAGTTATACAGTGAAAGTCAGTTAGCTATATGAGACACTCAGTAGCCTACAGCCAGAAAATTTCCGTTCCTAGCTACTTCGCCTGAAACTCCATCACTCTGACAGCATGGGGATGGTACCTTGTTGCCTCTAAATTAGGAGTCCTGAAAGAGGAGAGGATGGAGATCCTGGGACTAGCATCTCCAGTGCTCTTGTTCTTCCATCTGTGCTCTAGGCAGACCAAGAAAAAAATGTTCACCATCCTGTGTCTCCCAGTGGTTGACAGGATGGTTTAGGGAGCACTTATTTAAATGCTGCTGCATATTCATTACTAAGAAAACATCTCCTGACCAGTTATGGCATTTGTTGACTGTGCACACATCACCATGTTTATGGAGCAATGCACAGTTGTTAAAGCATAAATTTTGTTAAACAAAAATAATACAACTTCATGTAGGCTGTCAAGGAGAAGTGACCTGCCAGTGCTGCTGAAAAACCTTTAGGACTACACAGCTTAAAACACCACGTTCTTCATGGGACATAGCAGAGCTATATCCCTGCCTTGTGCTGGGACATTACACTTAATCTTCAGTCAGGTTTGCTAGAAGGACATTTCTTATCCTTAATGAGCTCCTAAATTATTTAGGTGTCTCTGACAATCTCGACACTAATCCTAATGAAGACCAAGCCAGGCTCTTTAATAAGCATAACAAGCATAACGCTGCAGTCTGCACCATTTGTGTCCCTGGTAGAAGTTGTGCTGCTCAGTTGATGTGAGCTGATTAAATCTGTGTAACTCACCTACTCACCTTTTTTCCCTTCTGCAAAAGATAAAAGACCTATTTGGTGAATACCCACCAATGAAGGATGAAAATGGTGTGCCTGAACACACAGAAGCAATTATTGCAGCAAATCTCACCAGTTTGTACTTTGCACCCACATGACTTGGGGGCAATATTTATCAGCCTGTGCCCAGCTGCTGCAGATCTAGCATCACAACACATATCCCTTAATGCACAGCATTGTCCAGAAATGTCCAGGAAACACCTGTATTATTCACAGTAAATCTGCTGCGTTCACACCTGGGGGCAAAGTGAATGGGAAAGTAGGGAATGCAAATTTTTGATTCAGGTAAAAAGGAAAACCACATGTTCTCTGAACAGTGGAGCATGAGCACTTGTTTGGTAATAGACTGCCCCTTAGATCTGAGCAGAGAACTTCCCAGAGAAAGATATATGCTCCACCAACTTCTCCTGCAAAATATTGACTTTGCAACTTAGGTGTCATTGTGCCTGATAAAACTGCTCAGTGATATCGACTATATTATCACATACCTCTTCGACTATTCTTGAATGAATACTCCAGGCCTCCTCCCTCACTTTGCAAAAATCAATTAAAAAATAATCCTCACAGGAATCTGTGAGATTCTCCCCTAAGTGAATCCCATGGTTCTTCAACAAGGTCAAACACAGAGCCGCACCCTGTGTGTATGGGAGGAATGAAGCAGACACCGGCTTATTTTCTGTCAGCACTTACAGAGCACAGCACCTCACAGTGAATTCCAGCTGTAGCTTTCCAGAGAGCAGATTTTGCCATCAGAAATTGCCTTTTTTTTTTTTTTTTTGGAAAGCAAATGCTGTTAGGAGAACGTGGTGATTTTGATTACATTTTTAATGGGGAAAAAAAAAAGTTGCATTGAGTCATTTTGAATTGGCCATTTTTTCTTTAAACAATGCAGCATGTGCAGTTTGAACATTCTAGCCTTGACTTCCCTGCAGATGTTAAAATGAAACAACTCCAGAATGTGTGGAAGATTGAGCAGAATTAAAGTATACCACCATGAAAGTGAAGTTTTGCCTTCTCAGACCAAAGCCAATTACGTTTAACAATTAGCTGAAACAAGAAATTCATTCAAAACTTTCTGTGTCATGAAAGTTACATTCAGAATTTCACTCCAAAATGTAATTGGAAACAAATTTCTACAGATTTGGGCTTTCTTCCCAGCAGGATGCTCCTAATTTCCAGTCGTCAGCATCCCTTAGGGCAGGCTGGAGATGGCTGTGCTCTGCAAGCTTTGTGATTTTCTACCTCAAATCACCCTTCAAGGCTGCTCACCCTCAGCAAGGCAGTTTTGCCTTTGACAGCAGAAATGATTGCTGAGGTGGTGTGCACCACCCTCCTGCATTATTAAATGAAGTATGTCCTCAGAGTGGTGAGCACAGATCAAACCTACCTCGAGCCCCAGAGAGCAGCATCTTATTCCTGATGGACAGCTGTTGGGGCTGATGAAGTTCTTGCCAGTCACTCCCAGGCACCATCTGGTGGTCACAGTTCTTTCAAAATCACCTTTTTCCTGGAATCTGGTTCTTTAGGAGCAATAGCAAATAGAAGTAAAGCTCTCAGCCTCCCTTGCAAGGCAGGAGCAGCTCTGCCAGGAGAGGAATGGGTGAGCTTAAACTAATATGGGAAGCACAAAGAGAAAAGGGGCTTGATTGGTAGTTCAAGTATGTGTTTGGGCAGAGAAAGAAAGCTGAGCAATGGAGAGGGAAGGTTAGCAAGAAAGCTACAGTAGCAGGATGACCAAAAAGCAGGAAAATCTGTTCAGATAAAATAATGATTGCTCATTTCTCTGGAGACATTCCAAACCCACCTGGATGGGTTCCTGTGTGACCTACTCTAGGTGGTCCTGCTCCAGCAGGGGAGTTGAACTGGATGATCTTTCAAGGTCCCTTCCACCCCTTAAGATTCTGTGATTTGCATCTGGAAAGGGCAATACATCAAGTATGTGTGTTTTTTTGGCAGCTGTTGGGGTTTGTTTCAGAGAACATCTTGCTTTAGAGCACCATCTCTCCTCTGCTGAGGGAAATGCCACAGTGTTCCCAGCTACAGTGTGGCTGCGTAGGTGGACAGAGGAACCGAAAGACCTGGGCTCCAAACATGAAGGCCTAATGCTTCCCTGCAAGCATGTGGGGTTACCCAGTGGGGCCTCTTGCTGTCATAGCCAACAGTTGTGTGCTTGGGTTCAAAAAGTGCTTAGACAACTTGAGAGAAGAGAAGTTAATCATGGGCTATTAAACAGATAGGTATTCTTCTCCAGGAGCCCAAATCTCTGTCACTCAGGAGAGTAGCTTAGGTGCAGGGAGTATGAGTCTGCTTTTGTAACTTTCTTTATGCATCTGAAGGTTATTGGGCTAGCTCCATTTTTAGTTGCTTCCTTTGCTCTGGATGTTAGAGGTTAGGAAGCATGTGACACAAAGCTACAAGCTCTTTCTGCTCTGTTCTCCTTGGGTTAGAAGCAGTACGCCTTATTTATGTATGTTGCCTGGGCTGATGTAACAAGCATGCTGGGGACAGAGATTAGTGGTGTCTATGCTGTGCTTTGGGGTGCTGTCTAGACAAGTTTTTTGGAGAATCTTGAAGTGAAGCCCTGTCCTGCATCTTGTCTGGAAGGTCCTGTTAGCTCTTCATGCTGACAGTCTGGCTTGCAAGAGAGTTACTGCAGTGGGGCACTGCCTGGAGGACTTTGCATTGTGTGTGTCTCATCAGACTCCACTCTAGCCTGACAGTCTCTCAAGCCCCTGAGAAACACCTTCTTAGGAAGAGTACTTCTAAAACTGGGGTAGAAGCATATTGGTGGGAGACAAAAAGTATGTGAAGACAGCTGGCTTAAAATTCCAGTCATTTTCATACTGATGCCTCTGTCCATCTTCAAAGTGGAATCAGATCAGACAACCATGAAGAATAAATTTATCGTATTGACTTTTTTCTCCTTCCCTCCCCCTTTTTTTTTTGTCCTATATCTAGGCATGGCCTGTAATGGAGAAGCTATCATGGACCTGCATTGGCTCCCAGTAGTAGATGAGGACAGCTTTCTTCCAATTATATTGTCACTGTTTGGATTGCTCCTTGCAAAGATGACCCTGTATCAGTTAGGTCAGCAGGAGATTGCCTCTTCCTTTCCTAAGGTATCCATTTAGAGACAATGAACACCAGCTAGGTATGTATGATCTTCCTGAAACTGTGGTCAGGCTTGTATGCCTCTGTCTCCCAAGGACAGAACTCAGCTCTAGTATTTCAGTGAGTTGATTTTTCAGCTTAGTTTCCCATGAAATGAGTGTTAGCTCCTGGTGATGTGTGTGGACGCTGGCACAAGCAGAGCTGTGCATCTCAGCCCTGTAACACTGGGCCTCATTTCATCAGCATTTGTCAAAACGGTAGGGAGTTTCAAGGTGTTGAGGTAAAGAGCAACCCTGTTAATGTTATCTGAAGGAAAAGATGGAATGTGTGACTGGGGAATAGAGAAATTGCACAAGTGAGAGTCGTTATAGAAGCATGCGTGGGAAGGAGTTTCCAAACCGAAGCAGTTAATCCTCTGTGGTGGATTCTCCTCCACAGCCTTTCTGATACCTGTAGAAACAATGCACAGAGCTGATGGAGACAAGGCAGCTGGTACCCAGGCTGTCCTTTGGCAGTAGATGGAGTGATAAAGCCTTTGTCAGATAACTTGAATCAGTCTTGCCCTGGGAGAAGGGGAATGAGACTAGAGATGACGGGAGAAAAAGTGACTGTCTCAGATGGAGAAAGAGATTCTCTAGATGCTCAAAACCAAAGGAGAGTTTGAGAGAGAGAGAATAGATAGTCTTTGAGATCCTTTGTGCTCAGCTGTAGCTTACTTCAAGTATGGTGTCATGCCCTCTGAGTCTGTCGCGCTGGAGAGGATGAGCAGGGGAGCAGTGTAACTTGAGGACTGGAATGCTGCTCAGGGATATCAATTGGTGGCTTGATTACAGTGTGTAATTACCTCCAGGAGAGACAATGTCAGCTGCTAAGAGACTATTAAATCCAGCCGAGAAAGGCATCATATTTTTTTTTTCAGTCTTTCTCCATCTGTTAAAGTTAGTTTCATTTCTTCATTGATTTTAAAACACCTATCAGTAGTCTGTTCAAATGCTGGACTTGGCACTGCAGCACAGGACTCAGCAGGAAAGTAAAATATTGCTGATGGACAGGGTAAGGATTGCAGCATGAAGTCTGTTTCCATTTCCCCTCAGCTTGAGAAGCATGGCTCTGCAGGGAACAAATTGGGGTGAGCCTTGTGAAAGGATTGCAGCCAGTTTTGCTTCCACATCTTACTGACCACAGCAAGCTGTAAGAGCTAGGATTTGGAGGCCAGACAGCTCCTATTCCTTGGTACAAGGGAGTCCCTCTGATCTAAGGGGTCCTAAGGCTGGAGTGGGGAGGCTGACACTTAACTTTCCACTTAGTGACAGACATGGGTAGGTACTTGCTTCATCTGATGCTGTACTCCCAGCAGTCCCAGGTGGACTGAAGAACAGCAGTAGTGAACTAGTGGACTAGACATGCTTAAAACTCCTACAGAAAAGGTATTATATTCAGTAGATGATGTGTTCTCTGTAAGACTGTTTGCCACACTCAAATTGGTAGTGGAGCAGTGTTGGGAGTGTAAGTCTGTTGATGCCACTGCATGTCTGATCGAATTAAAACTCAGTGGGAAGACCTTCCCCCCCGCCCCCCAAAAAAGGTTCTATCTTGTCCCCATTCCCCTCAGTGCCTCTTTTCCAAATTTAACATCACTTGAATTATTGAAAACCAAATTATTTCATGTCTCCCACTTCCCTGGCAGGAGCATGATGGCTATTGACAATGGGCCATCAATCATGTTTTAAAAAGAGCCATCACTATTAGGCAGGAGAAAGAATGATTTTAGGATTTTCAGTAAAAGCTGAACATATCACTAATGAAAGGCCAAGTGAAATCTTTTCTTAATGAAAGCCACAAGTTGTAACCAAAAGCTGTGTGCTTTCAGAATGCCTTATCCTGGCATTGTTCTGATTGTCTCTAGCTAAAAGAAGATGATATATCTTGGACTCACAATGCAATTGATGTCCAGATGGTTTTGTGAACACTGTTACAGTGGCTGCATTTGAATAAGCATTTTCCTCTTGCCTGAAAGCGCTTTAGATAAAGCACAAATGCAATGCATAAAAATGACATTGGCTTAGGATCAACCTATGCCACGTAAACTCACTAATTAAGTCTTCAATTGAGGTCAGAAACAATGAAGGGAGCAAAACTTGGCCATGGGTTCTTCTGAGATGTGCTCATTTTTAGGGGTTTCAAAGTTATCTAACAATCCTCTATTTTATTTTTTAGCACTGATTTTCATCAAGAAAAGCAGGCAGCATGGGGAGAAGAAACAGAATCTGGCCCCTGGCTAAAATGGAAAGAAACTGTTCAGGAAACCTAGGTCTGCAGATCAGCTTTCTGGAAGAGGGTTGGATCCTTTAGAGTTGATATATTGAACTTTGTTTCAGATTTTGTTTGTGTTTTTCTCCTTTTTGCTGGTGACAGGTGAAGGCATCTGAAGGATGCTTTGCCAAGACACTGAACTGTTAAATCTTTTACCAGGGAGACCAAGATGGTTTACATGGCTTTCTCCCTTGCTTGCAATTAGTTGCAGCCTGTGTTCAAAATGGGTACCTGTTTGGTTCAAAATGGGTACCTGTTTGGTATGCCTAGATCATTTGAGTTTAGATGATTTAGGCAGCACAACTCAAGAAGCCCTCAAAGCATTCATGGCATATAGCTTTTGCTACTTCCAGTACAAAAGGTCTGTCATTATGTGTGTGTGGGGGGAGGTTCTGCATGCTGAGGAGGAAGGGTAGATGGTGAGTGGGGTAAGTGGCCTGTGAGCCTGGTTTGTGGGCATGTCCCTGGCAGTGGACCAGATGGGATCTTAGCTGTGGGGGATTTTAGATCCTGGTGGAAATGTCTTCATCTCCTCAGTTTGCTAAAATTTCTAGGTTACATTCAACTTTATATATACATATATATATATATATATATAAAATTATTCCAAGATTTCATGTTTTCAAGCATAAACTAAGCACTTAAGAAATAATTTGGGAGAGGGTCTCTTCAACCATCAAAGGCAAAGCCTGGTGTGATCATTATTAATTCGTATTCATTTTGCTGTAAAGAACTGAGTATGGGCATGTGATGAGAGAGTTTCAGGTGAATCTGATCTCTCCCAACACATTTGGCACTTTGAAAAGTGCCCATATACAAATGAAATTATTTTGGGCAAAGAGAAATATTCCACCCTGATCGGAAGAGAATATTTTGTGCCATAGGCACAGCACATTGCCATAAAAGCTACAAGAGAATCAAAGAGGATTTGAAGAAGTTCAAGGGAAACAACTGAAATGTTTAAACTAAAAAAAAAAAGTGCCCATTTTTTCATAATTCCATTGTCTATCACAAAAGTTTTGGGTTTTAAATGCTGCTCCAAGCATTGACACTGCTGGTGGCAAGACTTTGAGCTGGGCCTCAGGGGTCTGATTTTGGGTTCTGCTAAGCAGTTTGCAGTGACTGTCAGTAAGGTGGGGTTTTTTGCATGAGTTCAGTGGGAGCACACTGAGGCATTGCTGGCCTACTTGTGGCTGATGCTGTGACCAGCTGCAGAAACAAGGGTCTGCGCTGTTAGGTTTTGGCAGAACTCATGAGAGTCCCTCACAGTCTTGGGAAGCTGTGCCTGGCTTAGGGTGCTGGAGTAGCACTGCACCACAAAGTCTGATGGCCAGGTCTGACACCTGTTACAGGAACTGCTTGTGTAAATCTCCCAAGGTCTCCCCCGGCTTTATAAAAGCCATAAACCTTGTTTTAATATACGATCTTGTCGTTAGGGAGATGTGCCAAATTACACAGATAGCTACCATGTCAAAATCCTCTCTGGAAAGGCATCAGTGTCTTATAAAAGTTGTCCAGCCAGCACTATTTTATTCCTTTCAATTCTGCATTGCCAAGAACTTCTAGCAAGAAAGTGCTTCTTAGTCTTGCAGTTGAAATGCATGAGAGAGGTACATAAGAACAAGGGTAGTATCAAAACCCAGCTGGTAAATGCCAAAGAGAGGCCTGGAATGTCAGAACTGGTTCCACACAAAGTTAGTGATATAGTATTTACCTGCCTCCTGGGATTTGTTACAGAGAGTGCTAGGGGAAAAAAGCATCCCTTGGATCACTGGAGGGCTCCTATGGCACAAGGACAAGAAAATGAATGTCAGGACTTCAAGGAATAAAAGGTGGATCAGATGAGGTGAGGATCTTTCTGCATTAGTGCTCCTAATAAACTGGAAGTTTGGGAGGTGGTGCTTCAAACGGAGATAAATAAATAATGAACTGTAGTGGTTTAAGAGGTTTAGATATGAAGCTTAGAGATACAGTTGTGAAGGAGGTGGTAGAATGCCAGTTGATTATGTTTTGGATTCAGCTGGGTGTGTTCACTCCTGCTCTGTAAGTTAGCTCCTGGGGATTGGTGTGCTGCCTTGAGCACTGTGGTGCCAAAGTGGCACAGAGCTGGAGCACGAGATCTGCAGAAGTGTGCCTGTTTGCATCAGGAGAGCTGGGATTTCAATTTATATCTTCTCTACAGGCCCCACTGTGGCGCTCTCTAACAGCACTGTTCTCACCCCTTGGTTTTTTCATCAGCCATCATTTCTCTGCCAGAAGTGGATGAACGCACACAGCCTTGACTGGGACACTTTGCAGGGCTCTGCCCAGTGGCTCGTTACATTGAGTTCAGCCCTCTGGTGCTTCCTCCAGCTTGCTATGGCTCTGAAATGCACCCACTTCTGATACCCTGCGCTGCGCCAGCACTGGCTCAGCTGAGCCTGTGGGGACCTCAGGATGAGAGGAGAGGATCTGTGCCACAGAAGGGGCTGCTGGAAGGAGGAGGGTGGAATCATCTCCTCTTAACATATTTTCTAGAGTAGAGCTTTGTCCCGGTTCCTGAACACAGCCCAACTGTTACTGCTTCCCCCATCCCTCTGATGGTGGAACCCCGGTGAAGAAGTGCTGCCCATCAGACTTCCTGACAGGGCTTCAGGAGGATTGTTCCCAAAGCATCAGCTAATTACCCCTCCTCCTTCCCAGAGTCTGTCTGAATGCTGCCTTTGGACAAGGCTCACTGAAACAGAGCCAGGGTGAATCGAAGCCAATCAGCGCACAGGGGAAACGTCCCGCATCACTAACCAAGACAGGATGACTCCAGCAGAGACGTTCATCTCGGTTTCCTGGCTCTCTGGGGAAAACGATGAGTGACAGATACTGGAAAGAGCTTGTAGAATTGAATTTTTAAAATGTACTTTTTTTTTTTACCACAGCACTGCCAAGCTTGTGAGTTCAAGGAGCAGGAGACAGTGCCCTAAATTTGTAAGATGGGCACAAAGCTCATTCTTTAGTAAAAGACAAGAAAACAGGGGTTCCTCTTATTTACCCTTTTTGTTTTGAGGCTGGAAATGCAACATAACGATACCTACCCCAGCACAGATTTTTCACAGATCAGTTGCCATGAGCAGAACAAAGTCCATTGCTTTACAACCAATTGGTGCTCAGTAGGGATTTTGAATGTATGCAGATGTGATTTATGCTCAATGTGATCTATGAGTACCGTCTTGCTAGAGAGCAATTGCTCTCTCACAGTGAAAACCTTGCATAGGAACCATGGAAAAGCTCTTAATATACCCCATTATAATGTCCAGTCCAGCATGGGATGAGGTAAGGAAGGATTGTCCAAACACTAGTCTCTGAAACACGTTCCTCTTCTCATCTGTCCCTGGATGAAGAGCAAAGCACACTGTTACCTGTCATGAGAGAAAAGGAGTGGTGAATGGTCAAAAGGGTCAGCAGAGAAATGGGGCTTGGCAGAGTCTTACTCTAATGTGAAAAACTTCATCTGTGAGTGGGAATGGAGCCAGGACACCAGCTGTATGGCGTGCCTCTGCTGCACAGACCCCCACACCAGAATGTGGCTTGTTGAGCAAAGGAGGCTTGCAGTGTGGTGTTTGAGCAAAGGAACAAAACCTCACCAGCTGTCACACTCTGAGCTCCATCTGCCCTTTGGAGCATTACCAGGTTGAGCACTTGTCCTTGTAGGGATGGTCTATATTACCAGTGGGTCTGCTACTAAATCTCACTTGCACGTATTTCTGAGCTGAAGCCTGTTTATGTGGAGAGGTATGGGCTGGACTGGGTTAATACTGCTGTAGGTATAACCAGCCTGTGGTTTTACAATGGTTTTACATTTATGGGCTCCATGGGACCTGTAACCCTTCTGCCAGATGGCCTCTGAGATGATGGTGGAGCAGCAAGAGTTTCTTTACTGCTGCAGTAAGATGAGCCACACAAAGCTTTTTTTTTTAGGTATCTATATATACCTATGTAACATAGGGAGCATCCATACCACTGTTGGGAATTAATACCTGTAGACACATACTCGGTCCTTTTTAGACAAGAGAACTTACCTGAGAGGACACAAGTGTCCATTCCTGAATGAGGACTGTTTTCCAAAAACACATGCCCAGAGTAAACGAGGCATCGAGACAGTGCCTTTTGGTAATTGTAACCTTGTTTTTGTAGGAAAAACTGCTCCCTTATTTCACTTCTGTTCTCCCTTCTGGCATCAGTAATATCTTCCAAAGAGGTCAAAAGGTTAATTGAACCAAGGAGGACAAATTATGCATGTGAAACAGGATGCTTGGTAGTTTCACACACACTTTAGCTCTGTGAGTATTTATGCATCCACAACCACTTCTTCAGGTTCCCCGCAGGCCCTGAAAGATGACCACTGCTCATTCACCTCCACACATTTCTCTCTTAGAGCTTGGTAGAAGGAAATGCCGTGTGCACATGGCAAATTGCCGTGCCATGGGAATTGCTGCACACACAGTAGGAAGCTTCTGCTGCTCTCTTCTTCAAGTGCTCTGGAGAAAGCCCTGGGATATTGCAGCTTTTCGTCCCACTTGGGACCTCTGGCAGCTGAAGCAGCCTGAAGCCATGATGCTGCTCTGCAAGTGGATGAGAGGCAGGGCTGCAGGAGCAACTGGCATGCTCTTTGCATGGGTCTTGGCAAAGAGAGAAGCAACTAATTAGCAATGTCTGTCACCTCCTCCTCCTCCTCTGTGTGTTACCCAAGACCTAAAAGCCACTGAAAAATAGATAATAAACAAGGAAACATACTGTGAGTCCTAGGAATGCTCTGTTTTGCTTTTCAGAAATGCAAGTGTCATCACTGGGTTTGCATTGAGTATTTTTTCTTTTTTTAATCCCATCAGGACATCCAAGGAAGGTGTATGTATATACATGTGACCCTGAAGATTTTTAAATAGGAATCCTAAACCTCGAGTGCTTCTGAGACAGCTGAAATGTGTCGGGAATTTACATCATGCACACAAGAAATAACGGCCAGCAGTCAACCTTGCTTAGATTATTCAGATTAATAGAGAAGCAAAGCACTACAGTAGCTGCTTCATTGTCTGGAAGTGCCTCAGTCTTCTCTGTGACATGTTCACCTGCCACGTTGCAGCCATCAGTGAGATGATAGGCAGAGTCTGGCTGATCAGTGGCAGGTCACCCTGCACAAAGTCAGGGTGCATTTAGCAACTGACAGTTTCGAGGCCTCTCAGAAGATTAAGTTTTCCAGGCTGCAGCATTTGTTTGATATCCAAACACTATTTTGGGTGAGACCGCCCATATTTTGAGCACAAAGAGCAGTGCTGAAATTATATACTGATCTCTTCTTTTTCAGTGCTGAGACCTTCCCCTTCCTTCCTTATCTTTTCTTGCCTATTTAGCTGTGATTTCACACCTTACATTCCCGGCTCGCACCCAGTCTCCTTTTGCCCATAGCTGGATTGATCCAGGTGGAGTTTCCCTTTTTCCCTGAACTGGCCAGAGACAAATCAGTGTGTATTCATCAGGGTGGCAGACGCTGATGGTCAGGGCCATTTTGATCCTAATGATATATAGGGACTGGACTGTAAACCCTTTCTGTGTCATTGCCTGAACTCTTAGACAGCAGTGTAGGGGAAAGGGACCTGGGGATTTTGGTGGGCAGCAGGATGAGCATAAGCCAGCAATGTGCCCTCGTGGCCAAGAAGGCCAATGGCATCCTGGGGTGGATTAGAAGGGCTGTGGGCAGTAGGTTGAAAGATATTCTCCTTCCCCTCTACTCTGCCCTCGGGAGACTGCATCTGGAATATTGTGTCCGGTTCTGGACCCCTCAGTTCAAGAAGGACAGGGAGCTGCTGGAGAGAGTTCAGCAAGGGGTCACCAAGATGATGAAGGGAGTGGAGCATCTCCCTTTTGATGAAAGGCTGAGGGAGCTGGGGTTCTTTAGCTTGGAGGAGACTGAGGGGTGACATCATTAATGTTTACAAATATGTAAAGAGTAAGTGTCAAGACGGTGGAACCAGGCCTTCTCAATGATGGCCAATGAAAAGACAAGGGGCAATGGGTATAAACTGGAACACAAGAGGTTCCAAAGAAATACAAGGAAGAATTTCTTCCGTGTTCAGGTGAGGGAGCACTGGCACAGGCTGCCCAGATGGGTTGTTGAATCTCCTTCTCTGGAGACATTCAAAACCCACCTGGATGAGTCCCCATGTGACCTACTCTAGGTGATTCTGCTCTGGAAAGGGAGTTGGACTGGATGATCTTTCGAGGTCCCTTCCAACCCTTAAGACTCTGTGATTCTGTGCCTGAAGTTGTGTATGCAGTGCTTGCAATAGCCTTGATCCCACACACACAGGTGGAAAGTGCGTGATGTCCAAACTTGATACGTTGGCCTTTGTGCCTGGAGGCCTTACTGATAAGTTCAAAAGCCGGAGGGAGGTAGTGGAGATGTAGACAGACACGTAGACACACAGAGTGACTACACAGAGACAGACTGCTTCATCCCTCCCTTCCTTTTCCGAAGTCATCAGAGTAGGCAGCTGTTGAGCAAAAGGCTTTTGATTTTGCTTTATTTCTGTGTGATACTTGGAGCGTGATGAGCCATATGGGCAAATGGATAGATATGAGGATCATCCCACTTATTCTGACATGCTGACACCTGCCAGATGTGTGTACAGGCCAGCACAACCAAAATCGCAGCTCTTCACATCTGATCTGAAGTCTTCTCTGTCTTTTAAAAAAGCACAGTCCATATCTGGGATGTCCTGGGGGGAGGGGTTAGCAAAAAAAACAGTTCTCTGCAGCCTCTTTCTGAGAAGCCTGTAAGCCCCTGGAAAGCAATAAAATGCTGCAACTGAATCAGTTGCAGCGATTGAAAAGCTGAGTTCCCAGGGCTTGCAGCATGTTTTCTTACTCCTTACTGTCAGATTTTAATAACTAGACAATGTCCATTCACCTGGCAATGTCAAGCCAATGCAGATGGTTTTGCACAGAGGCTTCTGCTGCTGCTGGAGTGGTTGCAGCATGCAGCGAGGAGATGAGGCATGCCTGTGCTCCAGAAGGAGACAGACTGATCCTGTGAAAAGCTTGCCCAAGTTACCCCTTGCTATTTTTTGACAAGGTTGGATGAAGTCAGCACGCAGAAGATCAAGTGATTCTCTTGTTGCAATGGGCTTGAACTTAAGGACTAACTTTACAATTAACAGCCTTGTACTTTCTGGGCTCCCCAGTTCAAGAGAGAAGAGAGAACTTCTAGAGAGAGTCCAGTGAGGGCTACCAAGATGATCAGGGGGCTGGAACATCTTTCTTATGAGGAAAGGCTGTGGGAACTGGGGCTGTTTAGCCTGGAAAAGAGGAAACTGAAGGAAGATTTCATCAACATTTATAAGTACCTAAAGCCTGAATGTCAGGAGGATGGGCCAACACTGTTTTCTGTTGTCTCCAGCAATAGGACAAGGGGTAATGGATGTAAGATAGGACTTGAAAAGTTCCACTTGAACACAAGGAAAAGCTTCTTTGATGTTGAGGTGAGGGAACCCTGGCACAGGCTGCCCAGGGAGGGTGTGGAGTCTCCTTCTCTAGAGGTTCCCAAACCCACCTGGACACGTTCCTGTGTGACCTGATGGAGGGGAACCTGCTTTAGCAGGGGGTTGGACTAGATGACCTCTAGAGGGTCCTTCCATCCCCCATCATTCTATGGTTCTATGATTCTGTCATGAGTTTTGGCAGGAGCTTGGAGGGACACAGTGCAAACAGAGCCTACCAGGTGGAGGAACAGCTTGGCTGTTTTATCAGAAGCTGGAGAGCCCTGCTGTGGGCAAACTTAGGCAGGTGTGAGTGCAGAGCCAGACCAATATGGCTCATTAGCAACCACATTAGAGCAGGAAAGTCCAAGTTCCCTTGCCTGCATTTGCAGGCTGGGTCTTATCTCTGCTCTGCACCATGCCTGCTGGTCTAGAATGCTGACAGCATCTGCCTAGTGCTGGTGTCTCCTTGAGTTCCTGTATCTGAATGTGGAGATCACACTTTGAGCACATCCATCCTCTACAGGTCAAAGAATGTGTAGCTCTGACATCATGCTATGAGGGAGAAATCCTGTTTCTTGCTCTCCTTTTTCATAGCCTGGATCCCAGGCTATGAAAAAATGATATGTGATATCAGTGATATGCTGCTGGGCTCCATTCTGGAGACATCTCCTCGCTGTCGTGGATGTAAGCGTACTTGACATTTCATGCACTTTGCTTCTCTCTTCTCACTTGCCTTAGGAGCCTGTTGCGTTTCTGCAGCCAGTGCTGGCAGCAAGCAGAGCAAAGAGACGTGGGGGCAGCTGGTCTGTGGGGTGCAGGGTGCTGCTGAAGGATGGACATCGCTTCCCAGGGAGAGACACAGTGGGAGCATGTTTCTGTTCCCATGTGCATCACACACTCAGCAGAATCCACATGAGTCACAAACAGGCTGCCCCTTTGAAGCCTGTCTCCCGTCACAGCTGCTGTTTCAGAGCTCCTGATGAACGAGAATGGAAGTGAACAGCATCTCTTCCTGACTTATGCCAGAAATCTTTGCTTTGTCAATGAAAAGTCTATATTTAAACACTGAGATCCTGCAGGACTCTCTAGATGTACAGATAGGGGGGAATCATGTCTTTACTAGCATCAGTGCTTAGTTTTACAAGTGGTTAGAACTGGACCCAGACTGCAATAGGGATCTATTTGGAGGACATATTGTGAAAGTAATGCATTAACCAAGGGAGGGACTGTTGCCCAATAAATCTCTCTATAGGACAGCTGAGCAGGGAGAACAAAAAAACAGCAGGAGATTGGTTTAAAACACATAAAAGATAATAAGTTTTTACACAGCAGGTAGCTAACACTGGAATTTGTTGTACCAACAGGTTCAAAAGGGAATGGATGATATGGATGCTGAAAGGAACAGACAGGACTCTTTCTCCAAGCCTTCCCCAGCTTGGGCCTGAGGATGCCAGAAAAGTGCCAGCTAGGAATCACAGGAAAGCCAGACATGTGTGGTCTCCTGTTTCCAGTGCTGCAGGCAGCACCAGGATGGCTGGACCACTGGTAGGGACAGCTCTTACCTATGCTAGATGCCACACAAACATGTCCCACAGTTGCCTGCAGCATCTCAGTACAGACAGCTCAAGCAAAGGATTTACCAGTTCAGATTTACCAACCTGGAATTTTTACTGGGCTCATTCAAGTCATGGATTAACAGCAAAACACCCAGTCCCCGTTTCGTAGGGTCTTTATCAAGCTGTCTCCACTCAGCTTGGCCAGAAACATGGGAAACTTATTTATATTCAAATAAAATAAATTGAAAAACTTGGGTTAAACAAGTCAGGTTTAATTGTGTGTAGAAAGAAGAGAAATCAAATCATGTATGCTGGGAACCACAAATAACCAGTCCAGCAGTGAAATCTTGTCTTATCCGAAGTCACCACGGATGAGTCTGATAGAGCTACATTAGCTAGGCTGCTTTTCCCTTGTTAATCCTGTTGTCCCTTTCTTTCCTGATGACTGTGCTTGTCACCTGTGACGGCTACTAACCAGGGTCACCATTCTGATAGCAGGATCTGGCTCTATGACTATCCAACTGTTCTCCCTGGTGGTGGAATTCAAAGAGCTAACATCTTCCCTCCCCATCAGCTCTGTAAGCAGGACTGTGCAGAAACAGAAGCAAAAGAGTGAATGTGACACCTAGATGTCTTCTAGAGGTCTGTAAACCTCATAGCTACTGGGAGGCATTTGCCCACTCACCTACTTCACGTGCACTGAAGAACTGGCACTGAGGTAAGCTGGTGCACAAGAGTCTGGCAATGCACACGTACACCAGGTGTCCTGTCACATATGGACATGTGCTGTGGAGACAGACCAAAGAATACCTGCTTCATTTCTGGGAGATAAAGGAATCCCACTGATGAATGCCAATGCCACCAGTCAGGAAATACTTTCTGTTTTGCTAGGCAGAATCCAGCAGAGGTCTTGTAGAGGAAACCCAAAGGCTTGTTTCATAGTCAGAAATCTTGATGTAAAGAAATCTTCTCATGAGAATGATAGAATCATAGAATGGTAGGGGTTGGAAGGGACCTTTAGAGATCATCTAGTCTAATGCCCCTGTAAGTTCTCACAAATCACCAGCACCTGAGATCTGTATCTCAGACAGGTCTCTGGGGACAGGGGAAAGTGGTACAAAGAAACAGGCAGCATCAAGGTAAGCACATGAAATATCTATGGGAGGCAATCACCTTGCAGGTTTTATAGGCAAGAAAGGGATTGTCCAAAATCAAACAAAGCAAACCTTAGCAAATAAATTGGGCATCCAGGCTGTTGTGTTTCTCTAAGTGCAAAAGCTGCCTGGATCAACAACCATCAGCCCTCAAAGAGCAGGACGAAAGGGCAAGCAATGCCCCATGGTGAGAGAAGGTTCCTTTGCAGTTGCTTTTGTAGGAAAATGAGCCATTTAAGGCTGTAGCATCCTTTGCAAAAGCAAAATGAGCCTGTAGCTCTGATTGCCTAAAGTGAAGCTATTTCTCTGCCTTTTGCTTGCTTTGCCTGTCAGTTGTTAGGTACTAACTGGAAATGAGGAAGAGAATCTTTTTCTCTCTTAAAAACAATTCAGATTGTGTTTTTTTGCAGCTATGAAAGCTAGTAATTTTCCTTAGAAGCTGTTGAGTGGCAAGTTAAACTGCTGCACTGCCTGGCAAACGTGGATTTCTCCAAGCTCAGCCTCTTGTTTTCAAACTCTGCTTCTTCCCAGATTGAAAAGGTGCTGTTGCAAAACTTCCCTTGTTTCTGTACATGGTGTATTCTGGGCTCTGGCTTTGTATCAAAGTCCAGCAGTTTGCCATCATACAGAGCTGAAAAACCTTCTCCTAGTCCCTCTCATTCCCTAGTTAGTAGACAGTAGAGTAGATGCTTCATTAGCAAAGCCATACGGATGTTCAGCTTTGTGGGATATGTTGATCAATTGGATTTCCATTTAACTTCACTTTCAGGACTGCCTGCATGGCCAAGACAGTTGTGGGGAAAGTGACTTGAACACACTCCTCTGAGATTTCTCTCTGACCTCTTAAACCAGTGCTGCAGGTGAAGAGAGGGAAAGCACACTAGTTGCCATAGTAATAAGCCACCCTGTAAAAACAGGCATTTTGTCTGCCTCATGAAAAACATTTCATCCACCAGACATCTCTGAGCAAGGTGGGCATTACAGGGAAGCAAATAAAATCACTGTTGCTTGTGCTCTCCCTGAACTCATCAGCTGGAGTCGTGGGCTGAATTCAGGAAAGGGAATGCTTGAACAAACACAGGCTTTGTTAAAGCATGTGCCTAAACGCTGTCAAAATTTGGACCTTAATAACAATTTCTTCTCACCCAGGTCCCTACAACAATTCAGGAGTGGTGAATTCAAGGCTTCTCATCTGTACTCATTTTTTTGGGTGGGGGAAGAAAAAGGAAGGAAGAAAATAATGAAATAGAGTAAGGCAGTTTCTTGGCCTTGAGATTCTCCACAAGAAAACAAGTTCTCTGACACCAATTAACTCTAGCAGAGGATCTGCTGATTTTAAGTGGAACATCAAATCTCATTGAGATAGAAACACTTTTTATGCCCACCTCAGTTCTCCACACTTTGTCAAGCACTGGGCCTGGACTCCTGCCAAGTCTTTTCAGAACTAATGAAATTATTATTCTTAGCTCCAAGCTAGGAACACTTTCAACAGCAAAAAAAGAGAAAAGACAAAAAAACCCTAGTACTCTGCATTCATTAAAATTTTACCTCTCTTTTTTATTAATAAACAACTCATTCCTGCTGTAGCCTGGCAAATATGTTTATGATTGTACAGTTCATTGAATTTTTTTTCTCTTGTACATTTTTTTCTCTTCTACCCTACAGGGACAAAAATTGGACAATGATAAAGGGAAAATGACTTGAAGGCAAGCCAAGGAGGAACAAAGGAACAAGGCAAAGAGAGACCCGTTGGAGCAGGGAATGACAAGGAGAAGATAAAGAAGTGGTTGATTTATGACCACCTGGTGAGAAGACAGATGGAAGAAGGTCTGGGAAGCTTTTGAAGGATTCTACATGAAGTAGAGTGAGACAGAGGAACTAGGCAGAAAGTGAAGGTAACAGAAGCTTGCAGGTCTTCCTGGAGTAAAGCTCTGCCACAGTTTTGCAGCTGGAACTTTTTTCCCCCAGGATGAAAACTAAATTCATCAGTACTGATACCAGCAAAGCATAAAATTAACAAAGCAGCTGCTTCAACAAAGCATAACAAAGTAACTACCCTAGCAAAGCATATCAAGAAAGTAACTACCTCAACACAAGGAAGACCTTGAGTAAGACAGAAACCCAAGTCATAATAACCAGATTTACACACTGAGATCTACATTCTGGTCTTGTGGGAAGAGTGATGAAACCAGAAGCTGCCAAGACAGAAGTTTTGTCTTGAGACAACTCATGACCAAATTAGGGGTAAAAAGAGTGAGGGTATATCTCCCCCAGTGACCACAGAGACTCCTCATAGGCCCCTCCTCATTTAACTGAGCATACATGACATGCATTGCATAAGTGGTTTGCATATGTATTGGGCTTATTGGAAATATCTGGGTAATTCTTGGGAATTGTGTGGGTATGCATCCTGTAACTGTGTAAGTCCACGAAGCTTTTGAAACTTGGGTGTGCATGTTAGCATGAGAGAACCCCGCGCTATAATAAACTAATGTCGGCTTTCTGAACTACAAAACTTGGTTCAAAGAGTGATTATTCATTAAAGAGTTTGGTAACAGTACCACCATGCCTGGTAAACTCTTGGTTCTGTGTGTTGGGTTTGTGTGAAGCTGTTTTCTCATGGCACAAGTGGAAGAGGCTGCAGTGGTGACCCCCACAAGGAGTTCTCTCCCCTCCGCCAGCTCTGGGTTGGACCCACCCACCTGTGGCCTCAGCTGGGCCAATCTGGTGCCTCTGCCATCACAATTTAAGGAGGGAAATCTGTAGTGGGGGGAGTGATACAAGATGGAGGTGGTTATGAGGAAGTCACTGAAGAAGGGGAGGAAGAGCAGCAGTACTGGACTGAAGCAGTACTGTGCAGCCCAGGTGAGATGGCAGCTGTGCCCCTGTACTCACAGAGGGCACTGGAGGGACTGACAACTTCCCACAGCTCTGAGAGAACCCCACAGCAGAGGGGCGGCCATGGCTGAGATGGGCTGGAGCTGTGTGGGGAGGCAGCCATAGGGCAGGATGGGCCAGGCTGAGAGCTGCCCGAGGAGACTCACAAGGAAGGTAGTGAGGAACTGTGGCCTTGAGATGGGCCCATGGCTGAGAGCTCTGTACAAGACTGTCTGATGTGTGAGGGATCCGTGCTGGAGCAGGGGAAGGGTGTGGAATCCTCTGGCCCTGAGGTGAACTGAGTGGTAGGAGCCATCGCTGAGGGACTGACTGCAGCTGCCATGTTTTACCCCCTCTGTGCTGCTGAGGGGGAGCTGGAGATACTGGGATGGGGGTTGTGAGCCCCTGAAGAGAGGAAGACTGAGGGAAGTGGGGCTCACAGAGCTGGTCATGCTGCTCCTCCTCATCATCATCCCACTCTGTGTTGTTTTTTGTTTTTTCTGCTTTTGGTTGGTGGCAGATTAATGTTGTTTTCTTCCCTGAGTCAAGCAGCTGTGTCTGTGTTGCTAGGCCTAAGCCACACCATCCTGCCAGGTTAATCATATCAGAAGCAATTTAAGTAAGAGAAGAAGAAAATTCCCCTCTTGGTATTTTGAAATGCAACATTCATTCCATCCAGCATTCTTGGATGCTCCCTTCCCTTGATTATAAAAAAAGAACCTCGATAAGTTATTGTGAGAGGCAAAATGTCTGTTCCTCATTGCTTCAGTGAACCTGGAAATAGATTTGGTATTTACTGGAAGTGCTAAGATTGTTCTGGTTAAGGAGAAGTCTGAATACTGATTTTAACTTTGGGTGTAGGCATTGCCAGCAATGCAAGAGTAAATGCTAAGACTCTTGGTTATTTTTATTTCCCCCTAACCTGAAGCTGCACCTAAAAGCAAAACTTCTGTGATGAGGCTTTGAAGGATGATAGTGCTCTGGATAAAATGTGGTACAGGTGGGTTTGAAATTATGTTAGATGAATGAAAGGAAGGCAAGTCCTCTGAGGGTGGCTGAGCACAAAGACAACACTTTTGGCTCTGGAGGCTAAGAGGTTTGTGGGGAGTATTGCTGCATGCTTGTTCTATTTTTATACTTTTCCTGAGTCATCTCTATTCCCAGTGCCAGAGAGGGTGCTGGATCAGATGCCCTTTTGGGATGACTGTAAGGTCACTCTTTCCACTCTTGTTTTAAGCTTTTATGAAGCCAGAGGAAACATATTCCCCCTAGTTTTACTAGCTGGGGGGAGGGTGGGGAATAACAAGTGATCCAGGCAGAGTCTCTATTAGTATTTTTCCATGGATGTGTGGTGTCCTACCTTGAGCATCTTTCCAGTAAAGGCATGAAGCCAATTTATGGTGTGAGTGAGGCTGGTGAGAATATAAGAATGGAGCAATTAGAGTTAATTAAATGTGCTGAACTGAAACGAGTAACGAGTCTGGGTTTCCAACACCCACATAAGCACACCAAGGATGAAATGAAGAGGGAGAAATCCTGTAGGTCTTGTGTGATATGAAGTTTTGGGAGGCATCATTAAGACCCACTGACTACTGGGCCTTTTCAGGTAAAGTGGATTTAATATGTAACACAAGCAGGTGAAGCACTGAATAATTTAGACTAGAACAGACCTCTGGAAGACTGGCTTAATGCCCCTTCTCAAAGCAAGGCCAGGAAGAGCAGGTTGCTCATGGCTGTGTCTGGTCATATTTTGAATATTTCCAAGGATGGAGTTTTCTAATGTCTCTGAACATCTGTTGTTTCATTGTTAACATGACTGAAAAAATTCTAACAAAAGAAGACAATAAGAGAAACTCAAGACTTTTGTCACCATGAGCTCCCTTCCTGGAGCATGTCTTGTCAGGTTTTTTATGAAGAACATCTGTCTTGCAGGCTTCTGACTCAATCTATAGTGTGACCCAAAGCTAGGAGAGAGAAACAGCTGGGGTTTTTTTTCAAGTGTGGACTCCTGCCTTGGATTATAATTCCTGTGTTCATGTTCAACACTGGCTGTACCATCTCCTCTCAGGGAGTGTTACAGGATGTGCTTTATAGTTGAGTAAATTCCTGAGTGCTCTTTAGGGCTGGGCCTGCAGGGACTTGTAAATCTTGGCTGGCACTCTCCAAGGCCTTCCCTCTCTGCACTCACTTTGCTTCCACAGGGGCTGTGACAAGGGGACTATGTGAGATAAGCAGGATGAATGGGGAGACTTTGTTCTCCATCTTTCCAAGCGAGCAGCTCCACTAAATTCAATTCAAACGAAGGCACTGAAGGGTGTCTGAGGACTTTAAAAAAAATTATTATTTTTATTTCTCTGGCATTGCTATTTCTCTTGGGAAGAGCAAGCCTCAATAGGAGGTTACATTTACTGATCTTTCTGAAGGATATTTTAATAGTACTTCAAAATAAACAGCAAAACAGTGAAAGGAAAGGAGGAGTTCCTAGATAGCCTACTGCTTTGCCTTTTATAATCTGTTTAGGCTAAAGTTTTACTGTCCATAGAGCAATTTCCAGAGGAGAGGGCCCCTATTGCACCAGAGACTGGAGATGGCCTGGATTCCCTTGGGGTGCAAGGACATTTTACCAGTTATGTGTTGTGCTGGTCCTATTTGCCTGGTGTGAGCTATTCCTGTCCATCAGACTGTTTTGGGAGGTTTATTCTTGTTCTAGCTTCAGGAGCCAAGAAAGCAGGTATATATCATGGGCAGCATGGTGGAGTTTGCACTGATCATGCTGTAGGACCCAGCATGTTCTCTTTCAAGAGCCTCAGTGTCCTGGGCCAGGTCAGCATTCCTTGTGCCTTCGGACTTTGAAGCAGCCCATAGAGAGGACCCCAAGGTCTGATTTCTCTGTGTGCCACTCTTCTGCCTGTGCTGCAGTAGCTGAGCTTTGGTTTGTGACAGGGAAAAGCATGAATTTTTCTCTGTTGTGCAGGTGTGGCAATTAAGAATAGGTTGCTAGGAATGAAACACTTTCAGAGCATTACACACCATTAATCCCATCCTCCCCAGCACAGGGATACTTTAGCATCTAAGCAAATGAAAGGAATCAAATCTACTTATTCATATGTTTTCCTATAGAAGCAAGGATATTGTGACTTTGTGGTATGTCTCCTTTACCACCTTCTCCATCACTTTTTTTTTACTCTTTTAGCTAGTTTTCATCAGATTTAACAGTAGGAGAGTGATCTCAAAGTTTTTATGTTCAAACAGTGCTTCCACCCCCTGCCTCCCAAAATAGATGGTCATGTAGGTGAGGCATTGCTGAAGTGCTGGTCAGTGAAACAACAGAAATGTGAGGTTAAACCTCAGTAGACACTGAAGAATCATCAGATGATAGATACAAGGTCTTCAGACTCCTATGTTAAGGGGCATTAGGGATTTTTTTCCTTTTTTATCCTTCTTTATGCTTCTTTTGGATGTAGCTTTTTGTGCAGTCGAAGAAGTTGGAAAGGGAGCACCAGGGCACTCAGTGCTTTGGGACCAGCCTCAGTAACTAGATTTTCCTGTGGGTTGCTCAGCAGGTGGAACAGCAGTGGCAAGCCACTGAAAGCAGCAGAAATAAATAACATTTGAAAATTAACCATCCCATTTCCTGCAAGTGATAAGAAAATTTGCCTTGTCTGTGAGTAATTTGCAGTCATTCATGGCAATTTCTTACATTTAAATACCAAGTAAATTAATTATTTGGCATTATTTTTAGTTAACTGTTTTAGTGTAATTGCAATGACTAAATAAATCAATTACTTTTTTAAAAAGTGCCCCAGACAAACATGGTAAATCAATTACTTGGAATTTAATAGGAATTACTTGATGCTACAGAAAACATCAGAGGAACAAATCCTCTTATGACATCAGCAAAATTCAATCACTGTCTTAGGAAAGGGATTTCAGCACAACATTATATCTTTATTTAACTTGCATGATAATGTAATGAAATAGTGAGAATGCATGGGAGCTGTGAGCCCAGATGAACCACTCTGCACTGGGAAGGAAGCAGCTGGTACAAGAGCTTCTGAACCACCTCAGAAGTAAGAAATGGCCTGTTTGGTGAAGAGCACCTGTGTTAGGGAAGTTGTAATAACTTCATCAGTGGATGCCTGGATGAGTGTTACCTGTGCCTGAAAAACCAGTCTGGTGTTGGAAATAATTAGGATTGAAGAAGGTATTGGAGAACATCATTGTGGCTGTAGTTGGTGGTTCCTGTTAGCTCACACCTTGGGCACAGGGCAGAGCTCCTGCCTACTCATCTTGAGAGAGTCTATTAGGAGACACTTCAACAAATGCCAGTGGGTATGGTTGAGGTCTGCATGGCTTCTGTCTGAGGAAACCATGGATGAGAACAGGCTTAGGACAGTTTGGCATGGAAATACAGTGATGGAGAAAGTCTATGTACTTAAGGTAGGACTGGAGAAAAGAGAGTTACACAGAGGGTTACTGAACCCTTCCTAAGATATCCCAGCTGAAAACAGGAGGCTGGGGCAGTGCCCAGGGAATTACCATGCAGCCTGGCAGAGCCCTTTGCCCAGAACTGGTACATCTTCTCCCACGGAGCAGCTCAAGAAACGTAGCCTGCTCTCCCATGAGCTTGGGCATCACTGAGGCAATAACCCCAGCAGTAACTTCCTCTGCTGACAAAAGGCAAGACCTACACTCCATGTATGCTGCTGGCCATGGGGGAACCTGATACCTGCGGATCTGCCAGCAATCTGCTGAGCTCTTCCTGGCAATTTCCCTTCAGAGAATGTGCTCAATTTGCATCTCTCTATCCAGCCAGTGACTTTCACACAACTTGGAAGGATTTAATTATATTCCAGAGCTCAAATTATGTCTGAGATTTAAATTGGGCAGCAGCTTTGGTATCAGTTGTGATAAGGTAGACAGGCAGATGAAGGGTGCTGCACAATGTGCAAACTCTATCTCATTAAGGAAATGAGGTTAGAGCCCACCAGAGTTCAGTTAAATAGACACATTATTATTTCTACCGTCCTGTCCACTCTTCTCATTACTGTTGTGACAAGCTTTTAGGTCTGTTTGCTTGGGATGCTCAAAAAACAGGCTATAATCAGAAATGATGAAACATTTTACCCAAGGTAAATGCCACTCCTGTATTTTTTGGATATGTCATGAACCTATTTAGTATGAAAATAACCCCCTTGGTGACACAGGAACCATCCCAAAACACTGAAGGAGAAGGGTTACACACAGCACACAAATATTCAGAACCTCCTTATTTGTATGGTGGCTACATGTTTAAAATTACTCATAGGAGGAGTGAAAAAAAAAAAGGATGCTTTTAATGGAGCATTCTCAGAAGGAAAGCCTATGTCCCAGCTGTGTCTCTGACATCAGGCTACTGCTCTTAGTGTTGCTGTGACTGCCTCCTGACCTGGCAGTTGTGTTCAGAGAGATTCTGCCTGCTCTGGCCAACCCAGGAGCTCAGTGGGAGTAAGACCAGCTCCCTGCTTTCCCCCTCAGCTAAGGAGAGCATAACCCAAGTGTTTCCTCCATGCAGAAATTTGTGAGCTGCCTGAAGTGCCAGCACAAAATGTGTCCAGAGGGGACCTGCCCTCCTCTGGCTTTATTTCCAACCCTATCTTTCCCTGGTATACAACTGAACAGGCTGTGTTCCCAGGGTGGTCTTCCTGACAAATACAGATGGCTTTTCAAAGAAAGTTGCTGCTGCTCCTTGCGCAAAGGCTAGGTCTATCAAATATTGAGTCTCTCCTCCAAAGCACTGGAGGCAGGTGTGAATCCCTAAAGGAAGAAGTGGAAGCCTTTAAAAGAATAGTTTCACTTTTTATACAAAGCAGTTAAACTATTTTGGCTGAAGTTTTCTACAAGGCAACTTTCTGAAGGTGGCCAGGCATGCAAAGCTTACCCAGGCTATAAGACTTTAGGAAGAACCAGGCTTCCTGTTTCCTTCTGGAGATGGCACACATTTTCCCTACTCTTCCTTTTATCACTGGTGTATCTATAGCAGCTTTTCTTGTTACCCTTGATGTGGCTGGCCAGATTTAATTCTGTCAGGGCTTTAGCTTTCCTAACCTGATCCCTGGTTGCCCTGCTGTGTTGTCCCTTCAACAGAATTAGGGTGGCTCGAGACCCTGATGAGGACCAGGGTTTGGGAATGTGAGGCTGCTCCTGTCTGTCTATAGAAGTCTCATCTGGTTGGGTGGCCTGTGCCTGACCCCCTCCATAATGTCACCTCTCCTTGCCTTCCCTCTAATCCTGACCTAAAAGCTCTTTGTCAGCTCTTCATCCATCCTCCATGCACTCTAGCTGGTCATTGACATGGAGTGTAGTCCTGCAGGCATGCCCATGTGTCTAACTCCTTTTGTTTATTCCTTGTGCTACCAGTGTTTGCGTAGAGACATTTAAATTGGCCCCCTCCCCAGTTACTGGCAGGAGTGTCTGGAATTCCTTTGTGCTGCTCTTCAGGTGCCCTCTTGCTGACGTGTGATCCCTCTCCAGGATCTGGGCATCTATTGCTGGTACTGGGACCAAACTGTTAGCAGTGGGATGGATTGAAGTTCTCCTCCCCTGGAAACTTTAATGATCTATAGAATATATTTATGTAGCTGTATCTAGTCTCAAATGAGAAGCACCATGTTGCTCTGCCAGTGAGTAGTGCCACCAGGGACACAGGTGTCATAAGTACTCTCACAATAGGAGTAACAAGTTCCCCCTGAGTTGTTCTTCCCCAGGAAGCAGGATTTACTCATGCCATCTTTACTGAAGTTCTGTTGGAAATTATTGCATTACAATTGCTAAGCATTTAATGTGCCTCAGCTGTGCCCCTGATTGCATCAATTAACCACAAATCAACTGAGGAGCCAATTTAGGCTCAAAATAGGGAGAATTAATGAGATGTCTGTCTTTTTCTTCTTTTGAAAAAAATCACACCTGGAAGGTGGAGATTAATGTAGGAGTTTATTATTATTGTTTTGGTCTTTGTCTTACAACAATCTCCTTCACAATGGTAAGGGCTATCCATGTAGTTAGAGGCTGTGCTTCAAAATGTTTGACCTTGATATGTGTTATATCAAGGGGATAAATATTATAGGAATTAAGGCCTTGAGCCACCTACAGAAAACTCAGAATGCTGGGATATCAAAGCACTAAAGATGGCAAAGTTCTTCAACATTATGGTAAGAATAAGTATAAATGAACACATCTTTTTAGGCTGGTTAAACCCCGAGC
This sequence comes from Colius striatus, assembly GCF_028858725.1. Classification (NCBI taxonomy): domain Eukaryota; kingdom Metazoa; phylum Chordata; class Aves; order Coliiformes; family Coliidae; genus Colius; species Colius striatus. The sequence goes on along the minus strand of NC_084760.1, from coordinate 65,598,404 downwards.
AGATGCAGCAGCAGCTTGTCTTGTCACTGATGGTGGCAGGTCTAGCTCTGTGCTCAGGCATGGCTCACTTGGACAAGTTCTATGCTTTAACGGTAAGGAAGTGGCACTTGGGCTGGTGTCCATTTAATAAGCTTTTCCTGTTTCTGACAGATAGCACTGATCATGAGATGCAAGCACTGGTGCTAATCAAAGGAGTTCATCTCCCATCTCACCTGCTGAATGCCTTTGGAAGGCTTCATTACCATGTAAATGGAGATTGCCCACAGCCTAATAAAAATACATCTGTCAGACTGCACACATTTATAACATCAAATGTAAGCGTAACTAGGATTTATAGAGAGAATGAATTTCATCTGGGGCTGGTTAGACTTGGCCTGCTGCTGGAAACAATAAGGGTTAATTATGCTTCAGTAATTCTAACATCTTTCTGATGAATAATTCGTCTCTTACTGGACTCAAAAAGTTGACACGACACTAGGAAACTTCTGACCTTGAAATGGTGGAGGAGGATTTTGACAAAGAAACTGCAAAACTTACAAATGAGAAAGCAGTTTACATAGGTACCAAGCAGCAATGAATGTACTCAAGTGAAGGGGGGAAATGGTCATCTAACTCAGCCATCATTTTAGAAGCAATCAGGTTGTCATGACTTCTATGGGAGCAAGCCTCCTAGGACACACCTGTGATGATGCATGCATTAAGATTAAAGACCTAAATGATATTAATGGTCTATCCTGCTATAGGAAAACAGCAGGGGACTCAGAGATGCTCCTGACAGGTTGTTGAGTGGGATGATATGGGCACCAAGCTGGAAGATCCCTGAGTAAGTGCCTATGTACAGCAAAAGAGGCCAAAGTCAGCTTGCCTGAAATCCAGGGTCATGGTCCTGCTCTGTGTCCTGCCTCTTCCACACAGGATCTTGAACTCTACCATCTCTTGGTCGCTGCAGCCGAGGTTGCCTTCAACCTTCACATCCCCAACCAGACCCTCCTTATTTGTCAGTACCAGGTCCAGCAGCACACCCCTCCTTGTTGGTTCCTCAATCATATGTGACAGGAAGTTGTTGTCAGCAATCTGTAGGAACCTCCTGGACTGCACGTGCTTGGCTGTGTGGCTATATATCAGCAAATATCAGGGTGGTTGAAGTCCCCCATGAGGACTTCAACCTGTGAAGGGGGGACTGTGATAGTGAGGCATCTCCCAGCTGTTTGTTGAAGGCCTCATCCACTTCCTTCTCCTGATCAGGTGGCCTGTAGCAAACTCCTACAACAACATCACCTGCCTTGCCCTGTCCATTAATTTTTACCCATAAGCACTCTACCTGCTCCTCATCTCCACCCAGGCACAGTTCACTACACATTAATTGCTCCCTCACATAGAAAGCAACTCCACCTCCACGCCTTGTCAGTCTGTCTTTCCTGAACAATCCATAGCCCTCCATGGCTGTGCTCCAGTTGTGGCAGCTGTCCCACCACGTCTCTGTGACTGCAATGAGGTCGTAGCCCTGCATCCGCACCCACATCTCCAGTTGCTCCTGCTTATTCCCCAGGCTGCGTGCATTGGTGTAGAGGCAGCGCAGGGGCTCACTCAAACACACAGGTTTCCCTGGACGGGTGCAGGAGGTTCCTCCCTGATTTGGCTCTTCCTCAGGGTGGTCAGCCTTCTGCATCTCAGCCCAGTGTGCAGATGAAGGGCACTTATCATTGTGTTCCCTGTCCTGCCCTGTTTCCCAGCTAGAGAGGACAGCTTGTTCTATTTTGCTTCTCCCCCCACCCCCCAAGTCCCTTAGTTTAAAGACTCTTTATTAAATTTGCTAGTCTACTCCCAAATATTCCAGTGCCCTTACGGGAGAGATGAATCCCATCCCGTCCTATCAAGCTCTAGTCCCCAAGGAAGGATCCATTGTCAAAGAACCCAAAGCCTTCCTGTCGGCACCAGCCTCTCAGCCAGGAGTTCACTTGGCTGATTTTTCCATTGCAGACTCCCCTTTTATCTCTAGTGAACAGGACAGAGGAGAAAATAACCTGAGCCCCTCTACCTTTTACCTGCTCCCCCAAGGTTTTAAAATCCATCTGGATCCTGGAGATGTCATGCCTCATGACATCATTCATACCTACATGGAACACAAGTAAGGGGTAGTAGCCTGCATCCCTGATGAGCTGTGACACTGTCTCGGCCACATCCCTAATCTTGGCTTCAGGCAGGCAGCACACCTCTCTTGACTCCCTGCCTGCTCCACAGATGGGTCTCTCAGTGCCCCTTAGCAGTGAGTCACCCACAAAAAGCACCCGTTGCCTCTTCCTACGGTGTCCATTACCTATTGCAGGTGGAGCAGCTGATGGGTTGTTTGGTGGGTTGTTTGATGGGTTTTCTCCTTTTGGGACTTGCTCATCAAAGTCCCTTGTTGCCAGTGCCTCATACTTGTTTGTAGTGGGCACTCCAGAAGGAGGGCTTTGAAGACAAGCCTTTGTCCTTTTTTTTTTTTGTAATTTTTGTAAATTAGATCCATCTCAGGAGCCAAATGAGTAGGGAAACAACACACAGGGGTTTTTTTTCTAAATGTCTATCACAGAATATACACCTCCTTTTGATGTCCCTTGAAATTAGATGGACAAGTGTTCCATATGTTCTGAATCTCAGTAGAGCTACCAGGCTTTCTGAAATAGTCCTAAGCTAGCAGGAGGACAACTGTAGCCCCTGTCTCATCTATTGATATGTTAAAACTGACATGTCCACAGTGCAAAGCATTTGTCAATGCTCACATTGTATTTACTGAATTTACTTTTTTAATGGCAAGAAGTCAGGGACAATGATTAACTTTGCAAAGGCCCTCAAGGGAAAAAGATGGAAGCAAGTTCTGAAGATATACTAGAAATCACAGGCAGAGCCTGTGCATTTAACCTGAGCTCTTGAGTGTATGTTTCCTGGAAACTTACACATGTGCTCATGAGTTTTCTATCTAGACATGTCTTGAAATACAACTTGATTATCACCCTTTTCAGAGTAAGTGTTTGTAAGTGCTTAGTGCAGAATGTCTCTGCCTTTTATTGCAAGGATTGTTTATGTGGCTGTACTACCAATTTTCATGACTTTTATCTTCCCATAAGAACAGGCACTAGTCAAGAGACCAGTTGGTGGCCAGTGGGGTTCTGCAGGGGTCAGTACTGAGGCCAGTCTTATTCAACATGTTCATCAATGACCTGGATGAAGGGACAGAGTGTTCCCTCAGCAAGTTTCCTGATGACACCAAACTGGGAGGACTGGCTGATTCCCCAGAAGGCTGTGCTGCCATTCAGAGAGATGTTGGGCTCACTTGATACCCTGTTGTTGCAACAGGACAAGCATGTCAGGAAGAATATTCCAATTATTGAAAATCAGATGTAATGTGTGCTGATAATATCGGTCCAGGGTCCAGTTTTCAGTTACATTTGTTGAAATGTGTCTGCTCCGCCAGGTTTCATGACACTTTTTCCCTTGAATCTGCTGCTGCTGCTATTTTCACTTCTTCATGCCAGTCAGGTTGGGATCGGCTTTGAAAGCACAGGCATGTCTATGTATCCCATATCTACAGCTCTACCCATGGGTACATATAGGCTGTCCTTAGCTTTGTATTCTTCTGACATTTCCCCAGGGTGTTAATAAGCTAGAGGCAAATGTTTTTGGTTTTTAAAAAGTATTTGTATTTGCTGCTTTATCCTCTTTATACAGCGCTAATGCTGTCAGAATCACTTTATACTTAGCTATCTTTCAGGCAAACTATTTGCTACAGGATTTAGCTTTTTGCAGATTTTTTTGGGAGTAGGCATCTTAAAATCTTGTATCATATTTTAGTGAGAGTTTATACATTATTTATCAAAAGTCTTTGTCATATACTACTCAAGCCAAGCAATTTGCTGTCCGATGTATTTATTTTTCACAATGTCCTTTTTTTCAGCAGTATAGTCCAGCTGTTTTCTTCCAAATGAATAGGGGAAAGAATTTAACTCCACAGAAATGCCCTTTCCTCCACTTTTCAACTAGAAATGCAGAGTTTTAACACTGAAGAGAGCTGTGGCTAATTACTCTGCAGGATTCATCCCAAACCACCATCCTTTCCTCTGCCATAGAAAATCATGGTTTTGTTAGTGATACCCTTTTCCGTGAAGACTATTTATCTGAAAAATAACAGACCTAAATGTTTGAAAACACCATGTGAACTTAGAGTTGATAGTTAGTTAGGAGCTAGAACAATTGAGGAGAGTAGCAGATTTCCATGGAGAATTTCAGCTTTTTCTGGAGATGTTGAAGCCTGGTAGTTTTTGGTTTTTTTAAGTGACCCTTTGTGGAAAGAAAGGGCACAATAATTCATTTTGATGAAGGGTAAACATTTTCTAAGAACTGTTACAGAAAAACTTCACATCTTGTCGTGGCAGATACCCAGGAACAAATCATCCGTTTCTGTCTGCAGTCTTTTGCACTTATCTTTCTTGAAGTTATCTACATCGATTTTTCTGCTATTTCTCCAGCCAATCCAACCTCTGATAATCCCGATCTCCAAAGCTCTTGGTGGTGTTCTCAAAACAGAGTAATCTACAAGTTTTATGAGTGCACTCACTGGGCCATAATTCCTTCTTTGCTTAAGAGTGTATCATGTAAGACAATGTCATACTCCTAATAAATTCAAGACATATCACGTCTGCTGCTTCCTCTTTATCCACTTGGCTGGTTACTCTGACAAGGAATGAAATTAGAAATAGTTTGAGAAAGTTGGTTCTTGAACAATCTATGCTGGCTGTTTTTATCAGCTTATTATTCCCTAGATGACTTCAAAGAGATTTTTTTAATAATTTTCTGTCGTTTTGGGTATTAGATTACTTCAGTTTTCTGGATAGTTCTTTCTCTCTTGAAAGATGAACCTTACCTGCTTACCCTCCTCAGTTCCCCAGGTAACAGGGAATTTGCAGAGATAACCCTTAAAAGTCTAGGCATCTCCTCACCTGAATGCTAAGTGCAAGAAGGAGAATGTCTCCTCTTCCTCAGGATGCCACTACGTCTCTAAATGTTCTTTAGCCAGGCCTTCGACTATTCTGCTCTGCAGTGCTGCTTCTTTTTTCAAATGTAATGAAGTGGAGGTCACATTTTACTTTGAACTGAGGAGGCTGAAGGAAATGAAGCTCTCTGCCACACCAGGTATTCTTAGCCCTTGTTTTTCATTAGCTAATGATCCTATTATGCTCCTTTGTTTTCCTTCTAATATTTTAAAAATATCTTGAGTTCCCATTAGTGTCCCTTATCTGTAGCCTGTCTCTCTGTGTATGTGCTCTTCTTTCATCAAGCCTCCTTTTTTCTTGGGTAACTTTTACAAGATTTCCTCTGATTTTTCCAGCCAGAAAAGGAATCTGTGTAGCCATTTTAATTTTGCACTGTGCTGCAGCAGTGAAATTCCCATTCCATCTAGAAACTACAGTGACATGTCTAGCTGGAGTTTGGCTTTGCATGTCAGAGGGAGAGCAGCAGTTAAGGCAGGAGACCTCAGCAGTGTATTGGCAGGAAGTTTGCCAAGGGGAGGACTTTCTGTCAGCATCTTCATCGTGCAGATGGAGAGTGACAAGCTTGCTTCTTAACCCTGTCTAGGGCAAGTTCCTCGAAACATCTCCACCTGTCTCTTGGACTGGATTCTCTGTAGGACAATCTAAGTGAAAGGTTCAGTGTTTGGACCCAGTTGGTGATGGCTGTTCAACCCAAACTAAGGCTTTGTTCTAGATCCTAAAGCAAATCCAAGGCTTTGGGTTCTGGATCTAAAGCACATCCAAGGCTTTGCTTACTGCTCTGGAGAAAATTCTTTAGCTGCCGATTCTGTGAGTCAAGGGGATTCCTGAACTGTGGGAATGAGCACAGTATCCCACTCTGAGATCTGTCATGTCCCTTTGGGCAGGAATCCATTTCCTAAACAAGGATTTCTAGAGATGTTCTGTCGTACATCTTCAGCTGCTGCCCCAGAAGAAAAGGGGTTGATAATTCTCATGTCCTATCCAGCAACCACGTGAGAATGTGCTAGTTTTCCCAAGACATCTCAAATGGCACTAGCTACCTGTATTCAGGAATCTCAGTCATTCTTTTCTACCCTTTCAAATTGTCCATCCAGAAAGAACATACTGCAGAAGACTGATCCATTCCTGGCAAAAGGAGTGCCCAGGGTGCTGCAAACAGCTTCCTTACCTGTGAATCCACGAAGAGACCCAAAATATGAGATGAGACAAAGTCACGTTTCCTTTTTCAGCTTTCCATGGGTCACTTAGACATGATTGAATGAGATAGGGTAGAGACAGGGAAGAGATACCAGAACTGCTAACAGATAGCTAACAGAAAATTGACTTACATGATGCCAGAAGCCTGGCACATAATGTTCAAGGAAGTGCTTTTCTGCTTAGTTGCTAAACATAAACAATGTCTAGTGTTTTAAAAGTGCTTGAGCTATCCTAGCAACACATAAACCTCTCTTTGCAAAGGTCTGGAATGTCATCTCTACCTAGTTTGTTTTGCGATTCCAGCCATGTGACATCACATACAGAGATGCACCCTAGTCAGAAGAGTAATTTAATGATCTCACAGAGTTATAATGTAAGCCCAGAGTTCTGCAACAGAATGGTTTGTGAGAGGGTTTTTTTTTTAAAGGAGTCTTTAGAGCTTATCTTGTCAGTTTTCAGCTGTAACCATATGGTTTGAAAACTAAAAAAAACTAGCACAGAAATCTTGCTATTGCTTACCAGTATAATGGCTCCAAAGCCAGAGCAGAAAGAACAGGTGGTAGTGATGTGTTATTGGTGCTACCTATGTACTATATACAGACCCAGTGTATACAGACCTTTTATATCAACTAACATGAGCCAAAGGTCCCAGAAGTGATAGTCCCTGCAGCTCATCCCCTCTCCTTCAGGGATAGAGCTGAGTTGTATTAGTCTTATATTTGGTACTGCCCAAGGAGCCTGGCTGTACTATTCCACTAGCTAGACAAGTCAAGCAAGAATGATTTCTGCCACAGGCAATGAGAAGAGCAAGCTGTGATGCTGAAGGCTGATTTTAACAGGTCCTGCAAGAGAATGAAATCTCCATGGAGGTCCAGGAAAAAAATGTCAGGCACGAAAGACATCTGAATGGCAGACCAGCCTTGCTGAGTGCTCTCAAGATGCTAATTCCATGTTGCACAAATCTGAAGGAAGGTCATGCCAGTTACTTAGTGTCCCCATGCAGAAGGTGGGAATCCATTACCGAGAGATCCTTTGGTGCTTTGCTGAACACTCCCCCCAGCCCTGAGTGACTGCCTGTGGTATGTCAATTTTCACATTGATTCACTGTCAATACTGTGTCCTCCCTGACTCTTCACTGTCCACTTTGCCTCTATTCACTGCCACTGCTTTTGTAAGCAGTTGTAAGCAATGAAGAGCTCCTCACAGGGGAGTTGTCTTTACATCTGCACTGGGGGAAAAGGAGAAAATGATTCCTAGCTGTTAATTTCAATTTAAGCCCATCTCTGGTCCACCTCATTCTACCAGGCCTTTAAAATTCATGTTCCATGCTTGTGGCTTGCCAATATACATAATTTGCCCTGAATTCCTGGGATGGATGTAGCAGCAGCTCTGCCCATGAAGGTTTATGCAGGCCAGGGATCTGACTTCAGTATTCAAAGAGAGCATGCCATAGTGACTTTCTAAAGACAACCTGGACTATGAAATGTTCCAATCCTGCCCAGCAGGTTCTGTCATTCATTCAAGAAAAAGAATCATCTCTAAGAACTTGTAAAAGTACTAATGTGATACAATTTCTAGCATCTGTGTTGTCTCCTAGTTATAACCTTTGCTGGCTGCATCACAAGACATGCCTGAGCTTTTCTGATGGACCGTGCCAGATTACTTACCACAGCAATGCACAGGGCAAACTGAAAAGCTAGAGTAGCCTGGGGGAATATGCTAGAAACAAAGCAATTTTAGAGAGTTTGCATAAATGCGGTCTGGATGTAAAACAAAAACCCACAAACCTAGATGAAGATTCTTGTCTATGTCTTCAAAGACATTACAAACTTGCCAAACTTCTCTTCAATAATTGTGTGTATTTCACACATCACAGACTTGAAACATCAAGAGATATCCCATCCTTTTAATTATTGTGTCTGTTTCTCTCAAGGAGACAAAAAAGGGGGAAACAACCAATAAAAAAGGGGAAATAATGTCTTAACATTCTGATAGGGAGAAAAAAAATAATAGATAATACTCAAAAAGGCAAGCAATGTTATTGGGATCTGAGAGTCAGGAAAGGAATAATTTCAGCACCAATAAAGTTGTCATCATAAAAGCATTTTATAGGAAGGGCAAAGAAAGACTGTTATGCAAAAGTATTTATAAAATACGAGTTGAGAAATAAATATGTATGGGAAGTCCAACAAGTTCTGCATCCATCCATCAAATCCAGATGGATTTTTTTAGTGTCATGCCTTTGTGTGTTTTAAATATTTGTAGAAAATAATCTAGGCATTGTTTCACATTAGAGGCTGGTGCCAAGTTGTTTGAAAGTAATTTTTGAGATGAAATTTCTCTCAGCGTCAACATCATCCCTTACATGAGAAATAATCAAAGAAGGTGTTTATGGAAAGCTATCTTAAGATTAAAGATCATTGTTGGCATTATTCTCATATCTTGCACCCTTTTCCCACCTTCAGTTTGCTTCCCATTAACTAAGTAAATGATCATACTCTTATTCTGCCGGGAAGAAAGGCGCTGCATGGAGGGCTGTGGGAAAAGAGCAGTCAGCGAGTAAAGTCACTGTTGTAAAAAGACATGGAGGTCCAAAAGACTTCGTGCTTGGGCTCTGTGTCAGTGCCTGCTGGGCTCAACCAGAAAGACCTCAAAGACCTTCACTGAGTGCTAAATCAAACCCTCACAGGACAATGAACAAGAGGCCCATCATTCATTCTTTGAAACAAGCCTGTCCCTAAGCCAAGACCCTAGGATTTTTGCCTCTGTGAAGGCTGGCAAAAGGGGTACTTGTGAAGGCTGGCTCTCAGGGGTACTTGTAGGTACACACAAGTAATTTCATGGATGATGAGAGAGCATTAGCACAGGTTTTGCAGCAGGGATATACCATGCTAGTCTACTCATCAGGAGAGACACTGCGGGAGGGCTGGGTGTATTTTTATTCTCATTGCCTACCTATCACCAACCTAGAGTTTTCTCTAATTAAGTTAAGTTGATTGATTGTTGGTAAGGCTTTTTTTAATTTACTTTGCAAACTAATTGTGAAAGCTGAGAGTACTTGAACACGTGATGTCCTCGGTTCTGTGTGACTGGCCACCAAACTCTGTCACTCAGTCCATCTCATTTCAGTTTTGATCAAATAACTCTTAGAGAACTCTCAGAGAAAACAGGATTTTTCTTAGCTATGTCTCCACAGACAGCATTGAAACACATTGGCTGAAATACTGCATCTGGACACCAGGTTTTGTGTCCAAACCTGACATTTTTGTAGGCATGAAGCCCATCCCAGGTAGCCAATGATATTCTAGAACCAAAAATTTGTTTCACCGTCTCTGTTGAAAAGCATGATAAATATTCCCAGGGGCTTTTTGATAACAGAAGTGATCAAATAAATACACAGTTTTATAAGGTAGGTACTTTTACAAGCCAGATCACTCCATGTAAGAATCACTTGCTGCTTGCTAGCAGTTAAAATGAGCAAAATATATCCTGAAGAGGTTTCTTCTCAAGACCAGAATCCTGACCCCAGTTTTTACAGCCACTCGACTCTCTCTGGAGTGCTGGGATATTTGTATTGCTGGTTGGAATGATATTTTTGTGCTCAAGTTTTGAGTCAAGGCAACTTAAAGGCCTTTGTGGAGTTTTGAAGCTTGCAAGGCTGTCCTGAAAACTCTTCATGTAAGTTTTATCACTATCATCGCACTTGGACTAGTTTAGTGGTGGGCTTGGCAAGGTTAGGTTAGTGTTTGACTTGATAATCTTAAAGGTCTTTTCAAACTGTAATGACTCTGTGACTCTACACTTTCACACAAAATAACTGTGTGTTCTTAATCCCACTGCATTCCCTCTCCTAAGGAGTGGGGATGTACATGGGTACACTCACAGCATGGCATTGTACTTTGATCTGCCAAAGATCTGAGTCTGGAACAGCAGCGAATTACACTCTCTCAAGTCCCAGTACTTTGCCTATTATTTTAAGAAAGTTGTCCCCAGAGGTATTAAATAACCACAAAGTGCTGCTGCAGCAGAGCTAAAGGTTTACTAATAATGTTAAACTAACACATTCTTTTGCAAGGCAGCATTGGCACAGAGCTCTGCTGTGAAGTGCAAGTACATCTCAAGCTCTCATAAAAATAATGCGAAGAACATTTCCAGTGCCAGACCCAATTTCAGCTGATGTCAATAGGCATAGCCTGTTGATGCCAGTGGAGACACAATGCCCAGCAGGCTGAGAATTGGCCTCATCTCACCCGATGTTTCTAAAAGCCTTTTCAGAACTCCCCAGTTGCTCCAGCTGAACCTAGCAGCACTCAGCTTGAGGAGGAAAAAGGTTTTTTAGCAGCTTCTGAAAGCTGATGCGTTTTGTAGAAAATGTCAAACTGTAAATTCACGTGCACATGATGTTGGCATCCGGAGAGATGCGAATCAGGGAGGGTTTTCCCTGATGTCTGTCCATGAGAACTGCCTGAATTTCTGGCAAGGGAACAGAAGTCATCACCTGTGATTTGTGAAGGAAGATGACATGACTTTGGTCCTTTTCCCATCTTCCTTTACAAGGAGGCAGTCTTGTGTCTGCTGGGCTTTGGGTAGTGTTGTCAGTCATTCAAGGAGAGGAATAGGTCAGAATGGATGAGGAATTGTAGGATCTCCAGTGGAGGGGGGCAAGCTTTCTTGATTGTGCTGTTCCTTCACTGCCATTGCTCTTTCCAGTGAGAACATTGTTGCCTCACAAAGGTGGAGCTGATCCTTTCAGTGCTAGATTTTCTCTGCTTTACCCATCTGCCTAGATACACAGTATTTGACCAAATTAAGCATTTTTGTGTCTTCTGTAACATGCCAACTTGGGACACAACTCTGAAAAGTTTTAAGGAAGGGAAAGAATAACCCCATGTACCAGTACAGGTTGGGGATTGAACTGTTAGACAGCAGTGTAGGGGAAAGGGACCTGGGGATCTTGGTGGGCAGCAGGATGAGCATTGAATCAGCAACGTGCCCTTGTGGCCAAGAAGGCCAATGGCATCCTGGGATGTATTAGAAGGGCTGTGGGCAGTAGGTTGAAAGATATTCTCCTCCCCCTCTACTCTGCCCTCGGGAGACCACATCTGGAATATTGTGTCCAGTTCTGGGCCCCTCAATTCAAGAAGGACAGGGAGCTACTGGAGAGAGTTCAGCACAGGGCCACCAAGATGATGGAGTGGAGCATCTGCCTTATGATGAAAGGCTGAGGGAGCTGGGGCTCTTCAGCTTGGAGGAGACTGAGGGGTGACCTCATTAATGTTTACAAATACGTAAAGGGTGGGTGTCAGGAGGATGGAGCCAGGCTGTTCTCAGTGATGGCCAGTAATAGGACAAAGGGTAATATGTAGAAGCTGGAACGTAAGAGGTTCCAAAGAAATACAAGAATTTCTTCCATGTTCAGGTGAGGGAGCACTGGCACAGGCTGCCCAGATGGGTTGTGGAGTCTCCTTCTCTGGAGACATTCCAACCCCACCTGTACGAGTTCCTGTGTGACCTGTTGTAGATGGTCCTGCTCTGGCAGGGGGACTGGACTAGGTGATCTCTAAAAGTCCCTTCAGGCCTTTAAGATTCTGTGAAAACAACATGACAGCCTCTGCTGGCAGACATCAATGTAGCCCTGTGGGAAACCAGGGCAAAAATCTGCCCTCATATGTTACACATTTTGTTACTGAGATACACAGTAAAATATGAGAAACTTTTTGGCCTGATTTTTTTTTTTTTCCATGTTAATGAGATCCTATTAGTAGTATATAAAGCAATTAAAAATAATTAAGGTGATGATAAACACTACATAATTTGACAGGGCTGCAATAGGTGCTTTTAAATGCCTGTCTGGTTTTATTAGGACTTTAAAGTAGGGCCATGTTTTACAGACATAAAAGCAAGGAGATAGCATTAGCAAGATATCATGGGAGGGATTTGGAGATGGTTATGGATGCAAGTGTCCATGGCATTACAGCTCTGGAGCATTTCCTCTTTTTAGATACTGATCTTAGAAGTAGATGCAGCTGAACACCTATTCATCTACTTCTACACCTCAAGTATATGCTTCAGGTCCTGCCAAAGCTTCCCAGCCACACATTCTCTTGTGGCCTGTCTGAGGGTAATGTGTCCGTGTGTTCCAGGAGTTACATGTAAGAGCTTCTCTGACATAGGTGCCTTTGCAGATTCATTTTGTATGGCTGGCAACTGTTTAAATGGAGACTGCAAAGGTATTCTGATACCTGCTGCAGCCAAGTGTATTATGGCTTGGCTTAGATCTTTCAGTAAGTTACTGAGGCACAGAGGTGCTGGTGAAAAAAAACAAATTCAGATTCTATGGAATGTGATTGTTCTTGGTGTCTACATCTGTCTATATTTTCCAGAGAACAAGGTCACACAGTTGTCACAGTTTTGGGGAGTGTTGGAAGCTTCCATACAGTTCACTTGCTATTCTGCTTCCAAAGATGTGGAGACACTCCAGAGAAAGAGAGACCTTTAAAGAAAAATTACTAAAACCCAACACCCCTGCATTCCTGGTCACTGCTTTGGCACCTTGACAGTGGCATTTAGCCTGAAGTGCTACTAAACTGATGTTTTTCACTGTTTTGTTCTCAATCATCTTTAGCAGCAGAAAGCAATGTCTGCTGTTCTCTGAGTTCTTCCATGTTCTGAAACATTTTTCACCCAGAAAAGCACTGTGACAGAAATCTTGTGTTATTTCCCCCACGCCTTCCATCTCCTTACTCTCTGAAAAAATGTTAGGAAGTGATGAGTACTTCTGCCTGACTCCTGGGTCTTTGCACATGGCTTACCCCAAGCATGCCAGTAGCTAGTGATGAGTGGGTTTTGCCTCAGCCCAGACAGTCCAGGAGAACTACTCTCCTGTGCTCTACATCATTACAGGGGTTTTTTTTTAATCTGTAAACAGCCAGCAACGAAGCCCTATTTCTATCCTTCCCATTAATTTGTGCCTTCCTTTAGTCCTCTGAGATGATTCCAGATCAAGAAGGAGTCAGTTGGTGAGATGACATTCAGGCATGATGATCTCTGGATGCTTTAAAACCTCCCTTTTTTTTTTTTTTTCCCCCCATGGGAAATGGGAAAAACCAGCACCACAGTGATGACTGTCCACCTTAAGCATGAACAACTCCTTATGCAGAGCCCATCTCCATATGAAAGCTACCTGCCTTCCTCTGGCAAGCCACATCATGCTGATACTTAGAATCATAGAATGGTAGAGTTGGAAGGGACTTTTAGAGATCATCTAATACACACCCCCCCTGCAGAAGCAGGTTCACCTAGATCAGGTCACATAGGAACACATCCAGGTGGGTCATGTAGACCTTCAAGGAAGGAGCCTCCACACTCTCCCTGGGCAGCCTGTGCCAGGGCTCCCTCACCTGAACAGTGAAATAGTTTTTCCTTATATTTAAATGGAACTTTTTGTGTTCCAGCTTCATCCCATTACCCTTTGTCCTGTTGCTAGCTACTATAGAAAAAAGGGATGTCCCAACCTCCTGACACCCACCCTTTAGATATTTGTAAATGTTAATAAGATCTCCCCTCAGTCTCCTCTTTTCTAGACTAAACAGCCCCAGTTCCCGCAGCCTTTCCTCGTATGAAAGATGTTCCAGTGTCATCAACCCTTAATGCAGTTCTCTAAACATGACGCATCTGATCTAAAACAACTTTCTAGTTCTCTCTAGAGTCCAACCAAGAGAAAAAGGTGTGCTCAAAAAGTGGTTTGACCTGGTCTTGAACAGGTTTTTTTTTTTCCTCTAAAAGGCTCTCAACAAGACTATACTAGACTTTGCAAATTCTACCCTGGAGGACACTCACTATGAAGGATGGGAGTGTAAAAGGGAGAGTCACCTCCAAGGTTACCAGGAGATGGACATAACTTATATTAAACAGGAAAGTCTGGTGTCAGACAAAATTGATGGTCTGGGAAGGAGGTTGGAGAATTTCTGCATTAGTTCTTCTTTTATTGCTGGAATTGTCTATTAACAGTGTTTTCTCTATCTCCATCTCAAAAAGAGAAAGCAAAATCTCTCTAGCTGCTCTTTCCCTGGATGTGGAAGGTGAATCTATTTCCACAGCAGCTGTTTCAGATGTTTGCATCTAGTATAGCAAATTTGTCAGTCCTAAAGGAGAGGTGGACCCTAAAGGAGAGAATGTGGACATCTGCTTGGCCCAGCGTGATGGGGACAGCTCAAGAAAGGCATTGTGATTTCCTTCCTCATCACAAGCACCAGTTATGCTGATGTCTTGCTTGCTGAGGAAATGGACAGGGAAGACCATGCATAGGTCAAATTTTAACAGCACCCTCATTCCCTTCAGCACCAAACCCTGCTACATGCGTGCAAAGTCCCTTCACCGGGTAGTTGTGCAGAAGCTGTGGAACACCAGATGCTCGATGAAACAGCTGACAGCTGCTTCCTGCTGTACAAGGGCACGTGAGGTTGAATATACAAGTTGCAGCCTGGAATCACTGCCCCAGGTTGCTTGGTGATGAACAAAACCTCACAAAGAAGCAGAGGAGGAGTGCCTGAGTAAAGAAGATAAAACCAGAACTGGCAGGAGGATGCAGCCTTTCAGCTACAAGTCCCAGTCTAAGCCAGCTTTGTCTGAAATTTGTCTCAGCAGCTGTTTTCACCAGTGAGTTAGCTGTGAAGGGCATTGCTTGTCAGCTGTCACCCCCGTTTCACTGTTCTCTTTGCTTCAAGTGAGAGCTGAATGTGGCAGGCAGCTCAGGGAAAGAAAGCAGAGCCTGGTTTATTTATTCCACATTTGCCAGCCCCATGGCTGAAGGCCCTCCCTGAGTAACAAGATTAGCAGTTTCAGGTCACTGCCACCATCACAAGCATCTGCTCTGACTAATAGCATAATGGTATGGCCATTTTAGCTCTGGGTTTGCTTGAGGCTGCAACACTTTATACATTCAGTCTGTTACTAGTCATATCATTTGCAGCATCTGTCAGAGGAAATGATGCCGAGACATTCACCTAACCATCCCGTAGGCTGGAGCATGCCTAGTCTGCTCTTGCCTTGCAGCCTCCCTAGTTCTTACACCTCTCTTCAGCAGTCTGGGGACCAGTGTGGACCCAGGAGGAGCAGGCTAACCAATACAGCAGGGGCACAAAAAGAAATATGAGTCTTGTTCTTGGCCCTTGCCTACCCTGCTTCCCCTTCCTCAACTGTGCTTGTGCATCCCAGCTCAGCTCTGCAGATTCCTTCAGTCCCATGTGCTGGGTCAGCCACATCCACTGTGACATTTCATAGTTACGTTCCCAGAGGAGAGGTGCCCAAGCTGTGTGCTCTGGCTGGAGAGCTGTATGCCTCTCCCTTTCTGCTAGCCCCTTGCCACACCATTTATTGTGAAGGAGTCAGGAGCAGAGTATGCATGACACAGCGGTGAATGTACACATCAAAACCCAATGCTGGTGTTGATTCAGTTCCATTAAAATGCATTTTATCTGAGGAATGTTCCCCATCAGCATGGAGGTTTGGTTGCTGAGAGAGCTTTCTGAAAACTTGATGGGTAGCTGAATTCCTTAGCTGGGCCACTTTGTGGCCAGCTCTTTCCCCAGCTCTCTGCTAGTGGCTCCGTTGGTCTCTGGGGCATGCTTGTGACAGAGAAGAAATTATGCCTGAAAACTGAGTTCCTCTGGATGAAGGCAGCAGTGAGAAGAGGCAAGTCAAATCAGAAAATGTCATGCATTCACTCCTCCATCTCCCTGTCACATCTCACAGCTGGGGTGCTCTGCAGCCACTGTTGTTCACCTACTGTAGGCATCGCTTTTGGGAAAAAAAGAGGCAACAAAAAAGATTTGAGAGCACAGCCTCTTTCTCTGGTTATTTTTATGGGTTATTCTTGCAGTAGCGAGCACCAGCCCAAACCCAACCCATTTTCCTACAGATCTGCATCTCAAAGCTGATTGGCTTCGGTGTACTAGAAGAAGTGAACTTCAAGTGATGTTTTCTGCTATGGGTGGCATAGGTATGAGGTGTTTCTCCCACTCACCTTCTTTCCCAAATGTCAGCATCTAGTTAGAGTTTCAGTGCTGCTGCATCCTCTCTCCCTGTAGGGATATCTCAGGAACTTTGCTCTGCACGCTTTCCTGCTTGCATAAAGCATAACAGGAGTATAAGAACCTGAGACATCTACTACTGTGTCACTTGGGGTGCAAGCTGGTAGGGAGTAGAGACTCACCTATATGGTTGGAATAGACAAAGTAATTAAATATTATCTTGTCAGGAAAACAGGTTAAAAGGAGGTGGTGTGGATTGCCTAGTTTTTCAGGCAGACAACTGAGTTATCCTGAAGAAGCCTGATTTGTAAAGAAAAGCTGTCAATTCCCTATCTGAAAATCAGACTTTTAAAATCACATGAAAATGCAAACCCTTAGACTGTGTCATAAAACATTCTGGGAAGTCTTAGCCAAGGGCCTTTCTTCACAGGATGTCCTGCAGGAGCTAGGGCAGCCCTTGGCATTCAGGGAAAGGCTGAAGAGTAGAAGGATAATCTCAAACACCAGAGATCTTGCTTGGCCGATTTCTCTACTTGAGAGATACTTGCTAAGTCAATAGACCAAGTCCTTGTTGTGTACGTTCAGTCTGCCTTATTGTTTCATTCATTTGCTGCATAACTGTTGCTGGTCACTAGGTGTCACCAATAACGAATGAGAAAGAGCACAGGAACTTCTCGGGGGTGCAAAATAGTTCCCTGAAATGCCAGGCCTCAGTTCAGAAGAGTGGCACTCCAGCACATGCATAGCTTAAAGCAAAGCTATAATCGGAGTTAGGAAGGTGTGTTGGTATGCAATGGCACCAAATGCTCTCTGGTTTCAGTGAGCTGAGAGTCCTGGTTGGGATGTACTTCTAAAGGAGAGGTACCATCACTTGTCCACTTATGTAAGCAGAAGTGTTATTGCCAAGAACAAAGAGCAGTGAAGGTCTTAGCTCTGATGTTTTGGGTTTTGTTGCCTGCCCTAGGCATAGTTTACAAAAAACAGGTCTGGATCCAAAGAGCCCTTTGCAGCATTGAGAACAAGACAGGTATACTCATGCTTTGCTGTGTCCTAGGCCATCAAATTAGTCCACTCCAGGGCAGATTGGGCAATTGTTGTTGATGAGCCTTCCCAAAGTGACAGGGTGCCATACATCACTTATTTCCTTATTTTCCTCCCCTGTTTCCCACTACTGGAGGGGAAAAAAGCAGACTTTTATGGAGAGCAGCATAAAATACTTCTCCCCAGCTGCCAAGTTATTCCACAGAGGTCTGTTCGGGAGTCACTGCAGCATGGGGACAAACAGCTCACTGCCTGTGCTCCAAGGAGACCAGGACTCTGCTCTGGATCTGGGTCTCACGAGGAGCAGGGAGTCAGCACGTGTCTGAGACTTTGGCATGCATTTACTCAGGCACAGGCCAGTGTTGAGTAAGCCTCTGATCTAACTTTTTTATAATACATAAAAAAGTCTTCATGACACTTTATGATGCATCTTCTGACACAGTGCTCATTGCTTTTGGAGGCACAGCCAGCAGATATCACATACTTGAGGGACTTTTGGGAACACGCTGCTTGTTAGAATAAGCCTGTGCTTTAGTGTTGATTTAATCTGTTAAGCACAACTGCCATCACACCATTGCTTTGATGAATAGATACAACCAAAGCCTCAGATGTATTTAGCTCAGGAGTGAATCCATTAGGGAATGAAGGTCACCCAGCCCTCCTCATCCAAATGTCAACTGAATCCAACTCTGCTGTTCAGGACACTTTCAAATTACATTTTGTTCAGCCTTAGGCTGTCTCTTCACTGGGAATGTAGATAAGTTGTGCCAGAAAGATAGACAATGCAGGAATTAATTTTCCCTGGGATGTAACCAGTCAAGCATAACCTTAGGTCCACTTCCTGTGGTTAGATATTTACAGGTCTCAGTGAACATAGCCTCAGGTCTGCTCAGCTCCTGCCTGTTGTCTCAATCCTATGTGCCCATTTGATTCTGCTGCTCAAGGGGACATAAGGACAGGCCGGACAAGGCCATCCTTCACTCTGACTGGCTCAATGATTTGCAAAGTGTTGAAGAAGCTCCTAGCAAGTGGGAAAGCCAGGAGAGTCTCCCACTTTCCCTCTCTCAGGGCAGCAAGGAGAAATCAAGCAATGCCATTAGTAGAAGGAGAAGAAGAAATGACAATAAGAGTTTAAGAGATGAAGCTGAGACATTTAATTTGTGGAGCTAAATGAGCTGACTTTCTGACAGCCTTCCCTGCAGTAGCTCTGCTACATCAATAGGCTGTCAAGGTAACCTCTTGGCTCCAGACAGGACAATCAGCAAACAGCTGTTTCCTTGTTCACAGAATCACAGAATAACACATGGTGGCTGGAAGGGATCCTTAGAGATCATCCAGTCCAAGTCCCTGCCAAAGCAGGTTCCCCTCCATCAGGTCACACAGGAACGTGTCCAGGCGGGTTTGGAAACCTCCAGAGAAGGAAACTCCACACCCTCCTTGGGCAGCCTGTGCCAGGGCTCCCTCACCTCAACACCAAAGAAGTTTTTCCTCTTATTCAAGTGGAACTTTCTGTGTTCCAGCTTGTGCTCATTACCCCTTGTCCTGTCACTGGGCACCACAGAACAAAGACTGGCCCTGTCCTCTTGACACTTGCCCTTTAGGTACTTATAAGCATTGATGAGGTCCCCCCACAATCTTCTCCAGGATCAACAGCCGCAGGTCCTGCAGCCTTTCCTCATCAGAGAGGTGCTGCAGTCCCCTGATCATCTTGGTAGCCCTCCACTAGACTGTCTTCAGAAGTCCCCTCTTCTCTCTTGAGCTGGGGAGCCCAGAAATGCACACAGTACTCCAGATGAGGCCTCACTAGGGCAGAGTAGAGGAGGAACAGAACCTCCCTCCACTGGCTGCCCACACTCTTCTTGATACACCCCAGGATGCCATTGGCCATCTTGGCCATGGGGCACATTGCTGGCTCATGTTTAGTTTGCTCTTCACCAGGACTCCCAGGTCTCTCTCCGCAGAGCTGCTCTCCAGCAGGTCAGTCCCCGGCCTGTACTGGTGCATGGGTTGTTCCTTCCCAGATGCAGGACTCTGCACTTGCCTTTGTTGAACCCCATGAGGTTCCTCTCTGCTCAACTCTCAAGATGGTCAAGAACTCACTGAATGGCAGCACAGCCTTCCAATGAATCAGCCACTTATCCCAGTTTCATACCAGCTTGTACCATCAGCATTCCCTTTAATTTTATGCCTAGTTTTGTTGTTTTCTTTCTTTCTTGTCAGAAATATCTGCCAGATACCAGCATTTTAGCCAGCAATAAAATCCCAACATTTCAGAGTAATTTTTGTTTAAAATCAAATTTCAACATAAAATAGTCTTCCCTCTCCCTCATCCAGAAATATCAAATGAGAATAATCAAATTGAATGGTCTTAACTATATCAAATAATTTTGTTTCAACAATACTTAAATGCTCTATTTCCATAAGGTACACATATTTTTCTTCTTTAATAACAGAGCATTATATCAGCAAATATTAAAACAATCCCTGAAATATAGTATTAAAATTAATATTTGATATCTTAAAAGTTCAAGTGAAATTAATGGAAATGGGTGAGTTGAAGCAGGAATTTATTTACTTTACTTCAAGGGGATGAGATGATTTAGTATTACCAAGAGAAACTTCACGAGAGTGTTTTTCACTGTGCTTTCCTTGTCGTGATCTGCAATTTTGTTAAGACTTACCTACTTTGGAGAAAACGAAAGGGAAATTCCCTGTTCTGGAAGAAAACTGTTGTTTGTGAAAGACTCCAACCAATACTGCTTGTAGAACGTCCTCAAAACCCTCTCTTTCCCTGCCTTGAGTCCTTCCCCACTCTCTACTATAGCTGGTATTTGCATCACATCAAAAGCCCAATGTCTAGTCAAGTGCGATTCCACTGGTTGACAAATATGGCCTCTGCCCCAGTCCATTTTCACTTCAGTTACCCTGGAGAGGGATTTGAACCACCAAAACACCCTCATTACAGGGCAGCCACCTCCTGCAGTAGGAGAGAGGTCAGCAGGAAGACACAAATAAGCCATGGGGGATGATGGTTTCCACCATCCCTAGGCATTGGTCCAGCTAAGTCTCTTCCTGACACGTGGTGTTAGAGTGTGATGCTGTTCAGGACACCTGCATCTGACAGTCACAAGAATTTGGGGATTACCGGTAGCTCACGGAGCAGTGCCAGTCCAGATCTTCTTTAAGCATCAGCCCACTGCACAACCTCCCTCTTTGCTGTGCTGACCCTTACTCCTTCTATGGCTTTGTTTAGCCTGGAGAAGAGGAGGCTTGAGAGGAGACAGGATCACTCATTGCAAGTACATGAAAGCAGGCTGTAGTGAGGTGTGGGATGGTCTCTTCTCTCCAATAGTTAAGGACAGAACAAGAGGAAATGGCCTCAAGTTTCACCAGGGGAGGTTTAGATTGGAGATTAAGAAGAACTTTTTCACCAAGAGGGTTGTTAAACACTGGAACGGGCTGCCCAGGGAGGTGGTGGAATCACCATCCCTGGAGATATTTAAAAGACACATAGCTGATGTGCTGAGGGACATGGGTTAGTGGTGAGCTTGGCAGTGTGAGTTGAGTGGTTGGACTCAGTGATCTTAAAGGTCTTTTCCAACCAAAATGATTCTATGAATATGTATGTCCTCTTGTCATCCATATAGCAGAACTTTGCAAGACAGGATATGTTCACTCTCTTCCTCTATGTGAGAATTCCCACCACCTCCAATGAGGAAAGGAATGCTGAATTCCAGTAATTATGAAACTATTTAAGCAGAAAACCCACAACTCCAAAACATCCAAAGACACTCACTAGGCTTCTCAATAATCCATGGACCAGTAAGGGGCTGACAAGCAATGCATCATTTTTCCTACCCACAATGAATCGATTCTGTCACCAGCAAACTAAATGCAATCAAGCTCTTGACTTGAATCATAAATTGTACTTAAGACACAGCAGTAAAGTGAAGCAGATAAAGCAAACAAACGAAAGAGTCTGGTCAAGGGATGAACCCACAAATAGTCTTCAGGAAGGAAGGGAAAATTTCATGTTTTATTTCAATATGTGGCATGCTTTCTAGTTTTCAGAGCTCCATGCAATAGGAATGCAGAGAGCTGCAACATGTTAATATGATATGTCCTATCATCCTGTATTTTTCTCATACAACCACAGAGCCTGACCAAATCATTGCCTGAGTGCCTGCTAGGCCTATTATGCTGAGAAAAAGTCTCATTGTTTTTCAGTAGATCAATCTGCTGTGTGGACAGACATAGAGACAAAAGACCTTGCAAAAAACCCCTTTGTATGGAGGAAATGTACCTGCTGTTTGGGGAGAGACAGACTGCACTCATGCAGCAATTCACCTAATTTCAATCTAATTGCCCCTTCTTCTGAAAACTCTGAAAAGATGGTACCAGGGAGCTTGTCCTGGAAAGCTGTGCAGAGAAAGGGAACAGTGTGGTAAAGGATCTTTTCCACACCAGCAGCAGCCACGCAGCAGTGTAGTCCTCAGCCTAGGAGCTGAGTCTGTCTTTGTAGTGGCATTAATGAAGGTGGGCTTTGCAATACGTCAGAAGGATGGGAAACAATGGGTGACAACAGAACTGGTTGGTAGAGAGAAACAGACACTCCCAGGTGTACAGAAAAACTGTGTCCAAGCTTCTCCTGCTGGAAACTGGAGCAGAAGTGTGGGCTTTTCCCCCCTTTGCTATGAATGGGTCAACTGACAGTCTACTCTTTATTGCTTGGCAGAGGCTGACTTGCAGACTGCTCCCAGACTAGCTGGCAATTTCCCACAAGTCAAAGGCAAATTTCCCAAAACACACAACTGTGAAAGATGTTTTTTTCCAGAGAAACTTTGCATCAATTCCAGATATTCAGAAGTGTATCAGATTATTGTTTCTGGTCCACTTTAAGATGTGCATCTAATAGTTGTCCACATTTTCAACCTTCCTCCAAATTACCGTCTCTTTTGGAGAGGCCTGATGAATGCACATTACCTGAACATTTCAGCTGTGACACCTCTAACCAGTCATCTAACTAGTGTGTGGTGCCTGTTGTCTGTCTGGGTAGAGCCTGCAAGTCCTTCTCCTGAAAGGAGAAGTAAACAAATAAAAAAATGAGAGAGAAATCAAAAGTGAGAAG
This sequence comes from Colius striatus, assembly GCF_028858725.1. Taxonomy (NCBI): domain Eukaryota; kingdom Metazoa; phylum Chordata; class Aves; order Coliiformes; family Coliidae; genus Colius; species Colius striatus. The sequence continues at coordinate 65,575,977 of NC_084760.1, read as the reverse complement.
AAGAAAATCCACTCCTCAAAGGTGTTGGAAGCTTACTTTGAATTGCAGCAATGCAAGGGTGAGCTCTTTAGCTTTAGATTTTCATTAGTCCCATCCATTACACCAGATAAAATAGGATCCAGACTGTTGGATTTCTCTTTGAAATGTGGTGGTTTATTTTGTATGCATGACTGAAAACGTGTTCCTTATCAGAAATTATAATGATTCCATTACTTTAAAGTTAACAAGGACAATATTTACCTTACGATTCTAAGCCATATTGCAAAAAAAAGCAAAAATGTTTGGGGTGGATGTATTTGGCATTATTTTTCAGCTAAAATTAATATTTCCCTCCAAGTTAAAACCTGTCATTTTCTCCCAGACAGTATGTGTGATATATGGCCATGTGAATTAATAAAGAAACACTTCCCTCCAACTTAGCTTTTCCTACTGAGTCTGATAATGAAATTTATTTTGATATCCTCAGTGAAAGTAAGTTAAGAACAGAGATAGTGACTCTTAGTTTTCCTTTGGACTGCATGTTATTTCCTTTGTGCTACATCTGTGGTGAAGTTCATGACCCTGTTTCACGTTGATCTTGACCTGGTTTGCCAGAAGAGAAATTAATCAGTATGGGTCAAAGATTGCTGGAATCAGCAAGGACTTTCCCATGGGTGTCAGCATGCCTTCATTCCACTCCTTTCACAGCAGATTTTCCCAAAGAGCTGAGTTCCCCTTAAGGGGCCAGATTTGCAAAAGAGCTGAGCAGGTGGGAGGCTGCCTGGGAAAATCTGTTGGTAAATGTTGTGCAGAAGCAGGAGGGATGGGAGGTCTCTGGAGGAACGTAGAGGAGATTTCCTGAGGCATGCTTTCAGAGAATGATTTCCACCTGCTTTCCCACTGAGCAAGATGCCAAGAGGTAATGGCCCCTGAGAGATGCTCTGCAGACTTGCCTTGGAGAATGGGTCCAGCAGAGATTTGTCTACTCTCAGCTCTGCTGAAACACTCCAGTAGCAATCTCACTTTGTTAATTAATTACCCTGTTAAAAATTCTAAGCTGGATTTACCTTCTGTCTCTCCTTACTGCACGTGTATAGGCCAGAGCCCAGGAAGATCAGCAGGCAGCACTGGTGTCCACAGGATTCCTCATGTGCTTCCCAGGCTCTGTGGGGTTGGAGTCTGAGGACAACTCACACAAAACTGTATTTCTCTTCTCCATCAGTTGCACTGGTGACAGTGTTCTTGACCTCCTCCAGGGTGAGCAGTGCAGTGCAGAAGTTTGGCTGTTCTAATGCTGGGAGAGTCAACTCGGTGTATGCCTGTATGGCTTTAAGCTTAAATGTCCATGACACATTATTTAGGCTTAGAGCCACACATGGACTAATTTCTCCCATGGTGGAGTACACAGGATTTAAGGATTTTTCTTCAAGGAACAAGCTTATCAGCACCTCCAAGCAGGTGCAAGGCTCTGAGACCGAGGAGTTACAGTGCACCTTCCTGCAGAAGAGAGTCAGTTCATCACCTGCACATCCCAGACCAATTACAACAGCATCTGCACTCCTCACCATGGCTGCACTGAGCAAGGCTGAAAGACTCATCAACCTGAAGATTTCTTGCTAATTGCAGAACTTTCCTTCCCCAATGGAAGAATATGTATTTCATCATTTGTCTGGGTTCACCTCTTCCCTTCTTTTCTTGGCTATTCTTTACTCCTCTTCATTTCCACTAAAAGACACATGTTAACCTCTCCCTAATCTCTGGCTACCTTTTGTTTTTTTCCACTTGCCTGCCATCTATGAGGGAAGTGGGATTGTTGTACCTGCCATTCATCTGCAACCAGAGGACATGAGCTGCCTCACATAGCTCACCAGTGAGCATTGCTCTCCTGGGAGAAGGAAAAGGAGATTTATCTTACACTGCCCTGCTCACAGACACCAGGTTTGAACTCACATTTCCCTGCTCTGATTGCAGCAGCTCTCAGGACAACTTTGTGCAGAGCTACACATCAGTGCCTTGGAAGGCAGTGCTTTCCCTGATTCGTGCCTGTGGGACTGGGAAGCATTTGTGTGTGGAAGTCCGGCCCAATGTTGTAATTATCAAAGTTATTAATAATTAGAGAACGTAGCAGCAGCCAGAGGATGGGTAACCACACATACCATTGCCAGCAAATTCACCTCCTGTGCAAAAAGTTGTCATCTGTGCAATGTTTTGAGAAGAGAGATTTGAAGTTTTATCTGTTTTAAATCATGGATTTCTTTGTCTGCAGCAGCATCTTGATGTCTCTTAGGCTGTGAAAACTCCAGAAGTAGAAAATTTAAGGAAAAAATAAAAACCCCCTAAAACCCAACAAGGCTCATAATCAAATGGAAAGAACTAGCAATAATACCAGTGTTGCTGCAAAAGACAGCAGAGTAGTGGAGGCTCAGCAACTCAGGGTTTGCTCTAGTGCCCTTCACTGGTCTTTCTTTCTGGCTCATTAAGTAGAACCCCTGCAAAAAAAAGTAAAAAACGGTTTCCCCTCAGAAAATCCCTTCTGCAAAATTATCCACCCACGAATAAGTGTCAAGACAAATCTTTTCACCTTGCCCAGCTTGTTCTGATAATGTCAAGCCAGTGTGTTTCAGTCCTCCTGATGATTTGTTCCAGTGACAGCAAATGCTGCTTAACAACTTTCTCTGTTAAATGCTGCTTTTTTTTTTTGGCTTTACACAAACAAAGTTCATTTTCATTTTAATGGACCTTGCCATTTGCAGCATTAATGTTTTGGCTTCAATATTTTTAGCCAGATGTGTGCTGCCTACTTTGCTGTTGGTTGTTTTGGCATTGCTGGATGTAGACCTCAATCAGCACTATCACAAAGTTTGGATTACGTGTTTGCCCAGCTCTGGAGTGGGCTGAGAGTTCATGGAAGGTTTTTGCAGTAAAATTTCAACCCTTATGGTTGTTCTATTTATGAATTAAAGCAGAGTTTGGAAACATCAGAACCTGCAGTGGGGTAGAAAGTCTATTTTTATTTCCCTTCAGCTGCAAACACAGACTCAGGGTAATGGCTTTGCATTCAAAAGTCTTCAATCAATTAGCATATCGATACTTATTTAACAAGGATTTCTGGCATGCACCTGCTCTGTTATCCAAGCTTTCCTTTACCTCCTTCAGCCTGATCATCTCCTTAGCTCACTGCTTACTGCTGGGTAGATTGTTTTCTGCTATCAGAGCAGAGGGGCAACAGCGCTGTCATAATGAGAATCTCAAGAACAAGGAGGTGCTTTTAGGGCTAGGTAGGGCCCAGCATGAGCAGGACATATGGGACCATGCAAGAATTTCTCTCCCAGCTGACTGCTATTCCCAGAGGCACAGCTTCCTCAGTTGTTCCTTGTGGGGGTCAATTCCCTTCTTCCTAACTTCCTGGGCCCTGCCTCTGTAGATGTCCTCTGCTCAGCTCCAAATTGCTATATGGGAGAGGTATGCCTCATCTTGCTTTATGTCCTGGGTGGTAGGTGATATCAGGGTATCTGGCTAGGTGAGTCATTTAGGTGAGAGCATTTTTCTGTTCTTCCTTTTCTTCCCTTTCCTCAGTCCTTTGCTTCTGCACTGGATCACGTGCTAGGCACTATAAGATCAGTTCCTCATAACTGAAGCTTCCCCTGCAAAGCTCTTCTGAATTACCAATTAAGGAGATTTCAGATAACAAGTGCAGAAGGAAAGCTGCCCTCTCACTTTTAGCCTTTTCATGTTTCTGCATTGGAAAATGTTTCCTGTCCTTGTGGACTAGCTGGAAGAGAGGATTCCAGCCTTTCTCAATTTGCAGCCATTAATACTCTCCTAGAGGACCTGCAGTCCCAGGTATGTGTTAGTTAAATGTCTTGAAACAAGGTCAGCATCTTCTACTTATTTTTCTAGTGCCCTCATGAAATCCTCACTCTCAGATGAGGGAGGGGACACAACTCTGACTCATTATGCCTACAAATAATGCTCCTGGAGAAATATTTCTCCCAAAAGGAGATCTACAGAGGCGCAGACCTTCACACAGCACTAATTTCTCAAAGCCAATGTTCTTGGGAAGCAAGGGAATTTAATGCTTGTGTTTCAGACAGGCTGAGCCATTCGCTTCTGGTATGTACATGCAGGAAATATTAGATATCAATGCAAATTCTCTCTAGCAAGCAGCAATGTGGTCTTCATTAGCAAGATTTAACTCTGTAAAAAATGAAGAAACTTATCTCCCCTGCCCAGTGCTTACTGCAAGGCTGGGTATGATAAGTTGCCTGCTTTTTAAAGACTGTAGCAAATTAACTTCTTTATGTGAACCCCTCTTGTAAAACTCCTGTGCTGATGGCAGCAAGACTCTTCCTCATGAAAGCGCCTGCTCTGCCCCTGCTAAGGAGTGCTTGCAGAACACCAAACAAGAGTTATTTTTTCACTTTCTGTGCACACACACACACACACACACAAAGAGTAGCTCTGAGGTTGAAAAGAGGAGGTTCTCAGAAGGCAAAACTGTCTTTTGCCAAACTAAAACTCAGAGGCATGTGTTGAAAACACAACTTCGAGTTGTCTGTATACTTCTTCGGCCCATCTGGCTTCATGTCCTATCTATGGCTCCCTCCTGGTCAGATGGTAGATCATCTCTCTTGCTTCTTGACCACTTGGAACAGTCGGAGGTACAGTTAGAAACACTGCAGTATTCACCCAGGTACAAAGTGTGGGGTGAGATAGATGAATCGTATCCTTCCAGGAGCTGCAGATTTCCTTCTGGCCCCTTAAGAGTAGGGAAAATACTTTCTATCCAAACCCATCTCTGGGATTTTCAGCCTGGTGGGAGCAGCTTTGGAGGTGAATCAATTCCTGATTTGCTCCAGGCTCTGATGAAAATTGTCATGTAAGCTGCAGGGTTTCAAGCTCTTGCGTGCTCTTACTCTGTGAGTACTGTTGAGTTTCCCTCTGGAACAAGTCAATGTTTGTTTTACCCAAACATTTTCTTCAGAGGTTAATGGAGAGCGCAGCTGACTTGGTAATGCTGCTTTTTCTCTGATGCTTTGGTAAGATTTTTCTGAAGGTAAAATGTTAGGTTAGTGAATATTTGAATATGTAAATTGGGAGATTTTAATCGAGAAACAATTTTCTCTTGCATTCATATAAATAAAAAAGTTTTCCCACATGGGTTTCCATTCACATACCAATGTATTTCCCCCTGGAAAAATCTAGTACTGGCTTTATGAGGCATGTACTTTTGCTAAGCAAACTAATTTTTCTCCGTATTTAACTTGGTGTGGTTTTTAATGTAAATGCCTGCTTACAGATTTCAGCCCTCTCTGTGTGTTTATTTTAAGAAATTTCAAATGAATAAACTTGTTGTGACATTCCCTACACTCATGATGAAAAGCACACCCATTGAAGTAGAAGCAAGCTAGCTGGTGTAGGGGCTTTTGGTCTGTTTTAAAAAACAACAAGTTTGCACCAAAAAAGGAGTTTTGGGAGAAAAAAAAAATCTATTTGTGAATTTACTTCAGCAGAAGATATGGGAAAACATTTTAAGTTGTGAAAACATTTTCATTTAACAGTATCATTTCAACTGCATGAAATGATCATCATTTCTGAATTGAATTTGTAGTTTACAATTGTCTGGGAGCGGGGGGGGGAAATGAGCAAAGAAGAAATAAGCTGAGTTGAAAAGCTGTTAAATAAGCCCAAAGCCAAGTGAAAACTTCCATTTGAGATTGAGTAAAAGAAATTCAAGATAGGCTTAATTATATTGCTCATCTTTTGTTTCAGCCACTAAGCTGTATGTCTGTTATTAAAGACAACTTGTTTAATTAAGCATAAGAATTAAGTCTGTACACAACTTGGTGAATTTTAGCTTGCCTTCAATTTCATATTCTCTGCAGCTGGTTCCTGTTGGTATGTATGTTATGGATCTGGGAAACAACAGTGAGACACAGAAATCATTAAAATTGTGTTTGGACAGGGAGACTACTGTCTCCTGCTGCCCCCAGGCAGGATGAGCTCTGTCTCATGTCCAACTGGATGCACAGGGACCTCAGGCCATCTGCTGATGCTGCCCTGCATTCTCTCTGCAGGGCTAATGGAGCTGTTTGTGGACACAACTCGGCCTCATGTCCCAGATCCTCACCAGATGTATTGTTAGTAGTCCCCCGTGCTGCCAGTAATGCCAGAAGGGAGAGGGCTGTAGTGCAAGGATGTGTTGGATGCGTAATTAGCAATGTGATATGATGGGCTTTAACTTCACCACACCATCTCTGAATCCATATCCCAGCAATGCCTCACACAGGGGAAAAAAAAAGCAGAAGCAGTCATATGATGTGCCATGCACTCCCTGTGGGCTGTGATATATATATTTGGGGGAGGGGGGTGCTGCTTCTCCGTGCTGCCCCAGCTGTGGTAGTTCTTGGTGAAATCAATGAGACTGGGAAAACTGGTAGATCTATGGGATGCAGCATAGCACCATGCCAGAAAGTTCTGGGACTGCAGGGAGAGAGCTTGACACTGATCCCAGGGCGTGAAGGAAGGCGGTGACTACAATATAGCTTCCAGTGGGGCTGACCAGTCCTGACAGAGTTCTGCATGCTCGATTTAGCTCTGTCAGCCTGCAGAGGGATCTCAGGGAAGCTCTGACTGGTGCCCAGAAGTTGCCTGCATTATTGAGACCTGCAGCATGTGGCTTCTTCCTCTGGGCAGCAAGAAGTGTAATTTGGGTGTCCTTTGAAGACAGGCTAAGGATATAATGGTGTAGCTGCTGGTAAGCGCTGACCTGCAAGTCACATCTGCCTCCCAATGGGAGCTGGCCCCTCTTCCGAAGCTAGCCTGCAGCATGAACCACTGTCAGTTTTGCTTTCCAGGACTTTGGCAAAGTTGCAAAGGCATCAGCCACCAGCTGCTAGCACAGGGCCTGCTGTCATGGTGTGCTGCTGTTGGGCTGCTTGGCCAAGCACCAATCCAATGACAGGTGGTAGGACTCATGCCATAGTGCCAGGGCCAGGGTGAGGGAAGCTTCGCTGTGAAAACAGGGAGTGATTCAGGGTAAAGAGCTCTGTCAAGTGTTGTGTGTCTTCTTGTCCCTATGTTTGCATCCTCCAGAAAAAAATGTTTTTTCTGACAAGAACAACCAAATTTGGGAATAAACCCTTGGGGCTGCCAACAAGATTACCCCAAGTGAGGCCCCTATTTGAGCAGGGGTTTCCTTGTACAGGTTTATCCCTCAGATTTAATGCCTTGGCTTTCTCATCTTTTGGCCTCTGCCTTTTCTCTTTCTGATCCTTGCTTCACTTGAATACATATTTCAGGTAACGTACACAGAAGGACGGTAGGATATGCAGGGATTTGAAGATATGAGTCCCATTAACACTAATAGCATTAATTACACTGCAAAATAAAGTACCCATGAAAACATATCCTGTGGGATCTAAAGTGAAGATTGATTTGTTCAGGCCAAATAACTGTTCTCAAAACTGCCTGCCAGGGAGAGCATTCTGTGAGTAGCAGCTGAAGAAAAATGTATTTATCCTGGCCATGAGGGGCCATTACTCCACCCAGACTTGCCCGGCTAAGGTGAGACAAAGAGACTGGAACTGTTCAAAGCATTAGCATCAGAGTATTAGGAAAGGTACTGGAAACATAAATGATACTCAGTTTTACATAATGTACCTGTTTGCCCAAATAGGAGTTTTAGCAAAATGCCAGGCGATTAAGCAGTATGAGTCCCCAGGACTGCAGTGGCTGTGGTAGCAAATCAGTGTAGAGTATGAAATGCTAATGAAAGCAGAACTGCTGGACAGGATTAAATAACTGCTCGTAACCCTTTTGCTTCTGGGAAGGCATAAGACCTCCCCTTAGGAAATAACAATCTGTCCAAAAAGAAAATAATGTCCTGACTTCTACCAACCAGTGGCTGCTCTAAGGCTTAGGAGATGTGGATTTCCAATCCTTCCACAAAGCTGCTGTGTAAAATTTCACTGCTGCAACTCAAGCACCTTCTCCTTAGCCATAAAGCAGCTAATGTAGACTTGTTTCCTGTTAAAGTATCTCCTGATGGCTAGTTTCACAGGCTTTGTTGATGGAGGGAGAGGAGAGAGAATTAAATTTCTGCTTTTTGTAAACCTGGGTCTGTTCTGCTTTGATTGTCCAGTGTCTGAATATCTGAAAGTCTGGACCGATCTTCTATAAAAAGTTCTTCTAGAGCTCCAGAAAACAACCAGCTCTGTGCTCTTGTGGCATTAAGGTGCCATCTGCAGCAAGCATCGGTCCTATGGGCAGGAAAAGCATCTCTGTGCCATCTACCTTGATCAGGATGCAGTTATTGAGCTCAGGGATCAGCTCCTCTGTCTTGAGAGAGTGTTCTGGCATCAGTGCCAACAGCTGAGCCCTTGCTCTTGGCTGTGTCACTCACAGGATTCTAGAAGTGCCACCAGCCACAGCAGTTCCCAGTCTACATATGAACCTGCCCTCGCTGCAGGCAAATGCTTGGCTTGCCCTGCAGGGATGAAGAAATACAGGATACAGATGTTTTCTCTGAGAGAAAAGCAGCAGCAGTAGTGTTAGTCTTCTTTGCAAAATCTGATGGCATCCGAAACAGAGCTTAGCCTGTGGCTTGGGCAGACCATTTTGCCCACTTCTTTTTTTTTCTATGGTACTCAGGATTAGGTAGTTGGTTGGAGAATTCAGTCATTTCCATGGCTCTGTGAGCAATGGGACCAATGCAGGAACTCTTTCCCCAAAAGGAGAAATAACTTTCTTCTCCCAAAAGAAGCTTGACATTAGATAAAGTCATTTTTCCTTGGCTCACGTACAGAAAGCAGCAAAGCCGAAGGTGAAAAATAACTAAACTTGAGTGGAGCAGAGTGGGCAGGAAAAGCTCTTCCAAAGCTATTTTTACCACTTTGGCACCCACCTTTTCTTGGAATGCCATTGCTGTGAGTGTGGTTCTCTTCTTCCCTAAGAGAAAGAAGCAGCAGGAGGATGCTGGATATTCAAAGGGCTTGGAACAGCACCTCACTCCAAAAATAGCCAAGCAAGGTCCAGCTGAATGAGAGCCAGGGTGACAAATCCTTTGGCAAGTGAGGCAACGGGGAGGGAAGAGTTGCTTGGTAATGCCATTGCTTTCTAAATGATGCTGTCTGTTTTCCACTCACCTGGTGGGATAGCTGTGGTTGAGAACTCTCATGTGTATGACAACTTATAACAGATTCTGCTAGACAGCATAGGGGGATAAATGAGCAGGTGGATGGGCAAAGACACACTAACCTTAGTGCTAGTGCAGGTGGTTTATCATTGGGGATTGTTACAATCAGTATGCCACAAAAGCAGCGAGTGGGAGTGTTGATGTAAAATGGATGGATCTGGACCAGGAAATAGGGCATGGGCAGATTGAAGATATTCCTTCATCTACAACTGAGTGGGGTTAGTCCCCAACAAGTAACTAGTGCACAGCCCTAAACAGCAGCAAACCCAGGGTATGATATACTTCTGTCTGGGTCAACATTTCCCATAGAACCACAGAATGGTGGGGGTTGGAAGGGATCTCCATATCATCCAGTCCAAACCCCTGCTAAAGCAGGTTCCCCTCCATCAGGACTTATAGGAACATGTCCAGGCAGGTTTTGAAAGCCTCCAGAGAAGGAGATTCCATGCTAGCAAGGAGGGTGATGCAGGCTCATGATGCAGAGGGTTGGTCTGTTAGTGCACGGGTTTCATCTTATTGTTGAAACGGAAATGCAGAGCACAGCATGCTGAAAGGTCACCTAGCAGCCTGCAGAAGCTGGATGTGAAGGGTACAAACTTTGCAGTGGAGATAGGCCATGATTCAGGGCTGAAGGGATTGCAAGACTTAAAATGTATCCAAGCCCCCATTCTTCTTATTACCTGGAACTGCGTACTTGTCATGGCCTGGAAACAGCCAGGAGGAAACACAATGCCTGTCACACTGACGGAGATCTGATAGCCTGAATCTAAGCTATCCATAAGCTGAGGTCCCTTACACTGCCACTCTTTGAAAGGATGACTGAGAGGAGATTTGTAGGAGGTTGGGAGCTGCTCAAGGACTCGGGGAGTGAGATGTATAAATGCATGAGACTGTTGGCTGAAGTCAAGTGAAAAGCAAAAATAGCCCAGTCTTTACAAAACAAGGAGCTTTCACTCAAGGGAAGGAAACCAGAACATATTTTTCTATAGATGGGTTTACAGTTTTGTGAACTCATTGGAAAGATGGTGACTGCAGGCTCTTACACCCAGGTCAGAGCCTGCAATATAGCTGAGTGCACACTTACACTGGGTCATTTCCAAAGGTGTTCCCGGGGAGAGGGTGGCCTGCTTGTGAAATATGCCAAGATACTGGAAACATTCCAATAAGATAAACTACTGACAGAATCGTTAGATGAACTGAGGGAGTACTCAGCAAATCAAGCCTCAGTTTCCCCACCCTGAAGAATTTCAAGCCTCATTGGAGGCACCAGGAAAAGTCAAGTTGCATCTGTCCTTTGTGTCAGCAATTTACTGCATGTGAGTCCAGATGCAGAGAAGCTGGTCTATCTAGGAAACCTGATGTGCTGTGAGAAGGACTTACATTAATTAGGTTCTTTGACACCGTTTAGGAGGTACACTTTGGGTAGATTATTCCAGTGTCCCGTACTTGGCAGCAGCAACTAACGCAAGGTTTAGGTGATCTTTAAAACAAGGCTTTCGTCTCACTGTCCGTGGCACTGAAATCACAGAGATTGATTGCAGATGCAGTAAGCAGCTTTGACAGATGAATGTTCCAAGTGTAAACATTTGGAAAGTCAATAAAGGTAATAAATCTGTGCGGTGTAGGGGAAAAAAATAGCTGAATATAGGCTTTTGGGGGAGGAGGGGGGTGTTTGGCCTGGACACTGCAGAGCCCTGACAGTTCTGGAAACAGCTATCATTATTATACATTGCTTTTGATTGCTTTATTTCACACGGACCCGTAGGCAAAGCACGATGTGCTGCAGTGTGCATTTAACTTAACTAGGAGATGGGAAGAATGGGAGGCTTTTTTGTTCTTGTGCTGCTTGGTTTATCCAGGAGAGACTGCAAGATTTTTGAAATGGGATATTGGACGTCAAAGTCCCATTTTCAGAACTGATCTATGAACAAACCTGCAAAGGTTTTGTAATACCTTAAAAATGCAGGTGGATCTTTAGGCTTCTGGGATGCCTGGAAGGACCAAACGTAGCCATTGATACCTAACCTATGGGTGCCTTTTGGATATCTCAAGAAGCTTTCTTGCACCTTGCAGCATTCTCAATTCAAAAAGCATCTGGCTAGAATCTTAGCTGCTACTGAAAAGAGAGATTTGGCCAGTCAGACTTTTTGGACGCGATGGTAAAGTTACTCTGCAAATCAGAATTTTTACACAAAATGCTGATTCAAAAACAGTGTCATGCCCTGACACCCTTTCTTAGGAGCAGAAGTGCCCAGCTCCACCAGTATTTCCCAACTGGTCAAGGAAAGTGATGTTGCATTGTGGTAGCAGACCCCATTACAGAATTTGATGGGCATGTCAGAAATTACAAGCTCCATTCTGGTGCTCCTGGTGTCACTGGAGTGATGAAAACTGGCACTGAGTGGTCTCTGCAAAGTACCTCATGACTCCAACATCATATTAATAGAGTCTTCTTTGCCTCAGGACTTAGGGAGGCCGTCTTACAGTGATGGGCAAGACAGTCCTCACGAAAATCTTCAAAGACAAGAGACAACAAAAGGTGTAGAATAGTTCTACTTTGTGACTTGTTCTAGTTCTTATGTTGCTTCTCCCTGTTCCTCCCTTGCTCTCCACCCCCCTCCCTGTGCAAAGTGCATTAGTTTCCATAGAAACAAGATGTGCAGGATGGGTTCCTCTGTATCCTCGAGTGGGATTCAGATAACAGAAGCTATTCTCTTCTTAGATACATTGTTGTAGAAAAAGCACCACGTTCCCCAAAATCAATGTTTCTTCACCTCAAAAGAATACAAAGAAGCTGCCACCTGGTCCATGAAACAGGTTTGTACCACAGCTCAAGAGGTACTTGCTCTTTCTTGTTAGAACTCAATGATGTGGATACACAGAGTCAATAACCCGCACCTCTCTGTCCCAGGTCACGCTGTGTGAGGATGCACAGACCAATGTGGAGCTTTGCCTTGGCTTGGGGCTGAACACAGACAACCCCATAGCACCCGTGAGCCCTATTGGGCAACTCTCACTGGCAGAGTGGTGCTGCAAAAACTCAGCAAAGCTTCAGATGGAGTCCCATTTCTCTAGAAATCCATGCAGGGACTCATCTGATGTTGCAGTGCTTGCAAGGTTTTCACCTCCCATCTCTTCATACAGCTCTGAACTGACACATTTCTGAGTACTTTGAGACAATGGCTCAATTTTTCTTAAATTACAATAACTGCATTTGAGCAGGCATCTTAACCAAGAAACAAACTCAAAATGTTGCAAGTCTTTATAGAGCACTTAAAAGAAAAAAAAAAAGGATCTTTTTCATATGTTGATGATCCTCATCAAGAAACAAGCTTTGTGTTTAACGTCTGAAGAACTGAGGCCAATAGCTTCTCCCAAGCTTTTTGTTGCCTCTTTTCAAAGCCAACAAGGATTCTACAGTGATTTTTAAAAGAAGTCTTGATGAAGTTCAATTAATTCTGCTGTTTTATGATAAGGGGTATTCTAAGTAACTCACACTCCCGTTTCTTCCACCTCCATTTCCATCTTCTTAGATAATTACCTTTTAAAATCATCAGTTAATTGCAGTGCACTGTGACATCAACCTCTGCAGACTTGAAGGCACCAGTTCACACATTGCAATACCTACAAAGCACAAAGGACTCCACTAAACAAAATTAATCATGTCATTCTGCCAATTATAGCCCATTGAAAGCTAGAAACTCCAGCTTTCTGAAGGATGTCAAGAATACTTACAGGGGTTGGATTCTTCACCAGTTATTGGATTTTTTGCTTGGTGCAGAAGTAAGCTTGGACTCTTAGCAGAAGATTTACATACATGATAAATGGAAAAAGGTGGAAAAGGCCAATTAATTCTGATTTTTGACTACAGAGGGAGGTCATGAGCTTTTGTTATGGTTTAACCCCAGCCTCAGCAGCTGCTCACTCATCCCACCCCACTGCAGTGCAATGGCAAAGAGACTCACAGAAAACAAAAAGAAAACTTGTGGGTTGAGATAAGAACAGTTTAATAAATAAAATATAACAATTAAAATAACAATAAGGAAAAGAGAGGAAATAAGGAATAGAGAACAATAAGGAATAGAGAAAAAAATTTAAAAACTAATAAAACCTAAGTGATGCCCAATGCAGTTGCTCACTGCCCGCTGACCAATGCCCCAGCAGTGATCTGCTCCTCCTGCCCAGCTCCCCCCAGTTTGTGTACTGGGCATGATGTTCTAAGGTATGGAATAGCCCTGTGGCTAGTTTGAGTCAGCTGTCCTGGCCATGCTCCCTCTCAACTTGTGCACCTCCTTGTACCAACTCACCCACTGGCACAGCAGGGGGAGAACCAGAAGAGAACCAGTGATAACAAAACATCCCTGTGTTACCAAGGTTGTTTTAACTACAAATTAAAATCATAGCCCTGTTCCAGCTAACTAAGAAGAAAATTAACTCTCTCCCAGCTGAAACCAGGACAGCTTGTCAATAGCCGTCCAACAGTATTGAAAAAACGTAACCAACTCTTGGCATGTGGTCTCTCCAGAGTCCTGACCCCCACCTTTTGTTTTTCAAAACCCAATATATCCATTCCCAATTGACAGACATCCTCTCAGGGAATGACTTTGTTATTTCAGGGAAGCCCCAGACATAAGGAATTACAAGAGACAGACAAATTATCCACTGATGGCTTCTTTGCAAAAGGATGAATAGTTCTCTCACAGAGCTGCCTTTCCTCTCTCTCCACTGGTACCTCTGGCTGCCTCCAGCTACCTCCAGGTTTCTGTGTGGCACCCTCACAGACCTAATAAAGTAATCCAGCTATAAAAACTTCATGACCTACTGGAGCAGCACCGCAACCCTCTTCAGCCATGGCTCCATGACGGCAGCAGCTCTGTCTGAGAGACAGGAGGCTGTTACCATCTCTATTACTATCAAATATTACCATCTGTATTACACAACTGTTATCATCTGTATTGCTCAAAATCTGCGCATGGCTGCCTCTCAGCAGCTTTTGTCCATTTTCCCCCAGTGCTGTGTCTAGATGCAGACTCCTGCTTCATTCTTAGACAATCCACTATTTGGAGATCTTAATTTTGTAAACAACCCGTGTTTATAAACTGCAAGTAATTCCCCTTCCTCTGTACATGAGATGCCAGCCTTTTGGTCTGGATTGACTGCTGTCTGTTTAGCTAAAAAACAGCTGCAGATGAGAGATCTGTTCTGCATTTCCATCATCTCCGGGCTTTGCTGTGTGCCTGCCAGGTTGCCTCCTTTATTTGTCTGACGATGGGTTCATCGTGGCTCCAAGATGTGCAGATCACCCCTTCTGCTCACAGATTACCCTCCTGTCTGCCAGTTTAGCCCATGACCCCTTCAGCCATTGTGCCTTGCTTTAACAGAATCACAGAACAGTAGGGGTTGGAAAGGACCTCTAGAGATCATCTAGTCCAATCCCTCTGCTAAAGCAGGTTCACCTAGATCAGGTCCACAATGGCTTAACTTGTGAATATTTTATCTCTTGAACAGCCACTCAGATTTCAAATTTTGCGTCCTACAAATCTACCAGGACAGCTCATCCCTTATAACATAATGATCTGATAAAGCTGTGACAGGCGTATTTATCCAAAAGGAGCATCTGATTCCCAGGAAAGTTTATGAGCACTTCCACTTTTGTCACAACAGCACAATGAAAAGTAGACATCCCACTGTTAAATGAACTGAGATATCGTTGTCCTGGTAAGTCAGTGCCACAGTGCTGTTCAGCTGTCCTCAGTAATATCATAGCTAATGATCCAATTCTTTATGTGGCTGGATTGATACGGGAATATTCAAGACATCACCATTTTTATTTACTCAAAACTGGACTTCCCTCCATCCTTTGCCAAGGGATTTGCATTCCAGTGGCAGCTTTAAGATCAGGCACATCTTTTATTTCCTATAACTGCTCCTGTTGGCTGGTGAATACTGTGATTGAGGACAATGAATACCTTGTTCCAGTGCTTTATGGAAGACTTAAGCTTTTATTTTACTGAGAAAACAGTATGCCAAGTTTCTTTCCCCAGCTAAGTTATCTCCTCTTGCTTCCTGTTCAAAGGACAAAAACATCAGCTCAGCATTTGCAGACCTCCCAGATTTGCCTTTGCTGGAAAGACTGTCCTCATCTGTGATCTTCCATCACCAGCAGCACTCACATCTGAGAGCATCTTCACAAGTGCCAACAGCCCCAGACTTCATGCATGTTTTACACTCAGTTATCTGAGGTTGCCTTGTTCAAGGTGCCTCATATCACTGCTTTGGATGCCTGTGTTTTTAACATGCCCAGTTGTAATTTTGAACCTCTAATTGCATTGGTGCTGGTTTGCCTTTAGTTCCCATGTCATCTCCTTCAATAGACTTCCTTTAGGGATGATCTTTGCTTTGTGAGGAAGTCCAGCATCATTTTGGCCTCCGTTCTAGGTGCATATTATTTCCCAAACAAGCATTTCTTTCCCCCACAGAAATTATTTCTCCGCCTTGTCAGTAACAGATTGGAGGTTTTGGGGGTTTGTTTAGTTTTGTTTAATGGCAAAATCAAGTTACATTGTGGGCAGATTCATCTTCTTTTGAAGCAGGTATTACTTTCTTGCCCAAGTCAAGAGCTTTGTGCAGGAAGCTGGTGTTTGTGCTCTTCTGGAGAACTGATACTAGCATTTCACTGTGTGTCTAGTGAAACGAAGACCTCAATTCATATCACTTCTCCCTCTCTAAGTAATGCCCAAGGTTCAATCTGAGAGACACTGCTTGGATTACAGCTTGCATAAAGCCTGCCTTCGGTTTGAACCAAGCTGTCAAACCTGCTCAGCTGGCAGGGTCTCCCTGCCCTGTCAGTTTTAAAACACTATCAAAACCATTCTGCTTTCCAAGCTAGTACAACAGCTTGTTCACAGCATTTGGGTTTTAATTTCCATCAAGGTTCCTTGAAACTAATTAAAGCAAATGTAATCATCCGTGCTGCTCATTGGATTGTCACTGATAGGTCACACTCTGTTGGTGAGCAATGAAATATAGCCTGAACTTCTAACTCCAGCAGTCTAGGCAATCCCCATCCTTATCTAGTTACTCTGCACAATTAATAACACTTCTTGTAATTTGATTAAAGCACAGGAGGTTTGTAGGGGTGCTTCGTTTTCTCTTATAATGATGTCAGAAAGGTACTTTGGTTTGGGTTTTTTTAACCCCTTTATCTTTAATCTGCTGTAAAGTTCTCTCAACTCCAGGTGAAAGTTCTTAACTCTCTACTGGCAATGCTGCTTGCACACAATTAAATCTTCCTTAGCTAATATACTTCAGGGCTTTTAGAGGTTAGATAGAAGAAGGTCTTCTGTCATTCTCTTCCAAACTGATTGCATTTCCTTTCTCAGATAACAGAGAATTTGATGGGTTTTTTTTCCTTAGCAAAATCCCTATTTGCTTTCATTACCTCCTGGCAGCTTTCCTGGAACAGTCAGCTGTAGTGTCTACAGTAAGTTAATTTCTTGGATAGGTTAAATCACAGCAGTTCAGTCCTCTCTCCCACTGGTCCAACTACATTACCTTCCCAGTACATTTTACTGTTACATTTTTGCTATGGTCCAACAGCCACAAAAAGCACGTCTGAAGCCCGGGTTGGCACATCTTCCAGGAACCATGCATTTTACCGCATACTTTTCCCATTTCCTGGCCCTATATCAGTAGAAAACACCTAAAGATTTCCTTTCATTACATTCCAAACAGTTATAGTTTTTATTAAGGATCTATCTCAGGCTCCCTTAAGATGGGCTTCTGACCCATATATGGTTTCTGCATATTTACTTACCCTGAAAGAAATTCTTTTCCCTCCACTTGCTTAGCGTCCCCTTGAAACTGTGCAAGCATGTGGCTTTCACAACACCTTGCAGCTTCACCAACCAAACACATATTGGATGAGGCTCATGTCCTGATAGCTTTTGAGTCTGACTCATTTTAGCTTCATTTGTTGCTTCTCATCCAATTTGAAAACTAAGGGAAAAATCAGTCAATCCCTACTCACACTTTCATGACCTGCCAGGCATCTGTCGCTCTCTGCTCCCATCCCATGATGTTTCTTCTAGCCTGAAAAATCCTACTGATAATGAATGCAAATGTTCTAGTGAGAAAAGCTCTGTTCTGGCTGAAGAGATCTAACACCAAGGCGACACTGCTGAAGTACAAGCTGGGGTGGGCTGTCTCCCACTGTCAGGGAACTTGAGGCTAAGTGGAAGATGCTGTGGATGAAATCTTTTCTATCCTGTCTGTCTTTTTTCTTGTCTTCCAACCTTTGTTTTGAGATTTGAATTATTCCTCAAAGAATTTGTACCTAATGTACAAAGCTCAAGGATCTCTGAGCCTTCCACTGTCTCAAGCGCCATAACTCTCACCCTTTGCATCCTCTGGGAGAAAAAAAGCTGGCTTATGAAGACTGAGGGAGCTCAGCTCTTTGCACCCATGCACAGCAGTGAAAACCAGCAAGGACTGGGGGTCAGGACGCATGGGTTCTCTCTCTCAGAGCGATCTTTATACACTCTCAAATACTTTAAGCTGCTATGGAGCATACACAGCCAAATCTGGAAAGCACAGCAGCTTTTCTGAGTTTCAAAGCAATTCTGCCTTATCAGCCAACCTTGGGATGCTCTGAGGCCCCACCTGCCATGAACAGCAGGGAAGGGAATGACTGCTAAAGTTTCCTCACTCCTGTGACTTTATCATTCAGCTGCTTATTCCACCTCTCTCCTGTCTTCCTTCCTGTAGCTGAGCCTCTTTCTCTCCTATCAAAAAGTCTTGAACAAAAGGGAAAGAGAACATTTACCTAGGACCATCTTCCAGCACTTGTGGCACTTCATGGAGCACAGATAGAACTAGTGTTTCAGTTTTACCACATGCCTTCAAGTCGCAAGCTGTCAATTCCCAAAGCTATTAGGGATTTCTCTGTTGTCCCCTTTCGGATGAATATCAGGGCAGAGTTTGCGACTCCTCTGGCAAAAAAAAGAGTTATTAGTTATTTTTTGCTGAGGAGAATTTAGTGGATGGAGTGACATTGCAGTGCCCACATTTCCCATCTGATCCATCCTGGAGATTTTCTTTTTGAGCAATCCTCAGCCAAGAACACAGCAACTTCCTGACTTTCCAGCCCACGCTCCCTCCCTCATTCCTGGAGGCTACCTCAGGACACGAATGGGGAACACCTCTCCATCCAAGCAGTGCAGACACAAAGCGCAGTTCAAGGCCAGGTGGCAAAATTCTTAAGGAGAATGCCATGGGTCCCAAAAAGCCGCTTTAGAGGACAAGGAATTAGAGTCATTCAGGCTGAGTTCTCCCCCAAGCTTGGTGCTTCGAAGTAATTCCCGCACCATCTTTTGGTTTTGCATTTCTGCAGCATCTTTGAATGATAATTTTTTGCATGGGAAGACAACTGACTCCTTGCAGTTGTCCCATTTGGCTCTTGTGTCCATGGAAATGCAACAGTTGAGAAGCCACCAGAGCAGCCAAGGACTCCTACCCCAGGTAGGCGTCCTACACCATTTTTCCTTAAAGCAGGGCTCTGCAATACTGTACCAGAGAAAGTGTGTCTATGTAGTGTCCTTCCACATTGCCCGGAGCCTCAGGGGACCCAGGGGTGTGCAAGGAAGGATGCTGAGACTCCAAAACATCATCAGATTACATTTGTTTACTGACACAGAACCAGAGTGATGGCATCATTCACATTTATGGCATGTCTATTTCTCATTCTGGGAAGCACAGCAAACAAATTAATTGAATTTCACTGCATCACTGGCATGTAATAAACTCATCTGATTGTTAGTCTCTCTCATAAAGACTTAGTCCCTAGAGTCAAGATATGACAGAACTAATTCAACTTTTGTTAACCAAATGATGTGTTTCTAGCCTTTGGCTAGGCAATCAGGCATGAAAAGGAGGTTCCTTGGAAGCCACAAATCCAGAAGATGCATAAAAGACCTCAGCTTTTCCAGTTATTTATTTTGCAATTCATAACTGGTTAAATTAATCTCACTAGTTGGGAGGCTGACTTATTATTTTGCAGGTTATGAGTACTCAGAGAAACTTAGGAGAGCTCTATGATTATTTGGAGGGACCCGTAAACAAACTGAAGCCATAAGCAAAGTATATGCTGACACTAAAACCTGTCCAGAGCTCTGAAATGACCTGAAGGGTCTGGCCAAAAAAGGAGAGAAGCTGTAATGGCTCTTGAATCAAGAACTTCTGAGTCAGGGTCTCAAGAAATATCCCACAAAGGACTGTGTACTTGGACACTGTGTTGCTCACTGTTCTCCCTCCCAAAGAAGAAGCTGTTATATGTCTGCAGAATCTTGGTATAACAGGGAATTTCTCAACAGGAAAAAAAGGAAGGGGCATGAGGTCATATTGTATTTTCCACCACTGATCCCACAGCCCTAGGCTAAAATAATGTGCATTTATATTTTTTTTCACCAAAAGTTTTTCATTCTGTTTCTTTTAAAAGGGAACATGTCCTCTTTATGAAAACATAGAAGAGAATGGGGCAGTAGGAGCAAATCCCAGCTCCTGGGAGGCATTGTGCTTGTCAGTGGTCTAAGCCAAAAATACAATGCAGATTTATCTCCTGGGAAAAGAAGTACATGTGTTATCTCAAGAAAACATTTGAAACAGAAATTATGCAACCAGCCTTAAAGGAATGAAAAATAACCCCTCCATGCCTTTTGAGGTTTCTGTGTCTGACATAAAGCAGTAGCATTTAACCCCTCTCCTTCCATCCCTGAATCCGCTCTTTACCGCTCCAGCTGAGCAGTGATCCAAAAGTAAGGGAGGGAGCTCCCTCTGGGCAGCATGACCTGGGAGCCAGGATACCTGGGGTGTAAGAAGTGAGAGAGCTCACCGTGGAAAAGCTGGCTTGTGAAGACTGAGGGAGTTCAGCTTCTTGCACCCATGCATAACAGTGAAAGCTAGCAAGGACTAGGGGTCAGGATGCCTGGGT
This sequence comes from Colius striatus, assembly GCF_028858725.1. NCBI lineage: Eukaryota > Metazoa > Chordata > Aves > Coliiformes > Coliidae > Colius > Colius striatus. The sequence goes on along the minus strand of NC_084760.1, from coordinate 65,555,815 downwards.
TTTCTGCCAGGGCCTGGCAAGGAAGCAGTGTGAGGTGAGCAGGAAATGTGTCTGCGCTTGCAAATCACTTGCAGCAGATGCTAAAATTATGGTGAAAGAAATAATGCTGCGAGCACTGGAGCCTGCTCCTCACTGTGCCAGCAGTTCCAAACTGAGGAGACAAAGAGGGCTGAGGGACATGCTCATCACAAAAGATGACCACAAGGTCACAGACAGCTGTGACTCTGAGTCACAGATTCTCAGCACAGGATAGCCATTGTGGCACCCGAAAGCCACGAGTCTGCTGGGGCTCCTCAGCCCCAGACTGTAGCTGCACTGCTGCCCTGCAGGCTCTGCTACAAACCAGAGTATCAGAGGTCCTGGGGTGTGCTACACACCCTACCAGAACTCCTGAGCTCTGGGACACAAAGCAGCATATTTGGGTGAGCTGAGACTGTGGAGACAGGCTGGGGAAGGAGAGAGAGCCAGGGAATCTTTCCACAGCACTGAAGCAAAGGGATGGGGTGAAGAGAACGATCTCCACACATCCAGGCCTTTCTGGTCCTCATCACGAATGCAGAACTGTCTTCTAATTGCCCCTATGGAAGAAGGATTGTTTCCAAGGGTCTTCAGCCCTGCTTTCCAGGCTTCCATCACCTCCTACCTCTCTTACTGCCCCATGTTTGACTTTGGTGATAGTGACAAAGGACAAGCACTGCTGTCCCAGCAGCGACAGTATGAATGTGACCTTAGGCAGCTTTACAAGGGTGGCCATGGTATGCAAAGAGGAGGGCAAAACTGTGGGTGGCACCCCTGGGGTATCCTGGATGGGGAGGAAGTTGGTAGAACAGAGCTGAACAGTGGACCTAGGCAAATGGAGACCATGCCAACCACAGGGAAACATCAGCTGACATCTACACCTTCACATCCTGTTGCTTGCTCCAGCACTGCTGAATGTACTGTGGCTTGGGGAGCCCAACAGTGGGGTTTGTAAACCAGCAGCTTCCCACCTGGGTCTAGCCCCTCCACTCATAGTCTCTCCTCTGATTCATTCCAGATATTTGCAGAACCAAGCTACAGGACATATCTCTGTCCAGCCCTTAGGTTTCACTACTGGTTTCAGCTTCAGTGCACTCTTTCTGAGGCTGCACGGCAACCCAAAAGGCAGGCAAGAGGGGGAAGGGGTGTGAAAAAGAGAAACGAGTAGCCTGTTGTTACTCCAAATTGGGAAAGGCACGAGAGTTCAAAGCAAGACCTCAATAGCCCCTCTGTTTGCTCATATACAGGCCTGCTAGAAGGACTGGGCCAGAATCTCAAATACCTCTTTACCCAGAGGCATCAGCAGAGGAACTGAAATTATTTGTCTAGCTGGCTAGGTGATGAAGGTCTATAGAGATCAGTCCTGAACCTGAAATTGTCTGTCAGCTCATCTGTGCATCACCAGGACAAGATCTCAGAGGGATAAGTACAGAATTAAAAAGTACGTGTCTGTTCACGCCTCAGCCTGTTTACTTTGCCAGGTCTGAGACAGGAAGCAGGCTAGAAGAAACATCAAATACATCTCTCAGAGTTGTGTCAGCCTGCTCTTGAGAGGTATAAAATGCTACAAATTGTCAGAACAACACTGCAGTTGTTGGAGGCTTCGTGATTTACAAGGGAATTGCTAAAATTCACTGTTTCAATGATGTCCAGGATCACTATGTAGGAAATAAAGGCACCAAATGGGCCCATTCCCTCAGCTGTCTAAAGAGTTTGTCCATTTATACCCAGCCGCTCCCTCCTTCTTATCATTATGTCCTCATGTGTGTCCCTGTCTGGACTGCACAGAGGGAATTAGGAGGAAGAGCAATTTGGTTTAGTGGTGAGCTTTCACAGAACCATGGAATCGTTATGGCTGGAAAAGACCTTTAAGATTCTATTGCAATTAAGAGATCTTCTTTCCCCATGGGATATCAGTGGCAAAAACCCTAGAGCCTTGTTTTCTGAGCTCTACAAATACAACCACAGCACCTCACTTTCTTGCTGGAAGAGATAACAGAAGTCTGGGGCCACAGCCCTACAAGGGATGCAACGAACCCTTGGTACTAGTAAGCCTGTAGTTTTCTTGCCACCTCTGTATGAGATAAAGGCTTAAAAGTGCTCAGTGTCACAAAAAGTCTTATTGACCAGGTGCCTCACAGTTGTAATTTGGCTGACAAGTGAAAAGGATGGATCAGGAGGATTTGTGAGTTGCTCACACAAGGATGTGCTGATGCCCACCTCTGCCATTTTGTTGCCTTAGTTTCACCACATTGCCAAAGTGGCAAGACATCTCTCTTCAATGGCAGCTGAAGGCTTTTTGTAGTCACCTTCTATCAATCCTGCCCAGAAAATAAAGCTGTATTTTTTTGCAAAGTGCGTAGGGATGCCTATTTTCAACAATCTCAAGGAAAACTCCGCACTCCTGCTCCCTTAAGTGTTTAAGTAACAGATAGCTTGACAGTAAGGAAGGAATTTGCTCTCTCAACAAGATCCCAGGGGATCTAAACTGTGTAAGGAGCTGGCAATGCTCTTTCAGGCCAGTAAAAAATGTTTTGTCTAGCCAGTGCCAGAAACAAAAGCCATGAGAGTATGTTTCTCTCCATGACAACTCTCTGCTGTCTTTCTCAGCTCTCCGAGACAATGGGCTGCTCTTCTGGAGCCAGTCCCTAAAAACATGGAATTATGCACACGCAGAGATATCGCTGAGATCAGGGCCAGAAAGGACTGCAGGGCTTTAAGACACTTTTCTTTCTTACTGGAGAAAACTCTGATTGTGAGAAATGGTAGAGCCCTGGACAGCACTAAGCAGCTGTTTCAAGGCAAATTCACATGCAATTTAAGGAGAACACAAACAACTTCAGAACAGTTCAGCTTTTGTAAGATTCACAGTGAATCAGGTTTTGACAGCAGACAGTTGCAATGTCTATTGATCAATGTTTTGAGGGAAAAAAAAACACCCCATAGAAAGTCCTGGCTGTATTGATTGGCCATTTATCATACGGAATGCATTTTAAAGACAGCAGAGGAGACAAGCGCAGCCTTAGCACTCGTGTATGGGAAGTGGATACGTGTTTGTCTGATGAGCCCCAGTACCTGCAAGCAGAGTGACTGGCAGCATAGCCGGGCAAAGCACTTCCATCCATAGCTCTGGAATGCGACATTTTGATTCCTCTCTCTCCTCTCCCTCCACCCCTGAACTCTTTCTGCAGCAGTTGCTGGGTTTTCCCATTATGGCTACATGGCATTAGTGCTTCCGAAGACTCCTAATTTGGTTTCCTCACAGGTTCCCTCCTGGTCCAGGCTCCCCAGCTCATGTTTGTTCTGCTGCTCAGACAGATACCCTGCTGCTCCTTTTGCAGAGGGGAAAAGAAAGTGTAGCAGAGGACCTGCAACCAGAGAGAACAGAAGCACAGGGCATGTTTCTAAGTAGGTACATGTCAGTTATTAACCAAAACATTGCAATTTTCAACTGAAACGTATTCAAATTTACACCTTTCTTTCATTTCTGACAAAGATGATGGAGTGGAGCATCTCCTGATGAAAGGCTGAGAGAGCTGGGGCTCTTCAGCTTGGAAGAGACTGAGGGGTGACCTCATTAATGTTTACAAATACATAAAAGGCGGGTGTCAGGAGGATGGAGCCAGGCTGTTCTCAGTGATGGCCAGTGATAGGACAAGGGGCAATGGGTACAAGCTGGAACATAAGAGGTTCCAAAGAAACATAAGGAAAAACTTCTTCCCTGTTCAGGTGAGGGAGCACTGGCACAGGCTGCCCAGATGGATTGTTGAGTCTCCTTCTCTGGAGACATTCCAAACCCACCTGGACGAGTTCCCGTGTGACCTAATTTAGGTGGCCCTGCTCTGGGAGGGGTGTTGGACTGGATGATCTTTCAAGGTCCCTTCCAACCCTTGAGATCCTGTGGTTCTGTGACCCCCAGATAATACACCACTAATACAACATTTAGGTATGAGAGTAAGAAACATGGAAAGCAACGGGGAGAACATGGAAAAGCAACACTGTTGTTTTTGTTTAATATTGATACACCACCGAGACCTGGAAATAAATTACCTCAGCCCCTGCCACAATAGGCATGGTGCAGACAAAAAGTAAATGACTGATGTCGTGAAGCAGCTCCTAGCAGCATGCGGAAGCCCTAACCTAGTGGAAGGGAAGACATGCATATTCAAAGCCATTTACCAAAGCAATGAAGAAAAGAGAAGCAATACTTTCCTTTGACTTGGAATTCCCACTTCTACTCAGCTGGGAATAGAGGCATAATTAATCAAAGTGCTTAAATAAGTTTCTCTTTGCCTTAATCAGAGCTGTGCAAATAAATCATTTTTCCAGTTCAGTAGCTGAACCAAAATAATAATAATTGTAGAAATATTTTTAAGTTGTCTGAGATGAAACTTCAGGCTTCCTCAAATATTTTCAGTGAGCATTTGATTTAACTGAAATGAGATGGTAACTCTTCACTTTAATTGCTCTTTATTTATTTTAAACACACAGAGCTAAATTTGTCCTTAAAAGGTTGTTTTGAAGAGAAAAATCAAAACATCTCTTAAAAGAAGTCTTCAAATTAACAGTTCTGGCTGTTCTATTTCTTTCCCCATTTTCTGGCTTAATCTTTTTCACCAAATCCCCACTTAATATCCTGGCATCGTCTAGTAGCCAGATGATCTTGTCCAAAACAACTGCCTTCCCACTATGGCTGACATCTCCCTGAAACTCTTTTGGGTAGTTACTCCAGAACTGGCTATGGCCATAAGCTGTGCAAAGCAATCGGCAAGAGGAATGGCATGTGGATTGACTTGGAGGGACTGCTTGACACTGTGATGTGTTGTTCCTCCAGAGATCTTTCCTTAACAGAGCAACTACCTCTACTGTTTTAATGTGAAGCAGAAATCACTTCATAAAAAATACCTTCTCAGACTTATCCGCAGCTTACAGTCACGACGTTGGGTAAAACGGTATTACCCAGGCCAAGAGGTGAGCCCTCAATTTTTATGAAGCCAGCTCATGGCTATGAGCCTTGTGGAAGGTACAGCCATGGATGTACTGGAAAAAGTGCTATGGGCTCATAGTACTGTGAGATGTAACTATGGTTCTAGGGCTGCCAAGCCCCTCTTGACCCTGAAAGTGTCCATTTTCATGGCTTAACATGATTTACTTTTATCTGTACTTTTCACTTGTCCTCTTTTTCCCCCTGAGGGTGTCTGTGGAGTGAAAGGCTGAGGCATTTGGAGGTTTGGCAGGGTACTTGCCTCATCCAGCCCCCGTACTGAGTTGACTGACTTTGACAGAGCCAGGCACCCACTGCAGTGGCTGCTCAGCACCCACAGCCCATTAGGCTTCTGCAAAAGCTGCAGAGGCGTGTTGTACCTGAGGTATTTGATTGCATTTGCAAACCCTGGCTTGTGTTTTGCTGCCATATCTCGTGAAAGCTATGTCCTCACAAGGAGCAGGAGGTGTCCTGGGATGCCCGCCTGGGCTGGAGGGCTGCTGGCTAGGGCTAGAGACTGGGAAACATCCCTGTTGCTGTTCCTTTGATGGAAAAGTCTCCAACAGTCCCCTAGCACTCACTCCCCTATGTAGGCAGCCCTATTTTTAGCAATTGTGAGGCCCAGATTCACACTATTTAAACTCTAGATGCCTGACGAAGAGAAAGATCCTCCCAGAGAGGCTGGGGGCTGGCCTGGCCCCGAGCCTCCCTCTGCCATTCCCAGTCTCAGCGGTGGGCAGAGCCGAGGGCTGTGCTGCCTTTCCTTTGCCTGTGCACAGTGACTAAGCCCCTGATGGGGTGGGCCAAGCAGCAGACATTACATTTTGTGGTTGGAAGCACCCAAATTTGAAAATGAGCCGCTGTGTACGTGCCATTGGCAATGCAAGAGTCACCCACAGCCACCTGGGGGAGTGGAGGAACTGCCCCTTACCAAAAGCTCACAGCCCAGGCTACGTGCAGCCGGTCTGTACACCAGTACAATTGCCAATTCATCACGCCTACTTTGTTTGGTGGCACCAAGTCAGCTCAAGCAAAGCACCTTTTATTAAAGCAATCGATGTATTCAGCATGGAATCAGGTGTCCTCAGGTCTGGGAGAGATGTGTGAGCTGTGGTGCCAAACACAAACTGAGAACAACCGCTCAGGGTTTAATTTGGTTAATTAACTCAGTGACACTTTGTGTGAGACAAGGTAGTTGGTATCCAGTAAGTGAGGGAGGGACATTTTTCCTGTGAGGAGAGGTAAAAAAGTCATTCAGTCCTTCGGGAAAGAGGGAGAGGGAAAATGAGAGCAGCAGGTAATTTACTGCTGGTGGAACAAGAAGCTGTTAGCTGAGAGGAGGGGACAAGAATTATAAAGTGCCATAAAAACAATATCTCTATAGAGCCTGTAATGTTTAGAGTCCAGAGTTATGAATTTCAGTTCCCTTGCTTGTCTCTTGCTGCTCCTATTTCAGACATGAAGAAGGATCTGGGAGCTCTAAAGCTTGTCCCTTTTATCCACGTCTGTGAATTACTCCCATTAAAAAATATTACCTCTCTCAGCAAATCTTGCCTCCAGCATCTCCTCAGAGCCTGGCTACTTCCAGTACAGCAGCACAGAGCTCAGGGCCCAATCCTGCCCTGGCTCACATAGTGACCTGGTGCATACTGAGCATAAAATGCTTCCAGTGCAGAAGGAGATGGACTGCCCTGCCTTCTCCTTCCCTGGGCCCTGCTGCAGATGTCTGGCCTTAAAGTGGGGCTATGGAGAGGCACAGCCTGCTGCTATCTCCTTGCAGGACTAAACACAGTCTCTCCTGCAAAATCCAGCAGTTGCCTTTTGCTCCAAAGGCCAGGGAGTTTATATTTGTTGGTCTGCAAGACCGATGCAGTTAAACCAGCAGAAACTGGTGGGCATATAAAACCAAGCCTTTGGGCATCCACCTTTCATCCCAGGGAATATTCAAACCAAACTTCTTATGGGAGAATCGTTTTTTCCTCTCATCTAGAACATCCCTGCAGCCAAGTCCTGGCCCTCTGGTTCATCTTGGAGGGGAGGAAAGCTGCAGCATGCATGGGAACCACCCCCTGAGCACATACCACAGAAGAGGACTTCTCTTTGGATGAGGAAGGCTTTTCCCACCTACTTCCCACCATCTGGCCTCGTGTAAGAGCCAAAAGCATTGCTTGCCTGCCGGTGGCACAGCCTGAGAGATCTGCCACAGCAGGGAAAACAGCATTCACATCCCTTCCCCAGCCTGCCTTTGGCCTGGCTCCAGCTTGCTCAGTGACTCACTTTCTGCAAGCTACTGGCAAAAATGGTACAAAGTCAAAGCAGAAAATATCCCATATGAAGCAATTATAACACGGAGAGGGAGGTGTGGGTTGATGTGGGTTTTTTTTTTCCTCTCTTTTCCAGAGAAGAGGAGAGAGAAAGGCTGCAAGTAATGAAGTCTGATGCTGGTGGCAGGTGAAACCCTCATCCCTTGTTAAACTGCTGGTAAGTACAGAGCTCTGCCTCTTTCTACAGGTCTGCAAGTTAGCCCCAAGGCTATGCTGAACTTGCAGTGCCTTATCTGGGTATTTCTGGCTTACTGCATGAAATCTCTTTCTCCCAAGTCCTTTCCTCAATCAGAAAGGTACCTTCTAGGATGCTTTGGGGCTTGGAGTCAGTCCCTTGGTGCTGACTTTCATCACTCTAGAGGGAGTTCTACTGAAGAATGTTGGCTGACAAACAAGCCACAGAGGCTTTCATGATGTTATTACCCTCAGGAGCTGAAAAAACAGAAGTCAGCTCACCAAAATTCAATTAGTTGAAAAACAGAAATTTGAAAGACTGAACAAATGTTGGTATCTTCTCGTTTTCCTCAAGGATTTCATTGTCAAACTGCTGCCTACAGCCAAAGAACCTGGAGCTAGAATTCTGAAAAGAAATAAAATCCATGGCTCTCACTCCACTGCATGACTCCCTGAGCTCAGTCTAACAAGAAGGGATATCCCTGCAGTCATGGGAGCCTGTCACGGGTAAGTTCAGAGATATAACAAAGAGCAAGTTGGTTTTGCACCAGTAAGGCAAGGGGATCCCCCAGGTCAGAGATGATACATAAGGATGGAGCAGAGCCTTTGTAGCTCTTGATCATCTGTCTGAGGGGCTTGATGCAAAGAGCAGCAACATCTAGTTGTGAGCAGGTCTCCAATCCCGCCTAAACGTGGCCTGGAGGTCAACGTCTCTCTCCTACCTAGGAGGAAGGAGATGCTTATGGTTGATTTAACAGGCTGTGAAAGTTGATCTGTGATTCAAGCTGTCAGCTTGGGTGGTGTTCTGGTGCATGAAGTTATCAGCATATAAACATGGCCCAGGGTTTCTGTGCTGCTGTTGGTCACAACTGGGCTTTCAAGCATGCTGGCCTGTGGGGTTTTCCACATATTTAGAAAGAAGCTGGCACACCACATGGAGATGTCACTGAACCTTTTTAAAAAGTACATGTTCTCCTGGAAGCTGCAGTTTCCCCAAAGACCTTGTCTCAGGGATCCACTGAAGGGTGTAGGCAGGGATTCTGATTGAAGATAAGGTGTGTCCAATGCATTTGGAGCACCTCCAGATTAGGTTTTTAGGACTGGAAACAAAGTTCTGTATTCTTAAGAGGTCTCATTAAATATCTTGGGATGCTACTCTTGCATAGCAAATACACCACACAGGGCATCCTTACGGGGCAGGGTGTTCTTGCCTGTTAGCTAAGCTGAGATACACCAAGTCCCAGCCTACAGCAGGACTGTTTCCAGTTCAGGCATCTTCATCAGGCAGGCCTGAGCCTGTCTCCTGGGTGCTGGTCCCTGGTGGTGAGAGGCTTTTTTGTATGAAGGAAAGTGGAGATCAGTTCCAGGGCAGCAGCAGTGAGGGTCCCAAAGGCCCTGCAAGATGGGACCTTGTGCAGCCCAAGTCCAGCCTGGAGACCATGGGCACCTGCAGAGGGTGAAGGCTGCCAGACTAGATTTGGGTGAAGGAAGATTTACTGAGGTAAGGGTGCTAGAGTAGGTTAGCTGAGCAATGGGATCTCAGAGAAATATCAGGCTGCAGGAGACTCCAAGAAATTGTCTACTCTTTCCTCCTGTTCTAAAGGAAAGTCCAATCTATCTGGATCATCCCATGAGAACTTTGTTCTTTCAGCTCCATTTAATTGCCCTGGGACTTCCTCTTTTGATAAATTCTCATTCCTCCTATGCCTGGCTTAAATACTCCCTGATACAGCAGTACCACATTCTTCCCAGTCTACCCTCAGGAGATATGGAGAAAAATCATTGCCTCCTACACCTTAAAGAAGCTTAGGTCTCTAGGAACCTCAGCTCACCTTCCCAGTCATTGTTTTTGGAGATCTTCCTTCCAACTTTAGATATGACAAAAACACCACCACACACCTTTAAGAAAATGAAGACGTAAGTGAATGAAATACTTAGTTCTCCCAAATGTCCTCTGATATCTATGGGGACAGTCTGGACCAGATTCTCGTTCACTTGAGAAGCTGTTTATGCTGCTGAAGTAAAATAATTGCTATCTAGGCTTTGTTGCAAATTCAAATTAAGTTCCTAACGTTGCTGCCGGGAAGAGGATTAAATTTATCGCAGGCAGTAGGTATACAATGTTTTGTATTCCCCAAGCAAATCCTTCCACAGCACAATGAAAGACTAGACATTGTGTCTGTGATCCAAATGGAAGGGCTTTTTTTCCTTCATGTGAGGAAAAACTAGAGGGGGGGAAAAAAAACCCATGGACTTCTTTCCAACCTCCCTTTATTGACAGATGATTTACAATTTATTTTCCTGGGGAAAAGATGCCAAAACAAAACAAACAGAAACTATTAAAAATAATTACCAAGGCTTCCCATGGGTCTGGAGACTTACTTATTCATTACGCTGACAAATAATAATGCTGAAGGAAGTCTACATGGATCATGAAGTCAGTAAAATGTTCAACACATCTTGGTCCTGTGTTCAGGCAGGGAGGACACAAGTCAAAGGTGCTATATACATGATTTTGAAGGACATCTATTTGGCCAGTGACCAGCTAACAGGTCTAGCGGTGTAGTTAGAGGGTTGAGGGAGGTTCTCTCCCTCTACTCTACCCTTGTGAGACCCCATCTACAATATTGTGTCCAGCTCTGGGCCCTCAGTTCAAGAAAGACAGGGAGCTGCTGGAGAGAGTTCAGCACAGGGCCACCAAGATGATGGAGTGGAGCATCTCCCTTATGATGAAAGGCTGAGGGAGCTGGGGCTCTTCAGCTTGGAGAAGAGGAGACTGCGGGGTGACCTCGTTAATGTTTACAAATACATAAAGGGCAGGTGTCAGGAGGATGGAGCCAGGCTGTTCTCAGTGATGGCCAGTGATAGGACAAGGGGCAACAAGGACAAGATAGAACATAAGAGGCTCCAAAGAAACATAAGAAAAAGCTTCTTCCCTGTTCAGGTGAGGGAGCCCAGATGGGCTGTGGAGTCTCCTTCTCTGGAGACATTCCAAACCCAGCTGGATGAGTTCCTGTGTGACCTACTTTAGGTGGCCCTGCTCTGGGAGGGGTGTTGGACTAGATGATCTTTTGAGGCCCTTTCCAACCCTTAAGAGTCTGTGATAGTGACAAGGTCCAGCATGCTCTTCACCTAAGCCCCTCTGTACTAGTGCAGAGATCACAGCACAGCTTGGTTCCCTCCTTCCTTTCTTCTCTTGCATCTAAGCAAGTCAAAATAACTTGTTAACAGTCCAATTGCATTCCACTGCTTATCATTTATTCATTCTGATTTCTGAACCAGACATAACAAATACGCCCACCATTACCTCTGAATACCCCCATCCCAGGATATGGAACACACTCTAATCAATAAATATGTAGAGCCTGTTGCTTCCACTGCCAGAGGCTGGTAAAAAACCCATTCACTCAGAATCATTATGGTTGGAAAAGACTTATAAGATCGTTGAGTCCAACCACTGCCCTCACTGCCAAGCCCACCACAAACCCATGTCCCTCAACACCTCAGCTAAACGGCTTTGCAATATCTGCAGGGATGAAGACTCCACCACCTCCCTGGGCAGCCCATTTCAGTGCTCAACAGCCCTCTTAGTGAAAAAGTTCTTCCTCATCTCCAATCTAAACCTCCCCCAGTGCAGCTTGAGGCCACTTCATTGTGTCCATTACTGGAAGGAAGAAACCACCTGTAGTGCAAGCCTAGAGTGAAAGTAATGTGCTCTTCAGTACACAGGGCTGTTGCTGCAATGCAAAGTGCCATGTGCTTAATGAACCTATTTATCCATGAACTCAGACAGCTCACAAGCTTTGCAGCAGCACTATCCCTACTATTCTGCCATCACGCCTGGGAAACAGCAGTTACAGATGAAATAACACAGACAATCCCAGAAATCCATCTGTCAGCGTTTATAACATGCACAGTGAAGATCACCTGCAACATACTACCCCTAGCTATGCTAATAGAAAGCAACTAGAAAACAAACCAAAACCCAGATGAACAACAAACAAAACCCATGAGCAGAAAAAGGAAAACCCACCAGAACAATTTCTGCTTTTCAAAACTGCAGTCGCAGAGGTGCTCTCCACTCTGTTAATGGATTTCTGCTCTGGAAGAGCTCAGCAGTTCAGCAGGTTTCAACCCTGAGTTGAGGGAAAAATCAGAATCAAGCCCTTTTCTAACAGCCTGCAGGACTGACCTTGGCTGGGACAACTGCTTTCCTGCTCAGTTTGTCTAATTCAGTACTGGGCATTAACACAGCTAAAGGCATTGAGCACTGTTGTTTGTCACAGCAGAGTTAAGAGTCTGAGAAATACACCATCTGACTCATGTAGACTGCACTCAGCTTCAGTTTGAGCTTTGGTGGTTATTAGAGTCAGTTGAGTGCTAAAAACTAATTTATATCATCACTATGAGATGCACCTGGGCTTGGACAACCACTTCATCTTCTGTTGTTCTTGCAGAAGCTAAATTTGGGATAAGGTAGAAACATTAATAGCCAATCCAAAAGGCTTTTAGGCTTAAAGCTCAGGTCACTGGAGACATCTGTAGATCTGTGGGTTTGGTTTGCTAGTACCATAGTTGCAGTTGCCTGTAACAGCCGAAAACCAGAACGAGCTCTGAAAGATGGAGCTTTTGGAAATGTCAAAGCAGGTTTCTTTTCCAGAAAGAATTCAGTATCTTTACAAACCTCTGGCAGAAAACAAAGGGAGAAAAATGAGAACCTTGCTTCAAATCATGAACAAACATGTGAACTACAGATTCTCTGATTATTTTTATCTATCCATCCATCCATCCCTCCCCTGAGGAGTTTTGTACTGCGGTCCAAGTCCTCAGATGTGACAGCTGAATTAATATTCTCCCTTAAAGCCAAGTGGGTTGCAGGAGTTTTAAGGCAGGGAAGCAAAGTTTTCAGCCTTTGAATACACAGCTACTGTGCTCTACCATGTGTAGAACAAAGCTCAGCCACAGAGATTCACACCAGGATGAATTCACATGCAGACAAATTCTGCTTCCCATAGCTCCTTTGGCAGGGAGCACACGAGGTGGGAGGCTCCCATATAATTCAGCCCACGTATCGTTATGAACGGGATTGTTAAAACTTTGGTGATGTTGTCTGTCTGATGAAGACAGTCAGATCATTCATGCAAGTGCTAACAGCTTTCATTACCAATGCTGTCGTTTTGCAATATTGAGAAGGAAGAGAAGGAACCTCACATCCCCAGACCTCCTTTATCTCAGGTCTTGCCCAAAGCTGTTTGGCACTTCCAAGTCAAGGAGGCACTTGCTGGAATAAATTTAGGAGAGGTTGTTTCAGATGTTGCACTAAAGATCGACTTACCATCTTTATGTTCCTGGGAGCCTCTAGGGCTATACCTTCACTGTAAATAAGCAGGGGTTGTGCCCAAAGGGTAAGTGGCACTGCACAGTCCCTGTCCATACTGATAAATTCTCTTTTCCTCCCTCACGCTGCTGCTTGGGAGTATGTCAAAGCCTTGACAGGGGAAGTGCTAATGCTGATGGCTGGTGTACTTGAGCCTCAGTTCTAGCCTTATTCATTTAGACTTAACTGGTATCTCCACCTCATCATCCTCCACCTACCTCCTGTCAGATAGTTGTAGAGAGCGATTATGTCTCCCCTCAGCCTCCTCTTCTCCAGGCTGAACACTCCCATCTCCCTCAGCTGCTCCTTGTCAGACTTGTGCTCCAGATCTTTCACCAGCTTTGTTGCCCGTCTCTGGACACACTCCAGCACTTCAGGGTCTGCCTTGTAGTGAGGGGCCCAGAACTGAACACAGCACTTGAGGTGCAGCCTCCCCAGCACAGAGTACAGGAGGACAGTCACTGCCCTAGTCCTTCTGGCCACGCTGTTTCTGATACAAGCCAGGATGTCACTCGCCTTCTTGGCCACCTGGCTTCACTGCTGGCTCATGTTCAGTTGGCTGTCAACCAGCACCCCCAGGTCCTTTTCTGCCAGGTAGTTTTCCAGCCACTCTGCCCAAAGCCTGTAGTGTTGCCTGGGGTTGTTGTGGCACAAGTGCAGGACCCAGGACTTGGCCTAGTTAAACCTCACACCATTGTCCTTGGCCCATTGATCCAGTCTGTTAACCCTTTAAAGCTGGTTGGTCTTGTGTTTCTTGGAGGAGCACCTGGAGGTCAAATTTCCTCAGTCCACTCCTTCCCTGCCTCCATGCATCTTCTCCATCAGCCACACCATTATATGGGAACCCGTGGAGGTGGGCATATAGGGGTTTAGGGGCACAGAGCTCAGCACCCTTTTTCATCCCCAGGCTTACTTCAGTAGAAAGCCAAAACAGTTTAAGAACTTTGGTCCCAATTGATAGTATTAAAACACTGGGAAAACTATCTTAGAAAGCCTGTGCCTTTCTTTGTGCAGGGGATCCCAGAGCTCTACTTTGTCACAGTCAGAAGTTCATTTCCCAGGCAGGTCCTGTTCTGACCACAGCACAGATAGCTTCAGCTGGGATTTTTTAGGTCGTTCTATGCCAGGTCTCAAGTGAGAGTGTGTTTGCATCTACATTTGTGCCTCTTCTTACCAGACATATGTACTGTGATAGAGGATATGAAACTGGGCTCCTGTTGACCTGTATTTAGTCTGACTATAGGCAGGTCAGTTCCCCTGCCCTGCCTCAATTTAGAGTACTGAGGACAGATGCTGTAGTGCTGTAGTGCTCAGTAGTGCTGTAGTGTTCCATGCACCAAGAAGCCTTTGGGGACTGAATGTCTAGTGGCTTCTTACAGAATACCAAAACCTGGACGCAGTAATGAAATGAAAATGGAAATGTTAATTAGGATTCCCTAACACGGAAAAAGACAGACTCAAAGGACTTGAACATAAAAAGAAAATAACAAAAGCTCTGTCAGAATGTACTACACTATTTTTAGCTTGCCTTTATTTTCTAGGGATGATAACATTGCATTAATATAGTGTCTTCCATAGATTAATCAATTAAGCCTTCCCCTACTCGCCAGGAGTGTTACCACCATTCTATAGATGTGAGAAGCGGTGTCTTGGCCACAGGATACCTCCCCAACCATGGGCAGAGCCCAGCTTTTGGAAGTTCCACATCCTAAGTCTTCCATTATTCTTAATTATTCCAGGTTTCCATTATTATAAATTCTCCATCCTAAGGTAACCATTTCCCCACCTTGGTGTCCTTCTTTTTCTTCCACCCCTAGTCAAAGAAAAGCTATAATACGAACCAATAAGGCCAAACAGGACTACTTCAGTAACATCCCAGAAAAGTTACCAGGAGGCAGAACAGGCTCAAAACCTTCCTGAATGTCCACTATAATAGAATCACAGAATCATTTAGGCTGGAAAAGACCCTTAAGATCATAAAGCCCAACTGTAAACCTAACACTGCCCAAGTCCACCACTAAACCATATCCATTAATGCCATGTTTATATATATGTCTTTTAAATACTTTCAAGGACTCAACCACTTCCCTGAGAAGCCTGTTCCAATGCTTGACAACCCTTTTGGTGAAGAAATTTTTCCTAGTCTTGAAGCTAAACTCACCAGTCTTACAAGCTTGCCTTGTTGTATGCTGTCCATACAGCCCTCCAGCCCTCCTGTTAGGATGGGTTGGTGCCCTGCCTCCCTCCTGGGCTGGCTGTAGCTCAATGCCTTTTCTCCTCCTGCTCCTGCAATGTAACGACTTCCTTGCCCTGCTCTGTAGCTGGGTGATGTGATGCAGAGGGAGGGTGAGGCCAGGATGTGGAGAGGCATGGAGGTACCATATGCCTGCTGACAGAAGGACCTGGAGATCCTGGTCTGATGTCCATCTCTCTCAGAGAGCTCTCACCTGCACTTCTAACCCGCAAGATGAGAAATCATAGTCCATCCATGTTTCATGTTTTATAGCTTACACTGTAGGCTTGTTGATGCTGCTTCCACATCTGCCCTGAGTGCAAGTCCAATTTATATTACTACCCAAGGTTCAAAAGCATCCTGGTCTATGCCACAGTGGCCCACCCATGCTTCCATAGGATGGCTCAATATGGCCAATTTACCATATGAATTAAGCAGAAAGAAAACAATGTAATCAATCAGTATTAATGAGCACAGCCTGATTGTTTACAAGCTGTTTCTATGTCTCAGCCACTGCCTTTGATCTCCTATGCAGATGAGTGCTGGCACTATGTCAAAACTATGTTCTGCTCACTGGGGCTCAGTGCTATGTCCCTCTGCTGACAGTGGAGAACCCAAATGAGTGTGGGACTCCAACTGGCTGATTTATTGCACAGCTTCAGCCAGTGGTGGCTGGCTGGGAGTAAATGCATTTCCAGAGGGAAGATCTCATCTCAAGACCAAAATGTTAACAAAACAAAAGCCAATCCAATGGGGCTATTTTTGGTGTGTGTGTGCAGGAGATGGACAAGGGAGACAGATGAGGGTACAGGTATGAAATGAAGGTTAGGCTTTCCAAAAAGCTGGGAACCCATATGTTTTTAATGCAGCACTTAGTACATGGCCGGCTTCCCCAAAGCACGTCGGAAACCTCTGTTGATTGAAGTCACCTGCTGTAACTGCTATGTGGTCGCTAAAACTAGCTGGAAAGTGAGGTGATGAGGAAGAGCTAATGCAAAAGAGACAACTCTGTCCAAAAATAACCCCTGGAGGGTTGAACACATCACATTTGATAGTAGCTTTCCAATAGGTAAAAATGAATATTTTAAAGAGAGAGCAGGATACTCATGGGAATTATTTCAGAATTATTTTGAACAATGCTAGAGCTTTTTCTTTGTGTCAGGGATCATCTGTGTTTGTACAATGCCTAAAGCTGCTTCTCTCTTCTGGCCCCAGACATTATGGTAATAATGAGAACAACAACAGCAGCAGCCGTGCTGTGTATGCTAATGACTGTGTACTCAAGCGAGAGCAGGATACATATTTCTGGGAAAGATGAAGAGGAAAAAAAATAGCAAGGTTAAGATATGACAGGAACATTTAATGATAACTATATAAACAGCAGAGAACTGACAAGCCAAAACCTTGGCGAAGAAGCATAATTCTGCTGGAAGGATACATTAGAAAAGCATCAAATGAGGTACATAGTGAAGAACTGTTGGAAAAAGAGATTGTGGTAAGGAGAATTTGTATTTTGTTTCCTTTATTTTTTAACTTCATTTCTTAAGAAGATGGAAACCCACAAATAACTTCTCAAAGGAAGAATGGAGAAGGTTTTATTAGCACCACAAGAAACAGTCTGTGAACATGAGATTCTTTAGGGCAAAAATGATTGGCAGGATGTGTGATACATGAGCAGGCCATATAGACAAGACTTACATACTCAGCATGCTCTGTAAGAAATAAGGACCAGAAATAAAAGAGAAGCTGTAGGCTCACAATCAATTAAATGAAAACAGAAGTCAAACTGGGAGATGGGATGTTTCATTTGTCATTGTTCATGAAATAGATATGAGGCATCCCCATAAAAAAAAAAAGGTTTCAATAAAAGGTAGGGTGTTTCCTGAACCTGGGCTTTTCTTTGCCTTCTGGAGTACCTGTTCCATTGCGTGCGTGAGAATGCACCTATTGAAGAAATGATGGGCATTAAGAAATGATGGGCAAATCTGGGCAATTTCAGCAAGTCCAAAGTTGTCCATAAAGGTGAGACTGCAGTGTCCTGGGATTTTGTGCTGGGGAATCAAAATATTGTGAAAATTTGAATTTGGCTTTATTGTAAGACCAGAGGTCTTTTGAAATACAAAATTGATGGACAGGGAGAACATCTGACGTTGAAGAAGGTAGCAGCACTTTCATATCATTGTCTTGGTGTAAGTTAACTGTGTCTTAGCCATTGTATTTCCCCTGAAGCTGTGGATGCTGAAAGAAAGGAGTTAGAAGTCATCAGAAGACATCAGAGCAGGGGACACAAAGCAATTTCTTAATTTTGATCCTTCTTTCTGATGCTCAAAGGTCTCTTAAAGATAAATAGACAAAGATCTCTTCTTGGCTCAAATTCTCAAAACCAAGTGTCATTTGGTGTACAGTGTTACAGATAAAAATGCTGGATACCTCTCTGTTTTGGAAGGCTTCTTCCTTTATAATATATCAAAGATCAAGCCAAGAACTTGTAGATATAAAACATATGGGATGACAGTTGAGGTTGAAGAGGTCAAGTCTTAGCATCGGAAGGATGAGGTGACTTATATTCTCTGCAGATTGGTGCAGAAGAGGAATGTAGTGGTCCCTCACCAGTGAATAGCAGAGGAGCAGGACAGCTGAAAGTGGGGAAGCAGATAGAAGCAAGGGAGCAAAGCAGAGATGAGCAGTCAACATCTTCTGCCACAGCAGATTGAGTTAGTTTATCATCTTGGGTGGAAAAATAAAGCCAAACACCCAAACAATAACTTGTATACATCTCTCCCCAGCTAGAGCAGAGTGTGCAAATTTGAGCTCATTGCCCTGGTCCCAGATCCTAGTACAGAGCCCACCACTCATACTTGGGACTGAAACAAACTGAAGCACACTAATCCATGTTATGGAGAAAGCAATGCGGATGGAATCATATACCTCCCCTGTATTTTGAGGTAACCATGCTATTCAAAGTAACTCCAAATCTGCATTGTGGCTGTTAATAGCTAGTGTATGATTAGTGCCACTGCACATACATTGTAAAGATTACTTTCCCATGTTATCATTTCTTTCCAGTTGACATCAAATTTCCTTTGCCATTTTGCAAACCACTTACTCAAGAGACCCTTCTGCCACTCTTCACTTAATCAGTCAGTGTCTTCAGTAATTCTCTATAGTCTTGGCATTTCCCCTGGTTGTGTTCTTCCTCATGCCGCTTATGAATATGATGGGTAGCACAGGTCAAAGGGAAGGGGAGACATCTTCAGTAATCTCCCCATGAAAACTTACTCCTTACCTTGAACTGGTTGTGAACCTGTAATATGCCTGACCCATTTCTTCCTTGATGGGTTTTATAAGGGATCTTTGTAGAGGGACCTTGTCTACTACATCTTTTCAGAAACAAAGACCAGGTGAAACTCCCTGTAACCCAGAGTCCTCACAATTAACATTAATAAATTTGATGACATGATGTTTTGTCAACTTTTCTCTGAGATATCCCATTTGTTCTTGTGTTTACTGCTTTCGCTCTGCACTAGAGCAAACATATTTTGCCCCTTCCATTTCCTTGGGATGAGGCTGCTTCATACAGCCAGAGCACACCAGAGTGATGAGTTCAGCACTTTCAGTATTTTCAGAAGGTTTCTGTGAATTCCAGGTGGTTTTGTAGATATCATAAATAAATAACAAAAAGATAAGAATACAATTACGTTTTTAATGTATTCAGAAATATCCCAGACTGGATATTTGGCCTGGTTTGTTTGTTGGAATTAAAAAAATCATTCTGGGTTTTCTTATTGTCTCAGGTGATTTCAGTGACCAGCTCAGCAGGGCTGATTGGGTCAGTTCATTCATGAAAGCAGCTTCTCGGCTGGGTCTCCCAGTTGCATCCCTCCAGAGTGGGTCATGTCACTCAGCCAAGATAACCCTTGCCTGTCTCCCTGGGGCTCAGGTCAGGCAGGGGAATGAGTCAGATGCCACAACCACTACAGGAGTGAGTTGCCTCCATCAAGGGCCTCAGGGTTTTATTTCAGTTGGGAATATCTGTGTTTTCCTTCCGTTAATGTTGAGCACTCACCTCACTGGCATGTGCCAGTGGTCTGCTGATGCAGGGGGTGGACTGAGTGCCTGCCAGGAGTGTTGCACATAGGCTACTTTTCCTTGCATATCTTTTTTTTTTTTTTCACATCAGCTCTCCTGGTTGCTCCCCAGTCAGGCAGTTCTTGCTCCAGACATCTACCTGGAGCAACTGCTGCTGGAGGTGATGCCAGCCAGGTGCTGTGGGTAAGTTTAACGCCACTGTCTTTGTGGAAACCATGTAAAAGGCATCTTTTGCAGACCTTTTTTTGTTTCACGTGCTTTCTTTTGTTTGAACAGGTTTTCAAAATACTGTTAATCCTTAATACTAAAATAATCAATAGGGTCTGTTTAAAAACCTGTGAAGGGAACAGTTCATAGGCATAAGCTAATGGTTTTCTTTCCTCCTCCTCTAAATCTCTTCAGAATTTGGGAGGACCAGGACTCAGAGTACAGCTGGAAGAGCCTTCCTAGGCTGATATTGAGGGAGACAAGCCAAACCTACCTCCATGCCTGGAGGATAATTCACAAGCAGGTTTTGGATTGCACAAAAGTTGCTCTCCCCATGCCTACAGGGCCTGAAAGGACAACCTGGGTTATATCTCACAGAGATGGACATGGCTCACACAGAACTCTAACACAATCGCTGGGGAGCAGAAGGCATCACCAGATCTTCTAGTTAAAAAAACAACCTAGTTGTTTTAACTATCAACTCATTTTCAGCTGGGGTTGCTGTTGCTTCCAAGTAACCCTTTTTGTTTTTGTTGCATGGGGGTAATCACCTCCTAAAGGAGTGATGAAGACTCTGCTGTCCCTTGACCCTCAGCTGTGAGCTGGAGACCAAGAGAGCTGAAAGAATGAGCGTCACAAAGAGCAAATGTTGCAAGGAATTGATCTGGAAATAACTTCACTGAAAATACTGATCGCTGAATATAGCATATGATGTGAAAGGGGAAAAAAAAAAGTAACACAAATATGGGGGAGGAGAAGTTTTCATCTTGTCAAAAAAAGATTTTTCTGCCTAGTAAAATGTTTCAACAGAGAAGTTTTGCCCAGCCCTGCTTCCCATACTGAGACAACTCAGAAAATACTGTCTGACATGCATAAGACTCTCTCCCAATGCTCCTTATTTAAAGTGTTGCTTCTAAACCAGTCTCATAACTGCAGTCCCATGAAGCTAACCCAAATCTAATGATGCACTGAAGAAAGAAACTCTTCAGTGCTTAAAGAACACAGAGCTGGGATGAAAGAAGGGAGAAATAACAGTTGCAACCTTGATCTCGCTCCTTTTTAGGCCCTGAAGAGACCCATGGCAGTAAAGGTATGATTTTTAAACAATTGTCTTTTTTGTTCTTGTGACTGCTTCCACTACTCCATCAGGCTTCCCGATTACAACCCAAGTGGTAATGGGATTGTACAGGAGGGAATTTCTCTTGCTCTTCTGCAGACAGTAAAGCAGAACAGACTCTTCATCCGCCTCAAATCCTAAAAGAGCAAGGATGAGAAGGGGCCAAGAAGCACACTTTGGTTAGCCATGCTATTCACAAGGGGGTTGGGGAGTTCATGTCAGTCAAGATCATGTCCATTCACCAAGTCTTTCCCCTGTGCTCACAAGTCGTGTCTCAGTATATGCAAGAAGCAGAAGCTTTCCTTTTTGTTTTTAGGCAGATTTACTATTCCAGCCTAACCCATCTTCTCCCGTTTGGAGATCTGGTGTCATACAGAGCTGAGATTGATGGTCAAGCAGCTGAGATTGATGGTCAAGTAATTTCAGTCAATTACTGAAATGACACAAAGAGAGTAGTCTAAGAAGATTCCTTATGTTCCATAGCATCTCCTAAACAACCAAACCTCTCTCACCAAGAGAAAATGACTTGGCCCTTCTCCCTGTAGATAGTGTTATCAGACTGCAAGTTCCCAGTTAGGCTGACCTTAGAGATAACAGTCAATTACAAATGCAAAGTGTGCCAGGGAACTTCAAACCAGCCCTGATATGTGGCACAAACTTAAATCACATCAATGGCAAAAGGTAGATGGGCAGGTCAGCAGCAAAATCTCCTCTGCCTTCAGTAGGTCCAGGTTTCTACCTACCACAACTGTGACTTCCTGAAAGAACTGGGCAGATAGGGACTAATGAAGCTGGGGTTGGCTCTTCCTTGCATTTGTGCAAAGGGCTGAGGTCTGCCATCACCTCTGCCTGTCCAGGGCACTTCTCCTGGCAGGATGCTGAGAAGAGCAAATGTCTGTTCCCCAAAGCCTGACTGATAGGCTCTGCCATGCCTCACTGCTGAGATGCTGGTCCATGCTGCTGGATGTAATGGTTGGTCCTTTATGTTTTGAATAGTCTGTGAAGTACAATAAAAAGCACATTATTTCCTGGAAGAAATGAGCTCTTCCCGTCTCACACAACAGAGCTGCTGTTTGTGACTCAGTCATGTTTCCTATGCTATCCTTTCTCCTTTCTGAGCCTCCTCAGAGGTTACTTTGGAAAATCTGGCAAGACAACCAATCTTATCATAGTTACATAATTCTATTTC
Organism: Colius striatus; assembly: GCF_028858725.1. NCBI lineage: Eukaryota > Metazoa > Chordata > Aves > Coliiformes > Coliidae > Colius > Colius striatus. The sequence continues at coordinate 65,534,103 of NC_084760.1, read as the reverse complement.
TCTCCTTCCCCTTTTAATTAGAAAAAAAACCCCTGTGTGTAACCATTGTGGATAACTAAGCAAAATTTCCTGTCAGCTGTGTGGCATTGACAAGAGATGTTTGTGTTTATTCTTCTCCACATGGATTTTTTTTTTCCCATCTGAACAGTATTTTGAGCACACACAGGTTTGAAACATTCCTCAGCTCATGTGAAGGTGATCTCTTCCATCCCAAGATGAGTCCTGTGATGCTTTTTTCCCACCCAGTAATGGTCCCAGTGGACTAGAGCATCCACCACTTAGAAAGCAAGAGAGCACCAGCTCCCTGAAGTGGGGAAATACCCGAGATGAAGACATTAAGAAGCTGCTAACATGAACACATGTAACATGGATGTCCCTTCCCTGGACTTGCTCCAGCCAGTCTTGGAGGGGAAGGATAACAGTCGAATGCGTTGAGACTTGGTCCCTGCACAGAGGGATGACTGGCTGCTGTGACAGTGTGTGCCACACAACCCTTCACGGGCTGTGGGGATGGAGAGGCAGAGCTGGAGGTGTGTGGGGCAAACACTGCTGCAGCTCCACTATGAAATCCAAGCTCTTAAGCTGTTACCAGCACACAGTGGGTCTACAAGCCATAGTGCTGCATGAGAAAAAAACACCTCTAATCTTATGTAAGAAGTCCTGAGAGGCGTGTTGCCAAGTAAGCACAGTTTAAAATCAATCAAGCAATAGCGTAAAACATTTATCACTTGTCTGCATGTTTCCACTTGCTCCTGCAGTCCTGGGACAGCTATGGGACCTGTGGGAAAAGTGAGGAAGAGCAAGCCATCACTTTGACACAGCCTCCCATCCTCAGCCAGGACTGTCTCAATGCCAGGGACCAACTGGGCTCTCAACCTCAGCATTCAGCATGACTTTGTCCAGCAGTGAGGACAAGCTCAGACCCAGGCTGCGCTGCTGTGACTGTGGTTACAATGCTGTGACATCTGCTTCTGTGTCACTGTACACTTGCTGGGCCTGAATGTAGCGTTCCCTCAGAGCTACAGCTCTCAGTGTCTCAGTGGAAATCATCTCTCTGCCTTGAGCAGGCTCATACCAGCATCCCAGTCTGCTCAGGGCCAAACTAAATTCTGGAGTAGTAACTTCCCTCCTGCTGTCCATTGGCAGGGTGCAGCAGCATCTCAGCTGGAGATGGGGCTCCTACAAAGCCCACCCACACACATTGGGTGTTAGTACTGAGGTGGTTATTACACTTCCTTCTCCAGGGAAATATAAAGGACTGAAGAAATCTACCCTAAAAGGGGGTAAATTCAGACTAGATATAAGGAACACTTTTTTGTACAATGAGGGTGATGATATACCAGCACAGATCATCCAGAAGGGTGGTAGATGCCTCATCCCTGGAAATATTCAAGGTTAGACTGGACAGGGGTCTCAGCAACCTGATCTAGTTGAAGATCTCCTTGCTCATTGCAGGAGGGTTGGAGATGACCTTTAAAGGTACCTTCCAAACCAAACCATTCTATGATTCTTTGAAATTCTGACTTCAGCCAAGATTGAAAATACATAAAGACTGAAATACACAGTTGTAAATTATTTTACCTTCCTTGGTGAAGTTTACATTAACCCCTTAACCCTTTAACCTGTGTAATTCACACTTACCCTCCACACAGGCGTCCCCATTATTGCAAATTCCAGTAACAGCAATGGTAAGCTGCAGGCTGAGGAGGGAGCTCAGGTTTGCCATTCCTTCCTTTCAGCTCCACAGCTGAGGTCTGAGGGAATCACAGAGGGTTCATGGAAAAAGCAAAGTGCATGGCAAACAGCTAGGGTAGGTGGGATCGGATGTTGTCTCTTTCTTACGTACTTATTCACTGTTGCACTCAGGGCATGTTTTTTCTCATAGAAGCAAGTACAGCTTCCATAGAAGCAAGTACAGTTTCCATAGAAGCAAGTACAGCTTTTATAACCTGAGACCATAGCTTATGCTGGACAGCTCTGCTCTGAGCTGCCACCCAGGAGGTGAAACTTCTGGTCCATGTTTTCCCATTTGTAAAAGCATTGGACAACAGCTTGAAGGAGGAGCGTCAACTGCACAGAGCATCTGCTCTCCTTCTGCACTTCTCACATAGGTTTCTCACCACATGTTCCTTGCTCAGAAAGGTAGAATTGCTGTGGCAGAGATAACTGCTGAATTACAGCTTGATGGAGAAGGATCACCAGTGCAGGCTGGGGATTGACCTGCTAGAGAGCAGCTCTGCAGAGAGAGACCTGGGAGTCCTGGTTGATAACAAACTAACCATGAGGCAGCAATGTGCCCTCGTGGCCAAGGCCAGTGGCATCCTGGGATGCATTTAAGAGCAGTATGGCCAGCATGACAAGGGAGGTTCTGCTCCCCCTCTATTCTGCTCTGGTGAGGCCTCATCTGGAATATTGTGTCCGATTTTGGGCTCCCCAGGGAGCCCAAAGAGGGACAGGAAACTGCTGGAGAGAGTCCAGCACAGGGCCACCAAGATGATCAGGGGACTGGAACATCTTCCTTATTAGGAAAGGCTGCAGGAACTGGGTCTGGGGAAGAGGAGACTGAGGGGGGACCTTATTAATATTTACAAATATCTAAATGGTGGATGTTAGGAGGTTGGGGCATCAGTTTTTTTTTGTTGTATCTGGTGACAGATCAAAGGGTAATGGGGAGAAGCTGAAATACAAAAAGTTCCACTTGAACACAAGGAAAAGCTTCTTTGGTGTTGAGGTGAGGGAGCCCTGGCACTGGCTGCCCAGGGAGTATATGGACTCTCCTTCTCTAGAGGTTTCCAAACCCACCTGGACACGTTCCTGTGTGACCTGATCTAGGCGGATCTGCTTTAGCAGGGGGTTGGACTGGATGATCTCTAAGAGTCCCTTCCAATCCCTGCCTTTCTATGATTCTATAATTTGTTGGCAATGTCTCTGTAACAGTCCACAGGCCAGATGATTATCTCCACTCTAGTTTTGAAGTGGCATTTGGACTGAGTACATCTTGCACATGAATCTCCTTCTTTGCAGAGGTGACAGAGATGTATCCACTGGTGGGAAAGGTTATGTTACGGAAGCTTCAGTTCTGTTTAATAACTGAGTGTGACTCTGTTTCAGCAGAGCTACAAGCCTACGCTGTTGAATCAGCCACAGTCACACTCTGTGATCTACTTTGGAGAGGCAAGAGATCTGGCAAGACCCCAGCAAAGTAGAAGGAGGGTGCTATGAGATCACTGACAAAGGCAAAGGTCTGCTCTCAGACTGCAGCAGCTGTCCTCCAATCCCAGCCATGCCTGCTCCTGGGAAAGCAATGCCCAGTTTCTCCTGGACAAAATTCAGCTACTGCTGACTCGTAACCACTACCAAGAACAATACAGCTTCACTGGTGGTTGATCAGCCATCCGTGCTGTATGTCCTACAGCTACTGGCAGAGAGACACCAGCGACTCAGCTGCCCTTTACATGCTGCCTTCACAGACTCCACAGGCAGAGTGGCAGAGCACAAGGCAGCGGCAGCAGCTTAAATAACCTGCTGCACGTGATGCGTGACCTTCACACACATACAAGAAGAAGACAGGAAGGAGATATCCCTCTGGGTTCATCATCACAAGAGGAATGCAGGTAGAGTGCATCTTTGACTTGGGGATACTCTTTATGGCCATAGCCTGGGTTTTAGAACCAATAGCAAGTAGTGTAAGAATTGTCAGTGTCAGTAGGATCTCATAAAAGATGGAAATGATGTAGATTTGTCTGGCAAATTGGCACAGCATCTGAAATCCATACACAAATTCTGTGTGATGACAGCTGTGTCTCACTTTGTCTCAGATCAAGGTTCAAATACCCGTGTACAAGAAAAAAAATCCTGCAGAATTTGCTGAGGTTTCATTTGGGAAAGTTCTTATGTCAGCCTCAAGCAATGTTTCCTGGGCGAATGTGTTCCAGACAGGTTCTGAGCAATTGCCAGTGAAAGGTGTCTAGAGCAGTTGGTGCATGTAGCTGGGCATCACACATGAAGAACTACCAGATGTAATCCTCCCAGTGTGATTCTGTGGATCCAAGACACTGAAATGCCAGGGGAGCAACTCGATTTGGCTGGAGACACACCACTGATGTTGTTAACAGTATTTACTGGTTATAAAGTGGTACAAGTGTTCTTAACCCAGATTGCAAACCAGACAGCAAGACTTCAAGAGCTTGAAGAGTTGATGAGAGAGCATCTCACGTTTCTGGATCACACAAATTTACCTAAATCCAGCTCAGCTTTTAAACCTGTGAAGCTCACCAGCAGCACCAGCCCAAAGACATATTCTCATCAGTGGCAGAGGCCCTGTGGTTACCTCTCTCTGTCTTGGTTATATCAAACAGCCAATTCATCTTCCCCGATGATTACATTTGGAAAAAACCTATACTCAAGGGTTATTGTGGAGCAAACTGTAGACTCCCAAGTCCGAGGGAATGAAAGAAATCCATGATCCTGCTCTACCACTGACTTCAATGGGAGAAAGACCTTACCAGCAAGAAGTGCTAGCAAGTGATTTTTGGAGACTACTCCAGTTGGTACTTGAGACACTGGAAAAATCTGTGTTTGAAGAAGCCAAAGCATGATATTCTCTATCTGCAAAGCAGTAGTGGGAGGAAAAAGGCCTTCTTACACACACCAAAGGCACACACTCCATCAAAGTGTGAATGTCTCAGCGTTTTTTAAATTTGCCTTTTCAGTGAACATTTTCCTTGAAGCTTAAGATGTTCAAAGGGATGAAAGATAAGTAGTTCCTAAGGATTTCTGAAAAACGCTTGAGTACCTTCTCATCTCCCCTTTTAAACTGGGCCCAAAGATGAGCCAGTTTGGTTTTCAGTGCATCCAAGAGGATTATCCCACTGAAATTCCTCAGATGCCTCCGGAAAGACATGAAGTCATGAAAATAATGATAGAGAAGGGGTTCAGACTGAGAAGAAAAATGGACAAAACATAAACCCTTACTAAAACACCTGCAATCATAGTCTCTGCAGTCTGCATCCAAGTCTTTTGGTATATGGAACAGTAAGAATATAGTTATATATGGAACAGCAAGAATATAGTTATACACCTGTTTTCTTCGTAAATGTAAATGTAAAGTGTTCTTATGTTTTACACTTTTCAGAAAGTAGTGTTAGGATAAGGTTGTGGGGAAAAAGATCCTTAGGGTATTGCCTGATGAAAATCAGTCTAATCTCATCAGCTGTGCCATTTCACCCCAGCTGAAGCTGTTTTACATGAAGTGCAAAGGTCTTTTCCTTGACTTATCTGTAGGTGTGTTATAGTTGGAAATTACAATATCTTGAAATGACAGCACCAGCACGCCCCAGGAGGCTTCAACTGACCGTCTTTGAGGTTGGAGCCATGGTTGCACATACCACTTTGGATTCAGTAGCTCTATTTTGTCAACTGTCTTGAGCAGACTGTGCTGATTTCTGCATTTTGTATGCTCAGCATAGTCTGCTGTAAATTTTCCTCTTGCTGATCGGTAGAAAATTTCCCTATGGGACCCTGCTCTGCATTTTCCTGGAGTAAAGGCGATTTTTGAATTAAAAAAAAAAAATAGTGTTTGTATACTATTATGATTCATTATGAAGCAATGACTGCTATAAATCCCAAAGCTTAAATTCTTTCTGCCTCCCTTCTGGTAAGTGTTACACAGAAATGTCAGAAAGGGGAGTGTTACTGTCCCAATCATTCCAGTAATTTATAGAACAGGTAGATTACAAGAGGTGGATGAAGCTGGCAGACTAACTGCTTGCAGGCAAGAGGCATTTAATGGAGACAAATTATTTCATAAGAAAGAATCTGCACTAATCAAGCAAAGAAAAATTTACAAGACATCCATAAAAAACTAGTAGAACATATTGGTATTTTGTCAGCAGAAAGTGAAAGCAAAAGATTGTTGGAGATCTAGCACCAAAAAGCTAGACATCTGGAGTTCAAAAGCAGTATACTGCCCATCCAAAGTATCTTTAATTAGTTAGCTGCAGGAATGTGGGAAGAAGCTGCAATTTTGAAGTGGATGCATGTAAAGCAAATCCAGGGCAATTTTTTCCTAGTACATTAAGGAGCAATAATATTAAGGAGACTTCTGTTGCTTTCTTTAGGCCAAAATGCCTGGCAATAAAGTTCAAAGCTAAGTGTTTTGTGCACCAGCGCCACTCAGATGAACAGGAAGCCTTGTACAAAGATGCAAGGCAGATTCTTTTTTTTTTTGTTTTTAGTAAGGAAAAAAACCTGCCTGGAACACGTATTTAAATGGATCTTTTTTTTTGTTTGCACGAGTATCTCATTTTATATGATATTCAGAACAGAAGAACCCTGAAATATGAGAGAGTTCTTAATCAGAAGTACTGATATTTCTTCCCAAAATTGGCCCCAAAACCTAGCACACTGCAATTTTTCATTGTGGTGGGTTTGCATGGAGCCATTTTCTCTTGGCAACAGAGGCAGGCACAGTGGAGGCCTCTGTAAGCAGTTCTGGAAGCTTCCCCTGGCTCTGAGTCAGACCCACTTGTGGCCCCAGATGGATCAATCTAACGCCTCACTATTTAAGGAGAGAAAGGGGCAGTGGGCAGAGTAGTGGGACAAGGTGTAGGTGGTTATGAGGCTTCTCCAGTCAATGAAGAAGAGGAACAAAAAGCAACACTGGATGCAAGGCCTGCTGTAGCCCAGATGAGATGGCAGCTGTAGCCTTATACCTATGGAGGGTACTGGTGGGACTGACACCTGCTCACAGCTCCAGGAGGGCACCCATATGAGAGGCCATGAGGAGCTGTGGCCTCAGTATAGGCCCACGGGTGAAGGCTTTGTGTGGGGCTGTCTGATATGTGAGGGACCTACACTGGAGTGGGGGAATGGTAGAGAACCCTGAGGGGAACTGAGTGGTGGGAGCCATTGGTGAGGGACTGACTGCAGCCACCATTTCCCGTCCCCTGTGCTGCTGAGGGGGAGCTGGAGATACTGAGATGGGGAGTGGGAGCCTGGGAAGAGGGGAGGGCTGAGGGAAGGGAGGCTTAAAGGTATAGGTATGCTCTTCATTATCATTATCCCATTCTGTATTGTTTTCTGCTTATTCTGCTTTTGGTTGGTGGCAGATTAAGTTAATGATGTTTTCTTCCCCAAGTTGAACAGCCCTGTCTGTACTGCCTGAGGCCTGTTACTGGTGACTGAGCCCTCCCTGTCCTTGGGGATTTCCAAAGACCCTTGTTATTTTTCTCTTCCCATCCTGCTGGGAGAGGGAGGAGTGAGTGAGTGGCTGCCTGTAGGTTTTTTTTTGTTCCCAGCTGGGCCAAAACCACAACATTCATTAAAGAAGACATGAGAAGTTGGAACACTGAAACATTGTGGAGAGAGGTTCAGTTTTCGCTTTAAAAGCAAAAGTTCCCAAGGAAAACAAACACCTGCTGAAAAGGAAAAAACCCAAATAAACCAAACCCAGAAACAACCCAAAACAACAAAACCCCCAAATCCTCAAGCAATTTCTGCTGAAAAGCAATTTTAATGGAAGATTTTACCATTTTTAATTAAGGGCCAGATGGTGCTTATAAAACTCAGCCTTGAGTGAAGAAGGATATTTAATCCTCAGAAAATTCTACCTTAGCAATGTAAAAATGACCAAAAGGCTACCTAGAAGAGGTGGCTTTGAACACGCACATACATCTTTTTGTGCCCATACAATAAGATGATGTCTGTCTACTACCTCTGGCAATTTGAGATGCCACAAGCATAAGAACAGCAATTCTGAAACAGAACAAAGGTCTGTTATTCTCCAAATGTGTCCAAAAGCAAGTGCTAAGGGATAGCTACAAGAACATGGTGAACATGGTGATGTTTCTTCTAAACTATATCCTAGCACTTTGCTGCTCCAGGCTTTTCCAAACCAGAGATAATCTTTATTCAATATCCTTCACTGAACCTCTTCCGTAAGTCTAGTTCCTCTCCTTCTGCACCTGTATAAGAGAAAAATGGGACTGCTGCCCCATCTGCAGTGTATTTCAGCAAGATTGTCCACAGATATGCAACTTGTTACACAGAGAACCTCTTCCCTTTGGAAACTTGGCACATCTTATCTTCATTTGATATCAGCTATGGTAGTCAGCCTAATTTTATGCCAAATCCCCACCTTCTGCTGCTCCCCGATTGCCTGGGGGGAGGTGCTTAACAAGCATACTTCCCCTTTCCTTCTATATGCCCACATGCAGGCATATTTTATTCCCCTTGTGTAATAAGGACAGGCACAGTCTGCATACTAGAAATGTGGTCCTTTGCCCAGCAAGCTCCTTTCTTCAGCCACATCAGATTTTTTTCAAACAGGTCTTAGATTTCCCAGATGAGATTCTGATTTCTCCCCAATCTCTTGTGCTCTGCAAGGTGCCAACCACTGAACAATGACATGTCTGGTATCAAGACACCCACAATTTGAAAAGGCCACGTTACCACTGGGGTTGTCCACGTGACCACTTCTCCCATCCATGGGCCAGACCTTACACTTGAGATCTTAGCATGGAAGGTGCTGTGGATGCAGGTGGAGTCACCTTGCTGCCATGGAGGTTGTAAGCATGTAGGGGACAGGCTGGAAGGTGGGCAAAAGGGAGCTTTAGCCAGAAGGGTTGACAGGAGAGAACATGTGGTTAACATCAGCTCTTTTCCTGCACATGTAATATAGCATTTCTGTCAAAACAGATCTGTGAATATTTCTGATGAGTTTGGTTATAAAAGGAATAGGATATAGCAGTGACTAAGTGAGCCCATTTGGAAGAAGTCACTAGCATGTTATTAAATATTTAACCTTCCAAATTTAATTTGTTAAATCTGCTGAGGGAGTTTACAGACTGCTTGCAGTGTGCTTTGAGAGCAGTTCCAGGTCAGCAGGGACTTACTCTGGGGCAGAAGGAATAACACACAGTGATGATGGTTTTGACTTCATTTTCAGCTCTCCCGTTTTAGAAACAATGGCTCAGCTCCCCAACTGGCTGTAAATCCAAGTCTCTGCAGTGGAGCCGTTCTGATTTACACCAGCTGAAGGCCAAGCCTCTAGTTAGAAGAAATGGACTGCCAGTTTAATTACTTCATCCCAGGTATGGCATTAATAATATGGGAATAAATTTAACGCTGCCGAGAAACAGCAATAGAGAAGATTTTGTCACATGCATGACAATTAATGTGTGGTGCATGATATTTCTGCTCCCGAGTTCCCTTTTAAATGATGCTTCTTGTGATTTGAATTTCAAAGAGTACTTCTCCTAGTATTTCTCATTATTGATGGTGACTGTTCGCAGGAGCAGCTCAGTGCTGCTTTGTTGGCTCATCACTTTTGATTCCATGCCCAGATGCTAAGGACAGAAGCATGCAATTAATTTGGAAGCACAGCCCTCCATTGATTTCAGTTGGGAGATTTTCCTTGAACACCAAAGGCCTGATCTACCTTTAATATTATCTTTATGTGGAAAATGTCTTCTTTTACCACTATAGATCTCTGCTGTGAGAAGAGATCTCAAAACTCTGCTTGCCTATGAGAATGTACAAAGAGAGCAGCAGAGAACCATAAGATACAGGAGAACCCCTCACTGTCATGGTGAAAAGGAGATCTGATTCTGGGGATGCTGATGAGCAAGGTAAAAAGGACAAGCAGTCTGGGATCCAGACCTCTTCCTATGGAAAGGGAAGAGGAGATAAAATTCTGCCTTTTTTTCTCTAGAATGATAGAGGTCTTTCAGAGTCCAGACTTCCTGAAGAGCTTTCCTGTACACATTCCTACCCACTCTAGATGTCTTGAGCCTGAAAGTTCTGTCTAGGTTAAGAGAAGTGGAGTATGCCCACCTCAAAAATATCTCCATAGTCAGAGCAGGGTGCCATGTGAGCCATGGTGTGAGTATGCACTCTGAACACAGCATGTGAATGAGTCCTTCCTAGGCTTTCTGCATTGCACTGGGTAAGCAGAGAATCACCAGAGCATCTCTAGGGTAGCTGTTAGGACATTTTCTTTGGGGAGAAAAAAATCTTGTCCTATTTCTTTAACAGCTACTCTGGGGAGAAAACCTCTTCATCATATATAAAAGGCAGGTAAGCACACAGAAATTAATAAGAAAAAAATGATGTTCCTCTCTGCATTTTAGGGTGGCATTTGTTAATTCAATGAGCACTCCTGGCAACTAGGTATTTATCAGCCAGCCAGATTAATTCCTCTAGTTAATCTAGTGAAATGTTTGTGGGACCATTCATTAAAGAGTATTCAAGCCATCCCTCCTCAACTATACTACTTTCTAACCATAATGTCCTATCATTTTGGCCTCTCCCGTCACATCTGTCCATCCACAAATTTTCATACCAGTGCCATTCTCCTCCCCACCTGTGAAACCTGATCATTTCTCAGGTGATCTTTCATCAGCTTCTCACTTGATTATTTCTCATGTTCAGCATCTTTCTCGTCATGCCAAGTAGTTTCCCATGGTCAGTCCAAGTGGCCAAACCTGAGGCCAGGTCCTGTCGTCTGTCCACATGCTTCAATAGGTCTCATGCTCTGCAAGCTCTTGACAGGCATCCTGAGGAGCAATGGGACTGTGTTCTTGGCACACGAGCTGCAGCAGGAGACTGGAGGTGGGAATAGGAACTTCTCTCTATTTTCACGGCCTGTTGGTGTAGAAAGAAAAAAAGCCTTTTTATTTATTTCTTGTCAACCCCAAAGCCTTTTCCTAATGTTACAGGCAGCTAATGAATAGTTTAAGTCTGCAAGATGATGGAGAATTTGGAAACTATCACATTCTTCATGCTGTTGAGGCTTCTAAGCTATGAGGTTTCACTCACTCTATGTAGGCTTCAGGCAGCAAGAAAAGGGCCTGCCACTCTCTTTGAATCACAGTTGCCAAGATGGAAATCAGGCCCACAGGGATCAGCTCCCTAACAATTGGGGTATCCTCCTGTCCCCAGGTACTGCTCTAGGGCAGTACAGCTCTCCCAGATCATTGAATTATAGTATGGTGAGGGTTGGAAGGGACCTTTAGAGATCATCCAGTCCAGCTGCCTGCTAAAGCAGGTTCCCTTCCATCAGGTCACATAGGAATGTGTCCAGGCAGGTTTGGAAACCTCCAGAGAAGGAGCTTCCACACCCTCCATGGGCAGCCTGTGCCAAGGCTTCCTCATCTCAACACCAAAGTAGTTTTCCCTTATGTTTAAATGGAACTTTTTGTGTCCCAGCTTCTTTCCGTTACTTCTTGTCCTGTTGCTAGATACAACAAAGTGATGCCTCAACCTTCTGACACCCACTATTTAGCTATTTGTAAATATTAATGAGATCCCCCCTCAGTCTCCTCTTCTCTAGACTGAACAGCCCCAGGTTCTGCAGCCTTTCCTCATAAGGAACATGCTCCAGTCCCCTGATCATCTTGGTGGCTCTGTGCTGGACTCTTTCCAGAAGTTCCCTGTCCCTCTTGAGCTGGGGAGCTCAGAACTAGACACATACAGATGAGGATGTCTCATGCTGAGTCCATTGATGCTGCCTAGATGACACAGGACTTCATAGGCCTCATAGACTCTGTACCAATATCTGCCCACTTAAGCATCAACATGCCAAATATAAATCTAAGTTTGTTTGAGATCTCCAGTTGGATTAGGTACCTCCCTCCACTCCCCACTTTTCCTGTCCTGGCTACTTAAAGAATCAGATCTTTGGGGAAAGTATTGTTTCTTATCATGATTAGATACATGTCCCTACATACTGGGAGCCTGAGCTCTCAGTAAGACAAGTCATAGATCAATTTTCATGGCACTCAGCTCCAAAGAAGTTATTGGCTTAAACAAAGCAGTTACATTGCAATTTCATGGTGGATGAAAAGGCCTCTAATGTGAAATGCTGACCAACTCAGGACATCTCTAATCACGTCCAAGGGGAACCTTTATCATCTCAGGGATCTAATCTGACTTGGTTCAAGGTCTGCAACACCTAAATATTGTCACCAGTGACTGGTTGCTTCCCTTATTAAAAAAAAATCATGAGGTGGTCTTGGCATATTTCCTGTCTGACAGATGGCCACATCTCAATCAGCACTATCCTGTGCCTTTCCTGGCTACCTTGGAAGGCCAGCAATGCAAGGCAGCACAGAAACGATCCAGTTCCCTCTCTCTTGGAGCCATCCATGCTGGTCAAGGAGATGCATTATGAATAGGGAAGCACTGGTGCCAGCCGTTGCTGTAAGGCTTCCTGGAAGAGTCCCAAAAAGTTCAAACATGAGAACTGCATGCAGTGAGACGAAGCACAGATGGCAAAATAAAAGCAATGTGAGGTGTTTTTCTGAGCTTCTGAGTCTCTCAGCTCCTGGACACATAAGAAACTGGGCCACTTAGCTGCATTCATGTAACTTGTCTAGAGCAAAAGAGATACAGACAACCCCTTCCAGAGACTGGGCCGAGGACTTGCGTATGTAAAACGATGATCCTGTCTCACTTTTGCTAGAGGCCTTCCAAACTAATTTAGTATGAGATGTAAAGCCCTACCCCCATTTACATCATCCTGCCAGCAGATGATATCTAGCAGCCACAGATCCTTGGTGCACATTAGGCAGAGTGGCAGTGATTGCATTTAGATTGTTCCTCTGTCGCAAGTAAGCATGCATATCCAGTTTATAAGACTAAAGAAGAGTTCAAAGCAATGAAACATTTGATTTTGAGCTAAGCTACAGGGTTCACTCAGCCAAAAAATTATATATTTTACTTTTCCATTTGACATAAATACAGAATAATAAAACAACAAATTGCTCAGCTTGGGTTAACTCAAGCTTTCACTTTTATTCTGGTTTCAGAACTACCAGCAAACAAATCAGCACAAACTTCAGCACCCACACAGCTCAGCCATCTCAGCTACCCTTTTTTTTTCTTTCTCAAAAAGTTAAAAGCACTCCTGGCTATGCCTTTAGGGTCTGAGCCAACTCAGTAGAAAGATTCTTCTTGCCTTTGGCAGAAAAAGATTACAGATTTTGGGCTACTTCCCGATTGCTCTGTGCCATCACTCTGAATTATAATCAAGCAAAACGTGGTTCATACCATACCAGTCTCAATGATGCCAGCATTTTTGGCAAACAGAACCCTTATGTACTGACCTGCAAGCCAAAAGCCCTGCACATTTTGGAGCACTGGATCCTAGAGCCCCATTGCATCCTCTAAATGATGAACACCTCTTGCAGTCTTCTAGGTTCTTTTGGTTGCAATTGGGTTTTGTTCTGTTTGGATTGGCTTGTTTGTTTTTTCTGGCTCACTATCACTATCGATACCAGCTCTCAGCCCTTCTTTCCTGACACTTTCTCCTTTCTCTCCCCTTCATCACCCTCTGCTAAGTCTGTACCGCAGCAAGAACACTCCACAACCACACCCTCAAGTTGTTAAAGCTGAGCACATCGACTGGGCTACCTCACAAGCATTGCCATGTTAACTGAGTTCTGCTCCTGTTGAGCCTGAGATGACCTCAGGGGACAGCCTACCACCCAGCTGTTGCTTTAGAGGCATCAAGTGACATTTTGCTTCTTCTACAGTGAAGGATGCTAGATCATGGTCAAATACGGAGCCACTCACAGAGCCAGCAGAAGCCTTTAGCAGACATCTTGCAGGGAGAGATCTAAGCCAGGTTTTTCTGCTGGAAGAAGGAAGTTTCTCTTTAGTCATCTAGATGGTCTGGGCTCCAATTTTGTACTGGAAACAGCGAGGAGCAGCACTTTGTTTGTCCTTTCCTTCCTTCTCTGGTGATAGGTGGTGCTGCTGCTCTTCCTAGAGTCCAGGGATGTACTTGCAGGTCACTGTATTTCCACTGTCTTAATCGGGTGTCTTGGGCCTGCAAAAGCACACACCACACTGGAGACTCTGAGACTTTATTTGGACAGTTGAGGAACACAGCCTAACATTTCTCCCATTCAGTTCCCACGAGCATTTTAACGCATCAACAGATGAGCCAGCTAACAATGCTCCTCAAATCCTTGTAGCTACCATAAAGCTGCAGCATTTGACATGTGGTGTCCAGGTGGGGACTATCCTGTTCTGACACTGTGGTGCTTCCCAGGTGGTTTTGGCAGGAGGCTTTCAGAAAAGCTCTGTGTCCAAAGGTTTTCACAGTGTGATTGTTAATGGTGCTGGCAGAGCATCCAGAGGAGCAAAGACCACAAGTCCACCAGGATATGTGACTCTCCAACCAGGTGCTGTTACTTAGGGTGCTTCCACTGAAACTAGTAATAGGATGCTTGGCCAATATAAGTGCTTGTAAAAGCCCTGATCAGAGCAAGCAGCAGTGAAATAATTTCCCTGGACTGTAATGATATATGCCTGTAAAGCCTTATGCATTCCTTCAATGTCTGCAAAACCCTATGATGCAGGAAAACCTGCTTGTATGTCTCTGGTACTTTCTACTTCCAGGTGGCATATCCTCTTTACCATCCTGCCTTGATGGCTCCCAAACCCCTAACTCCTCCCAGACAGCAGGAGACCACAGGACCCACAGAGGGTGCCAGACCAACCAGGACTGTTCTGCATCCCTCCTACTCTCCTGCTCTAGGCAGCCTTGCCTTCCACTCTTCCTCTTTGCAAAGATTACTCTTGTTCTTAGTATTCATCAGGTCTTTGAATGGGAGCTTCCCATGAGCTCAGGCAGAGCCCTGCTCAGAGGCCCTGGGGAGCAATTACTCAGATCCCTGTTCTCAAAGGAAGAAGCAATCCCTGAATGCTGTGTAGTTTGTCCTATCAGGTTGCTGACACCTCACCTTGATAACAGCATGGAAAACACATTTCAAAGTGTTAGAAGGAAACAAACAAGCTCACAGGATGTGGCTGCCTGGAAGCCAGAAAATTTGCCTTGATGACCCAGAAATTCCTTCCCTGCTCCATTCTGTAGAAATGCCTCTTTTATCTTCCAAGAAAATAAATCTAACAAATCCTTTTGGAGACCTTGTCACATTTCCTCCTATTTCACAAATACCATGGTCACTTAGAAACTGTATTTTGCCAGGAATTCACCACCCATCCAAACCAGGTAATGTCTCCAAACAGAAGCAGTAATGCCTGACTATAGGAATTTGCTCTGTAGCAGCCAGAAGCCATTTGGTTGCAAGCCAAGCCCCCTACACTTTTGTTCCTGTACGAGCAGAACAGAAATTCTTTTTCCTAACAGTCTTACTCTGTAAAGGCATAATAAATATGGTTTCAAGACCTCTATTCTCAAGAACAGAAAGGTGAAAAGCCCTTTAGAGAATCGGGGCAACTGTAATTTGGGAGGGTTTTTTTTTTTGCTGATAGTATTTATTCTCTCCCAGTGCTTGTTACATTAAGGAAGAAACTGTTTTCTGCGAGACACAAAACCTCCCTGAAGTCCAGAGCGAGTCAGGAATGAACAAGGGATTGGATATTTAGGTGGAGAGAAAGATCTTTTGTGAGTACCACTAGGAGATACTGACAAAATTAGAGTTTGGAAGAGAACTAAAATGTTGTGGAAGAGGGGAAAATAGGTCTGGAGGGATTTTTCAGCAGAAAGGCAGGCTCAAGTTAGTTAGTGTGTGTTTTAAATGTTGAACATTCTCCTTAGGCAAAGATTTGGCAGAGTTATTTTGGGAGTATGAATAACTCCAGCAATAAGCAAGCAGGGAGAGAAAACAGCCTTAACCCAAGGAGAGAGGTGGAGGCAACAAAAATACACCGGGGCTATAAGGCCTCGTGTGTCTCTCCCTGCAGTGGCAAAGGAAAGTGTTGATCTAAACTGGGCATGTGATCTTCCAGCACTTGGAGCCATAGATGTTGAAGCATCTAGAAAGCAGTGGTGACACAGAAGCTTTTAGGCAAATGACTTGGCTAGCAGGATTGCTGGGAATGGGAAGGGGGATAAATGAACCCTGCTTAGCCATGTTATGTAGTTCTTGGGAAGGCAGGCGACACCCCCTCAACGCTGCAGCACGCAGCCCGGCACGCTCGTCACTACGCTAAAAAAAGAGCTCCCACAAATGAAATAAAAGTTCTTGAGACCTGGCGTGCCATGCTCCGTGGTAGCAGGTGCCCGTGCGGCGGGGGGAGCGGTACGGGGGTGCCTCTGCGGCACGGCAGCGGGTGGGGGGCAGCCGGCGGAGGCGGGGCGGGGGCGGCGGGAGGAGCCGCTGTCCCCCGGAGGGGCCTGAGCTCCGGTGGCTGGGGTGCCACGGAGACCTCCCTCCCCTCCCCCCGTCTGGGAGGAAGACTCAGGGAGGAGGAGGAGATGGGGGGCAGAGTGGGGAGGATTTTGTGTGAGGGGGATGTGAGGCTGCTCCCGCTGCGGGAGGAAAGTTGGCCGCGCTGCCACGCAGGGCTGGTTCTCCTGCCTCCCTCCCTCTCTCCCTCCTCCTCCTCCATCCTCCTCCCCGCGAGTTGAGCGCACAGTGCAGCCAGGCGGTGCAGGCGCGCAGCCCTGCCCGGCCCCCGGCCCCGCTGCTCCGCCGCCGGGATGCTGCCGGGCGCCGCGACCGGGCGCTGAGCCGCCGCCGGCCCGCGAGCACCGCCGGCCCTCCGCAGCCCCCGGCGGGAGCAGCGCGGGTCACCTTGCAGGGAGGTAAGTGATCCTCCGTCCCATCCCCTCCGCCGGGGAGCGATGCACCAAATTCGTGTGCTCCCCCCTCTCCCGGCATCCTTGGCACGGAGCCGGGGCTGGGGGCACCGCGGCTCCCGCAGCCGCCGCGGCGGGGACTCTCCGCGGGGAGCCCCGGCCAGCGCAGGGACTTGGAGCCGCCCCCGGGCCGGGATCCTGCCCCGCCGGGCAGCGGGGGCCGCCCGCAGCGGTGCTTCCCCGGTGCCCCGCCGGGAGCTGAAATTAGCATGCCCGGGCTCGCGCGGCGCGCCTGGCGGGGGTCAGGGCAGGGTTCAGGCTTTTTCAGTGCCGTGACGAGGTTGGAATCGAGAGTACTGGAAGGGAACTGTGCATGGGGTCCTCCTTCTGCCTTCCCTTCCCCAGGAGGAATCCCCTCCAACTCGCCGTGGCAGAGCATCTTTCCCTCCCAGCACTCGGCCATCCTGCCAGTCCAGGGCAGCCTCTGCCCTGGGAAGGGGGAGAGGGACCGTGCCAGGGAGCAGGGAGGCTGGATTCCTTGCAGCCACAGCTGCTCTCACCTCTCTGCCGGTGAGAGGCACCGGATTAAATTTCTGTTCCTTCCCATCCTTTAGTTTACGGGCAGGGATAGCTAAGTTGGAGAGAGGGATGATTAAGGTGAGGAGACAGGAGCGGTCCCCACTGTTCAGTAGCAGAGAGGTGTGACCTTGGCTAAGTCCCCCATGCAGTCCTCATTCTTCTGGGTCAGGTATCCCTAAAGCATCTCGCAAGGGATCAAGGAGAACCCTTCGGTGGGAAGAGGCTGGCAAATGTATTGAGACCTTTCTGGAATTGGTACTGCAGGAGCGCAAGCCTTCCTGGAACAGGACTGGCAGAGCTCACTGGTCCAGGGCGTGCTGCAGGAGAGGTGCAAAGGGTCTCTGCGGGACTGGCGGCGGCGGTGGGTTTCATAACCCCGTGAGAACATGGAGCTACCTAGTGGCGGGAATTGCTCTGGAGAGCAATCTGTTGAACCGTGCCTTCGAAATAACTGGAGAGGAGGCTGCAGCCTCAGTGTGTGATGAGAGAGAGAAAGAAGGCAAGATGTAAACTTTCCAGGGAGATTAAATATTCAAATAGCAAATAATTAGACATTAATCCCGCGTAAACAGGGCATTAACAACAATTAAAAGATGCTTTGATATTCTTAAACCCAAGCAGATGAGTTAACTGGTACTTTCCTGGGGATTATTGTGTACTTTGAGATGCAGTCAGAGCAGTGAATGCGCTTTTTTTCCCCCCTACATTCATGTATTTAAATGATTTGCTCTTAATTATAGTTAATGAGCTGTCATCTTCAAAGTAGCTGCATTTAGATGCTCTCCGTATTAGCTTCAAATTACCTCGCTCCAAAGAATAAGCCACTTCTGATATTACTGACCAAGGTGACATTTGATTGGCAGAGTGGTAACTGCGGGTCATGTCAGGGTGTACGTAGGATAAATGCATTTGTAGGAATGAAATGAAGTTTCCTTTTTATTAAGTGGGCTAGCAGACATCTCTCACCACTGGTGCCATACGCTCTGGAATAAATCTCACACGCACAGGAAGGCTCTTGGTTATACAAATGCAGATGTAATGCAGTACCAGTGTGTATAGACACCATCACAACACATGGAACTTGATGAATGCTGCTTTTGGATGGAAAATGCTTTTGGTTCTGAGGGCAGTCTTAGAGAAAAGGTGAAACACAGCTGGATAAGGTCTTCTGTCTTTTTTTCTCCTGTAAATTCCTATCTGCAGACAGCTATAAATGCTTCTGTCCAGGGGAGCTTTTAATGCTGTCTGTGTGCTGTTTCGATTGCAGATTACATATTGATACTTCCAAACTGTGTTTTCTTCACTTTGGGGACTTGACTTTTTACAGGTTGTTGTTTGTGTGATGCCATTGGGGGACAAAAAAGGGAAAAGAGCTGCAGAGGTTTAAAGAGGAAGAAAATACTGTGTTCCCTGACTTCCCTTTGACAAATGTGAACAGTGGCTGTCTGTGTGTGTGTGTGTGCATCTGCTCAGGTTTGAATACACATCCTTTGGCTATCAAATGAAATGTTTCTGACTTCTCTTTCTCTAATATAAGTTGGAAACTACTTGGAGCAATGAGATCACAGCAAAATGCTCCTCTTCAGATGTAAATGGCCGTGACCCTGAGGATTCAGGTGGAACTGGCCCAACTTGTAGCATCTGAGAGTCAAAAGATTTTGTGTTTTGAATTTGGTATGATGATATCAGATGAGTGACAAACTCTAGTTGTTTTAATTGCAGCAGCAAAGGCTGCATTTTAAAATAATGGTGCAGTACATGAGGTGGGAGTCCATGTATACCTTTAACACTCCCAGTTTTAGACATGGCATCCCTGTAGATGTGCATCTGTGTATTTGTATCTATGTAAAACCTGAATGTGTGAAGTTCCTTCATTAACCATCTATCCAACACATCTGTGCTGTGTTTCTGTCTTAAGGTCTGAGACTTTAGTTCTCTGAGGCCTGAGAAGAATGAACAGAGTGCTCACATCAAGTTGGTGTAATTCAAGCAGAGATTTAATGGAGTTTATGAGATTTGATCAAGTGTTTGATCCCCTTAAAAATCGCCAGGGAGAATGAAGATCTCTGCTGTGGTGCTTGCCAATGGATGATTTGCTTAGAAGACAATTGTGGCATAATCGGAGTTCAGCTCCTTGAGGGAGGACCTGCCTGTCCTAGGTCCTACAAGACATGCAGCCTGGTGTCAGGTCCTGCAGGACATCTCTGCTCAGTGTGCTCCTTCAGGATGTCTCCCATAGCAGCTGCCTGCTATATGCAGTGGCTGATCTTGCTCTCTCCCAGTGTGTGGTGTCCCCATGCCATCCACCCACCCTCCAGCTCCTATTCTTGTGCTTTGTGCGACAAAATCATCTGCCTTCTCCTGCACGTGGCTTGCAAGATCATGGAGGCAATGAGTTGATAAGCTGCCAGTCAAATGCCTACGACTCCCATACAGAAATCTCCTAGGTCCCATGTCCTTTCTCTTCCCTCTGGGAAGAGGTTATAGGATTTTTCTGCAGGCTCTGGCAATGCCTTGAGTCTAATTGGCCCCATTATTCATTTCACCTCTGTTTTCTGCAGGAACGAATGAGTATAGGGTTCAGAAAGATCTGTAAATGTCAATCTACATTCACTGATGCTACTTTTCAGTGTTCCCTGCTTGCCCTACCTTCCTTCTAGCTACCAGTCTTGCTATGTCTAAATCACTTATTCTGTAAAGCCTTTGTCCCACAGCACATTCCTGGCTGTGCAGCTCTTCTGGAGCCTGATGAAGCAAGGCTGATTATATTGCCCCAGCAGTGGCTGCTTAATCTAATCGTCCTCACCCCGATGAACTGGCACTAGCCATTTTACAGTATGACAGAAGTGTTTTTCTAACAAGGTGACTTAGAGCCCTTTGCTTGGGGCAGAAGGAATGGAAACCTTCATTTTCCACCAAGTCTGCATCACCTTTCTGTATTTATCATTCCTGCTTGAGCAGTATCTCGAGTCCCAGCCTAGAGCAGCACAGTGATGGGGTGTTACATGCAGAACAAGTGCGAGGCAGGTGTCTTGTCCTGCTTTGCTTCCTGCGTGCAATGTTGGAATGCCTGTGGAGCCAGAGGGGCAGGGTGTCTGCAAGAACTGGGCTCTATGGGAGCCTGGCAGCCCAGTAGGAGTGAGACTTGAGTGAGTAGTAACTCCAGTCCTGGAACCACATCAGGGTGTTTCCGTCTGTGGGCATGTCTGGTTGCCAACCCAGTCAAACAAGGAATTTAGGTCAAAGGGAGGCACTGGAGTCAGCCTGCAGGCAGGCTAAGAGGGCCAGCTGATGCTGTGATGTTGATATTCCCAAGTGAGCCTCTCAGGATTCATTTAGACGCTCTGCCGTGTGCATCAGGGACTTTTCCTTGCTGCAGGTTTCGACAGGACAGAGCATCAGGTAACTTCTTCTAAGCTGGAGAATTTTGATACTGTTGCAACACAAGACATCACTAAAATTAGTTTTGTGTGGGTTTTGTTAGTTACTTAGTCCTTCACAGACCTTTAAATCTAGATTGACTCTCAAAAACTACCCAGACTCTGGCACAGGGACCAAGGAGACTGAGGCATGGCATCTTTTCACCTGAGAATGCAGCTTGTCTGTCAAGTAAACATGCAGCAAGACAAGCAGCTCATCTGTGTCTTAAATTTTCACCCCAAAAAACATGGGTCACGGTTAAGTCCAAGTCCCAAAACTTAACATGATGTGAATCTGAGTGAAATTTTCCCCAGCACCTAGAACAGCTCTTAAGCAGAGGCTCGGAGCACTCTCCACTCCATATAGCAGAGTCGTGGGACTCACTTTGGAAGGAGCTTTTCTCCGTGAGGGCACTCTGAACAATTAAGGATGCAATTATACACCCCAGAGAACAGCTATATCCACTTGCTTGGAAAAGTGGAAGGCAGCACGATTTTCTGCTCTTCAAGTCGGCAAACAAATCCTTCAGCCTGACCATGCTGCTGAGGGTAGTGACCTGAGCTATTTCATTACGTGTCTCTCTATTTATTATGTCATGAAAGTCACTTTGTGCTGGATGTAATCAGGGTTTTACAGAATGGCTTTTGGGGATGGATAGATGGATGGATGGAGAAGAAATGACAGCTTAGTTTTCTGTTGGGACAGATACATTTTTTAAAGCAAGAATCATTCCTTATGACTCAGTCTCCCCAGTTTAAAATGGGAATGAGGGGCTCAGAGGGGTATGATAAGAATACATTTGGGCTCGTCAAATGGTCTTGTTTTGCAATATTGGGGAGCCTCTGGACAGCAGTGTTGCAAAAGACCTGCTCATCCAGGCTGGTGCAAAGGCATCATTGGCTGTGTGTGCTACTGGACAGCCAGCCTCAGAGCAGAGGATATTTACAGCCAGGAGAGAAGGAGAAGGCATGAGAGAAGCACGTGGCAGATGTGCACAAAAGGCTTTGCTCACGAGGAGATGCTGAGTTAGGATGGGATCCAGTTGTTTTATAGGTTTGCATTGAGCTCACCAGCAACTTGATCAAGGCTGCTTCATAGCATTCATATGTCCAGCTGCTGTTAGGTAGCTGATAACAGCTTTCTGACACCGAGCTTTCCCTGCTTGTATTGGTGAAATGAATTTTGTGCTTAAAAAGAGCCCAGAGCCTGATTTTTGACTGCTTTCACTTTGCAAAGTAACTGCTGCAAGTTGTGCAGGTGGCAAGGTGTTTTTGTACTGGTGCCTTCCACAACAGGCAGAATTATTTACATTACAACCAGGTGCTGTTATTCAGGTCAAGTTAGTGCAGTTTTGTCAGCAAATGAAAAAAAGTGCGAGTTTGGACTGAATTCTGTGAGGAGCTGAAGCTGTCAAAATTAGCCAGGAAAGGGGACTGCTAGAAAAGCTTGAATGGGTCATTTTTTGTTATTATTGGAGGCAACTTGAGGCAAATTGAATCAAAAGTTTCAGTTTGGTCAATTAAGAATAAATACATGAAATGTTGCATTTCATTTTGGCTTGGGCAAGATGCTTCCATCTGCTCAAAAGGAAAGGAAATCTTTTATTGCAGGGATAACATTTTATGTTTTAGGTCAGCACAAGGTAATTCCTCCTTCCCCCACCCCCTTCTTTGGTTCAGCTACTGAATCCAGCAATCAATTATTCAGGCAGTTCTAACATGCATATGATAATTGTTTCCACATTTAAATATACCTCTGGACGGGCAATCAAGAGACCTGGATTTTATTTCCAGCTCTGCTGCTGTGTCTGACATGACCTTGGGCATCTCACTGAGTCCCTCCTTTTCGGGGCAGGACAGGCCCATGTCTCACAGTGGATTTGCTGCATGTTGGTATTACTAAAATAGCATGGAGGTCTTTTTACTTTCACTGTTAGCAATTAAACATTTAGCTATCACTAATGCATGCATTCCTAATTCTCCCAGTGTGAGTTAGTTGCATTGCCTTATAAAACTCCCTGTAGTTTACTTAATAGGTCAAAAGGAATTTCAGCTGCTGAAATAGCAGTGTTCCCTTAAAAGAAAACCTATTTTAATGAGCCCAGCTAAATCAAAGAAGAAAAATACAAGTGGGAAACGTTTTTTTCCTTCCTTTCTTTAAGTATTTCACTTTCTAATCAGCTCTCCAGATCCATACATTGCCTGTGACTGATCTCAAGCAAAAGGTCTATATGTGTTGTTGCAATTTCCAGGTGTTTAAAATACCTTAAACCATGTTGAAGCCTATTGCATTATGCATTAAAAACTCCCTCATAACTGAAAGCTTGCACCAGGAAACCTGCAGCCTCCAAACCTCTCACAATGTGGTTTTATCAGGCTGCAGCTCTCACCATTCGGCTCGCAAGCTCTTCAGAAAAGCTTTCTCCTCTCTGCTTTTTGTGTGCAGGCAATGAGGGAACCGACATCAAACCCAGAAACCCCTTGTTGAATCAGTTAGTTGTGAGGCTGCATCAGGTTCTGCTGATGTCACAGCCCTGCAAAGAGTGGTTACTGTCCCTTCTTGCCATCCTGGTTTTAGGTTTACAGTCTCTGATGGGTTTGCAGAAGGATGTGGGAGCAGTGAAGGTCTTGTTGGGAGCAGGGGAGACAGGTGGGCATCTGTTAGAAGCAGAGAGATTTGGATTATAGGGTGACTCATGTTGAAGGAGCCTCAGGAGGTCTCTAGTCAGATCTCATGCTCAAAGCAGGATCAGCTATGGGGTCACGTCAGTTTTCTCAGAGCTTCATTCAGCTGAGTCTTGAAAACCTCCAAGGATGGAGTCTGCACAGCGTCCTTGAGCAACCTTTCCCAATGCTTGACTCTTCATAGAGAAAAGATTTCCCTTTATATCCAAGACCCCATGCAGAGGCACATGAGCTCTTTGAGCAGTTTCTCCTGGCTGATGCTCTGCAAGATGTACAGGGAGTGGCAGCGGGTATGGCCATAACCCTTTATAGTGGATGGGGACTCTGCCTTCAGCCTCACCACAGCTTCCCTTTGTCTCCAAGTTTTCCTACCAATAAACCAGGCCTTTGGGTTGATTGTGTCTGACTTGCTTGGTTGAATGTCTTTCAGATCTGTTATGAGGAAAGGGCTTGGGCTTTCCAACTGCAGCCTGGTATTTCAGAGATTACTGAATGGCGTTCACACAGGACTTCTGGTACTTAGCAGGGGTCTCCAGAAGGCTGAAACACCCTGAGGCTATGCTGGAGCTGTGCAAATTGGAGAGCCTCATGGAGGCAGGAGGACGACAGTGTCCTGTTGGGTCACAGAAGAGTGAAGGAGTTTTGGAACAGTGGGCAGTTGCAGAGCTAGCTTCTGCCCCTTGTTTGCCAGAGCCCAGGGCACAGCATTGAGCTATTGTCTCCTTGCCCTCTCTGCAGCTTGCCTTTCTCTGTCTCCCACCCTTTGCTTAATTAGTTTGTCAGCCACTGTCATCATAGCAGTAATCTGCAGAACACTCAGCAGAGCGTAGCTCTCATTGCAGCTACTGTAGCTGGGCTCTGCTATAACACAAGTGATAGCTTTATAAACCACAGCATTGCAGGCTAAATATCTTGGCACTGGTTGCAGCTGCTTATTAAAATAAGAAAGAGAGGGGAAAGAAAGAAATACAAGAAATGGGAAAGAATGAAGGATATAATAATTAATGTCTTTTAATACCAGAGATAGGGATAAAAATGTTTAACCCCAAGGTAAAAATTAGATTGAAGTTTAATCTACTATTTGTCGATAGCTTGAACTTGGTTTTCCTTTCTGGTTCCAGCCTCAAGTCTGAAAATGCAGAATTATTTCTTGTCAGCCTGAGTACCAGTGAGTGATTTGTAGGGAGAAATACAAACCATGTGAAGACAAATCAAACCTGAATCAAACCAGTGAAATTAACTCTGCATCCTGGAGCAGACTGAACAGCTCTCTTATTTAAAGGGCCCTGATGAGTTTCATTTCCCTGTCAGCCTCATTCTGAAACCTCACTGTGGTCCTAAGTGAGAGGGCTCTTTTGCTTTGAGTGCTGTCTCCTTTGAGTGCTGTCTTCTTGCAGAGAAGGCATTCTGTTGTTGTCTCAGAGGTTATCTACTGTCCCACTGCCATCCGAGATCCTCTGGGTGCCAGTTTGCCCTGGAAACTGGGGCAATCTTCATTTTAGGACCTGCTTATGAGTCACAGACGTGTGAGCCCAGCCCTGGTCAGGTCAGTGAAAGCCCTTCATGAAGGAATGGTGACTAAATCCATCTCGAAGGAGTTCCTGCAGGCAGAATACAGGCTCTGAGCCATTGCATAAGCACTTGCTGCTTTTTATCCCTAAGCATCACTCATGGTCACAAGCCACTATCTGCTGCTTCCCCCTGAGCCTGTGGGACTCATTTTACCTGCTTCACTCATCTGGAGGTTAGTATGAAGCTTAAGGGCTCTCCCCTGTATTTTACAGGAGTACTGTTGCTCCAAAAGAGACTGGACCCACTGGGTCTGTGCAGCTTGCATAACTGCATTTAATTTCTCCCAAGAGACATCCTTGGGTGCCTGGAGCAGGTGAGAGGAAGTCTAGCCTTTGGGTCTGATTCTCCCATCAACGCCAAGATACCAGGTTACAGAGGCCTTGGAAATCTGATTTAACTCCCTTCAGACAGTGTTTGTGAAGAGAAAAGCCCAGGGGAGGTTCTGTTTTATCCATGAGGATGTGAAATTTTATTTGTGGCTGACAATGCTCTTAATGCTGCCTTTTTATTGATGAAGAACCTCTGGGTACCTCAACTGTTTCTCAGTTTCCCTAGACAGCAATTGACCTTGTTTCAGCTATACATCAAATTACACTGGCAATCAAGGTGCTATTGATTTAAACCTAATGGCCAGCCACTCAGGAATTCACCCAGAAAGAAAAATCAATGCTGCCTTACCATTATTATTATTGTTATTATTTTCTGTTAAGATATTACAATGAAAAGGCCTGAGAGTCTCGCCAGCTCCTTACCATTAAGCACTACAGTTGCAGGGCTGAGAACATTGGGTCAGGCTCTGGTGAGGTAGCCAGCCAGCTACAGATGGAAGTGACTCTAGGGTTAAACAGTTTTCCTTGATTGCATGCTGCCATCTGTGTCTCTCTGCTGACCTTCCCTGGGGCACGTGAGCTGCGCAACTATGTTGGACTCCACGTCTTGAGCAATGTGTTAGCCCTATTACTAGAGGAGCTTTGTGTGGGAAGGATACTCCCAATCTTGTCCTTGCTTCATTTTGGATGTTTGCTTCCCCACTCCAACATCAACTGTGTCCGTGCCGCTAAACTCACTGACCTGCCAAAACAAGGTGGTTTTTTCCCTTTGGACTTCTTGGGAGTGTGCATGGCACATATTTACTGCAGTGTATGTATTGTCTGGGAGAGGACAGAGGCTGAAGTCAGGCTGCAGGGTGTGCCAACACTTTGCCAGCGTGAGTAATTAGGGAAGGTACTTGAGCCTTGTTTGTATTTGTTCCTGGGGGTGGTAAAGATATCAGCCATAGAATACCAAAGGCATCATGAGCAGTCCTGGTTTAGGTCTTTTGCAGAATCTTACCTATCAACACTCCAAATGCTTTGGAAGCAAATCACCTTCTGAAATGATGTTAAGTCTTGTGCCTCCTTTTAGTCAGCCAAAGGGATGTGGCTCCAGCATCCCATAAGCTGATGAACATTGAGGAGCAAGGGATGGTGTGGGGCAGGATGTTAAGTCATGTTCTGCAGTGCCCCTGGGTCTCAGGTCACTTAGGCATACTAAAGCATTTTCCCCTGTGGCTTCTGCGTACTTTTTTCCTCTTGTTTGAGGAACATGAGAAGAACTGAAGGATGGTTTTCATTTCCCATGATTTTGGAGTGTCCCCATGCAAGTCAACTTTAAAGAGGTGGGAGTGACCCATTCTCAAAATCCATCCCTTTCAAGATGACCACCTAAAACTGTGTGAGCAACGTATACCAATCTGCATCCCAGCTACCTATGGTGTCACTGTGGCTACCTGTGGTGTCACTGTAGAACCTCATTTGTACCCATTCAACGTGCATTTTCCGTGCAGACAGAACAGCTGTCAGAGGAATGCCTGGAGTGAGCCCTGCATTTCCAGAGCCAAGCGTTATCTGGGTGATGATAGGCAAGTGCAGAGACAACGTGAAGGGAATCTGACAGTTCAGCTTGAAGTCGTGTGATAAAGCTGCCTGAAAATGGCATTTTCCTGAATGCTGCTCAAGCCAACCAGTACTCATTTGCTGGAATGATGTGACTGCATAGAGGTGTGAGGCCTTACTCAAGCATCACTGCAGCCATTGATGCAGTAACCAGCTATTTGACCTCTTCAGCCATTTTTCTGTGAGGGCATCTGTTTGATTTGTACATCTTTCCCCAATTTCTACTACATCTGTGACATATTTCTGCTGACCATTTCAGTCCGGCTGGACAAATGGCAGGGCTAAGAATGCTTGTGAGATGATTTACAAGTTTGGGTGATATCTCCATGGCTGTGCTGATCAACTTTCAGTTTGTTTCCTTGGGAGAGATGGGAGGAAGAAGGGGAAAGTTTGTGTTTCAGCTGTTGGAGATTCTGCTGAGCCTCCCTAAGCAAGTGATCCCACCTAACCTGGGTAAAGCAGCTGAGGTTGTGACTGGGTCCAAGCCTCCTAAACAGCAAAATTGGGACAGTTTAGCAGCCCACAGGAGGTCTTGCAGTTTGCCAGTGTTCAGTGGATGCAAGACTGATGTTCTGCACCATCAGTCCTAAGGTACATGACAACAGGTTGGCCTCCCCACCCCTTCTTGCCTGCTGAACTTTGCTTGGTTCCTCAAAAAGCAGCTCCACCTCACAACCAAGACATCTGTTCTGATACATTTTACTCTGCAGAGAAAGGGAAGAGGGCATGATCCTGTAATGGTTGCATATGGAAATGAGTTTTCCTTGGAAAGGCAGGGCACCTGCTCTCAGGTTTATCTGCTGCAAAGGGATTGAGGGCTTTGGGACGGACCCTTTGGTGAAACTGAGTCCGAGCTTCTAAGATAATCTGCAGACTGGTTTACTTTTGCCAGCAGGTTCTCTAGACCTGGGGCTGAGCACCATGTAGTATAAATTCCACTGGAACTCATTGTGGTGTATTTTCACGTGTAGCTTTCCTGACAGTTCATTTAGGACAAGCACTGAACTATTTGACCACAGAATAAAATCCATTTTCTACCTGTTGAATCCAGTGCTGTGAATGCAAACACTGCAATGTACTTAGTGAAGCTCTCTTGTGTGTTGGGCAACTTTCTTGCTTCCTTTGTAAGGTAAGAACAAAAGACTAGCTCTTAGTAATGGTTTAAATATCTCTTGCAAGCCAAAAGGGAGACTGCAGATGTTTGAAGTCTGGAGTTATTCAGAGGAAACAAAAATGGGCTTTTGCTAGCCATTGCTCTGTTAGAGGATCTGCGAAATTAAAGGCAATAGGGAGCATCAAGTAAAAATAACGTCTATGATTGCGTGTTTGTATGTGTAATTCTTGTTTTCTCCTGGTTAGCACACTGAGGATGAGTAATCCTACCTGAAGAATTTGTCCTTAGAGGATCAAATATGAAGCTCTTTGAAGTCAGGAGCATTTTGGTGATTTCTATGGTCAATTGCAGAAACAAAACCCTGAGCTTGTTGCTGCTGTGGTAGATGCATCTGTATTGCAAAAAAGCATTCTCCTTTGGCTGCACCTGAGCAAACTGGTGTCCTGGTGAGGAAGTGTTTGGGCTACAAAAAAAAGCCTTCTGAATTGTCCCTTTGATTTTTCCTGTGCAACTCACACAAAATAGAGCGAGGCTGATGGTCTGGTGAGGCAGAGGATGGCTGTTATCCCTGTGCAAAAGTATCTCAACCAGCTCTTGAGGCTGAAGCATGTCTTCATGTCTTCCAAATGAATCTGGATGGGGATGGTCACGCTGACAAGCCCCAACCCAGCTCTTCTGTCACCTTGGGGTAGCCTTGGAGGCATTGGATGAAGTAGAGAAGCCAGAGCAACACATGGGATTTGGGACTCTGTCCAGAGGAGTTTTAATTCCTCTGGGTCACATCTGATCTTGCCTTCAGGTGGTGGTTTTTTTCAGTTAATCTGAAGAGCACTGCCTGCTTCTTTTCCATCTGGGTTTTTGAAGTGTAGTAAAGCAGTTGCCAAGGGTGAAGGGTGGCTGCAGAGAGTGGCAGTTGAACACACCAGCTGTCTGCCCTTTGTGATTGCAGGTTCCTGAGAACTGAAAGTAATTCTTATATCTTTTGGCTTTGGGTTTTTTTTTTCTCCATCTCTCTTATCAGAGCATTTAGAGGAAAGAGGCATTTTCCTCAGAATGACAGTGGTGTAACTGTGAGAGGATGGAGGAGGCATAATAGCCCTTCTCTGACTGGGCAGCCCATTAGCAAGACATTTCAGAAAGTCCTCTGTCACCACATGTTGCCATCTGCTCCTATTCACTCTATGGATTTGGAGTGGCGGTTTTTGCCTCTCCAAGTGGAGGATATAATTTGAGAGCTAGGGCAAGGTGTGCACATAGGGGATGTATTTTCTTGTGAGGTGATAACCGAACACAAGCTGATTTGGTTGCCTTGACAAGTTATTCATTGCCTTTGTCATCACCTTGGCTTTTCTTTCTTTTCATCATCAGGAAAATGGGAGCCACTGCCCCAGTGTGACCTGTCTCTAAGGTCCAACAAAGCAAAGAGCAGCCGTCCCACTCCTTCAGACACCTCCCAGTATGGATGGCGTGGTTGAGCAGAACAGTGTGCTGATGCACAGTAAGATCACTGAAGCTGGCAAAAAGAATGGTTTAATTAACACAAGGAACTTAGTGGCAGAGAGCCGAGATGGGCTGGTCTCTGTGTACCCAACCCCACAGTACCAGAGTCACCGGGCAGGCAGCCTTTCTTCTCCCAGCTGCCTGGAGAATGGCAGGAGTGACCCCGTGCAGCAGCTCCTGGACCCCAACATGTTACAGCAGACAGTGGAGTCTCACTACCGGCCCAACATCATCCTCTACTCAGAGAATGTGCTGCGCTCATGGGGTGAGAGCATCGGCTCAGAGTGCTGTGAAACTACCTTCATCGAGGACCGCTCACCCACCAAAGACAGCCTGGAGTACCCCGACAGCAAATTTATCGATCTCTCAGCAGATGACATCAAGATTCACACCCTCTCCTATGATGTGGAGGAAGAGGAGGATTTCCAGGAGCTAGAGGTCAGATATCATTTGGGATATGTGGGGAAGTTTGGAGAGGGGAGCAGGGGGAGAGAGGAAGGCCTATTTGGGGTTAAGTGTACAGCCTCCAAAAGCTGGCCTGCAAGGGATCAGCTGCTTTGGAAGCTGGTCTGCATGGGATCAACTGCATCACTCCTCCAGACAAGACACTGAGTAATGATTCATTTTTATTTGTTGGGTAACTCCCAGATCTGTGGATACTGATGCACTGGGCCTAATCAAGATCAGCATTTCCCTCCTGACTCTGATTGAGCTGATCAGAAACTGAAGACCCATATGCTTAAATGTTGTGTAAGGTTGAGACCAAGGAGCATCTATCCGAGTATAGAGAAGTGGAGGCTGAGGGGAGATAAGTTCACTCTCTACAACTACCTGAAAGGGGAGCTGTAGTGAGGTGGGAGTGGATCTCTTCTCTATAGTAATGAATGATAAGACGAGAGGAAATGGGCTCAGGTTGCACCAAGGTTTAGATTACACATTGGGAAGAACTTTTTCACCAAGAGGGTTATTAAGCATTGGAACAGGCTGTCCAAGGAGGTGATGGAGTCTCCATCCCTGGAGATACTCAAAAGACACATAGATGATGTGCTGAGGGACATGGTATAGTTTAGTGATGGGCTCAGCAGTGTGAGGTGAGTGGTTGGACTTGATCTTAAAGGTCTTTTCTAACCGTAGTGATTCTGTGATATGGAGCTTGTCTTACTCAGCAGGCCATCATCATCTCTTACTTTCTCCTGACTTGAGCTGAGCATAAAAGTAGATTGTTTTATATACTGGCTCAAACACAAAACATTTCTGCCTCAGAATGAACTCAAACTTTGGGTTTCAAGCTGTAGTGAATCTCATGTCTCTGAAATAAAACATTTTTTTTTCTTGATGGAGTGAAACCCTTCATTAGATCCCAAATGCAATGTTTTCGTTTAGGTTCCTGTGCTTCATTGACTGCTTACAGTAAAGTACGATACATTTTGTTCTCCAAATGGGGCACACCATGGAAATCAACTTCATTCTTTCTCAAATGATGCATTTTTCACTTAAAAAAGAAAATCTCTCTGCTTTTGACTGAAACCAGTTCCCCAAGTACAGTGCAGGTTTGTGTTTGCCACTGTGTGTGAGAACGGAGGGCGTGCATAATGTTATTGATCCCAAAACTTTCTCCAGCACTGGTCACAGACTCTTAACCTAGCAAAGACCTTTTGGCTGTCTGGAACAAAGCCATAGTTTCAGCCCGAATGTCCAAGTTCTGGGAGATCAAGAGATTATTTGCTTGCGTTTCTCTCTCTGTCTCGCAGGAGGTTTCTCCACTAAGACCTAACAACTCCTAAAATCTTCTATTTTCACCTCCTGTAATACCAGTGTTGCACCTTGTGATCAGCACAGGGGCAACCCATCAAGCACCTGACTTCTCTTTTGTTCTCTTTTTGCTCCGTATTGATAAGGTGGGAAGAGAGAAGTGTTTTTCCCAGCATGTGCCAGCAACACAGGGAAAGAAAAAGTTTATCTCTGAGGCATGTGAGGGTGTTAGCTCAAATCACACCCTTCAGCAGCATTTCAAAATTGGCTGTGGGAAGTCTGGTTTTCTTAATCTAAACAAAACCCCTAGTTGCCCCCTTTTTGCCCTAGTTTCTCTCATGCAGTGGTGACGCAAGTGACTGCAGCAGGCATGGAGTTGCCTAATGGTGGTGTTGACACATCTGGTCTGATATTTAGGCATCAAAAAAAAAGCCCTTCTTTTGGTCAGCTGTTGGAGAGTAAGCTAGAAAAGGCCAAGAAAATAAGCAGGACAGTGGAAAAAATGTTTTATACAAAAAATATTTTCCATTTTCTTGGGATTTTTAAGGTGCCTTTGCAATGCAGGGCCTTTGATCTGTGTGTCTCTTCAAAGCAGGAGCTTGATCAGCTTTTCACAGAGAGCGTTTGTTTCTAGAAAGTCACATGTAAAAAAAGATCTGAGGAAAGTGATTTCATCTTTCCCCTCTTCATCATCATTTCTACCTCCTCCCCACCAACAGCACAGGGGGATGGGGAATGGGGGTTATGGTCACTTCATTACAGATGGTCTTTGCCACTGGTTCCTCTCAGGAAAGGACTCCTCACGCTTCCCACTGCTACAGTGTGGGGTCTCTCCCAAAGGAGACAGACCTCCAAGAAAGTGTCAAACGTGGGCTCTATCCATGGGCTGCAGTTCTTTATGAACTGTTTCCAGTATGGGTCTCATCCACAGGGGAAACAGTCCTTCAGGAACAAACCGCTCCAACATGGGTACTCCATCGGGTCACAAGTCCTGCCAGCAAACCCAGTCCTGGTGTGGGCTTCCCTCATGGTCACAGCCTCCTTCAGGGCACATTCACTTGCTCCAGCATGGGGTTCTCCCTGAGCTGCAGGTGGATCTCTGCTAAAGCGTGTCCTCCATGGGCAGGGCCTCACCATGGGCTGCACTATGGGCTGTAAGGGAGTATCTGCTCCAGTGCCTGGAGCCACCTCCTCATGCTTCTTCATTTACCTTGGTGTCCGCAGAGATACTGTTCTCTCATTCTCACTCCCTTCTTCTGCTGCAGCTTGTTAGCACCTGGGCTGTAACTTCTTCTCAAATATGTTAATCACAGGGGCATTACCATCATTGGTAATTGGCTCAG
Organism: Colius striatus; assembly: GCF_028858725.1. Taxonomy (NCBI): domain Eukaryota; kingdom Metazoa; phylum Chordata; class Aves; order Coliiformes; family Coliidae; genus Colius; species Colius striatus. Next base: position 65,501,653 of record NC_084760.1, on the reverse strand, counting down.
CCTTGGTCAGCAGGGAGTCTGTCTTGGCAGTATCAGATACAGGGCAAACTTCTAGCAGCTTCTCACAGAAGCCATCCCTGTAGCACCCCTCGCTACCAAGACTTGACCACACAAGCCCTCTACAGGTTCATAGCAGGACTGGGAGGAGAAGCTCAAAGGAAAGCTATAAGAGAGGGTGTTGGAACAGATGTCTAAGGTTTTCCTTCTCAACTGTGGAAGCCCTAAGGGATTTTATTCTGCTATCAAGGATGCCCAGGACGTTGGCTGAGTGTCTGCCACATTGACTTTCATGCCACAGCTCATTGAGGGATGGGAGCTGCATGGGGTAAGAGCAGATTAGAGCTAAGTCATCGTAAGGGGTTTTGTTGTAACATATCTGCTTTGGCACTTCTTTTTTTTTCTGGGAGAAAACTCTAAAAAGAGCCCCTCTTTGCAAACATTAATAAAGAGAGGAGCTTTTTATAGAAGAACTGTTGTCTCTTGCAAGCTGAGGGCTACCACCTGTTCACCACATGTCAAGGCAAAGCAAGTGGATTCCCAACTTGGGCATCACAGTAACACAGAATCTCAAGGGCTGGGAGGGATGTCAAAACATCATCTAGTCCAATCCCCCTTCCAGAGCAGGATGGGAGACATAACAGCCCCGGGGGCTGTAGGTTGTTTCTCTTTCCCGATATGTCTCTGGCACTGTCTGTCTTGTTGCAGAGGACTGGGTATTTATTTGCTTAGAAACATAGAAGCATCTCCCCCAGCCCTTCGTAGTGACCCCTGCCATGCTGCACTTGCAGGAGTCTGTGGACACATCTAGCAAATAGTTTTGCTGCTGGTCAGTGTGTTTCTGCTACCATTTTGGTTTTTGAAGAGAGCTGGGCTCCTGTTAACCAGAAATAATGTTGTTCCTGTGCAGAAAACTTTGCCACAGAGAAAGTTTCTGAAAAAAACCCCAGCTATTTTGACTGACAGTGGTTTGGTTTTGGTTTGAAGGGTTGACCCAATCAGGCTGCAGGGTTGCTGCTCTGTTACCTGCCATCTCCTTCAGGATGGGTCTGTCCAGCTTAGCAACACCTCTGACAACTTGCCTAGAAATAAATGCTTTCTTTCTTCCCCAAGCCCCGGGACTCTTAAGAGCCTGGGAAATGTAGCAGAGGAGCAGGAGACTTCCTTAGCAGGGGTCCTGCACATCACTGCAACCATGTGTGTATGTTTAACTTCCTTTTTTTTTTTGTACTGGCAGTGTTTCTCAGGTTTTGATGTAATGTTATTCAAACTGCCTACGAAAATCATCATTGTCTGGAGGGAAAACATTTGTGAAACAGCTCTCATTAGTATATACAGACCCACTTTGCTCCAGTGGTTCCCAGACATGAAAGCAGAAGGCTCTGCATTCTGTCAAAGCTTTAAACTTCTCTCTTTGGTGCCCATCCCTGAAATCAAATGATTCCCTCTTTAAGTATGTCTGGAATGCTTATAAATATCTTATGAGTTCTTTATGCCACAACTAATGGACAGACAACTTGTCAAACGTGGCAGCAGTGAAATATTACACGAGTTGCTATCTGAAACACCCTCCTGTTACAGTTCATGTGTAAATGCAATGCCATCTTTTATCCAGAAACATCATTTGTCATATTACACTCCTGCTAGTTTTCCTCCTAACCCCTAGATAGATGGCTTATTTAGAGAAACCCAAGCTCCTCGTGGCAGCAAATTGAATTATTTATATGTGTCGCATAAAAGAATACATCTGAGCTCTCTCTTAAAGCGCTTTTTCTTTTTCACCAGCAACATCTGAAACAGTGTCTGAAAGTGAAGTAACTAGAATGTTCTGGGGAGTGAAAGAAGAAAGGAAATGTATTGCTTTCAAGCTAAACTTTCCTTCTGTTTTTTCCCCTAAAAATTGCTGGATGCTGCTGGAAACTCATTCCTTGGAAGTGAGCGTGAAAGTGTGGAGACAGAAGGTGGATCCTAAGCCACGTCCTGTTCTATCTAACCTCTCCTCTTTATGTTTTCAAGCCCCTTTTGGCTGTCCTAGAGGATTTTATGCACATTAGGCCCCACAACATCCATGCTTTCTCTCAATGCTCCCAGCTTGCACAGGCTTTGATGATCCTGCATTGTGCTGATAAGACCTGAGCTGCTGTGTCCTCAGCCTCCCCTGAGAGCAGAAATCTAGAAAGTATGGTTAGACACCCCCTTGGAGTGGTGTTCACAGTGCTCTTATGAGGTGGGAGAACAGTCTTTTCCCATTCTGCACGTGGGGAACTGAAGAAAACAATGCAATAAGTGTCTTGCCCAAGCTCACTTAGGAATGTGCTGTGGATCTGGGAATGGTTTCTTTTGTCCTGTGACATATGCTCAAAAGAACACAGGTCATGGGGAAATAGGGAAGGATTTGAGCTCTTAGGCTTGTCCAAGTTTGTAGATTGTTGGGTATTCAGGTGTCATGCCAGTGGAGAACTCTAAAAGGACTGTGAAAACGGACTGGCAAAATGGTGGCAGATGCATTTCAGTGTAAATAAATGGAGATTAGTACATTTATGCAAAAATCATCTAATGTGTGTGAACTCCAGGCTGAGCTTGTAACTGTGAACTACAACTCAGGAAATTATTGTCAGTGTTGTGAAATTCCACAGAACTATGTGCAGGGCAAGCTAATAAGTCATGAACTGTTGGGTGTCTTAAAGAGCAGTGGAGGTGGGCAATTGTGGTCCCCGCTTCTTCAGGACATTTGGCAGAGAGAAAAGAGCAAATAAAATGGTCAAGTAAAAGAGGCAGCCTCATTACAAAGAGAGGTGAAAGCAATTGGGATTGTCCATTTTGTAAAGAAGGTGGCCAAGGGATATATAAGTTGGTTGCACAAGATCATAGAGATGAAGGATGAGGTGAATGCAGACCTGCTGTTTGCCAAACCTGCAATATGAGAAGCAGGAGACACTTGAGGGAGCTAATAAGACATTGGCTTAAGACACACAACAGCATGGGGTAGCGAACACTTGGTGACTCGCTGCTTCGAGAGGTTATGACAGATCAGGAAGCTCAGGAGGGATTAGACAGATTCATAGTTGAGGAATTCATAGAGAGATATTAAAAGGAATTGGCAAAGTTTTTCTTTCTCATGCCTCTTACACAATGGTTGTAGGTGCTGAGGGAGCACAAAGGATGGACTGCAAAGTGCCCAGGCTTGTGCCATATCCTGCTGGTGCTGTCAGAGACAGAGCGTGGGGCTCAACGGCCCATTGGTCTGACCCCGTAGGACATACTTTATGTCCCTGGATTCCTTCACAAGCACTTTATTAACAGGTTATCAGAGAGATTACACTTTATTTGCATTTGATTTATTTTTCTTCCTTAAAGGAGAAGCCACTGGAGTCTGGAGATGCTGAGCCCTGCCAAGGGTTATTAACCTTTATTAGGCAGCCCTAGGTGAAGGGAAGTATGGCTGGGAAGTCACCTTCAGTAGTCTCCAAGTGCCCTTCTATGAATCTTCTTAATAGCAGCCATAGCCCAGAGTAATTCCCTGTCTCATTATCACTTCCCTGAGTTTTCAGACTGATGCTATGCAGTGAAGTCCCTGGGCCCCAGTCTAAGTGGCAAGAGCTCTGGATGAGCTTCATGCTGTCATTTGCAGGTGGGAAGGGGGCCCACGTCTTTGAGGACTGTATCACAAAGCAAGCTATGTCAGCTCTGAAACAAAAAGAGGCCACCCCACTCACCCCAGCTTAAGTGGTGTTACTGCTACTGCTCAGTGAAGAGAGGCATCTTCCTAATCTTCCTCAACAGGTAGTGTTGAGACCATCTGCTCTGCAGGTGCCACCTGCTCTGCTCTTCCTGGCAGGAACCTCTGCATCTGCAGACAGAGAAGGCCTGTGGAGGTCTTCCTCTCCCCTAGTGGGAGCCCTAAAGTCGTGCCCCATGCCACAAAGAGTAACACCGATGAAGTGCATTGTGTTTACCACAGCTTCACCCCTCTCAACAGCTGACAGCATAAACTGCTGAGAGCAACTTCTCTGTGGTGGCTGCTGGCCCACCTGCAAAGGCATGAGTGCACCCTGTAACACGTCTGCCTCCCCCATGAATTCAAAGGACTGTCAGGAACCTCTGTCACTCACACTAAGATTATGGATATTTACTTTATGGCTGTGATTACTGCTCTCCCAGAGAAAAAGTGTGATTTAGGAGGCTGTGGCAGCTGGCCTGTTTTAGTATGGATCTGTTTATTGCTGTCTGCAATAATCCCCTTCCAGTGGCAATGTGTTGAATGCAAGTTACTGACAAGCTATAGGCAGGCTGGCTGTGGGAGTCTAGAAAACATCACAAGGGAGATTATCAAAATCCAGAGGGACCGGAGGAAGAATAAATTTGGACAGCTGCATCCAGGGGTTTGGGGTTTTTTTGCCCCGATACGTTTTGGTTTTGGAAGGTTCTATATGAAAATCTTTCCAAGGAAGGAGAGACCTCTGTATGCCCATTCTGCAAAGCTGACTGCTCTACTAACAAGGCAGTTTAGGCTGGGAGTTGGAGAAACAAGAGAAGCAGGACCATGTCAGGGTTAGTGGATTATGGATCATTTAAATGGCTTTAAAATCGGAGAGCAGCAACTGCAAAACTCAAAATGGTAAAAATAATCAAACAGGCAAAATAAAGTAAAGAAATAATGCCTCACCAGGACAAACAACTCGTGATGGCAACAGGTTTCAGAGATATCACCTTTTAAGTGAGCATTGTCCAGATGCTGCTCAGTGATGAATAAGTGTGTAGAGGCAGAACAGCGGTAATAAACTACAGCCCTTGTTGGGAGAGCATTTCGGTGAACTCAAGACTACTTGCAGAAGGGCAAAGGGATGCAGAGTGCTGGTTAGAATAGGGCATCATGTTTTAACTTCATTATTGAAACAGGCATTACGTGGAGGGAAACAGAGCACATATTATCTTACAACTGTGTCATGTGTTGGTCTTTGTCAAAACCAGACCGCTTGACCATCTGGATTTGAAGCAGATCCCACAGGGCCATACCAGAGATTAGTTTTGTAGGCAGTGTGTGTGTGTTATTGAACTGATTGCATTGAAGGAAAAAAGAAGTAATACCAAAAGGACTATTTCCTGAATATTCATCAAAGGTTGCTGGCAACTGTGGCTGACAGCAGACCTTGTCTGACTTCTCCAGTGTGTCTTGTGTTTTAATACTGGAAGAACTTCTATGACCATCAAGTCCAGCCTCTCTCTGCAGAGCCTGTGCTCACTCGTAATGCCTCAGTTGAAGTAAAGCACATAGCTTTTAGGGCTCTAGCTAGCCTCAGTTTAAGAAAGGGCTTTGTGTGACAGAAAATCCATTACAACTACAGAAAAGTGTCCATCATCATCTCTGTTTAAAAATCTGTACCTTGTGTCTGGTCTTCATCTATTCTGCTCTGAGTCACCGGGGTTTCTTCTGCTTTTCTGCTAAATGAAAGAGCTGCCTATGATCAGAAATTATCTACTCAGGCAGGCACTTGCAGACTGTGATGAAATTACATCTTAAATTTTATCTTACAAGTGAAGTTGGCTTCTGTACTTTCTTCCTGTGTAGATGATTTTGTGCAGCATGACAAATTTACCTGCATTCTGATTCCTGATTTCTCCAACATGCTTTAGAAATGGCAGTACCAGACCTGGACCCATTATGTACCTGTCTGTACTATTCTACCTTTCTTTGCCTCTCTGTGGGTCATGTTCAATCCACCTCTGGTACATCACAGAGGAGGTTTATTTTCAGCTTGTTCTTAACTGAACACTTTGATCTAGTGGTCCTTCTCAGGCTCACTGCCTTGTGATACATGGTCCAAAGTGCACTCCCCACATTCTGCTCTGTGTACAGACAGCCCTGCTCTGTGTTGGGTTATTCCTGCTTCCAAGACATGATCCCTTCAGGTATGGGGTGTCTACATGATTCAGTATCCCATCTTAAATATCCTCTTCTCTCTTCCTTCTGAACTCATTTGCTGAGGAAGCATTACTGTCAACTGAAGCAGTTAGTTGAATTTCACAGACTAAAATTCAACAATGTTTCAGCTTCATTCTGTCAGTCTCTGGAGTGGCCGTGCTTGTGGTTATGTTCAAGGATGACTTTTGCACAGGTCATTTGGGAAATGTCAGGAGCTGGCTGCTTGAATACAGAAGTCAGGATTTCCTGTTGAATTGTCTAGCTCCCAAGTTCCAATTGCTGCAAAATCCCACACACTCCAGGACTGTGAAGCAGACACCTCTCTTCTTCTTTCTTATTTCTCCCTTTCATCCTTTGTCATGGCCACAGCTTTTGCAGAATTCCAAGTTATGTCCTGCCCACATGGGAAGGGAAGGAAAGGAAACAAAGAAAAAGGGCTGCTTGGTTTCTTTGTCATTCACTGTAATGCACATTCATCTGGGCAGAGCATTGTGCTTTCTGCAGAAATTCATGCTCTGGGCCTCATCTCCTGGTAACTCCAGTCTTACCTGCACTCCTGAGCACACCTATTTTTCATAACAGCCACAAAAAGGCTTGTGAATAATCTGAGACCGAGATTGCTGTATCCTGTGCTCAGGCTTGTACTCCAAGTGTGTTGACAAGAGACACGCAGCAGTAGTCATTGAGGATGAGGAGGGTTGTTGTCATTGGAATTAACTGCTTTTGCTACAAAGGATCTGTTGGAAGCAGGAAATCCCCACTGTGTGCTGAGTAATTTCAGAGATCTGTAATTTCTGCTACAGCTGCCAGTCTGCACAGGTATCTGTTCACACAGCAGCTGCTCTCATGGGCTGCAGAGAGTACAGCTCATTTGGCAAGGGGAAAGACTGTGGTCCTTGCTGAGATTACATCTTTCACATTAAAGCATAAAGATGTGTCTCCAAGCCAGAGCCTGCCTTCAGTAAATATTCTCTGTGCATTGTGGTTAGAAGTGGCTGTGCAACTACAGTGGAAGCTGCTGGAGCCAGATGTCATGTCTGAGAAGTGGTGAATCCCTCCATGTCCCAAAGAGACTGTCAGCTGCTGCTGCTGCTGTTCCTTGACACCCAGTGATCCTCCTGTCTCTTGTCACTTAATGTGATTGCAGCTGCATCAGGTTGTATTTTGCCTTGCTTCTTCCTAAGATTTTTCTAGCATCTTGAGGATAATGGTATCATCTGACTGACAGGATAGAAGTGCTCTGTTCAAAGAGCATAACTCCATTGTGTATTTAATGGCTCAGTAAAAAGCATGGAGTAACTGGGATTCATTGGGAGATTAACCATGAGGGATCTTTGCTCTAGTGATGAGCAGAATATCTCAGCCAAGAAAAGGATGCTCTTTGCCAGGTGCTTTTTTAATGGCTGCACATATTCTCTTTGGATTGCTTATTGTTTAGTTGGAAGATGCACGTGGTGGTACACCTAAAGAAAGAAAAACCTAATGGTCTAATAGTTCAGATTGCGTAAACTCATCTACCTTAACATTAAATGAGGAAAAGTTTGTCTGTGCAGTCTTGCTCACCACCCAAACCTTGACTATTAATTAGTTATGCTATTCCCTACTTTCTGGAAGAGTTAAAAGCTTTTGGTCACATTAGTGAAATGGTGATGTAATTGTGAAAAGATCCGTGAAAAACTGTAACAACACTGTATGAAAGGAGCAGTGCTGTGGCCCAGAATATTCCTGCTTATGTAGGATTAGGCTGCTAACCCAGAGCAACCTTAGTTAGTAAAATTCATTCTAACTTCTCAGCACTCCTAATGTCCAGATTCTGCAGCGTCAGGGTGCCGTTTATTCACAACCAGGAACAAGTGAAGACAGCCAGCTAAGTAGCTAAATTGTCAAAAGCTTCCCAATGTCAGAAAGGTTTTTGTATATGGAAAGATTGTAGAATCATAGACTCCTTTCAGTTGCAAAAGATCTTTAAGATCAAGTCCAACCATTAGGGCTCTCAGTAAGGTCAGGATTGGGTATCATGTTGTTGAGAGCATTAGGGGGGAAGTTTTGCTTGGGAGTAGTAGTGTTTAGCTGGAAAGAGTAAGAGGTACTTTTTGCTGCTGGATTTTGTTCTGTGATATATGACTTTTTTTCCCCCCACTTCCATAGCTGGACTACATAGTCAAGACTTTTTTATTAGGATTATTCTGTCACTCCTGGTGATTGACAGTCAGGTCATCTGATCCAGTGTATACTACAGGGACTTTGCCCATCAAAATGGCAATCACAGTGTAACTCTTCAATTGGTATAAGCCTCTAGTGACTTAATCTTCCTCAGTAAGGGTTTTCATAGAATCATAGAATCATTTAGGTTGGAAAACACCTTTAAAATCATAAAATCCAACAGTTAACGCAGTAGTGCCATATCCACCACTAAACTACGTCCCTCAGCACCACATCTACACATCTTTTAACTATCTCCAAGGGTGAGGACTGCACCACCTCCCTGAGCAGTCTGATCCAATGCTTGATAACCTTTTCATGTTAGCATAACTAAGAAAACTCCCATAATTATCCTCTTGCAATCTCATAGCCACCTCTTTGGTTGGCATGGAAGCTCTCTGAGGACATTGTGATGCCACCACACTGGAAATGGTTAGTTCCTTTGGAAAGCAGCATAACTGATAATTTTCTGGTTCAGCACTTGGTCTTTGCCCCATTTCATTTTCATCTGCAAGAAAAGACAATTTGAGATATCAGAGAGGCAGACTCCACAGATAAAATGCCAGCCCATTACTCTCAGCCAAAAGGTGGGAAATCAAAAGCATTTTTATTTCTGTATCTTACCTGTAGTGAAGTTCAGGGAAAGACACTGTTTCAAAAGACTGCTTCAGCAATGTTTGGAATTCCTCCTTCCCCCTTTCTTCTCGCACTCTCGAAAGGAACAATTAATGGTATTAAAAACCACTTACGTGGCCTGTTGCGAAAATTAAAGCAGAAAGGAAAGTCACCAACCTCAGGCACTGTGTACACCAGCATCAGCAGGTGTCCTTTCAGGAGTGGGGTTTTATTGAGTCTGTGCCAGATGGAGCTTTGTCACATCTGCTGAGGCATCGAGACTCCTGACACAGGCTGGAGTGCTCTGTGTGCTGGTGTTCGCATGCACCACATAATCTCAGTGCATGGGACCAGTCTGGTCTCCCTACCTGTCCCTCACAGGCAGGTGCTTGGTAACAGTATCTGTCAAAGCAGACTCCATATTAGCCAGCAACAGGTTATGTCATCTGGTGGGTTCCCTGAATGGGTCAGCTTTCCCTTTGCCCACTGTGAAGTCTTTCAAATGTCATGAGGCTGCCAACATTTCAAAAGTCCTTCTCAGTCATGGCTCACTAATGGCATGTTTAGAAACTTACCTTCTTGTGCATGCATTAATGTACATTTATGTACATTTAACGTATTCATGTACAGTTAACAGCCTGTTCAGGAGTTTCTCACTTGGAGCTCACTGGTAGAGCAATGTCATTTCAGCAGTTGTTTTGACCCAATTCCAAAAACTCCTTTCAGTGAGATGTTGACCAGTGTATCTCCTTAAATCGGTGACAAACATGCAACTACAAAAGGGGTTTTTGAGAAGAGTTTTGGCCACCTCATCCAAGGCTTGAAGTGCTCCCAGAGTGAATTAAAAAGCTTTGCAAGACCCTTCTTGCACCAAAGCTGTAACTCCAAAGCCTGAAATAACCACATTCTTAGTGCCTGTTGTTGCATGTGAGCTCCCTGGAGGCAAGGAGGAACTACTCCTGCTCTGCTGGAGAATTGTACTTGCTCAGCAGTGGGACACTCAGGCTCCCTGTGGACCAGTCCCAGTAATCACCTTGAAAGAAACTTTCCTAGGTCAGGGCTGATGGCACTTAACCATGGGGCATCTAAGAAACATGTGTGGGCAGGTGCTTCTCTGCCTACATGCCATAAATCTGGCAACATCCTATTGTTGCTGGAGCAACTCATGCTTTTTTCTTCTTTCAGCTTTTGCTTCCTTGGTTCCTTATGCTTAGATTTGCACGAGGTTTGTCACCTGGCTGACATTCTGCTGAACCACCTGAGCAGTGACATTCCAGAAGACTGGCATTTGAGTTGGGAGATGCAGAGCACTCAATGCTTATGTCTCTTTCCACATTAGATATGTGACATCATGTTTCTCAAGTGCCAGCCCACCCAGGTTCATCCTGGCTCGTCTGGCTAGAGAGTCACTTTCTTTCATTCATGAAAGATGAACATGCAAAATAGGCCCCTTTCAGCTCCTTGTGTTGATTTCCAAAATCTCTTGACATTTCTCATGTTTGCTTTCAAGTTGGTGCAGTAATGATGCAGGCTGTGACATAGTCGATGAGGGGAGATTCCTGATATGTGTTCTTAAGGACACCTGTGAGCCAGTGATGACTTTGTGGTGCTGACTGAGGTAGCTTCCCTAAGCATTGGTGCTGACAGGGTCCCAACTTGCAACTTAGAGATAACCCTGCCTCTGAGCTATGTTCTCACTTCTTCTCTGTTTGATTTGGTTGCAGACATAGAGATTCAGGTTGCTCAGCCTCTCCTTGGAGTCCTGCTAAAACAGAGGGTTAGTGCCCTGCCGAGCCTTTCAGCAGAGCAGTGAGGGAGATGTGCCATGGCCACAGTCCCAATCCTGAAGTCCTTCCGAAGGATGCCACCAGCTGCTGGCACTTGACCCATGGCAGAGGAGAAATCATATCATTAACCAGCACCTCTACATTTCTCTCTCCCTTGCTATTCCAGAGCGATTACTCAAGTGACACCGAAAGTGAAGACAATTTCCTTATGATGCCACCAAGAGATCATCTTGGCCTCACTGTGTTCTCCATGCTCTGCTGCTTCTGGCCATTGGGAATTGCTGCCTTTTACCTGTCTCATGAGGTAACGTTAAAAACTCTTCTTCTCATTCAGTCTTTTGCATCCACAGAGTAGTCATCACCCCATACCAGCAACGAAAGTTCACTGACATCTAAACGTGGGCAAGACATTCTCCAGGCTAGTGAGAGGTGGTTAAACAGGGTAATGTATTCCAAAGCTTGATATGTCTCTGTGATAGTTGTCTTGTGAGATATTTTGCTGAGGGAGATGTCTAGAAAATATTTTGGGGTTTAGTTGACAGTGGTCAGGTTCCATGTCAGGTTACACAATGTTCAGCTAGGGCTTTTCTGTGGACACGACTTTTGAGTGGAAAACACACTTGTTATCTCAAACACTTGGATTTCCAGTTCTGATCTGTTGGCTCCTAAGCTGACCATCTGGAAAAGCAAACCAGGAAATATCCTTCCAGGAACAGAAAAATGCTTTCTGTTCTGCAGAAGCAAGTTTGCTTTCCAGCCACCCTCTTTCCCCACCCTGTTCCCCCACCCCAAAAAATTGTTCAGTCTGTTCTTCTTTTCCAATTTCAATATGGAAATATTTTTTACCACAAAGGTGAATGTGGTTTGGTTTGTTTCATGAGATGAGCTTTCCAGCCTGTGCCTAACAATCACCTCATGTCCTATCATTTGTTTCGACAAGCATGTCTTCATAAGTGCCTGCAAAGTAATTATTGAGTTTCCCAGCATGGCAGATAATGTAATGTGACAGAAAAGGAGTCACACTGCAGGTCTCATCAGTGACTGCAAGGAAACGATTGCTTATATTTCTATCTACTGGTGCTAGCAATGCCTGTTGCAGACTACAGTCTATACTCCACAGCACCAAAATCATTCACCTTCTCCCCTGTCTTTCCAATCTGCCTACACTCAGCGTTTACCAGCACCAGGCATTTGTCAACGCCAGAGCAGGCACTTCAGATCTGAAGAATCCTAGTCTTCAATACCCAAGAAATACATAGAGCATTGCTGGTTTTTTTTGCTTTAAATGAAGCATCTGCCATTGAACCTGGAAGCCTCTGAGCAGCAGAGAATAAGAGTTTTCCTTGCTTGAGTGCTATTGATGTCTCAAATTTGGGTCAAGCGATTTTCCTGATGATGGTGACAGTAAAAAGTAAAGCATGGAGTGGGATCTGCCTGTGCTTTAGTATCCTTTAGTATCCTATTTAGTTTAGTCCTTCAGGCAGAGCTATTTGCCAGCAATTTCAATGGCCACCTCTCTTCACACATGTGGATTAGCAGGATTTGTCACCAATGCTGCAGCCAAGGAAGGGTGGAGAGTTTGTCACCATTAGCAGTGTGTTTGCTCTGTGCTGGGGAAAATAGTGCCTTCATTAATTTCCTGCAGTAGCATTCCTTCAGGAGACTAAGGCATTGCTAGCTAGTTTTATCTAAGCATTGAAAGCGCAGCACAGTCCGATAAAGGCAAAGCAAACAACATAATTAAGTACTTAAAAGCAGTATGGCTGAGAAGCTAAATGTGCTGAGAGCCAGTGTACAAAGGACAGGGCATCCACATTAGCTACGAACTGATCCCAGGGGCCAACAGGAGTCCATAAGACCACTACCTTGATAGGAGCATAAGGAAGGTGGAAAAGACCACAGAAAGGCAGGGAAGGATGATGATACACTGCTTAAGGATTTAGGTACTAGAAAATGGAAACCTGAGTGTTGTTTGGTTTAGTATGATGATGGAGAGCAGCTGAAGGTAGCTACCTAAAACTAGGAGCTTTTGGTGAAAAAAAAAAGGCAGGTGCTTTGCTTTTATTAGATTGAGAGACAGTGAATTGATCTTTTTTACTTGACTACTTGGATGCACCAAGGCAAGCTGTGCCTAAATCCAGCCAGGAGGAAGGACTGTGTTTCTGAGGAATTTTGACTTCTGCTTTTTGATTTTGCTCTGGAAGTAGAAATCTTTTCATCTCTCCCCACTAAAAATGAGTAATATAACACTACAACCACCTCTTCCTGCTCCTTTCCTCCTCTTAGCTCTGTGTCTGCAGCAACTGAGTCAGATGAGAGCTCATTTCCCAAATAAATCTCTTTCAGAAAGATGTTCAAGTCCTTACTTGTCCCATCCAGCACAGGCACATTGGTCTATCTGCTCCCCAAGTTCCCAGACAGGTACCTTTGCTGCCTGCCTTCCCTTCCAGCAGGTCCATCACAGCCCTGAGAAACAACAAGCCTCCACTGAAACTGGCTCTTCTGCAAAACCTGACGTCCATCTGCAAAACCCCACATCCAACAAATTGGCCTTTTCCAGTGGAAAAGTGAAACTAAACTAAGGTCAAAACCAACTGTGGCTGAGAACTGGCTAAAATAGATGGTCTAAACTGCTGAAATCCTGCACCTATAGCTAAGCTAATACTGACTCACGCTGTCGACTCATACTTTGGAGTATAAACCATTCAGATTTATATTTTATGTGAAGTAGTAAAACATTATGTCCTATTAGCATGTGATTTCTATTTATATGTGTCTTATAACTTCAACTCCCAAATAACATTTGACATCTCTCGTGAATGCAAAAGTCAAACATTCCCTGCCCTTTACCAAAAGTCAGAACTCTAGCTAGAGATCAGCACTTGGCACTTGCATTCAAACTGTTTTTTTGCAATTGCTTAAGCTCTTGAAAATTTCATGTTTTCGAAAGTCTGGGTAATTGAGCTCTTGAAAATTTCATGTTTTCGAAAGTCTGGGTAATTCTACAGAAAGAGCCTAGTCTAGGGAAAAAAGGTAACACATAGTAACTTGAAAGTCGGTGGATGGGTTCTTTGTGGTAAACTTTTTTTAAAACACCCAGTCTCCTTTAGGTGTGCAGTGCATTTACAGATCATAGAATCATAGAATGGTAGGGGTTGGAAGGGACCTTTAGAGATCATCTAGTCCAACCCCTGTGCAGAGCAGGTTCACCTAGATCAGGTCATATAGGAACATGTCCAGGCGGGTCTTGAAGATCTCCAAGGAAGGAGCCTCCACAACCCCTCTGGGCAGCCTGTGCCAGGGCTCCCTCACCTGAACAGGGAAATAGTTTTTTCTTATGTTTAAGTGGAACTTTTTGTGTTCCAGCTTCATCCCATTACCCCTTGTCCTGTTCCTAGGTACCATAGAGAAAAGGGATGTCCCAGCCTCCTGACACACACCCTTTAGATATTTATAAATGTTAATGAGATCTCCCCTCAGTCTCCTCTTCTCCAGACTAAACAGCCCCAGTTCCCACAGCCTTTCCTCATATGAAAGATGTTCCAGTCCCCTGATGAAGGCCTGATTTGCAGAAGACATGTTTGTAGTACAGCTCAATCCAAAGCGGCGGGTGCTTTTGGGTTTTTCCTACAGCACCCAGCAGTACATTTATGCTGCATATGTCTGTGTCATGGTGCAAAAGAATTACATGAGGTTGGAGGCTTTAAGGGTCCAGAGGTGCTCTTCACAAACAGAATGATTTTAGTTTTCCCAGTGCTTCGTAAAAGCAATGTGCCTCCTGTAAGCAATGTGCTTCCTGCAGGGGCTATTTCTGCTCTGTGCGGGACACTGTGTTTCCACCAACACTCTTGCCAATGTGCTGCTCACTTGGGGTTTCTTGGAGGCCATCTGTATCCAATAAGGCAGCTGTGCAAGGTCTGCCTGTCTGCTAGAAATGAAGAGATGCATCAGGTTTAGTTGAGCCAGCAGGGAGGAACAGTAGATTCAGAAATGTCTAGTTCTGGGCTTCCCAGCTCAAGAGGGACAGGGAACTTCTGGAGACGGTCCAGCGCAGGGCCACCAAGATGATCAGGGGACTGGAGCATCTTCCGTATGAGGAAAGGCTGCGGGACCTGAGGCTGTTTAGTTGGGAGGAGACTGAGGGGGGAATCCCATTAATGTTTACAAATATATAAATGGTGGATGTCAGGAGGTTGGGGTGTGGATATGAATATGACTCAGACCAGCCAGATACTTCCTCAGTTTGAATAAAGATGGAAGGGACAAGTTAATGCAGCTGGCAAGCTGCTTCCAATTATCAGAAATAGGTGCTGCAGGTTAATCAATGGAGCCCTGGGTGATCACATGGGCGGAAGCAGCATATAAGGAAGTAGCTAGGAAACAAAGAGTGGCTTTGAGTCAACCTTGCTGGTTGCACTATGTTGCTTGTATGTGTCTTTGTACGTACATTTCTTAGCTTTTCTACGTCTTTGAATGAGCATCAGTCACATTCATCACAACACTGGGGAATCACTTTATTCTGTTGTATCTAGTAACAGAACAAGGGGTAAGGGAAAGAAGCTGGAACACAAGAAGTTCCATTCTCTGCTGTTGGTCACATAAAGCTTTGCACTGTCTGTGATGATTACGTGAAAAGCAAATCTCGGAGTTCTTTGTATATGCATGTGAGTGTTGGCACATGGCCCTTCAGATCAATTTTTGCAGTCTTTGAGCTGTGAAAGGTTATGTATAAAACCTCAGGATAATTAAACTCTCTTGTGTTAGGAATGAGTCAAAATAGGTCAAAATTAGTTCCTTCTCACATGGAGCTGCTAAGGACTTTTATGGCAGAAGTTGTAGAGCTCTGTGCCAGTGTCTTGCTGAGATGGATGAGGGCTGATGGTATGGTTGATGCCTTTGCATGACAGCCCTGGTCCTGGGAGGTTCACTGCTCACCAGACTGTGTCCCAGTTGCAAGGTAGATGACAGACATCATGACTTATGTGTTGCTCTGAGCCTGTTTCAATCTTAACATCTGCTGATTACAGATTCTGTTTAGTTAATATTTCTTATTTCTTGACATGCCAGCTCTCCATCTGGTCAGAATCACTCCCTCTCCACTCACTTCTGTGTGGAAGATCTGTCTTTGTCAACTGTCTTACTGAGGAGGGGACTAAGCCAGGGACGGTCAGGTCCACCAATCATTGCCAAGGTGCCTGTGGCTCTCAGACCTCATGTCACAGGGCTTAGCTTCCTGCTGGGATGAGCTATATGCTCTGTGTGCTAAGCAACCCCCTTCTGAAAGAACTGAGTTCTTCCAGCCACATGCATAACACAGGAATAGCTGTGGAAGACTGGCATGTTATTTTTCAGGCTTGAAGTTTGGCAAGAAGTAGAAACCACTGAAAACAAGGTTTCATATGAGGAAATTTGGGGTGAACATTGCTTGCAAACTGCTCATAGAGCTCCACTTGCAAGCTGTCTCTCTGTATGAGTGCATATGTGTGCACGCCTGTTAAAACAGTACTTGCAAGGATAAGCACTTCGGGATCATTGGATGACACCATAACTTTAGCTGCCACAAGACAGCTGTCTTGTGCTTGCATTTGGCTCTTCAGACATATGTATCTGGTGCTTTGACATACATCTATGCTTGAGCCTTGGTCTGAGGAGTATCACTTTTAGCTGATGGCTTTTACCCCCCTGTCTACCTTGTCCAATCTGGGGACTGGGGCAGGGACTGCCTGCATGTGAACCAGGCATCCTGCCCTTAGTGGGCCTGTAGATGTAGCTGATAGTAACCTGGATGTGGGTCTGCCCCGGGGGAGGGAGCAGTGCTGTGCACACTGGTCTCCCTGGGCTGAGCAGCGCGAGGTGGTCCATGAGCAACAGATATGAGCCAAATGAACTGCTGACCAAGCATCTTCATTAGGGACAGAGGCGGAGTCTGTCAGAGGAAAATCTGTCATGCCAGATCCATCAGCCCAAGAGGGACAAAGCTGCTGCCACTCCATGGCCACAGGTTCAAGCAGCAGCAAGGCTGAAGGTGCACGCCCAGCAGACACACACGGAATACACACGTACACCCTGTACACCATGTTAATACACACATGGCTGGCCACACACGTCACAGAGAGACTCAGAGCACTCAACAAATGCAGACAGCACCAGCAATCTCATCTTGCTTCTCCCTCTGTCTTAGCAGGATGGAGATCCACTGGTGAGAATCTCCCTCTCTCTCCACACACGTCTCTGCAATGTGGGTCCCTTCAGTGCCTGGACTCAGGAACCCAGTAGTGAGAGTGCCTTTCCCTCAGCCTTTCTGAGGGGGAATAAAAGGCATCAAGGAAAATACGTTGTGTTGGATAGGGAAGCTGAATGGGAGAGAGGCTGTGGTGACCAGCTAATTTAGGAGCATGGCATGGAATGCAATAGCTTGGGTAGGGCCAGCTTACTCCTCCAGGTAGGTCTTGCTGGAGGAAAGGCATGTTAGTGATTTCCTCTGTTAAGAAGGATTAAATGTAAGTTTGCACGAATACTGCAAGGGGCTTTCTCTACCACTGTGGCTCACGTGGGCTTGTTCATGAGGCAGGTGATTGCAGCTCAGGGCACTAAATAGATTGGTATGGTAACCTCTGTCCTAACCAGAACAGCTTTGAGGCTGGAGCTCTTCCTTGACACCAAGTGTCTCTGTGCAGGCTCGGAGTGAAAGATAAATGCTCAGAGGGTAATGCCCCCGGCCAGCAGAGCCCATGGGGCTTGCAGAGCACGTGCGTGACGAGGGTAGGAACAAGGCTGTGTTCACAAGGGCTGGTGTGCAGAAGGTCACTGCTGGCTGCCAGTCCACATGCCTCCCCTTGCTCCCATCAGGCAGATGGCACGTTTGCTGGGCAGAGGATGGTATGCGTATGCTGAACAGCACAGGCTATGCCAGCATAAAATAACATGGCTGCTGTTCTCAACTGTGGTAGAAACTACCTGCCAGGAACATATGTCTGTGTGTGAGCGTGCTGTGTCTCTTGTTCTTGGAACAGCAGCTCTGAATTGGATGTCCCTGGCTCCTGATCAGGGGCATGTGGGTGACCATCCTTGGCTTTACAAAAAGCTTTTCATATGGATGAGTACATTCAAAGTTTTCAACTTCTGCTCCTTTCAGAGGAGAAGGAAAGCCTAGTACTGGACAGAGTGGCAGAGGATCCCTTTCATTCCCCAGGGATTTCCTCAGGCTGTGATAGCCACTTTGAACTGAGGTTTATAAACTACCAGCACCTGCTCTGCAGGTGGGACCTGGCTCCCAGCCAGTGATTTGAGTGTGGGTAGACTTTGGTCATTCTGATTTTTACCTTCAGGGTAGATGTCTCCTGGGAAGAGAGATGTTGTGCACACAAGAAAATGGACATTTAGAGTGTGTTGTGTGTGAGCAGCTGCTGATTTCAGTATGCAGTGAGTGAAGTCATTGGCCAAGGAACTTTATAAGTGTCTTGTGTAATTTCCTCTTCATTCCTCTTTGTCCTTTTGATCTTGTGGTCACATCTCAAGTCACGAACTACAGATACAAAAAGGGATTAGATTAATGAATTACTTGATTGCTTTAGCCCTTAAGCTAATTTTAAATAATTGGAAAGGTAGTTGGCAAATAGCATTCCCTGGAGACTTTAATTCATTATGCAAGTGTTTAATTACAAGGCAGTTTGGGGACAGAAGAGAGATCAACTCAAAATGTTTGAGGGGATGTGGGGTCTTTTTTATTGCTAAGAACATCCTGCACAATGGCAGACTTTGTTCATGAATAGTTCTATGCCAGAGATTTATGCCTCACACATTATGCTGAGCAAGCTAGAGCCCAGAGATGTATCAATATAGCCATGCTCCAATGGAAGAAAACGTTATTCCCTCCTGGCATCCTCTTTCTATCCTGCTGTTACTGTTTGTTGCTCAGCTATTGGCTCATTGTTTCATAGGCTTATGAGACAGCAAGGATTGTTTCAGTGCAGAATAATGTACCTTCAGTGGGTTACTTGCATGCTTGCCACTAAGCTTGGTGTGTCTGTAGTGTTTACAGAATCATTCAGAGGCCTGCCTGGTGTAGGCATCTGAAGAGCAAGGTAATAAATCTTCCACAGCAATTCACCAGGGAGTTCACACCCCCTGACATTGAGGTGAGCCTCACTAAATTTAAACAACTCTGTAGTCTTAGGTGGTATTTTTTTGTGGTGTATTTTTTATATTAAGCAGCAAGGAGTCATTTTATTAGCAGGGACATGGAGGAGCTTTTGTTAGTAATCCTCACATGTCCCAGGTAAATACTTGATTTTTCACATCTGCAATAGTAGAGTGTCCAGGACAGATCACGTTCCAGAAGAGTAACAAGGGCAAAAACAGAGCACGTGATTTTGCACCTCCTTCATAGAATCACAGAATGGTAGGTGGTGCAAGGGGCCTCTAGAGATCATCTAGTCCAACCTCCTGCTAAAGCAGATTCCCCTCCATCATGTCACAAAGGAATGTGTCCAGATGGGTTTGGAAGCCTCTAGAGAAGGAGCCTCCACACCCTCCCTGGGCAGCCTGTGCCAGGGCTCCCTCACCACAACACCAAAGCAGCTTTTCCTTATGTTTAACTGGAACTTTTTGTGTTCCAGCTTCTTTGCATTACCCCTTGTCCTGTCACTGGGCACTACAGAAAAAAGTGTCACCCTGTCCTCTTGACAAACACCTTTTAAATACTTGAGTTAATGAGATCCCCCCACAGTCTTCTCCAAGCTCAACAGCCCTGGTCCCACAGCCTTTCATCATAAGAAAGATATTCCAATCCCCTGTTCATCTTTGTAGCCCTTCACTGGACTCTCTCCAGAAGTTCTCTGTTTCTCTTGAACTGGGCACAGTACTCCAGATTCGGCCTCACCAGGAAAGAGTAGAGGGGGAGGAGAACTTCCCTGCTGGCCACACACTTCTCGATGCATCCCAGGATGCCATTGGCCTTCTTGGCCATGAGGACACACTGCTGGCCCATGTTTATTTGCTGCCCACTAGAACTCCCATTAAAGTAGATGGAGACTTGTACTTTTTTTTCCCCGTGACTCTGGACAAAATATTAAGCCCAGCAGGAACAGCTTCCCTGAGGCAGCCGCTAGAAATTAAGGCTGCCCGTGACATCCAGGCATACAAATACTCTTCTCCTCCAATAGCTCTGGCCTCAATCTGTAACAATCATGACCCTACCTCTTAAAAGTCTCTTGGTACCCTGTTTCCAGCCCTTGTTTCATTTTGCCTAAAATGGTTGAAATCTTTCTCTAAGAAGTGAAAAATTAGTTAATTATCTAAGGTTATTTATTGCATTCTTCCCAAACATTGTTTCCTAATCCTAAACAATAGCATTTGCTGCATTTCCTGGATGCTTTGCCTCCAGCTGTGTCCACAGAGGTAGGCAGGGCATTAAAATGCACCTATCAAGACACTTGATGTACTGTTGGTAATAAAACCAATACAGTGTTTTATGAGGGAGGGGGGAACCACCAGTTTTTTCTTGTGAAAATCTTTGTCCTCCACTCCCCTGTGCCAGTTTAGTATTAAAATACACTTGAGGCTTGATGAGCAACAGGTTATGAATTACATTTTCACATCTTGGCATTTTTTGTGTTATTATTTGAAAAAGTGTGAAAGAGGCAGGGTTGCTTGGATGAATGCAAGTCCATGCATGTTCACAGAGGGACTCATCTTCCTCCAAGAGGATGGGCAAGGCTAGGGACGAAAGAAGAGGGGAGTGACAGCATCAGGCAGGAGAGATGGAATTGGCAATCTCTTCTTGACCCCATTCCTCATCCTGCCTTCCTTGAGTGAATGCTTTGCCACTATGAAGTCCAGGGGAAATGATGCTACTCAAACTAGCTGTTACCCAGAATTTCCAAGCCCCCAGTCCCAAAGATGACCGGTGGATGATAGTGTTTGTCCCAGCATCATGAAATGGATTACTGTGGGGGACCTCTCCTTATGGCTACTGTCTCTAACAAGAGGGGTAGAAATATGATGATGGGAGCAGGAAAGACCAAATATTTTCTTCCCAGGTGTGTTCAGGAAGCCTTCTCTGTGGAATTTTTGTTTCTCAGTCAAAAGATGGAGGATCTCTAGAAGGAACCATATTCCCCTTCACAATGGTGGAGAATTCCCAGTCCACAGTTCAGAGTATTGTAGCTGCTCCCAGTGCTTTACTTCACTATGGCAAGGACATGCTACAAAAGCTGAAGATGGTCCTTAGGCGGACAATGGCAGACAGAGCAACTTCGAGATCCTCCCAGGTGAGATAACACAGGAAATGGGATTTATTGTCCAGAGACATGTGGGCCTTTGAACTAATTTAAATACTAAGTGTCCCAGTCTGGGATTTCTGGATTTCATTCAAGACACCATACTCAGTAATTGTGCTGAATGTGTCCTCATTCCTTGACCTTGTCATACAGATGGCATTCTAAGCAGGTTTCTACAGACTACAACTAATTAGAGAATTAATTAGCAGCTTGCACTTACACAGAAGCTATTGTAAAGCAATAACTTCAGTGACCGTATAGGACCTTGCCACAGCATTGGTCCAAAGACTATCCAAATTGTCTTTGCTGAAGCTTCAGTGCATCCACCCAGTTTCAGCTGGAATCACAGTGTGACAGGTTGGCTCAGTTGAAGCTGGACTCATGCTGAGCATCACCTAATATGTTTCCAGGTGTTTTCAGGTTGAGTGCTTTTCTCTGTAAAATGTCTTGAAGACCACCTTGTCCTGTGACATTCAGTGGCTGTTCCTAAATAGTTGTGAACACAAATTTCTTCTTCCCCAGGACTTTCAGTATCCCCACAATGAGAATTAATATTTAAATCACATGGACAGTAGCTCTTATTCTTACTGTATCTTACTTTGTTCTCAATGCTTCAGTGTTTTCCCCCTCACCCCCTGTCAACCTCATTTCAAGCCTTCAGATATTCTGATTCTTACTGTGTCTTCTATGACTCCCTCCCCCATTTCTAATAACTTCTGTATTGTATAATAACAACAAAACCATAATACCCTCTTTACATGTCTACTGATTAGAAAACTGATGATCACAGAGGTTTCCAGCACATGTGTGCAATCTGGCTGAAAAAGGAATGAGCAACATTAGTTCCCCTTCATTTCTTTATTAATAGCAAGAAATCTGAAAGTATTTCAGGGCGTTTAATTCAGCCCGGGGAACTGATAAACATCATTTGCCTGTTTTTTTGCTCATGAACTGCAAGTGGATGTTTATGTTCTCCATATATTTCTTAAAGTTACTGGGCAGAAATATTGAAAGCAAAGAAGAATGAAGTGTCATTTAAGCAAAACTCAAGGCAAGCTTGAGGAACAGCTGTTCACTAAGACACACTGGCCATTGTACAGCCTTACCTTCCCTGCTTTGCTGTCCTCACAGTCAGGCTCTGAATGCTTTGGTGTTGCTCTCTCTGTCCCTTGGGTCCAGTACTCCTTGAATTGGAAATTTTCCATTTACTCTGGCCCAGGATAAATGAACAATCCAATCTCCAAAACCCGTTAGGGATTAATTGCAAACAGAAGTTATACCGTTTTAATTAAAGCCGTATACTTCAGGCGGTCCATCCTTGAAAGGGATAGCATCAGTGTCCTTTATGCCAGAAAAGATCTTCCCAGATAAAAGAGAATGTGTAGAAAGGAGTAATCTCTCCTGCAGGAAGCACAAATATACTGGCATGCTCTGCTACAATTAGCTTGAAAGAGAAAACAGTGTCCTGCAGGGTGCAGTTAGACCACTGCCCATCTGTAGGTTGAACTTAGTTTCCTCTTGTGTCCTGAATGCTACCGGGATGATGGGTGAGAGCCATGGAAATTACAGTGCTGGAAGAGCTGAAATGGGGCCACTGGAGCGTGGCTATGTCAGAGGGGAAAGAAGTCTGCCTTTCATGATGTGTTGCGCACAGGAAGATGTTTTTCTCAAGGGAAATGAGAACACCAGCTCTGTGGAGTTGAGCCAGCCCCGTGAGGAGCAGGCATGGCAGGGCATGCTGTGCTGAGACCAGTGCCTGTCATTTGATGCCAGGGACCTTTCTGCTTATATTTATACCCTGGAGAAGCAGACAAACAGGAATCCCACTGAAAGCCAGCAGGATTCAAGTTGCTGAGTTATTCATCAGCATTGAAAAAGCAACCTTGTATTCATTAGCCACCTCATAGGCAAAATGTGAAGAGCAAGCCTATAGAGAATGAGAGATTTTTGTTCTTTCTGGTCACCTGGCACATCAGAGAAGACCTCCTAGAAAAGAGGGAGGAAAGAGTCAGTCAGTTGTGTGGTGTTTAGTAGGCATTCAGAAACATTTCTGCACAGCTTAGGTAATTCGGGCATTCAATTGGGTCTTCTGTGGGAGTTCAACAACCAAAAGGCTGAGATAATTCCATAGTTCTAAAAAGGACAAAGGGGTGAACAGCAGGAAGGAAGCCAAGCTATACAGGCCGGGCTTGCCCATGCAGGCAGGCTTACGAGGAACTGTGACATATGTGCTGTTCCCACTGAGGGCTGTCCTTAGTTTGGGCTTCCATCTGTTTCTTCATGGTCCCATTTCTGACCTTGCTGCCTGGCTCCTTACTTCATTTACAGACTTACAGAGTTGGAAGCCTGGGTTGAAGCCTCCACTACAAGACCATTCCGCCAATTTCACGTTATCTCTGCTCTCAACCTGCAAGATCCATGTTTCTTACTAAGCTTTAAAAGAGATCATAGAATCACAGAATGGCAGGGGTTGGGAAGGGACCTCTAGAGATCATCCAGTCCAACCTCCTGCTAAAGCAGCTTCCCCTCCATCAGGTCACAAAGGACGGTGTCCAGGTGGGTTTGTAAACCTCCAGAGAAGGAGCCTCCACACCCTCCCTGGGCAGCCTGTGCCAGGGCTCCCTCACCTCAACACCAAAGAAGTTTCTCTCCATGTGGAACTTTTTGTGTTCCATCTTGTGCCTGTTACCCCCTGCCCTGTCACTGAGCATTGCAGAACAAAGTCTGGCCCTGTCCTCTCAATACTCACCTTTAGGTATTAACATTGATCAGGTTCTTTCTTAGTCTTCTCCTTTCCAGGCTGAACAACCCCAGGTCTCACAGCTTTTCCTCATCAGAGAGATGTTTCAATCCTCTCATCTTGGTAGCCCTCAAATAAAAGAAATACACATATAAATATATGAAGGAGCTCACATTGTTGCATTTCTGCCTCTTAATTTGGTGTCCTTACCCCACAGCCCTTACACGGGGATATCCATCAGTCATTTCTGAGGTTTCTAGCTTTAGACGTAAAAGATGCCACAGTTTGGCATCAAGCCTATAAATGAAAGGTGTCTTTAGGAGAAAAAGGGTCAAGCAGTGGGAATCCAAGCTTCTCTCAGCACTGCAGATCAGACGCAGCTCCTGTTGGAGCCAGGGAAGTTTGCTTTCGAAATAGGTTATGTGTGAAGATTATGTTGACTTGCTGTTTGCCATAACGTGATTGGGGGAAATAGTTACTTCCACTCATTTTGGGAAGTCAGACAGACCTGAACAATCTTACAGTGTGCAATGTCACAGTGAAACCTGGAGCAGATATTCCTGTTTCCCTGCATTTGCTGTTTTGTTACAGAACCTTGTTGTTATCACCCCAAAAACCCCCTCCCCCTCTCCAACAGCTCTCTCACTCTAATGTTTTTGCGACCACAAAGGAAACAGCATATTTGAAAATTATTTCATAAGGCCAAAATAATTTACCTCCTACCAAGTGTGATATATTTCAGCAATTGCTAATTAAGCTGAGAGATTGCTGTCATAGCTCTATGCAAGGGAAAATCACGACCTCTGTGAAATCTCTTTGGCAGCATGTGCATCATCTGCTGTCTCCAGTACAAGCACAGGGTGGTGACAGTATAGTCGGCACTAAATCACCCTTCCAGTATGTTCAGCTTCTCTTTTAATCTGCCAGCCTGTACCTCAGAAACCTGGACTCTTTGCTCTATATGCCTGCATCTGTTGGCAAAGCAAACAAGATTGTTTTTTTCCTAGTAATTGCTACATTGAGGGTCATGGGTAAAACAGAGGAATGCCACCATTTGTAAGCTCTACCAAACAAGTCAGCTCCTTATCCTCTTAGGTGTCTGGTCTGGGGATGTTTTTGATAGCAGTCAGTGTGCTTTCCTTGTTCCTGCTGGGATGTGTCTGTGTACCACTGCATGGGTTGCTGGGGACAACTGCTGTTGCACTGTGGGACAGTGTCATTAATAAGGAGGGAATTGTGAGACTGAAGGCAGCGGTGCTACTACAAGTAGTGATGACTAGATACTCTGCCTGGTATTTGTTTTGCTGAAGAGTAGTGGAAATGTTGTCCAATTTAGATATTTCTCCAGCATCCAGATTAGGGATCCCAGAGTTCTTTTTTAGGGTGACCACATAGAGCAAGTAATCATATTATTGTCAATACTGAGAATCACCTTAAGTTGATGCCACAAGCACAGGTAAATCTGAGGGTAAATTTTTGGCATGCTATACGGTACCTTTTTTCCCCCACAAATTTCTATTCATCCCTTGAAAATAGTTTCTCAGTGATCTCCCTTGCTCAGAGACATCAGGGAGCAGCAGAATCAGGGGCGTCCCAAAATGAAGGGGAACAGGGAGCCTGGAGAGACAGTAAGGCAGGCTAATGTCCCCATCATCCTAGGGAGCAGCCCCACTGCACCCAATGCAGAGCCCATTACTGCACTCAAAAGCCCTGACAACAGGTACCCACCCTTCTGCCTTTGTAGAGAGTGGAGAACTGGCATTTGCAGTATGAGGTCTCCTGGAGACATGAATCACTGGTTTGGGAAGGCATTCCTGTGTGTAGGGAGTACAGATAAGGTGAGTTGGAATGTCTGGACTTTTACAAGATGACGTTATGTCATAAAACCTGAAACTTACTTGGCCACAAATAGTTCAAAAGAGTTATTCAGCAGCAGAAGCAAATGGCCATCTACTCCTTTAAACAGGAGACCAGCTTGCAATATTGCCATTTTGACATATCCTCATGCTTGGTCACAGGGGTAGATTAAGATGATATTGTGCAGGGTTTGGTGGCTGCTTCTTGCTTTCAGCCTGTGCTTGTGAACACCTTGAAACAAATCACTCTTTTAGGTTGAGTTGAGAGAGTTTGTGGTAGAAGACCTGGAGGAGATGGGATCAGGCTATGCAGTAACTAGTATGGAGGGCATTGGTGTGAGTGCTGCAAAGCAGCAAGGAAAAAGGGAGACTTCTCTAAGGAGAGAAAGGAAAATCTGTCCAAGTGTGGGGAAAAGATTTCTGTCCATTTTGATTAGGAAGCTCTGTCGATATGGAGAAGGTTGGTTATACAGTCCTGCAGCTACATAAGCAAGTACCATGTTATATATAGTAACTGTTTTTGTTTATACTTTGCGCCACGTGCATGGCAGAACTATGGAGTCTGTTTTGAGAGACAAGCAGAGAGGAAAAATCAAAGCAGCAACCTTGACATGAACTGGGAAGTTCTTTCCTCATTGCCAGCATTTTAATCACTATAAAAGGGGCAAGTCAACTAATGCAACCTGTGTTTGCATTGGGAGGCCCCATCTTCTCTCTCCTCATGTAGGGTCTCGAGGGTCACTTAGCCATCAGAAGAGGAGAGGTGTTCTTTAAAGGGGAGGTGAATAATACTCCAATATCCTTGTACCGTTACAGCAGGCATTTACAGATGAAACTGCAGCTCATAGCTGGTTGCTGTTCAAACCCCTTCTTGTAACCAGGCAGTGCTTCAAACAGTGTCAGAGCGTGGGAGAAGCAAAGGATGGGCAACGCTCCTCCTTCCATCACCCTTGGCAGGTTGTGATCCTCCTTTTCTGCAGCTAAGACCTGGAGCAGGGCTGAGGTTAGCAGGTGTCAGGAGAGAGCGGACTGTGTTTGGAGGAAGGGCTCCTGTGCTCTGAGGCAGTGGAGAAAGAAGAGGTATGTGCTGGGAGTGATGTCCATGTCATTGCTTATGAATGACATGGAGTCCTTGAACCAGCTCAGGCCTCTTTCTGGGTGAATACCACTTCATGTGAAATTCTGTGTCACTGTGAGTCTCACTGTGCCATCAAGTCAACTGAGGAAAACCCTGACTTTTCACCTTAAAATGAAACAAGCTAGTGAGAGCCATACTCTGAAAGGCACAAACAGCAATGCCAAGAGGATCTCACCCAGGGCATTGTGGTCAGTCCGGCAGGGCTGGATGTGCAACTAAGCAGCTAGAACAAAAAGTGCTGCTAAAGGCTGCAGTTAGGTATTTTAGTTGCTATCTGGATGTAGATATGGCCAAGACATTGCTGAGTTGTTTGTGATGCCTAAAATTCTATTACTTGTTCAAAGACCAAATTGTTCTGCTTTATGTATGCAAGAGAAAGCCTCTTGCTTTTCTCTGGTGAATTGATTTAGGAGAGAGGGGAAACGTATTTTGGAGAAAGCAAGTTAAATATTTTTTGTTAATGGTAAGTGGCCGAGCATAATTCAGTTTATTGCTAATTCCAAAGAAAGGAAACAGAACCATGATGTCATGTCTTTTTAGCTCCATTCAAACATTTCATCTCCTCTTTTTCTGACTGAAATGACTCATAAAATCATAGATATTAGGCATGGCAAAGACCTTTAAGTTCATCTTGCCCATCTGTCTGCCACCACTGGGTTTTTATTTAGAATGGTAAACAAGAAAACCATGTTAGAAACAGACATAATGTTCTCTTAAAGACTGAAGAGTACTAAGATATTCTTTAGTCTTTTTGTGTGTATCACCCTGGGTCTGAGACCAGAAACCATGAAGTCAGTGCCAGTAAAGTCAATGCCAAGTGGTGTCAAGTAAGGCTAAAATTGATCTCCCTTTTCTGAGATGAGAGAGTCTTTCCACAGGGAAAGAGTTTGTTTCCACTCCTACCCACACCTCCCATTTCTTCTTGCTTACATCACTTCCCACAACTGCTTTGTCATGTGTCACTTTTGGCGACCTCCTTTTAGATTTAGTGGATTACTTTACAGAGTTACTGATTTTTCATGAACCCCCTGGTTGAACTCACTGGCAACAATAAAGCCCAAGAGCATCCCTGATGGGGAACATCTGTGACTGGAAACACCTCAGGCTGAACAGTCAAGGATACAGCTGTGGCTGTACACAAGGCTGAGGGACACGTGTCAAATCATTGCCAATCTGTGGGGCAGGGACTATCCTTCAGGGCTACTGAGTTGTGGCACACCAACTCACATCTGGGGCTCCTAAGTGCGGTACAGGCCAGTGATGTATTTATCTAGCAGGTGCCTCCAAGTTATATGCTGAAATCACACACAAGACAGTCATACTCACTGCCTCTCCTCCTTACTCATCCATTACTGATGTTCTGACCTCTCTGCTGGCACTCCTGGCTGCAAGCTTAGGTCCTCTGGTTGGTATCCTGAGAGCATTTCTGCAGGAGCTGGCAAAACAGCTTTGCATTAGCAAATGCCAGCACATCCATTTGGATAGTTACCTTTTCAACTCACTTATTTTCTGGCTACATGTTGTGTGACAACATGTGAAGACCTGATACATCTCTGATGATGTGCATCTCTTCTGCTCTCAGTATGCTCGATGAGTTCACTCCTCAGCTCCCAGGATCACTTTTTCTGGGGCCTCAGCAGCCTGTGGATGTGGGCTTCTGAGGACATAGCCTTCCCCTTTGTAGCAGGAGTGACTGGGGCAGCCACCCTCCCACTGAGCCTCCTCCACGGGGATGCCCTGACTTCTCTGATTAGCTGTCTGTGGCAGGGATCTCCATGAGAGCTCGCTGCCTCTGAGCCCCTGCAAGGAAGGATCGATCATTAACATGCAGCCTGCCTGCCTGTGTAAAATGATATCTGTATACCTAGCAGCGAAGGATAACCAACACCCAGTCAGACTCCATTAACATGGCCCTCAGGAGGCAAATGCCTCTTAAGATGAAATTATGTGCCACTGATCATTTCAGCAGCCAGGGCTCAGGATTGGTTCAAAAGACAGTTTTCTTCTAGTGAAATGTCTTCAAACAGTATTTTTCATAGCAAGTGAAATCTGCTTCCTCAGAGGCGAGCGTGAAATGAGAGTTGTCTATGGGCAGTTTCCCTGCAGGTGCTGCAAGAGACACACACATCCCCAACACTAGAAAAATGCCACCTGTGTCATGGTTTGCAGGCATTCCCGTGCTATTGCATGTTATGTACTTCTGTTTTGCCTCTTCCACAACTGCTTTCAAGCTCTAGGTAGGATAATGGGCAAGTCCCCCAAAACTCAAGACTGGTTTACAATGACCTATCACCTCAGAGGGGAAGCCAATGGTGCAGTGGCAGACTCCACCAGCTGCTACTCCATGGTGGTGTTGACACAGCAGCATCGGGCAGTTTGTGTACAGATTAGGTGCAGAGAACTCATTTCTGGTGCAAAAGCCCCAGCTAGCAATAAAGGCAAATCTCCTGTGATTGATAAACCCATTTTGTCATGCCTTCTTCTCCCTCAAGACCAAGGTAAGAATTGTCTTGGTGCTTCCTTTGTTCATCTAAAATTTCTCAAGGAAGTCTCTTTATATTAGGAATGACTCTGCCTAAAGATACCCCAGGTCCCTTCCACTAACTATGCCTCATCCTCAGAAAATCCCTTTCACTGAATCACTTCTAGTTTGTCCTGACTGCAAGGAAATTTCCAAGCAGTAACCACTAGGTAGCCATTATGCAAGCGTGCGGGGTTCCCACTCTCCAAGGCTGAGCTCAGCCTCCAGCTCCCAGGTACCTCCAGCAGAAGACAACAGAGGGACTTTTTGGGATGCCTTGTAGGGCTTTGTTTACACAGTCCTGTAGGTCAGCTTTCATGGGTTGGATTGTGCAACCCAAGCAGGAAAGAAGTCCTTTCTGTTATCTCTACTAGTGAAGACATGCCAGAGAAAGCAATAATGGATCCCCCTTGGCTTTGACAGTGCTGATGATGCTGATGTTGGATCACTGTGAGAGAATATTACATGGCTTTATATTTGTGATTTACATAGATTGCATTGTAGAGGTTTACAGTCTAATATACGCATTTGCTGCTCCGTTGGGAGCTGTAAAGAAGAAAATCATGTAATAAAGAGCCTTCTGGTCCTGACATAAAATTCAGCATAATACATATTATTATCTCTGCCTGTGCCAGCCCTTCCTTCTCCCTGTTGCCTATGTTTTCAGTGTGTGACAGTGTTACCAGTGCCAGCTAAGAGTCCTCACTGCTGTAGAGCAGAGCAGAGAAAAAGTCTGGAGTAGAGTTAAACAGGGAGAAATGCAGGAGTGTTCTCCAAGTGTGTGAAAGGCAGGTGCAAATGAGGAGGGGATAAACTCTTCTCCACATCCACTCCAGGACAGGTAAAAACCCTTCTGTCCTAGTTTGCAGCGAGGCAAGTCTGCCTTCAGCTTTCTAGAGAGATAAAGAGAGGGAAGTGCAGTATCACTTTACCTGGGCAGAGAATGAAGAACAGTTTAAATGAACAGTGAAGAATGGCTTTTCAGCTTTTATAGGTAGAGCTTAAGCTTCCCATAACTGTTTTTGCTAAAACCCTCTCTTGTGCCAGTTTGATATACACTGGAACTAGTTTATTAATACGCCTTTGCCCTCTGCTCTGTAACTAATTGCAGTGGTGGTGGGGGGGGAGTGGAAAGCCTAGTAATGTTCCATTTCACACAGCAGCAATCAATCTCAGGCTTGAATTTGTTTACTGGCTACTTGATAACTGGTGTGTTTGCAACGTTTTCTGAACCAGCTTATTTCCCAATCTTGGAGTGGGTGACTACTTGCCCTTCTGTCAAGATTGCCACTCAGCTTTGTTAGAGAGCGTAAAGCCAGCACTCTTTTAAGACACACAGGCAGGAAGGTGGGACTAAAAGATACCTTGTTTCTTGAAGTACCAGGGTAGAGTTTGCAGTAAAGACCTGTTGCCTTTTTCCTCCCACTGTTAATTTTTCCACCAACTGGAGGGGAAAAAAAAATCCATCCTAGGAGATCTTTCCAGGCTTCAAAAAATTGCCATAGGGTGAAATTCCAGGTCTGAACTGTCGATGAAGATGAAGAGATGGGGAAGAAGTGAATCTGATGATTAAAAATCAATTTGCTGTTTGGACACTCTGCCTTATGAGGTGACAGTTCTCCATTTGCCATAAAAACGTGCAGTTAAGACTCTAGGGTTTAGTTTTCAGCTTTAGTTCTATACTCTGAGTGATGGGACAGATGAAGACTCTGGGCTGATTCCTTCTGAATTGTTATCTGTGAGCTGCTGTGTGCCACTTACACAGTCAGCCTTCATTCAGTTCCCTTGCTTTCAGGTATAGTGTTCATCTTTGCATGACACTGTGTCTCACTTCTTGCTGCAGGTTTTGTGTCCTTTGATTGGTGAAGGTAATGTCACTGAGCTGACAAGAGAGCTCTGTCACATTTGTAACTTGCTTGGATTTGCTTGATCTGATGTCATATGGAAACAGGATATAATGCACTATTTTGGTAGCTATTTTGGTGTTTTTCCTAGTTGGTGAGCTTTTGCAGAGTTGCTGAGTTCAAAACTCTCTATTTTTGGAGTAACATTGACTTATTTGGTGCTTTGTTATATTAACCCCTTATGCCCTGAAAATAAAATGTAGTTTCCTCCAACAGGAGGAAAACTATTTCTCATGTGAGTTTCTTAATATTCAGTAAACCTGTAGTAAATGACTAAGAATAGTTACCAATTCATGCCAGCAGGCTGTGGTGATATATTTATGGCTAGTCCAAAAGCAGAGTGCTTTTCTTTTTAGCTCCCTGCAAAGAAGAGTTTTAATAACAAGGAGAAATGCTTTGTGAAGAATGCACTAGGCAAAGTGAAACAAAAGACGATCCAAGTTTGCATCTAGAAGTCTGTATGTTTCCATACAGAATTACTATCCTGGTTGTTGAGCATTGGCAGGACTCCTTGCAGGAGCATCCCAGAGCTTCCTGGCCATGGTGCATCATGGTGGAGAAGACGGTCACAGTGAGGTCACTGCTTCTTGGGGGAGAGGGAGACATTCAGCAGGCAAAGTGCAGCTGCCTCGGAGCAGCACCACAGCAGAGTATTAGAATGGAACTATTTTCTCAGCACTTTTTTACACATCCACAGGAAAATCTTCAACAGAGTCATGTTCTGTCAAATTCCATATACAGGCAAAGAGACCTAAAATACATTGACAGAAAATTCCCAACCAGGCCTCTGCTGTTTGCTTCTGCAAATCTGAGCTTCTGTTTTGAAAGTTTACTGGCGGAGAAAAGGCTGTGATGAATTCCCTCTCGGGTCTGTATCTCTGGCTGTTGGGCCTATTTATCTATGCCAAGTGACAGCTATTTCCTCCATTGCAACTTAGCCACTTACAAGAGCACTTTCAGTGTGTGCTCTATATTCCTCAGCAATCTTGTGGCACCTAGCCTGCAAAAAACCCCCACAATGTTATTACTGAGGTAATTTAGCATTATTTTTAATAGCAGAAACATTGAAAGCTGGCAGATTGTGTATCCTTAGACCCCGGGGAACCCTTCCAAGAGCTTTCTTGTTTGCTCACTTGTGCTCTTGTAGCGTGTAAAGTATGTATTGTGCTCTGGCCCTTTACAAGGAGGAAGTGAGTTTGCCTGGAATTAAGAAGTCAATTAGAATAATGGAAAATTTTAGCAGCAGTTGCAACTTTAATAACTATATCCTATTCAAGAAAGAAACCAATAGGTGTTATTAACCAACTCTATTATTAAAGCTATTTCCCAATATTTACAGTGACACTGGTTTTATACTGCTGATACATCTGTCATTCCTCTCCTTGGTTCGAAACAGACATTGCCTGTTCCTTCTTCCCTTAGATACATTATTCATTTCAGTGTAATGCAGTGAGTATAAAAGCTGAGACCCTTAATTAAGATACAGACCCAGAAACATTCCTAATATTACCCTTGTGTGTAGCTGGCCTGAATTCAATAATCTATGAGATGCAGTTATTGTACCACTTGAAGCCAAGCACTGGTTAAAAATATCTTCTACCCTTGAAAATCACAACACATTTTGTATAAACTGGGGAAAAAAAAAAAAAGACAGAAAATAAATGACTGAAATTCCATCCACTCACCATAATTTGAATCATGAGCTCTCTTCTTAAAATGTGATGCCTTTAAAACTGGTGTTTCTATGCAGTGATCAGTCTGTGTGTCAATGGGCTTAGCTTTCAGCCAGACACAGAATGGTGGTAATGGTCAGTTCATAAAACACATAAGTCCTGATTTTGCAACTACTCAACTTAGCTGCTGGATGGGGTTAACCACAACATATACTTAAATATCAGGTATTAGCAGCTGTATTTTGGCTGTTCAGTATGTTTCTATAAACCATTGTGCAAATGTTTTTTCCGAGTCCATCCTCATCCTCCAATATGTGGAAAATGATGTTTTGCCACCCAGCTTTAGGATGGTAACACTGAGAAGCTGGCTTCTTTCCTTATAGGAGCAGTTTTGCCTGTTTAACTCAAACCACCTTATAAGCACATAGACTTTGCACCGATGCAGGATGTGAAGATGGATGTTTTATTCAAGGTCAGGAGTGGCACATTTCAGTGCACACTGCTTGAAAATTCTGTTTCTGTAATTGCCCCACTAAACCTGATTCACATTTCACCTTCCATTAGGCAATGCTGGGTGTGTTAGTGGTCTCCTCCATTTGAATCTCTGAAGAAAACAAGCTTTGCATCAGATCCCCAGGGATTTCTTCCAAACATGAAATGGCTTCTGCCCTTGGAAGTTCAGGTGCAAACACCTTCCTGGCTTTCTTAAAGCAAAATTAAACTGATGGCTGTTGATAGGAAATGTTCCATGGAGGGAGGCACTCCTCTCTTGTGAAGAGTACCTAGTGCAAGAGGGACAGGGATGTCAGTGGCAGGGACCCTGGGCCATAAGGGTCACTACTGCCACCTACCTCTTTTGGGTTTACACATGTCTTCATACCCTTGTTTGCTTGTATTTCAATAATTTCAGCAATGCCCATGTCCAATTTTCTATAGTTATTGCATCCCCTTTTAAATACATAGTTCTTTTCTAAGTGCTAACAGGACCTCGTGCCATATAGTCTCATGAAATGCATTTCAGCTTTTATGCTTTGCTATGAGCATCGGTCCATCTTGCTTCCTAACGTTATGCACCTCATCTGTCTGTACATCACAGAAAAAGGGCTCACTGAGACTCAGTAGGTGGAGATGTTCATGCAAACACATCAGGTCCCCACTCCACAGCCCCCATATTTCCCCAGATGTCTCTGTTCTTTGGACAAGGCATTGTAAATGTCAGAATTTTTTAATTGGAAATTGCAAGCACAACAGTAGATGTTAATGGAAGTAAAGAAATAAACTGGGTGTGAGAAATACTCTGCCTAGGTGAATATCCTTAGGACATGAAGAAGTTAATAACATGTTACAGTAACCTTTACAGCAAGGCTCAGTTATGGATGAGCTTCATGCCACCCTTTCTGCCTTGAAAGGAAAGCACTTCTTTAGTAGAAAGGGGAAAATTGAGCACTGCTCTTGTCTGTAATTGAATTAGCCTGCAGTTGCTGAAGTACGAAATCCAGTGTTAGAAAGCAGCAGCTGGAACAAAGAAGGCAGAAATTAGCATTGGAGCTGAAGACTAAAGGCATTCTCATATAATCCTGGACTGTAGAAGTCACACATGGACAGCTCCAAGAGGATTATCATTTCTTACGTACACTCAGCCAGCTCCTCTCTGCCATCCCAGCCAGAATCAATAGCGATTTTTCTAGACAAAAGCTGGAAGAAATCAACAGAGCTGGACCCAAATTGGGCACAAACCTAAAAAAGAGTTTGCATCTAAAGGGCCTCTCTGAGGAATCAGATTTAAAGAGATTCTCTAATCAACCTGTTAAAAGTTTCTCAAGCCACTCTGAAGTGTCTCATCCATTTCACCCGGCTTCAGATCAGACCTCAGAGAAGCCAGAACTGAACAGGACATCTTGGGGAGAAAGCCTGAGCTCAGGACACCACTTGTAGCCAGTCATGCCTCACAAGCCCTCTTGCTGGCATGTATCAAAGAGCAAAAATTTCTTAAGGGCTGCGAGACTGGTGATGTAAATTCATACCCTTCTCTCCAAGTTGTGTGTAGGGCCATAATACCGTAGAGGTGTCAGGTGCTGCTGCATGAAAGTCAGGGAGACAGCACAATGATGGATGTAAATCGACTTTGTTCTGCTCAAATAAGCATAGCTCCCTTGCTTTGCCTTCCCAATAGCATTTCTGGAAAAGTGAAACCTTTAGGAGAGGTAAAAACAAAGCAAAGAACTGTCTGAGAAGATATACCCTTGCACTAGCACTCCGGTGTTTCAGAAACCCAGTGTTTTCTTCTGGAAATAATCTAAGACTCTCCAAAAGCACTGGGAGTCTGAGAGAAGAGAGTAATGTAGCCTCAAGTTGCTGTACACATCCCTTTCATTACTTTCCTTACTGTGGGCAAGGGCCAGAACCTTAGTTCTCTCTCTCACGTGAAATTAAAGAGAAGGTGTGATTTTTAAAGAGCACTGAAGTAACCCAGCCTAATTGCTCTGACAGCAGGGATGGCAACTGAAACACACTCGAGAGTGCCGTTGTGAACAGCTTAGCAGTGTGCCTTTGCTGCCTGGCTGATCCACAAAACCATGCACATATTCTCTCCTTCCCTGTGAAGATCCTGCACACACAGTATCTCATCCAGTTCTTAGTCCAGCAGAAGACATATCTGTATGAACCTTGATAACTCATGCCCATCACTACATCCCTGGCCTTATCTGGGGCTGAGTTTCATATCTACATTCCCAGGAGCCTGGAGGGCACTTTCTCCAGTCCGTTGTGCTCCACTGAAGTGAAGTTCCAGGTTACTGATGTTACCTTACACTGAACTGCAGAAGGGAAAATTCAGTCTGCAGTCCTGGCCAAGAGGAGAGGTAGTACAGTGGAGAAGTAGGGGCCACATCCACCTCACTCTGGAGTCCAGCACAGACCGAGACATCACCACTGGTAAGAAATCTGTCCTGCTGCCTCAGGCTGACAAATTCACAAACAGTTGTGGCTGTTCCCCACCACCTTCCAGAGATGTCAGGAGGTCTTCTGACTTCTAAACCAACTGTTTCCTGGCACTCCACTCTTTCCTCATCATCCCAGAAGTCTCTCTCCAGACACTTAAGTCCCTCTTTCTGCCCAGTACCAGCCTTTGGGACGTACTCACTCACATCCGCTGAAAGGGTTCCTTCAAGTGAATACTTTCCTCAACTGCTCTTCACGTTCCAGCATGCAGACACCAACAGAACATGTCTTAAATCTATCTCAGCTGGAGGTTTGACATGTCACAGAGTCATTTGCTGAGGTAGTCAGGGACAAAGTCAGGCAGCACCCACTCCTATCAGGAGCGGTAGAGCTGTACCCTCCGAGTGATTTCCCGTCGCTGAAAGTTTTGCACATGGTGCTGCTGTTTGCACGAGGAACCACAAGGTAACTCCACTCTACAGAAATAGCTCTAGTTACACTGGAATTAAATATTTTCTCCATCAGCAGGCAGCTTTTCTGTAGCAGGAGACAGAAATGTAAGCAAACCTGCAATGTGTCTTGCCTGATACTCAAGAGTGTTTTTGCAGCCAGCATCCTTGCTGCTGTGAGAATCTCATCTCTAAATTGAGAGAGAACAAAGACTCAGAGAGCACTCTGTAATAACATTTGTATCCTGTTCCAAAAAGGGCTAGAGCTTGGCCTTGTGCTGTTTTCTAGTGGAAGGAGAAAAGTGTGGACAATTAACTTGGTGTACTAGGATGCTCTTGATAACATCTATATTTTTCTTACTGCCACCAGCACTTGTCCATGACAAGGATCCCTGTTGTGCTAGAGACTCTGCAAATCAAAGCTAACACCTTGGCAATTATAAGAAAAGTGAATAAGCCTGTCCCTAAGGACTTACAGCTTAGAAGAAAATAAGAGACAGAGAGGAAACAGGAGGAGACAGTGAGAGAGTGTTGGTCACCAAGGCAGATGGTTGCCTTAGACCTCTGGCTGCATAGCTGTCATTTAGCACTGAGCAAATAATGAAAACACTTGTTCATGAATATTTTAGTGGAATATTTTCACAAAGGATATATTTCAATAATGAAGAATGTATTAGCCCAGTGGGGCAGAGATATGAAAGAGAGAGCAAGAAGAGGGAGGAGGAGAGAAGAGTGAATGGGCTCTGAAATAATTGATTATCAAATCCCTCCCCACGTGAACAACTTCCTGCTGAAATCTTCTGATGGACAGATGCAACAAAAACTTCAGACAAGGACAGACATTGTGCCTCACTAGTGCAACCCTCCGTTTGTAGTTCCACCATTGCACGGTGGAAGATGGTTTAAGCATCCAGATGGTTTATACCTTCCCATCCAGACCAGACTCTCACCCTGCTCACCTGCTACCACCTCTGTATGTGGCCCATCTTCTCCCATGTCCTTTGGTGTAAAACTGCATCTACATGAATCAGACGGACCTAGTGCCTCTCATCTCCCCTCAACAAGCAGTAGGAATTGCTCGGAGCAAGTTCTGAGGACTTGGTCTTCAGGGGCAGACCAGATTTCCTTCATTACTCTGCTCTTGCTCAGGAACCCCCTCAGGAGGCAGGTTTTAACAACAGTTTGGCATTGCCTATCTGTTCTCTCTGTCCCCAGCCAGCTGAGCTCTTGGGAAAACCCTGGCACGGGCAAATTCAAGATCTGTGGCCAGTAACCTGTTGGATCCTGGGGAACACAGGTTCCCAGCCTGCACCAGGCTGAGGTAAAGCCCGTTACCTCAGCCCATCATGCAGGCTGAGTTGTCCCTCAGCAGTTGTCCCTCTGATACATTTGTCCCTGGCCACTCATTCTTGCAAGCTGGGGCAGGCAGAGGACACTGACTCCCATGCTGTCAGGCAGTAGCTCTGCTGATGGATGACACCTCATGCTGTAGTAATGTGGCATGCTGATTCCTACCATTAAAAGAGGCATCCTGTATTTAACAAGCATGAAGAGTTTTCAACTGGATTTTGCAGGAAAAACAAAGGCAGGCTAAGGGGGAATCTCATTAATACAAGTACTTAAAAGGTGGACATCAAGAGGATGAGATGGCTTTTTTTTTTTTTCCTGTCGTCTCCAGGAACAGGACAAGAGGTAATGGACATAAGCTGGAACACAAAAAGTTCCACTTAACTACAAGGAGAAACTTCTTTGATGTTGGGATGAGGGAGCCCTGGCACAGGCTGCCCAGGGAAAGTGTGGAGTCTCCTTCTCTGGAGGTTTCCAAACCCATCTGGACACATTCCTGTGTGACCTCATCTAGGTGGTCCTGCTTTAGCAGGGAGTTTGGACTGGATAATATCTAAAGGTCCTCCCAACCCCTGCCATTCTGTGATTCTTTGATTTATGAGTTTATGATCAATGGGGCAGGGTCTAGTATCTAGTGGAGTCTAGATACTGGCCTGTATCTAGTGGAGTCTCTCAGAGGTCAGTGCTGGGACCAGTACTGTTCAATATATTCATTAATGATGTTGCTGAGGGAACACAGGGCACTGTCAGCAAGTTTGCTGATGATGCTAAACTGGGGGGAGTGGTGCTGCCATTCAATGAGACCTGGACAGTCTGGAGGGTTAGGCAGGGAAATTGTAATGAAATTCAACAAGGGCAAGTGTAGAGTCTTGTGTCGGGGAAAAAATAACTTGTTGTACCAGTACAGGTTGGGGAATGAACTGTTAGAGAGCAGTGTAGGGGAACGGGACCTGGGGGTCCTGCTGGGCAGCAGGATGAGCATTGAATCAGCAATGTGCCCTTCTGGCCAAGAAGGCCAATGGCATCCTGGGGTGGATTAGAAGGGCTGTGGGCAGTAGGTCCAGAGAGGTACTCCTCCTCCCGTCTGCTCTGCCCTCGGGAGACCACATCTGGAATATTGTGGCCAGTTCTGGGCCCCTCAGTTCAAGAAGGACAGGGAGCTACTGGAGAGAGTTCAGCACAGGGCCACCAAGATGATGAAGAGAATGGAACATCTCCCTTCTGATGAAAGGCTGAGGGAACTGGGGCTCTTCAGCTTGGAGGAGACTGAGGGGTGACCTCATTCATGTTTACAAATCCATAAAGAGTGGGTGTCAGGAGGATGGAGCCAGGCTGTTCTCAGCGATGGCCAATGATAGGACAAGGGGCAATGGGTACAGGCTGGAACATGAGGTTCCAAAGAAACATAAGGAGAAACTTCTTCCCTGTTCAGGCGAGGGAGCGCTGGCACAGGCTGCCCAGATGGGTTGTGGAGTCTCCTTCTCTGGGGACATTCCAAACCCCACCTGGATGAGTCCCTGTGTGACCTACTGTAGGTGGCCCTGCTCTGGCAGGGGTGTTGGACTGGATGATCTTTCGAGGTCCCTTCCAACCCTTAAGATTCTGTGATTCTGTGATTATAGCATTCCTCTGCCTGCCTGTATATGATGGACTAGTCATGGACACAAGATGACCAAACTAAAGGGACTTTAGATGTGAAAAGGACTTTTTTCTCTATTGGTTGTCATCCTGCCTGATGCCCAGGGCAGCACCCTCTGCTTACAGTACTTTAAAGGGAAGGGACTGGAGAGCAAGAAGCAAAATCCTTTCAAATTAAAGGGACCCTGATCTGCCTCCTGAGGTTTGCACTTCATAGAACAAGTTCTCTGCTCAACCAAGCTTTTATCCCTCTCAAGAAAGAGAGTGTGGCCTACGGGTGGGTTCTCCCACAGTGAATGTGTTTGTGCCTTCCTCACCTCTCCACAGTGGCCCCACTCAGCACGGGACATGCTGTAGACAGGGACAGGCAGACAAATACATCCCCCTCGTGCTGACAAAGACCTGGCTTGTGCAATGGCCACTGCTCAGGCTGGACCTGCCTGCTGCTAGACAAGCCATCTGACTGCAGAGGGGAGCTCCTGAGTTTCGTCTTTTCATTAGGTTTGGCAGAAGCGGCAATGCCAATTAAATTGCTTGTGTGTATGCAACAGAATGAAGGAAAGGGCAAGGGAAAAGAAGCAGACTTCATGTTCTTGTTTGCACACCCTGGAATAATTTGATGTTGAAAAAGAACTTGGGCACGTTGTTGAGGACCTCTCAGAGCCACTAAGAAGGATCTTTATTAGCAATCTCTGCTCTCCCTGATCGACAATGAGGACTTCTGTTTGTATGCTAATGCATTTCCACTGAGGAAGAGCCCTACCCCTCTGGAACAGTTTGTTAAAGGAGAAGAGACCTTTGGGATGGCCTCTTCCTTCCACTAGTTACCATCAAAGCAGCAAATATTCTGACTGAGGGCCCCATGAATCAAAAATAGAATGGTCTTGGCTCGCCGATGTAAGAATTGCTGCAGCTCTGGCCAATCCTGCTCCTTTCTTTTAATATGGCAATAGGAGGTTCAGGGAGCAACCTGCAGCCAGAATACAGTATTATAAGGTGATTACTGCAGGCATTAGGAAGATGCTGGAGGAAGAGAGTACTAAAGCTAGAAAATACTTGTAGATACATGTGTCAAGCCAGTTGGCTTTCTTCCTGCAGGCAGGAATAAGAGCTAACTCTGGTTCAATGAAGGCACATCAGCAAGATATTCTTGTCATCAGGGAGGTGAAACCAGCAGCTCTGAGCTGTGAGACCTGCAGAGCCCCCCGTGCTTACTCTTTTGCTTAAGGCACTGCAAGTCTTGCTGGTCTTTCTGTAATGCCAGCAGACAAACTGGGTTGGGAGAGGCTGCTAGTGCTCAGGTAAGTGACTCACTCCTCAGCAGCGGCTTTTCTGAGAGCTCCCCTGATCTATCACCAGCTTTCTGTTCTGTTTACTGTGCAGCAGAAGCATGAGCAAAGCCTTTCCAGCTCACTCTGGATGCTGCTGGGGTCTTTCCAGCTGCCCACCCCTGGGAAGGTAGTGCTGCTGCCTGATTATCTTCTGTACACCCACACTCCAGCTCTGCAAAGAGCTTTTCTCCTGCTGAAATGCTCAGTGAGAATTCAACATACTGCACCTTCTACCCTTCAGACAGCCTGCACACATTTAAAAGGGTTGGAGATAATGTCTACAAAACAGAAAAGCAGGACTGCTGTTTGGATAGAATAAAGAGAGAGTGAACCAGGAGGGTGGGAGGCAACAAGAGCCAAAATGAGTAACATGAGATCAAAGGGGAAGAAGTCTACAGGGGAAGAGCAAGGGTCGAGATAAAGCCCTTTGATGGACTGCTCACACAGGTGAAGGCCAGCACTTTTGAAATGTAGGATTATCTGCCATAAAGTTGCAGGAGGGAGGGCTTTTGTGCAGAAGAGATGAGGGGCTGGTATCTGCTGGCATGACAACCCTGCGATGTGTTGCTGTTGGAGAACATGGAGTTCTTGTCTTGCAGACGCTGACTCATAGGAAAGACAGAGCAGTCATTTCAGGCTGTTGACAACTTAATACAAGGTTAGACCTTCTATTTCCATGCCAACAGCAATGGTGACAAATACAAACGATTTGTTCCATGTCAGCTGATGAACTTCCCCCATAGTGAAAATTGAGATCTTGTTGAGTCCTCTACTGAGTGTGGAGTTGAATCAAGAGGTGAGCATGTCCTCCAGTTTTATGATCCTGTGCAGAGGGGCTACTGGCATTAGTAGATGCTGGTGGATGTCTGGGTAGAATGCTTGTCTTGGTGTACTATTTTATTTCCTCTTCATTCATTCTTTCTAACCTCCTTGCCAGAGCAGGACTACCTAGAGTAGGTCACACAGGAACTCATCCAGGTGGGTTTGGAATGTCTCCAGAGAAGAAAACTGTTTTGGGAGCTAGGCATGGAGGATTGAGAATATCTTCTTTGTACTGCAGTGATCACATCACCTAATGCAGTTTCCAGGTTTCTCGCACAGTACAAGTGGCCTAGCCAGGAATAATTTTCTTAATATCTCCCATCTAGCCTAGGTATTTTCCAAGGTACCAAAGGCAGCCTCAAGTCTGCATCCAGCTGCAGGCACAATAGGTCCCCAGAGGTTCAGACCATCTCTTCTGAGGAGGGTCACTATGCCACAGGAGTTTGTTTGCTTGAGGCCACCCCAACCCCAACAGGAGGAGCAGCTGCCTCAGAAAAGGTCACCTTTATGGAAGAAGGAACATGTGTTTGTCACTGAAAAGCAATTAGAAGTTGAACGCATAATGGCCAGTTATGGAATCACAGAATCTTAAGGGTTGGAAGGGACCTCGAAAGATCATCCAGTCCAACACCCCTGCCAGAGCAGGGCCACCTACAGTAAGTCACACAGGGACTCATCCAGGTGGGATTTGGAATGTCCCCAGAGAAGGAGACTCCACAACCCATCTGGGCAGCCTGTTCCAGTGCTCCCTCGCCTGAACAGGGAAGAAGTTTTTCCTTATGTTTCTTTGGAACCTCATGTTCCAGCTTGTACCCATTGCCCCTTGTCCTATCATTGGCCACCAGTGAGAACAGCCTGGCTCCATCCTCCTGACACCCACCCTTTATGGATTTGTAAACATGAATGAGGTCACCCCTCAGTCTCCTCCAAGCTGAAGAACCCCAGTTCCCTCAGCCTTTCATCAGAAGGGAGATGTTCCACTCTCTTCATC
Source organism: Colius striatus (assembly GCF_028858725.1). NCBI lineage: Eukaryota > Metazoa > Chordata > Aves > Coliiformes > Coliidae > Colius > Colius striatus. The sequence continues at coordinate 65,459,499 of NC_084760.1, read as the reverse complement.
ATCTTTGTAGCCCTGTGCTGAACTCTCTCCAGCAGCTCCCTGTCCTTCTTGAACTGAGGGGTCCAGAACTGGCCACAATATTCCGGATGTGGTCTCCCGAGGGCAGAGCAGACGGGAGGAGGAGTACCTCTCTGGACCTACTGCCCACAGCCCTTCTAATCCACCCCAGGATGCCATTGGCCTTCTTGGTCAGAAGGGCACATTGCTGATTCAATGCTCATCCTGCTGCCCAGCAGGACCCCCAGGTCCCTTTCCCCTACACTGCTCTCTAACAGTTCATTCCCCAACTTGTACTGGTACAACAAGTTATTCTTTCCCAGATGCAAGACTCTACACTTTCAATATGTGTGTGTGTGTGTGTGTGTGTGTGTAGATATAGATATACATATAGATGGGGAAAAAAGGCTCAAAAGCAATGTGAAATGTTTCAAAACTAATTATATAAAATGCTAAAATGAATTTTCATGACTTAAAATTTCTGACAGCACATATTGGTATTCAACATACATTTTGATCCTTCTGCCCTTGGTCAGAAGGAAGTGTCACTTTTCATGCTCAGTCCCTTGACTGTATCTCTGTTTAATCTTTAATGCAGTTTGAAATGTTTTAAATTTATTAAAAGATTTCCTCCTTCTCCTTATCTTCTCCTCCAGAGCTTTTAAAACTTTCCTTCTGAGTTTCTACCTCCAGTAGTATTTTTCACGGGACTTCAGTCAATATATTTTTTGCCATGTAAGCACACGACCTATTGTAAACACTGTGACAACACGTAAAAAAAGGAGAAGATAGAGAAAATTAATTCAATGTGTTTTATAGGAAACATGTCTATCAGAAAGGCAGAAGATCCACAGCCTTACTCTCGTACTTGTTACCAGCTCAGAAGTTTCTTCTAAAAATGGGAACAGAAATCTGAGTAGAAAGCTTAAGGAAGCCAGTAGTTCACTGGTCTGTTTGTGTGCTTCAGGTGAGAGTAAAGAGATTTTTTTGATCAAAATGTGGTGACTGACTTTAGCTCTTTCACCAGATAGGTGCAATTTTTATGTCAGCACATTCAACAGTCCTTTGTTAAGTAGATATAGGAATAGTATGTTAGCATAATAGATTAACTGAGCATATCGCCCTGCCTTATAAACCAAGAATGCTGAACCTTCCTAAAAATAGATTAAAGTTCTGGGTCGGACCAATAACCCAATAAACTGCCTCCACTGGTGACACAGGCAGATGAGAAGAGAGGATTTTGAGAACAAACATCTACCTCTGTAATACTTTCATGATGTTCCCAAATAATGTCCATGATACGTGTATTGGCAAAACATCAGTGATGAATTCAGAAATGTAGCTTCTGCTAGAATTTTCCCTTTGAAACAGTCCCTTGAAAGAAAGCACTCTGATGCTGAGTTCAAAAAAGGAAAACAGAAAAAAATGCAGTTTCACATCTCCAGTGTCAGAAGTAGCAGTATATGGGTATGACAAAGTCCTTCATGCCTCTCTTCAACAGTTTTTAGGGAATCGAGCATTAAAAAAAGAAAGAAAAATAAGCCTATGCAGATAAATGAAAACTTCTACTTGAACAAGACATTTTGTTTTATGAAAGGAGCATATGCTAGTCGTCGTAAGCAGAAGAGGAAGGTAAAACTTGATTTTTCTATAAAATCAAAGCAAGATACCTAAGTGTCTACCAGAAAGAGTTAACTTCACCCAGGGCCATTCTATGTCATTGCCCACAGTGGATCCCATACCTTTAAAACACCTGAAACAAGACTTTCATGACACCCTGCTGGGTTTGCTACTGTCATCTGGGCATGGAGCCAAAGTCAGGAGACAGGAATGTGCTGGGTGTGAGAGTAGGGAGCTGCTGGTGGTGGGGAATGGTGGTTCTTAGAAGGAGAAGGGGCTGAAGCTTGAATCCTTTTTTTTCCCAGTCATGAGTGTTGGGCTCTGTGAGGGTGTGCCCTGGGGAAAACAGACTATCAGAGGTTTGTGGGGATCTCATTTATGGCTGACTGCTATTTAGCTGTCTTACAGCTCTGTCCTATACAAGGACCAGATGGAGAGCAGCTCTGCAAAGAGGGACCTGGGGGTTCTGGTTGATGACAAACTAACCATAAGCCAGCAATGCGTCCTCGTGGCAAAGAAGGCCAATGGCATCCTGGGATGCATTTAAGAGCAGTATGGCCAGCACATCAAGGGAGCTTCACCTTCCCCTCTACTCTGCCCTGGTGAGGCCTCATCTGGAGTCCTGTGTCCAGCTCTGGGATCCCCAGCTCAAGAATGACAGGGAATTGCTGGAGAGAGTCCAGCACAGGGCCACCAAGATGATCAGGGGACTGGAGCATCTTCCTTATGAGGAAAGGCTGCAGGAACTGGGGCTGTTTAGTCTGGAGAAGACTAAGGGGGAACTTCATCAACATTTATAAGTACCTAAAGGGTGGTTGTCAGGAGGACAGGGTGACGCTTTTTTCTGCAGTGTTCAGTGACAGGACAAGGGGTAATGGGATGAAGCTGGAACACAAAAAGTTCCACTTAAACACAAGGGAAATCTTTGCTGCTGAGGTGAGGGAGCCCTGGCACAGGCTCCCTGGAAAGGTGTTGGAGGCTCCTTCTCTGGAGGTTTCCAAACCTGCCTGGACACATTCCTGTGTGACCTGGTCTAGGTGGTCCTGCTTTAGGAGGTAGTTTGGACTAGATAATCTCCGAAGGTCTCTTCCAAGCCCTGCCATTCTGTGATTCTATTCTGTGATTCTACCATACACACTTAACCCATACACTAGAGGAATCTGCACTGTGTGTGTGTGTGTGTGTTAATTTTTTGTGGTCTTTGTAACTACCTGTCTGCATGTCCATCTGTCCATCAGCCCTTGCTGATAACTTTTCAGTCCGTTGACCAGGTTTACTCATCAAGTAAGCAGAGTAGTAGGGCTCCTGTAGATGATGGCATACATTTGTTGTCCACAGGGGAGAAGGCAAGGGATGCTCAGCCCATCCTACTCCTCATGCTGGGCAGCTCTCCCACCATCCAAGCTGCGTGGACACACAAGCTATCTGTCATTTCTGCAAGGTGTGATTGGGGGTGGGAGGGGTTGCTGTCCCTTCAGTGTTTCCAATGCATCCCTCTAACAGCAAACCCCAAATTAATTCTGAGTCAGTGCTCTGGAGGCTCTTAACCATGCCTCTTTTCAAACCCAAAGCCTTTCTGCACAAGGAAGAGTTGCCTCATTCGTACTCTGGAAGTTAACTTACTGCAGAGCTGGCTGATAAAAAATACTCTGGGATTTTAAAATGGTTTGCCTCTTAAAGCGATATAGTTAATCCAGCAAATACTATGTGTAGACACTCTCTGAAGCCTTTGTGATTTAGTTAGATTTCTTTCTGATTGATGTTAAAAGAAGCTTAGTGACATCAGGATACCTTTCAGAAGCCTGAGTTTGCTTCAGCTCTGCCTTTTCTTGCAGGATCATGCCACTTCTTCCTCTTTGTCCCTGTTTCCCTGATTTTACATGAAGGCAGTTTGCCCGATTCAAAGATCTGAATAAAAAATGTGCATTATGGTTTAATAGAAATCAAACCAAGGGACCTGAGTGAAGGATGGAGTGGTTGGAGAGACATTGGTTAATGCCAGTCCTCTGTGCAACAGAATGCTCTGTCTCTGCTCATCAGCAGCACTCCTCAGCACAAGCAAAGCTAGACTTCTAAGTCTCCTCAATATCAAAGCCTTACAGTCTGCCTATTCAGATATAAGTCCTCAGCCAACACAGGTCACAGCAGCCCTACTGAGCTGACCTGGGCTGGCATTTGGTCCTAGGGATAAAAAAACATTTTCCAATGAGAAATATGTAAGAGACACAGATACTCCTTCCAGAGCAGTATTTCTTGCAAGCTCAGAAATACATTAATTTGAGTCGTGCTCTTTAGCCCCATTGGATCAATATGTTTTCCAATGTCTCCAAAGGTCTGAGAACCTGGTCAACTGGCACTGGCAGGAAAGTTTCTTTCAGTTTGGCCTCATTTCTGACCACACAGAAATTAAAAGCAACCCCGTGATGTTTTCTTTAGACTGAACTCTAAGCAAGGTATATCTCCACTGAAGTTATTCTTGCAACAGTGGTGCAGGATCATCAAGCTCTTAACACTTGCTGTTGTCTCCAGTTGCAAAACAAATCCACTAAACTTTCTGTCATGCTGAGAGATGATGTGTTAAAACATGCACAACCTGTGACTCTTGTTTGCCCCCAGGACTTTTTCTGTTGGATTAAATTTGCTGGGAACCCAAGAAAAAATTTCTCCCAGCATGTGCTTGTCAGGCATTTTCCTCCTGTCTCACTCAACAAAATGCATCCAGTGCCTCAGACGAGCAGGGTTCTTGTTCCATGTGAATCACCCCTCTGCTCATGAGGTCCCATGTGTCTGTTGGCTAAAGCCAGTTGCATCACTTGTGTTGCCTCTCCAAGAGACGGGGAGAAAAGAGCATTAAGATTTAAAGAGGAACAGAAGAAATGCAAGAGAAAAAAAAAACAATTTTGGGGTTTTGTTCCTGGTTCTGTTGGGTTTGTGGACTTTGAGAATGTAGAAGGAATAGAAAGGAGAGAAAGGGTCTCGTGAAGGAGACAACTGTTGTTGGTGACTCTATGGACTTTGTGGAGGTACCCTATCAAAAAGCTGAGTTAATTCAAGGTAAACATATTCCTTGAAGGAAGAAGATTAAGTTACTCCACGTTCACTGTCAGATACTGCAGAGTCTCCAGTGCCTGATAACTTCTTACTGTTCTAGTTAACATATCAAATGACAGACTTTCTCAGAAACAGCATGGCTTGAGTCTCCTGATTAGAAAGAGGCCACCACAGCATTGGTGGGGATCAGAGGAATTGCAGTTTGCAGACTGGCCTGGCAGATCGTATCCCAAGGAACAATCCTCTAAAGATACTTCCTTTTAACTGATGTAGTGCTCACCCCACATGCCAGGCATAAAAAAACTGTCCTGAGGAAACCAAGGTCTGCCAACAACAGATCAAAAAGAGCTACTCTGAATGTCCTCAACATATGGAATTGGGAGTAGATAAAGAACAGTGTAACACAGGTTACATCTAGGGAAGTTGTGGGTGATTGTAATACGAAGCTGCGAAAGCTACTGATAAGCTAATGATACCAACCAACAGGAGTGAATCTCACCTCAAGAGTTAATCTTATCTCAAAAATCATTAAAGGCCTACTAGATAGGATATTGTATAGTTCACTTAAACCCCTGAGATTTAGTTTCAGCTCAAAGAGGAGCACATGCAGGTGAGAAAATTGAAAGTTCAGAACTGGAGAACCTCATTCTCTGATCAAATCTGCTGCTGTCAGCAGGAGAAACCACCCCAGAGACACTTTCAAACCTGCCCTGTCTGTCTGTAACTCTTCTTCCCTGTTCTTGTCCTCGCCCAAATGTGGCTCAGGGTGCTCAAAGCAAAAACCCCCACCACCTTCCTTTCCCAGGACCCCTTTCTTGTCTGTTCCCAGAGTGGGAGGTGGGTGTCAAGGCCTGAGATCCTCTCTGGCAGCACTGGGCAGCATCTTCTACCCTTTCCTCTGCTGTGTGATTAAGGTTGGAGGGAAGAGAGACCAGGGCCACTGCAGGGAATATAAATACCCACTGATATGGTCTTTCTCCTATGACAAATGAGGAAGAAGACCAGAGGCAGACAGAAGGAACCAGAGCAACAGAAAGAGAGGCCACAGCAAACAGCACAGTGCTGGTGCCTCGCCATGTTCCTCTTGCTTGGTACTGTGGACATTTAGAGTTGCAATAATACTGCACAATGACCTGTTCAGCTACCCTGAACGACAACAGATTGGGACAAATGATGAGCCCCCAACTTGGAGCTGGGGATTAATGTTGTGCTCCATATGAGGCATGTACCCACATATCTTGGTGTGGTAGTCATGTGGCTGTCCTCAGGGACAGAAAAGTTCCCAACAGTGAGATCTGAGATCCACAGCTGTCAGGCAGGGACCACACACTGCATCAAGCTACAAATGGAGTTGGAGTGTCACAGAGCAGTAGGATTGGATGTGGACAGTGATAATCCACTCTCTACACCTTACATAACAACATAGTGTGAGGAGGATACAAATGCAGCTTTTTCCAAAACCTGTTTGCAGCAGGTCCTCAACAAAGCTGTCACAGGGCTTTAAAAGCCTTGTTTTTGCCTGTGAAACAGAGATGGGGATTTCTCTAGGCATATTTGAGTATAAACAAATTAACAGTTGAGTAACACTTTGTGCAGCTTGGTACAACTGTCAGATCTTTACAAAATCACAGAATGGCCAAGATTGGAGGTAACCTGTGGAGGTCATCTTAGACTACCCGGACTGCTCAAGCAGGTTGCTCAGGACCATGTCCAGTGGAGTTTTGAATATCTCCCAAAAGTGAAAACTCCACAGCCTCCTAGTGACTTCTGTTGCTGACTGTACACCAGATGCAATATCAAGAGACCCTTAACATTTCTGAAATGCAGACTCCTCTGTGGCACTGTCCAATCAGTCCCAATACAGATCCTGCAGCAGGGTGAGGGCATCATGGGCAAAAAATACTTTGTAATGTCCCGCAAGCTGATGGCAACTTCTTGCCACTTACAAAAATGGAACCTAAAAGATAGGAATCACTTCCAGATTCCCCTTCATGAGTAATGCTCACATAGTAAACTCAATGTCTTCACACAAAGAAGAAACAAACAACCATCTAAACAGGAAAAATAAAGGAGCCCCTTGGGACTGAATCAGTCACTAATAATTGGTTGATTAACCGAAGTGGTATGTGAGTGGCTGCATCCAGGCAGATCGTGTGTACATCCATGTGTGTGGACACAAAGCACTGTCAGCTGTGTGTTAAGTCTGCACAGGCACATGTCTGTGTAAGTGCAAACTAAGCTTCACCACATATCACCTCTCCCAAATTTTCTTCTCTTTCATCACAGAATGGCAACATCTGCTTAAAGGGCTGGAACCAAAATGGAGAGGGGAAAGAGCATCCTCTTTACCATAAACATCCTAATTCCTGTATATGCCAGGAAAACAGAATTGCCCTCGTGTTACAGGCTGAGGTCTCATTCTCTCAAGTGCAATCAAACGAACTGCTGTTGCTGCAGAGATTGTCTAAAAACATCTCTCTGCATTCTGCTCATTCAGGCCTTTTGCGCCTGCTGTTCTCATTATTATGCTCTTGTTTTTCCAAGTGTCAAAATCTCGCTCGGACATTTATAGTTTTATCTGCACTTGAATACACAATCAAACGCTCCAGGCAGTGCCAGCCAGGGGCTGAATCACGTCCTGGCCTACGTCATAATCTCAAATTCCATCAGAAAACATTGATGCTGAAGTGATCCGACTGCTGAAACCCAGATGTTATGAAAGCCGATGATGCAGAAGAGGCAGACTCGTGCTGATCTCCATTACACTCTCTTCTTCCCCATTCACAATCACTTCTACTGAGCTTTCCGTGGGTTTTCAGGAATAAATGTTCTTCCCAGTACCTCCCCTTCCACTAGCAAAGCATCATTTTATTTGGTGGCAGTAGATATCCCGTTACTTTGGCCACTTGTTTTCACTTGCCACATCGTAATTCAGGAGCTTGGTAGGATTTTGGGAAGGGTGGAAGTTCGTATGCTGTCGCAGGGCAAAGAAGGTGATGCTCACTAAGAAGGAAATGCCACTTGGAGGGCTGGATGAAGAAAGGTTAGGTTAAACTACACAAGGACTTGAAGTGCAATATGAGAAACTACTGCAGGATGGTCACCAGCCTGTCCTTTCTCACTGCCTTCACTCAGGTGGTTGTTCCCACTTCCACCATGATGAGCCTGTGGTTTGTTTTACTGTTTTGCTGAGCTGTCATGGTAAGGAAGGGGATGAGGCAAGTCAGAGGGGCTGCTGATGGGAAGCAACAGGTGTCTGCTGCGATGCAGTCACATTGCATAGTGCCATGCTCTGGCCACTGAAGGCACAAGCCTGTTTACTAGAACGAGGATTTGTTGTTCAAAGAAATCATTCGGGGGGAAGTTTTCAGACTGGCTTTTGTTTTGTCACTCTGAGGTGCAGCAGAGCACTTAGGACATCTGGCCAGAGCCTCCAGCCAAGGAGAAGCAGCAACTGCATATGGCAGTCTATCCCCTTTCCATGTGTTAATGAAACTCCGGTGACATCTTTGTATTGTTCTTTTGTCACACCTACCCAACTACTCATAGTATCTCAGCATTGCCCCAGAGTACGTTCCTTATCAGCCATCCCAACTGGATCTCAGTGCTGCCAGATAGTGAGAGAGTAGGGTATGGTCAAGATCTCATACTTTTTTTCCTCTAAATGCTCAGGTTGATACCTCACAGAAAGAAAGGCATCAATCCCAAGCAAGTTATCTAATCTCTACCTATCGATGCTGAAACATGGATGGGAATTTCCTGAAGATAATCCAGCAATTGATTTAGAACACTGCAGTCTGAAGGCTAGATTAGACTAGGTTGGAATATCTTCCCCTGAGAGGGAAGCATCAGTAAAGATTAAGTCCAGCATTCGGTCTAGAAGGTTTGTGTATCTGTTTAGAAGTGTTGTTTCAGGAGATACCTGCTCCTCGCTGTTTCCACAGTAAGCTCCAGACAGGGAGTGTCTCCTGGAGACTCACGACCATTTCCCGGCCCAGCTTCCCAGCAGAAAGGATAGAAAACCTCCAGAAGAGCTCTTTGGTACTTGAAAGGCAAGTTGCCACAGGCTGAAGTTTCTATTATACTATGAGCATTATGGAATTTGCAAAAGCCTGACAGAGCAAAGAACCATTTGCCATTTATTCAGTTCACCATTTCTGCCTGTGGAGCTGTTTGATGGGACTCCCCGATCCCTTTGATGCTCTCCTCAGGACTGAAAACTCTTCTGCCACATGCCAGTCCCTACACTGGCTGTCTGCCAGCTCCATGCTTTCCCCCTTGACTGGCACCTCCCTGCTGTCATTCAAGGTCCAGAGGCAAATCCTTTGCCCGTCTATATCTTTAGCAAAGATTCTGGAGTCTTTTTTCCACCATCAGGGAAAATAAGTGGTGGAGGCCTGAAGGTGGAAGAAACGGCCCAGAAATTTGAGATCAGCAGAAGTGGAAGTTGTTCAAGTTAAAAGAAGTAGCTAGAGCTCTTGCCTAGAGAAAGATGGAAGATGCAGATGCAGAAGCATTTTCTGTGTGACTCCTTCTTCTGTGGCTTTTTTTTTTACATGCACTTGGAGAAGTAAGACTTGAAGTTAGGCCAGTGGCTACATGGAGGTTGTGCATCCCTGCTTCCTGCTGACCTTTTCTTCCCACGAAATGAAAATAAATCCTCCCATCACCTGACTGAAGTGGTTGGGATACCCTCTTCTCCTCCTGCATGGAGCCATTCTTGCTCCAGCCTCAGGGAGATGTGACAGGATTAATAATTGTGATCAATGTGTTTCTTGTTTCCAGACATAGCGTACCAGGAGGTAATTTGTGAGTATGATATATGAATGACTGTGGGATGCAGCAGAAGTTTTTGGTCTTGCAGCTGTGGAGGTACAGCATTCCTCTCCTCTCAGTCTATAAAACATGCAGCCCAGACACATGATGAATATGTTTTGCAGAAGCTCAAGTGGAAACTCCAGGGAAGTTCCTTGAAAGTGTTTCTAAGCAAAGAGATGTTCGGTTTGTTAGTTAAATTAAAATATACCTTCCAGATCTCCTAACCCCTTCTTCCCCTGCTACTCCTCACTTTCGTAGCATAACTTCCAAACCTTCTAAAGAGCAAATTGATTGGGTGGAGGAGGGGGGGCGTGGTATTTGCTCAAGCTTCTGTTTTCAGCTTTGGAGTACCCAGCCTTCATCACAAGCTGTGCCAGTAGCTGACAAGCTGGTAGACATATCTGAGAATGCAGAGGACACAGACCAAGGGAAAAGCAAGAGGCAGGGGTAGTCCAGGGACACAAACCCTTTGCAAGAGAAGTATCTCATCTTCTGGCTGTACACTTGCCTGGTGCTGTGCGATGAATTATCCCCGACTCATAATTCATCCCATGTTTTGCACTTGTCCCCTGCTCTGTTTATCAAACCTGTTGGTCCTGTTGCTGCCCAACGACTGTATTAAATTGGTTCATCAATCATCTGGCTGCCAGCCACAGTCTTGCCAGGGAAGGGAAGAAGTGAATGAATAAAAGTACCGTAAAACTCCACAGATAATACAGTTTTGATTGGGAAAAGTGCTTACTTCTGCAGCCACTTTTAAGCCCATTGGAATTAGTTGTTTGTATTCCATACTACCTAAATTAAGGCACTTAGCTTGAAGAGGCTATGGTAAATCAAACCCTTTGTAAGTAGGACACTTGGATCTTCATTCTTGCACCAGTCCTGCCTGCATTACCCTCCAGAGCCAAGCATGATAGGCTGGCTGACACCTGCTGAGTATTTAGCCCAGTAATGTTCACAGCTGATGCTTTACTTTTCAGGGCAAAGAAATGGCAAAGAACTAGCACAAGCTAGTTCAACTAGCACTGCCTTAGAATTATAGAATCACAGAGTGGTAGGGGTTGGAAGGGACCTTTAGAGATCATCTAGTCCAATCCCCCTGCAGAAGCAGGGTCACCTAGATCGGGTCGCATAGGAACATGTCCAGGCGGGTCTTGAAGACCTCCAAGGAAGGAGACTCCACAACCCCTCTGGGCAGCCTGTGCCAGGGCTCCCTCACTTTCACGGCGAAGTAGTTCTTTCTTATGTTTAAGTGGAACCTTCTGTGTTCCAGCTTCATCCCATTACCCCTTGTCCTGTTGCTAGCTACTATAGAAAAAAGGGATGTCCCAACCTCCTGACACCCACCCTTTAGATATTTATAAATGTTAATAAGATCACCCCTCAATCTCCTCTTCTCCAGACTAAACAGCCCCAGTTCCCGCAGCCTTTCCTCATATGAAAGATGCTCCAGTCCCCTGATCATCTTGGTGGCCCTGTGCTGGGCTCTTTCCAGAAGTTCTCTGTCCCTCTTGAGCTGAGAAGCCCAGAACTGGACACAGGACTCCAGATGAGGCCTCACCAGGGCAGAGTAGAGGGGGAGCAGAACCTCCCTTGACCTGCTGGCCACACTCTTCTTGATGCATCCCAGGATGTCATTGGCCTTCTTGGCCACGAGGGCACATTGCTGGCTCATGGTTAGTTTATTATCAATCAGGACTCCCAGGTCTCTCTCTGCAGAGCTGCTCTCCAGCAGTTATGCTCTTCAGTCTTGGTGAGTCCTGAGCTGAGTCTGCAAAGAGGAACTTAACAGAAATCCATCCAGGGTGGATATGAATGGCTGGGCAAACAGTGCCTTGGGACCCTTTGGCACATCAGCCCCAGGGGCTTGGCAAGGGCACTGGTGGTACCCCTTACCCTGTTCCCACCTCTAATAGAGGAGAGACAGCGGGATGGATACAGGGATTTGTCATCTCAGGAAAAGATTCTGCATAGACTGGGGAGCCTGTGGCAGCCAGATCCACACAGAGCATGTGCATCACAGACACTGTGGGCATCTGGGATGGGGCTGTTGAGTGAAAGTGGAGACAGCACCGGCCTAACACATCCTGCTTAGCACTAGTTTGCAGACTAGCACACCATAAATGTGACCTCATTTTGAATCAAAATTGGATGGAGTATTTTCCTTACTCAATATTTTTATCTGAAACAATTTCCTTTCCTTAAGTATCTAAAATGGATGGGGGTTTTTTATTTTTCCAAGGAATTTTAACCACAGTGGCATTGTGAAAACATTGATCACTTGACCCAAAAACATGTGTAGATCGAAGACTTTCTTTTCATGCCTGAGGTGCAGTGCTGTGTTTGGAAGCTGTTACCGAGAAGGTTCCACAACATACGCTGTTCTCTGTACTTGCACTTCTTTTGGCTCTGGAAACTTGAATTGCAGCATCTGTTTGTCTGTCTGTGGTGGTTGATTGTGACCAGTCCTTCTAAGTAGATCAGTTTTATCTTTCAGATAACAGTAGCCTTGGTACAGACAGTTGGTACAGCCTGACTGCCATCTGCATTTACATGTCTTGGTTTCTTTTGGAGGTATGATGGTCATTGGTTTCACCTTTTTTGCCGAATCAAGGAAAAAGCTGGTGAGACTGGATCTCGCTGGGCTCTCTGATCTACACAAGGTGTTTCTTGTCCTCATTTCCCACATGGAGTTTGCCAGAGCATAGGCAACCCTGGTGTGGAAGCACCCAAAGGAAGTGTCACTTCTCTGTGTCAGAGCATCAAATGGACTGGATCAGAAGCTGTTGATGGGTACTACAACAAAAGGACATCCTCAAAGTGCAGAGGGATATCAAAGATTTGATCCCTGTTTAACAAAAATAAACTTCTTATTAGTTGCCAGATGCTATTAAAATTGTTTTTAATGGATTTTGTGTCATAACTATTTTCCAGATCTGTTTAGCTTAAACCTGCTGGAATTTGCATATAGTGACATGGAATGGCGTAATGGAATAGTTCTGCTAATTACCCAAATAGGAACAAAGACTTTTCTTAGTGATAAGCAAATGCTTTCAGAATAGTCTTATGCTGGTGGAGAATGGTTTATGTGTTGATCAGGGGCCTGGAGCACCTTCCTTATGAGGAAAGGCTGTGGGATCTGGGGCTGTTTAGTCTGGAGAAGAGGAGACGGAGGGGGGATCTCATTAATATTTACAAATACCTAAATGGTGGATGTCAGGAGGTTAGAGCATCCCTTTTTTTATCTAGCAATAGGACAAGGGGTAATGGAAAGAGGCAGGAACAAAGAAAGTTCCAATTAAACACAAGGAGAAACACCTTTGGTGTTGAGGTGAGGGAGCCCTGGCACAGGCTGCCCAGGGAGGGTGTAGAGTCTCCTTCTCTGGAGGTTTCCAAACTCACCTGGACACATTCCTGTGTGACCTAATCTAGGTGGACCTGCTTTAGCAGGGAGTTTGGACTGGATGATCTCTAAAGGTCCTTTCCAACCTCTACCATTCTGTGATTCTGTGACAATTTCTCTGTCTCAACTTTTCTGAATGGAAATGCTGGAGAGAGTTCAGCACAGGGCCACAAAGATGATGAAGGGAGTGGAGCATCTCCCTTCTGATAAAAGACTGAGGGAGCTGGGGCTCTTCAGCTTGGAGGAGACTGAGGGAGTGACCTCATTCATGTTTACAAATACATAAAGGATGGGCGTCAGGAGGATGGAGCCAGGCTGTTCTCAGTGATGTCCAATGATAGGACGAGGGGCAATGGGTACAAGCTGGAACATAAGAGGTTCCAAAGAAATACAAGGAAGAATTTCTTCCCAGTTCAGGTGAGGGAGCACTGGAACAGGCTGCCCAGATGAGCTGTAGAGTCTCCTTCTCTGGGGACATTCCAAATCCCACCTGGATGAGTCCCTGTGTGACCTACTGTAGGTGGCCCTGCTCTGGCAGATGGGTTGGACCAGATTATCTTTCGAGGTCCCTTCCAACCCTTAAGATTCTGTGACTCTGTGAATAGAAGAGGAATACAGAATTGTCCTTCCCACGTGCCGATACTGATGAACTCTCTATTCACAATTTCACATGGGAGGATTTTGCCAAGTCACAAAATATGCATTAGGTTAAAATAAAAAATAAAACAAACTCCAAACCCACACTGGATTAGGTAATTTGTTGGAAACTAAAACTTTTGTGAAAGTTCAGGCCTGTTCCCTGAGCAAAATCAAGCTATATTGTAATGACAGGAGCTGCAAAATTCAGCAGCCTTATAGCAGCATGGGACTATAGCAGCATCTGGTTTTGGCTGGGCTGAACATTTTAATGAGGAGCTGGATTTTCACCATAGGTCATCAAGAAAAAAAAAGCCATTCTCTGTGAGCAGGTTTGTCGCTTGGTTGGAGATCCTATCAGAAGAGAAAAGGCTATTAGTACTTGACAAATCAGCCTTCTGAGTTCCTTTGGGTCGCTCAACACGTCATTTTGGGTAGATCCGACCTCTTTTATTGAATCCAATCAAGACATACTGTCAGGTTTTCAGATTATTTGACATTTTGGTTAATGGTTTCTTTTTCCCTTTGAGTTTCCATCTATTTTTAAGTGAAAATATACTGGTTTTCAACTGTGTGAAGTTTCATTTAAAAGAGGTCAACCCAAAAGACTGCAGAATTTTCCACAGCACAACATTTCAGAAATGTCAGATGGAAATGTTCCAGCACTTTCAAACTTTCTCTCCATTTTGGGTGTTGAAACTGTTTACCTGAGTTTGGCTAAAAGCTCATAGAGCTTCACTGCTGTGCATTTACCTTCGCCTGACCAATTTGACCTAACTTCAGTGAATAGGAGCCTCTCTATTCAAGCCTTTGATTGATGCTGTGGTGGATAGGAGGTGCTTGAAGAAAATCTTTGAGGGGAGCAGAGCAACTGGCTCTTAAGACTTTCTCTGTTTTCCTGGCCAGGACTCTAAAATGACCCTAACAAATTGTTCCCAAAACCCCTGGCATCTTTCCAGACAGGGCTCTTCTTTTGAATGTTTGAATGTCCCAGACAAGAAGATAATGAAATTCCTGGTCACCCTGATGAGAGGCCTGGCCAGACATCTTTTGCAAAACAAATAGGTTGCCTTCCCCATCTATGCTGATGGATGTGATACATGGTGTAAACCTGGAGGTTGTTTATATGTTGTTGGTTTGAAATTATGCCCATAGCCTAGTCTCTTTCTGTCTTTTAATAGGTATTGTTTGACATTGTTTCTGCCTGAAACATTTATAAGGCATTATGCTTAAAAAATTAGGTTGATGAATGAGAAAAGATGGTTCTCTTGATAAAGTCATTGACAGAAAGGCCAGAAGCAGGGTTTTTTAGCATAGAAGCTTGTCATTTGGCTGCTGTAAATTGCTCTGAGTAGCAAGATAGTAAAATAAAAAAGACAAAAATAGAGCAGTAGATGACACTGAAGCAGAAAATGTCCCAGCAAAATCAAGCATTTGAGGAGAAATGCAATTAAGGCCTTACAAATTCCTCACTCCTTGTAAGGAGGGAACAAAGACTGTCAGAGAACTTATGGAGCTCATATGCTTCTGCAAGATTTTTCATGTAGGTGACAAATCTGTTCGTGCTTTCTGGGTGACCCTGCTGATATCGCACCATGTTCTATAAAAACAGCATCCTCTGTTCATCACACTGCGAGACTGAGACCCACTTGAAACAGCATCAAATAGTCTTCTCAACGGGTAGATCAGTCCTTTGCCTGTCCTGAGCAGGGATTTTGCTTTTGTCTTGGGTCCTGGGCTCGAAGGTACCTGGAAGGGTGTGTTAGTACATGATACTTGAATGCTACTCAAACTCCACGTGGAGCTTTCTGCAGTGGCTCTGCCATTGATGTCAGTGCACCTGTGGGATCATCACAGGACACAATCCTCAGCCAGCTGCCATTCTGCTTTCTATGCTCATTGTTGACATCTGTACTAAGAACCTATAACTTTGCGAGGTTTATTTTGCTCCAGCCAAAATGCCTGACAAAGGGATTTGGGAACTCCAGCCCAAAGGAATTGAAGACACCTGCTTGGGTGCTCACAGCTACATAGAAGATGCAATACAATTACCAGAGGTTTGGATTAGTCTTCTGAGCTACTGGGAACCATTAGCAAGAGATAAAAAAGACACTTTAACACCATCAAAAACAGAAACTCCTCTTCCAGCTGACACATCCAGCTGAATGCACCACCCCCAAGAGAAAAGAACGTGGATCCAACACCAATGGCCCTACATCAGATTAGGATTTAAACATGTGTGTCATCCCTCTGATAATCAAGCAAACTTCCCTGCTCGTATGTGCAAGTATTCAACTGAATCAAAGCTAAAAGAGTGTCTGCTAGCTCTGGTTTCCTGGGTGTTTGTCCTGCTCTAAAGCTCAGGCCTCAGGTGGATGCAAAGTGGTGTTATCACAGATGGAGTGACATACTTCACTCATAAGAGAGGAGTAACTATATGTTTATTTATTTATTTAACAGAGTTGATAGTAAATGTGACAGTGATTTACAAGATGTGATGGCATGTTTCACACAGTATTTACTACATAGAGGAGAGGATCAGACAAATCCTTGGGGTCTAAAAGTGCATCTGGATCAGTGGTTTACACCTAATGGATTATATGTGCACATTCCATCTTTTCTGTCACTTAGCTAAGACTTCAAAGTTTCAGCATGCTTGTTCCCCATTCACTTACCCAGTAGCTGATGCAATAAGGATTCTCTCAAGCTCAAGGAGTAACCTTGAGAAGTGTCCCTGCTCAAGGAGAAAGCCCAACACGCAGCCCAGGGCTGTATGGGAGAGCTCGATGGACAGCCTTGAGCTGCCCACTATTTATGAAGTGACAGAATTGACTCGTCTTTGCATGCTAGCCATATTTTGGACAGTGCATGCTCAACTCAGCCCTTAACTGCTGAGCAAGATTTATAGTCATTATAGCTTGTGTTATCTGTCCATCCAACTTAAACCAGATGCAGCCATCACAGCCACCACTGTTGGCTTTTGCCTGAAGCTGAGAAGGGGGGGCTGAGAGGAGCACACCCCCAGAGGTGTCTGGCCTCTGCAAGGTGGTGAATCTGGGCCAGTTGTTCTACCTAGTCATGAAATCATGGAGTCATTTTGATTGGAAAAGGCCTTTAAGATCATAAAGTCCAACTCCTCTCCTCATACTGCCAAGCCCACCACTAACCCATGTCCCTCAGCACCTCAGCTACACAGCTTTTCAGTATCTCCAGGGATGGGGACTTCATCACCGCCCTGGGCAGCCTGGCACAGTGTCTGACAGCCCTCACGGAAAAAGTTCTTCCTCATCTCCAATCTAAACCTCCCTTGGTGCAACTTGAGGCCGTGTATGAGCAGACTAACATGAGGTCAGTATGCTCAAAAGCACTGCACTTGAAACAG
The DNA here is from genome assembly GCF_028858725.1 of Colius striatus. Lineage (NCBI taxonomy): Eukaryota > Metazoa > Chordata > Aves > Coliiformes > Coliidae > Colius > Colius striatus. Next base: position 65,442,592 of record NC_084760.1, on the reverse strand, counting down.
AAATTCATCCCTACTTGTCCTTGTCCACTTAAGAAGAGAGGAACCATTTCATCTGACTTAGAAGCATGTTTTTGTGCAAGTGGCACTTTTTAGAGGGCTTTTCACTTTGTTACCGCAACCAGCCAGGCTGGAATCCAGGCACCTCACAGAAGCAGGGTTGTTGCTCTGTCTGAAGGAAACATAGTCAACCTTGGCTCATAGCCCAACTGTCCACATTCTCAGGGAAGGCTGAGCCATGTCAGGAGTCATTGTGATGTTTAGTATTAAATATTAGGATACGGTTAAGCTTAAAGACACTTAAAAGTACTACTTGAGATGCCATTGGTTCCATCATCATCCTAATTGTGCAAATGACCTCATTCAACTAAAAAAATATCTGATTTCCAAAGTTTACTGTCATATCCCAAGATCACATTTCAGCCAAGATGTGAACATCACATCTTCATTTCCAGGTGAAACAAATAAACACATTGCATTGTTGTTGTTGTTGTATATCTTGCAGACAAACAAAGCAGTAGCCAAGGGAGACTTCCACCACGCAAGCTCCAGCTCCCGGCGAGCCCTCTTCTTGGCTGTCCTGTCCATCACAATCGGAACTGGCATCTACGTTGGGGTGGCTGTGGCTCTTATTGCCTATCTGTCCAAAAACAATCATTTATGAGCCTCAAGAAAGGGGGAGAACCAGCCACCCAGTGCCTGTGCTGCAGAACTCCCCAGTAGATCAGACTGCATGGGTTTTTTCCAAAAAAAAAAAAGATCAAGAGAGAAACATCTTCTAGGGGCAGGTACAGGATAAGGTGGGCTTGTGCATTGTTGTAGGGTGGGAAGCTGGCTGGGCTGGGAGTAGTTCCACCATTTGTGATGCACAAGTCTTGCTTCTCTTCACAAACCACTGTTCAAGAAAGAAGGAAAGAAAAGAGAGAGAAAAAGGAAAGAAAAAGAAAGAAAGAAAAGAAAAAGAAAGGAATGAAGGAAACCTAAAAAAAGAAGTAAGTTGGGGGAGATGTGGAGAGGAGTATGTTGCCTTTACCTGGCTTGCAATCTGGTGTTTACAGGCATCTGGCAAACTGAGGTATTCTCTCAAAACTTTCTCAGTGACCTGGACTTTGCGGCCAGCATGAGCTTGTGCTTAGTTTGCTTGTTAAGCACGGCACTGAGATGTGGGAAAGCATGGACAGTGGCTGGTTCTCTGGGAGAGCAGTAGAGCAACAGGAGGAAGAATATGTTTTCTTCTTTTTTGAACGCAGGACTCTTTTAACTAAGGGTGAAGCAGAGACCTCAGCGTGGAATGGCGTTGCCTGCTCTTCTTCTTTGGGTAGCTTTCCATGGAAGGAGAAAAGGAAATAAAGAATATTTTTCCTTTCCTTTCCTTGTTTTTTTGGATTAAGATGTGACCCATAGGCTCATCCAATGCAGACCAGCTGAGGCTGCTGCATGACTTGGCTCCACAGACTGAGTGTGAGGTGGGAGCAGCACAGGATCCGTGTCAAAATGAATTCCTCCATCCGGCCCCGTGGTGATAGCGGCACTTCGCTCGTCTGGGTCGCTCTGCCCCACCGTGGAGACCTCCGTAGCAGTCAGTGCAAGAAACCCTGGGGAGGAGGGGGAAACAAATGCAAACTGAAACATTAATCCATTTTAAATTAAGAAACCAAAATCATGGGAAAGCATGGGAATTAACCAGGGGAAGGAATGCTTCATACATTTCTGGGGTCCTGTGAAGAAGACCTCTCAGATGACAAGCTCACAGCTCATCCGTGGACCAGGGACACAGCATAGCCGTGGAGAGACAAGCGTGTCCCTGGGTAAGATGCACAGTGGTACGTCCTGAGGGAACTGAGTGTTGTCCTGACTTCACTGACTGAAACAATACATTTCTTTTCTTCTTTACTCCTCCCTTAGTCGACCTTTCTGAGTTTTGTGTCTTACAGATGTACTGTTTCATCCCACCAAGGGTGTATTTGCATAGATATATATGTATCTACATATATATGTACATACAGAGAGAGAGAAAACCTGATGAAAACAATAAGCATTTTATTACTCACTGCCTTGTGTTTTACAAACTTGATTTATTTGCCCAAGAATGTCATCAAAGATCTTTTTTTTTCCCAACTCTGTGTGGTGTGTCGGCTTTGCTCTGGGACAGGTTTGGGTTTTTTTTTCTTCTGTTGACATTAATTTGCTTTTCGTTTGACTCTTTTTTTTATTGTAGAGGGGAGGAGGACAAACACATCCAAAACTATTTTTCTGCTAGTTACACAGTTTATTAAAGCACATGGTATACAGCTGCTGGTGCTCTGTGTGTGACACTTTCTTTGGCAGGATGTGAATTGTTAAGACTGAGTGAAACCTGACTCAGTTATCCCGAGTTCACCCACCTGGAGAAGGACCTGTATGGATCATCCCACATTGTACCCAAAAGCTTATTGCACCCACTGGCAGTTCTTCTTCTGCATTAATTTGTTGGACTTCAGACTAAGCCTGGAGACTAGCAATGTACTCCTGGTTGTTCTCATCCATTCTCAGCCACTGCTAAAGTTGAAGGCCCAGCAAATGTGGTTTTTTGGCCAAGTTGCCTTATTAAGGTAAAGTCAATTTTGTGATTCTTCCCCTTCAACCTTCATTTTTTTCCAGCAACTGCCACAGAAGCCCCTTCCCTTGGAGCAAGGCAGTAGTGAGTAGGCAATTAGAGTCCCCACTCTGTATTTGCCCCAGTGGGCAGTGTCTCTTTTTGGGTAGGTGAGAGACAAGGGCACAATCTGCTGCTTCCTTATTCTTCCAAGAGAATGTACAGGGTTTCCAGCTGCAGTGCTTACAGCAGGGCTCTTCAAAGCAGTGTGTCGTACCTTTAAAAACCAACCTGGGATGTGTGTCGCAGTCCTTGCCTCACTCTCCCCTGGATATCAGGTAGCTGTGGCTGATTTGGTTCACATTTTCCTGGTTTCAAACTGTTCTTCCCATTTAGGAAAAAATAGGAAGTGGATTGCCATGTATAATGTGCTCTTCCCTTACATCAGCATGGTTAGTGGGGAGTTAGCTCTTTGTCTCAAAGCCTGCACTTTGGATGACATGGTGTTGAAGAAGAAACATTTTTTCTAAATAGAGAAGAATTAATATTTCCTAGCCCTATTATAAGTTTAACTTGGCATTCAAAAAGTTAGAAAGCAAATAGAGAGGCTCTAAGGTCATTACATGTGCCCCAAAACAATAAAAGAATAATAGTAATGATAATAATGCCATTTTTAAACCATTCTTGTGGTTGAGGGGGTCTGCCTTATGATTTTTGATGACAGTTTTGCAGCTGAATATCTATCTGAGTGGCAAAAGCTGGCTCTGGAGACAGGAGAAACTTTTTCAGGTGGGCAGCCTTGAAAGGCCATAGAGGCCCTTGCACATAGCCTCAAAAACTAGCATCCCAAACTGGGGAGCACAGGGTTGGGTGTCTGCAGGAAACCCCAAGGGACAGTAAACAGGAGCAGCACTGTGGGAGAGACATCCCTAACAAGAGCATCAGCTGGCTGAAAGTGGAGGATGTTCAAACCCCACCTGCATGAGTTCCTGTGTGACCGACCCTAGGTGGCCCTGCTGTGGCAGGGGGGTTGGACTGGATGATCTTTCGAGGTCCCTTCCAGCCCTTGAGATGCTTTGAATCTGTGATGTGCCTCTGTGCTACATGTGCTGGAGCAGCCCACCATGCAAAATGGGGCTGGGACTTGGCCTGGCAGTCCGGGAAGGCTAAGCAGGGAACACAAAGGGGGCTCATGTACTAGGGAGGAAGACCTGGGCCACACTGCCATCCAAACTGGGGATAAAGCACCCATTGATAGCTGTCATGCTTTAGTATGGGTCTCGTTTCCTTTATGTCTGCAGCGTGGGCATTTACCCAGAGCTGTGGGTCAGCCAGGAGCTAAACGAGGACCTGTCTCATCCTAAGGTGGCCTGCTGCAGCTTCCCTGGCTGGCAGAACAGATACAATCCCTTAAAAAAAAAATCTATGGCATGTAGACTAGAAAGTGCCACTGACACAAGTGCTACAGTCAGCTTCTGCTGAGCAAGGACCTCTGAAGCTCTGTGGGACAGGTTTGCTTCTCACTGTCAAGAAGATTCTGACGAAGGAAGAAGTTTGAAGGATGTGCTGCAGAGGTAGCATGTGACTTGGGGTTTCCTCAGCTCTGGCTTTGGGGTTGCTACATGCTGTGATGTGGCTGAAGTAGAAGAACTGCCTTTGGGCAGGGACAGCTGGTAGAAGAGCAAGAAGGATCACATGGGGTGCACTGGTGCTGTCTCACAGCTTACAGGAGGATGCATTTGCCTCAGAGGGTTCTTTTCCTGCAAGAGTATCTGCTGCTCAGTCTGCAGACTCCTGTGAGGAGCTGAGACAGCATTTCAGCTGCTCCTTTTCTAAGTATTAGCTCTCAAAATGCTGTCAGCATCACCGGGCAGGAGGAGAGACGAGGATCCTACAGCTGCTGTGAATGATGAAGTAAAAGAAGTCAGTAATCTACAGAAAGACTCCAAGAAAATGACTTTGCCTTCCTTTTTTAAAACAGCAGCTTTTTTGAAAATGAATTAACATCCTCGTCCTTCAGTTCAGCTTGAAAGTGCCCCTTAAACTCACCTGTTATTCAGCAGTCATTGTTTCTTTAATGCTCTCTCCAGGCTTAAAGGAAACTTTGGATTGAATAAACATCATTTTTTGGGTAGCAGAGTGCTCTGTCCTCCTGTGTTTGGGCACAGGGAGATCCTGTTTAGACTACAAAAGAGCTCTGCCATCCCAAATAGAGATGAGGGAAGTGTCTCCCAAAGATTAGCTGCCTCATTCCTTCCCTCCTTTTCTGAAGTGAGACCTTCATCCCATATCGGCTCAATCAGGAGGTGTCAAAGAAGTGGCACTGAGATCTTTACCAGATGACAAGCTGTGGTAGCAGCTAAGATTTACTACAAGGAATAATATCAAGCTGTAAAGCCCAGGGTCAGTAGGCTCCAGCTTAATGTTATAACGTAGGATCTCATTGTGGATTAACCTCAAAGGATGCATGGGGAGTGCTGGAGCCTCACTGAAAAGGAAGAAAGAAACCTTCTTTGTGAAATTCTCAGAGCTCAAGGGAACAGAAAGACTCAGCAAATAACATGCTGGGTCAGAGACTAATTACACATTACATCTGCCATCTGACGGGATTTCATCACCCCCTGATACCTCCATTGATTCTCGGATTCCTTTAGGAATCTTCCTAGCTCTGAGCACTTTTTATTGCTCTGTCAGTCTGAAATGAGTTTTTCCCATCTTCCACATGACACACATCAGCTCCCTGCTGAGGCAAGAGGAGAGCAATAGTGAGGCTGCTTGGGAGCATCCCTGTAGGGCTGAAATAGCTCTGGAGCAGACACCAACCAGCCTGCCAGCCCCTGGCAGTGGCAATGACAACCACCTTCTCTGGGCTGGCTGCCAGGCACCTTTCACAGCTCAGGAAATGTGACCTGGTGAGCTGCAAAGGGAATTCACAGGCACCCAACAACCAGCAGCTCCTCTGCAATCTCCCTTTAATTTCTTCCTACGTCTGTGCATACAGTGACAGTCATCTGGAGGGTGTTTCTAACCTGAGGGTCTTTTTAATTGAGTAACCATTTTCAACAGAACTTGGCAGAGGATGTGGACATCTTTAATACACTTAAGTGCCTATAACCTTCACAGTGAGGAGCAGTGCAACAGAAGAGATGTACCCAACCACTGCCCCCAGAGAAAGAAAACAAAGACAGGGCACACTATGTATTAGACATCAGGGAACACATACTTGGGCTGCTAAAAGCCTCAGCCAATTGTGGAGCTTCTGCCAGAGTGCACAACAGGGTGTGATCCACACAGGCTGCAGGAGAACAGGTCTCAGGAGTCTCAGAGTTGGTGCTACCTGCCTGCTAGCAACACAAGGCCACGGGGCGAGCATTTGCTCACTCCAGAAGAGCTATGTCTAAGAGACTTTCTTACATGCCTGGTTTCTTCAGGGCAAGATGTGGTCCAAATAGTTAGTCCTGGGCTCAGACAAATTCAAATCGGAGGCAAGAGGCACAGATGAAGGTGGACAGTAAGTGTCAGCATTCTCAACCAATCCATCCCTTTTCAGCATCCTGCACCAACTCTGCTCTCTGTATCAGCCCAGCATAGAGCTCTCTGCTGGCTGCATGGCTTTGCTCACAGCTGCTGTGTGGTTCCTCAAGACAGTCTGGTCACCACAGCCCACGCTCCCACTTCTATTTTGAAACTGGGTCTTGCTTCGGACATGATGGTGCAGCCGCCGAGGTCACAACTGTGCTGAGGGAATGAAAGCAGAAGCTGCTGACACTTGCAATTTATGGTGATCTGGTGAGGACATGTATTTATTGATCAAGAGGCAGCTCTGGTGACCTTGCTGCATGCATTGGCCAGAAGCTAGAGGCTACTGCGTGCCATCACATTTCCTTCTTTGGACAAGTCCCAGTGTACTTAGGACAAGCTGCTCTCGCCACTTCAGGGAAGAGCTGTCTGTGAAGGACACAGAGGGGTGGGAAAGGACTGTTGGAGACAGAATTTATGAAGCAGGAGGTAGGAGAGAAGCTGTAATTTACTACATCCAATCTGTGATTGCATGCAGCCACAGTGCTATGTGCCTGGGGAGAAAGCCACCTTCTCTTGGCTGATAACTGCTGTGGTCAAAACCTTCCCTCTACAGACTTTACTAGACAAGTAACAGACTATGCTTGTGCAAAAGTAAAGCACCAGGTGGGTTACAGGTGGGTTACCTTCCCAACTCAAGGTCAGCTATTTGCACACTTCTGAGGTTCAGTTTGTCCTTCCAGAAAACTCAGTGTCCCCCCTCTTTCCGATTGAAGCCAGTGCTATATATGTACACATACATGTGCACACATACACATACAGCTGCATACAGACAGGTACATATATACACATACGTAGCTCACACATAGGTACACATCAGGTACTGAATAGAAAGACACAGGGAAATCAATTGACTTGTTCTCCCATCAAGGAGACTGCTGTGGTTTATTTCAAGAGAAAAATAACCCCAACAATACTGATCAACATCACCTACAAAATGTACAACGGACAGTGAGAGCTGGGCTTTGCTCCTTCCCTGCTCCAGGCTTTTGAGTCAGCTCTTTGCTAGATTTTTTTCCTCTCTGCTTCATTTGCCCAATGCACCTTTTGGGAAGAAAGCTGATGGCCATGCATGAAAGTGGTACTGACATGTCCTTAGCAGCATGCTGACCACTATTTTGCACTAGAAGGGACTTGGCCCCGAGGAAGGCAAGTCTTGGCCCAGTTTGCCCATGGATTTACTTCTATGTGTTTAGGTAAGCCTTAACAGAGTCTGAACTGCCCTGCAGGGACTCCAACTCATCTAAGCTGTCTACCAGCTCTTTGGAGTCATCCTGTCATCTGAAATCTCTAGGAATTAGAGATGCTGGTCTGCATATAAGACCATAGAATAACTCAGCTTCTCGAGGACTTCTGAAGTTCTCCACTCTGGCATCCTGCTCAATGCCCTGTGCTTCAGCCCACACCCAGCTTGGTGGCCTCCACTGGACTCACTCCAGTTTGTTCCTCTGCCTTTTTGTGCTGGGTGGCCGTAGACTGGTGGGATCTCACCAGTCCCAAGTAGAGGGGACTCTAATCACTCCCCTCACACTGCTGGCTGCACGCTCTGCTGATACAGCCAGTTGGCTTTCTGTATTGCAGGGGAACCTGCTTACTGCTGGGTGATTCACACCTCACGAGACTGGGTCATTATATTCCACATTTCCTTTCACTGACCACTATGTTTTTATCAGTCTGTTTCTCCAGCCTGTTCAGGCCCCTTGGAAAGGCAGCTCTGCCCTCCAGTGTATTGCCTGCTCCCCTAGCCTCTTCTTTTCCACAAACCTGCTGCATAGTCCACAGAAATTACATTTTCCCTGTGCAAATCAAAGCAAAAAAAAAATAAGACACACGTGGACCAATGGCCATTTTTGCATATGCTCTTCCAGAAGAAGTAGCAGTGCTTCCCTTTGAATTTCCCCCAAACAGAAGGGCAATTTAAGCACCCAGGGGACTGACTCACATTCAGAACTGGGGCCACATCTCTTCATTCTCTTCTTGAATTGGTTTATCTGTTATATTTTAAGAACATCTACTACAGTTCCTTGCATATTTATTATTTTCTACTCATTTGAGATGTACTGACGTGGCAGGACTGATCTCAATAAATAAACAAATGTTCAAATGAGCCAATATACAGGTGAGAGTAATACATATTTTCTTTCCAAAACAGCATGTATTATTACTAAATTGCTTTGGTTTTGAGCAACCCAACAGCCATGACACAATAACAGCCTCATCGAGGAAGTGGGCTGCCTTGGAGACCAGAAAGAACATAGGTACCAACTGCTACACTGACATAAAGGAAGTAGCATGCTTGCAAAAATACTGCTGAACAGCCAGCAGGCAACCAGGGCTCCAAGAGGCTCTCTCAGAGGCCTCTGAAGTATGGATGTGGTCACACAGCACTGTGCTCAACAACTTCCTTGGGCCACAACAAAAGGTTTGGGGGTGTCCTGACTAGCAGAGGCGGTCTAGTTAAACAAGAAAATCTCACAAGAGGTTAAAATAAAAATGGTCTGTATAAAAATCACCTCCATTCCCAATGTCTAGGTAAGGCAGGACCTTCCTCTTGGCCCCCATCCGATGGATTTTCTGTGTTGTAGCAAGGTCTGTACAGTCCCTTGGAGTTCATAGAAAGTTCTCCTCCTGTCTCCCAGCAGTGAAGGTCTGTCTCTGCACATCACTTTGTTTTTTACCATGTCCTTGTTTGGGTTGGCTGTAGGTGCCAGGCCGTTTCCCAGCCATGCAAGGCTCTGCTGTTCTCAGGGAAAGTGCAAATTCCTCAGTCCATGGCACAGTACAAAGGGCTTCTCCCTCCTGCTCCGGAGACCTTTTGAGGAACAATGAATGTCATCAGATACAGATGCTAACTTTCCAGTCTAGGTGTTATAAGAAGCATCCTAAAGCCAGTGTCCTGTCACTTGAGTCACCTGTAGTCGAAGCCCGTGACATGTCTCTGAGACCCTACCAGCTGCTGGGTGCCCCACTCCATTCCCTGGCTGACAGATACCATAACAGTGTGGATTAGGGATGGCAGCAGAATTATCCCAGTGCTTGGAGGTCCTTCCCTGAGGAAAAAGCATGTATGAACTCCTGCATCGTTCTGTTTCCTCAGGATCTTCTGGCAGGCTTGGTTAAGGCAAATATCTACCAGCATCCCTGTGGGAAGGAAGATCCCAGGAATTTTCACAGAAATATGGAACTGGTTCGGTTTGAAAAGACCTTTAAGACATTGAATCCAACCATGGCCACCACTAAACCGTGTCCCTCAGCGCCACATGTACACAATACCTCCAGGAATGGTGACTCAACTGTTTCCCTGGGCAGCCTGTGCCAGCACTTGACAATCCATTCAGTGAAGAATTTTCTTAATTTCCAGTCCAATCCTCCAGTGGTGCAACTTGAGGCCATTTCTTCTTATCCTATCACTCATTAGTGCCTCCTGCAGGCCGAATACCCCCAGCTCCCTCAGCTGTTCCTCATCAGACTTGTGCTCCAGACGCTTCCTCAGCTTTGTTGCCTGTCTCTGGACACGCTCCAGCACCTCAGTGTCTGTCTTGTAGTGAGGGGCCCAAAATTGAACACAGTGTTTGAGGTGCGGCCTCACCAGCACCGAGTAAAGAGAGACAGTCACTGCCCTGGTGCTGCTGGCCACACTATTTCTGATACAAGCCAGGATGCCATTGGCCCTCTTGGCCACCTGGGCACACTGCTGGCTCATGTTCAGCTGCCAACAATTAACACTCCCAGGTCCTTTTCCTCTACTAGGCAGCTTTCCAGCTACACATGTTCAAGCCTGTGGCATTGCTTGGGGTTGTTGTGGCCCAAGTGCAGGACCCAGCACTTGGCCTTGAACCTCATACAATTGGCCTCAGCCCGTTGCTCTCAGCCTGTCCAGGTCCCTCTGAAAAGCCTTCCTTGCCCTCAAGCAGATCTACACACCTGTCCAGCTTTGTGCTATCTGCAAACTGACAGGGTGCACTGGATCCCCTCATCCAGATCACTGACAAGTGCATTCAACAGAGCAGGCCCAGCACTGAGCCCTGGGGAACACCACTGCTGACCAGCCACCAGCTGGATTTAACTCCGTTCCCTACCACTCTCTGGGCTTTTCTGTCACTGCTGCAGATTTCTACTCCTCTGTGATATACTGGAAAGCAGGAATGAGTTGTTCTGTTGGATTTCAGTCAAAAGGCTTGGAATCCCAAGTATTGGTTCCCTGTGCCACTGAGGATTGGTGGCAGGGACAATGGGCTCCAATAGCCCCAAGAAATTCCCATGCCACAGGTATGCAAGGAACAAATACTGTCAGCCAATGGCAACCCACCAAACTGAGCCATGAAATAAGTAACCCAAAACATCTCATGAAGGCTGAACTCTTGCTTGCGTACAAGAGGAAAAGGACATTTCAGATGATATCTAATAGTGGCACTTTTGTGGAAACAGTCAAGTAGAAGCTGCACAAAAAGTCATATCTGAAAGTAATGAGGTGACCCGAGCTTTGAGAACCGTGATTGGCATTGAATCAAGTAGCAGACTGGGGTACTGCAAATCCTTGTTATGCCAGCTTCCCTCATCACATCAAAGCTGTGGAGACCTTCCCTAACCAAGAAAGGAGACAGGCATGAAAGTGCAGGCAGTCCTTGGTTCAGCAAATTGCTGGTATACATACACAATGTTTGTGCAAGGCTCCTGTCCATTCTGGAGGGTTAGCAAACACCTCAGTAAACCACTGTGTGTCAAGTTATATGGGCTCACAGAGCATTGCTCCCACCCTAAACGCTACACACAAACACAAGTGTTCCTCCCATTTCTTCATAAAGGGACTGAAACAACTACCCATTACGACCTGTCCTCACCTTGCTCTGTTATTTCATTTGATTAATTAGCTCATTTGACTAGTTCTGGAGCCTTGCCTATGAACTCTTACCAGTAACTTTCAAGCAGCCAGTGACTTGTTGAATCATCACATTAAAAAAAGCTCAGACGAACTCTTTTTTTTCTTGCTGCCCACTAAGAAAGAGACCTGTTGGCCTACTGTTGGCACACAGCCACCATTAGAGCTGCTCACATTTTTTCTAATCATTTTATGTTTGCTTAGAACATTTTCCATCAGAAAATGCCATTTAATCAAAAGGAAATCTTGGCTGCGGGGAGATGTTTGGTTTCAAGGACATTTTATAATTGAGAAAATAAAAAGCAAAACACTTTCACAATGGCAGAATGTTTCACGTTGACTTATTCTGAGGCTATTTTCTTTTAAAATTATTTGTCTCTAAAATATTTGATGCTGATCAAACCTCAGTCCAGCTGGCAAGAGCACATCTTGCGTTTTCTTTTCATTGAAACTTTGACAGATCCAAACGGGAATTGTGGAAAAATATTTTGTTTACTTTCCTTTTTTTTTTTTTTGAGAAAACTGCCAGAATGAAATATTTTGCTCTGTTTTGAGCCAGAAACAGATGTTCAGGTTGCATTATTATCTTCCACATAGGAATTCTTATTCCCACATTTTTATACTTTGCTCGTTTGTAGAGAAATTCTCCCTGGCCATGTGAAGAATAGCTGCCCTAAGCCCTCTGCATTGAGTAATCTCCTTGGAAGCACACATTCCTCTTTTCCTGCAGTGAAAATCATGATCCTGGGGCTGAAGAGTTAGACACTGTAGCAGACAGGAGGAGGACAGGCAAAGCATGTTGAACCAACACAAACAGAGATGCACTGAGAAGAAAGCAGATCATCTATGCCCGATCCTGGGTGTGCTGTGTGCCCTCGTTCATCAGAGATGTGGAACTGAGTTTCTGCTACTGCCAGCTGCAAAGTCAAGATCTTGCTGCTTTTACTCTCTTTGTGCCATTGTGGCATTTTGGATGGTCTCCCAACACTTGCAAGTGTGCATTAAAACTGTGGAAAGGAAGCGACAACAGCACAGGTGTCAGAGGGACCAAACCACATTGCCTGGGCTCAGCCTGCACCTGCTGGGAGGATAGGCAGGGACTTGGGAGGGAAAGTGGAATGAGGTGAGCTTCTCAGTCAGTGGAAGATGCAAAGGGGGAATCAGACTACTATCAACCCAAAATACATCTTGAGGTAGCATCAGGTGGCCTTATTCAGTGACAGTGTGAGAGAAGCACTGAGAGGGCTCTCCATGCCAGGATGCGTCCTCTGCTGTATCCAGGAGTGTTTACTTTTGCCTGGGAAAGACTCCCCAGTGTGTGCAAGGTCAGAGAGCCTCTTTGCTTGCTAGCATGTACCTTCCACAAATGTCCTTACCTGAAGGACTCCCCAGTTTGAAGGGGAGGAGCTGGCCCTGCCAGCTGGGGCCTGAGAGCAGTCTGTGTGGGGAAAAGGCTCTAAGCTGGGTCCTCTGGTTATCTCCTTTTCATCTACTCTTCTCATACCTTGGTCTTTCCTCACAGAGACTACTGCCATACATCTGGAGCAAAAACAGAAGCTCAGAGGAACAAGAACTCAGTGCTGGTCAATGGGGCTTGTGCTAGAGAGAGCTGGGGCCTCATGGCACCAAGGACACAGGATAGTAGCTCCATGCTGGTGCTCTTAGAAGAGAAGCTGCAAGCACCAAGACACACACTCCCCCTGTGCAGCCCACAGTGCCCAAGCCCCAGTCCTGACATCAGTCTTCTCCTGAAGGTTAGACACCATGCCTTCAGCTGACCTAACTTTGCAAGGCCAACAGGCGGCAGCCTGTTTTCCTGCCTTTGGGATCTCAACAGACCCTGAACTCTGAACACTTGCAACTATTTACTAAGCTCTCATGTTGCTCAAAAGCTAAGTTCAGCATCCTTAGAGCTGAGGTGAAGATCACATCTGTATCTCTGGAGCCTGTACTGCAGGAGAGCATCGAACTTCTGTTAGACTCATTTAGGGAAAGGGATTCCTGACAAGCAGCTTCAGCTTAGGTTAGAGCTAGTCTCTCCTGACTCCTGTACTAGGTAATGGAGAGAAATCAGTGCCTCCTGAGGAAATTCAGAGCAAGAGATCAATTTGCCAATGAATTATGTGTTCAGGGGCTGTGATTCTCTGCTGGCTATTCTCTGTGTGCTCAAGTTGGGCTCTGTGCATCTGCAGCACCATCGAGCTACTCTCATTTCCTATGGCCTATGCTGTAGTGTTTTCTGTGTCTCATGCCCAGGTGCACTTTTAGACAGCTCTTCCCACCACATATGCCTGTGCCTTCTTATTCCAGCCATTTCCGCAGCTCACTGATGCCTCTACAGCACTGCAGTTACCTGGAGACTAGTTGGAGCAATGGTTAGGAACCCATTCCCAAATTCCCATGCCCAGGTGCCACTGGCACACCGAGGAAGGCACTGAAGTGCTATCATCACTTGTCATCATCACAGGATTGTCAGCTGGGAGGCGGTTCAGCAAGGTTCCTTTGGCTCAAGGCACTCTGTGCAGGCTCCTGTGTTGGCCCTTCATTTACTTCAGCACCAAAGCATAATAAGAAGCACAAGCATTCGGGAGGGACTCGGGGCAGAGTGTGACAGGTCCAAGTGGAGTATCTTCCACAAACTGGGTGATGACTATTGCCTGGAGGATCTTTTAAGATTGCATTATTGTTTTCTTTGGCAGGGGAGTTCTCTTTAAAATCAATTTCCTGTTATTTTCACTTCTTCCCTTATCCATCACCACAAATTAGCTTTTCTTCTTCCTTCCTTGGCTTTCCTCACCACACACACTGCTGGCCAGCTTATTCATCTGGAATCTGCCATTTGCTAACTGATCTGATTAGAGTTAATTACTAATTATTTGTATTACCACAACCCTGATGTTATAGGCACCACGGGAATATAATTTCATTACGGCATAATATCAATCAGATGCATAAATTAAAACCTTCACATTTTAATATGAGACCATTTTCTGTTTTCAGTTGTAGGAGCTGCCAAGCTCGGAGGAGAAAGAAAAGCTGTTGCTCCAGGCTGTTGTGCAGTGAGAGATGGGCAGCTCTCCCAGATAGGGTGGAGGGATGGGGCTCGCAGTTGCCAGGTGTGGTTACTCTGAAGAGGAATTCTTCCTGGAAGGATTTGTAACAAGACAAGCTGTGATTGTATGCCATTTAAGTTTTACAGGGTCTGTCAGCAAATAGTTCAACTACCTGGTCTATGAAGAACTACCACTTTGTGATCACTCTGGCCTAGACAACAGCTGAGTCTTTTGCTAGAAGCAGGAATGCAAGCCGATCCCTTTATGGCCTCTCCTCACCAATCTTCATGTCCCTGGCAGGCCTTCCACCAGACACTTTTTTTCCAGCTGAAGAGTTCATAGAATCATAGAATGGTTTGGGCTGAAAAGGACCTAAAAGATCATAGAATCATAGACTCAGACCCCATCCATCCCAGCCTTGGACACTCCCAGGGACGGATCTTGTTATAGATGGTTTAGAAATTTAGGGGAAAAAATCCATTTAGAGTTGTTATTACTATTATTGTTATTATTATAGATACAGTTTCTCCCCATTTTTATTGCTGCAGGTGGCTAAAAGGTGTTCAAACTGTCTGTTCCTGGTTCTGTCACAGCTCTTCATGATGCTGTTCTGTGTAGCAGCAGATCGGGCCGTACTCTCATACGGGTCATTTGATGGTACGTAGCCTAGATTATTAGATAGTCAATAGCAGATTACCTACATCAATTGTGGTAACACCAGTGACATGAGGTTGCATCCAGCCCTTGAGCCAAAGGATAAAAATCAAAGGTTTTACTGAACCTAGTGGGCTATCGATTAGCAGATTGAATTCACCGTGTTCCGAATAGGAAAGGTACAATGAGAAAGGCATTTTGTATCTTGACTGCTACAATGCATGTTTTAGGAGGTATGAAGGTAAATAATCCATGCCCCTCCCTTCATTCCCTTCCCAAAGAAAAAGATTCAACTTCTAGCACAGTGGGGCTTTAAATAGCCAAGTAAATGTCCCTGTATCATTCCCATTCAATGAGCCACTTTGCTGACATTCTGCCTCTGCTTGGTAGAGGCTAAGACTCTTCCAGGAAAAACTAAAGAAAGAAGAAAAAAAAAGCCTGGTGTGCAGCCAGTTACCTGTGCTATGGAAGATCCTCTTTGATCCAGAACTTTCCACTCCCAACCAAAACCATGGAGAAGTTTTCCTCCACCTCAACCGCTCGCTGGTGCTTCTTCCCCAGAGAAAGTCTTTGCTCTGTCACTCTGTGGGCTTAGATGCTCACAGACAATGCCAGCCCCAAAGCCTCAGCTGTCACCTGAGGCCATCATCCTTCTTTAGCCATGAGCAAGATCTCAAACACCTTTTCAAGCTGCAGGAGAAGGGCTGTTGATAGAAATGGATGCAAATGGCACAGTCTATTCCAAAACAGCCACAGCTGTTAAAAGCTTTCTGTGTCCTGTGTTGGTGGTTTTCAGGACCAGACCCTGGGTCCTCCAGCCACCACTGCCAGGGCTGAGGAGTCTTGTGCAGACTCCCAGACATACCTCTCTAGCCCCAGTCAAAGTCTCTTGCTTCAGTGTGTGCTTGCAAGGCACATTTCCTTCCCTCTGGCAAGGACTGAATTCCAGTTAAATGCCCTTGGGCAAGAAAGAGATAAGCAAACCTTTTATCTATGGGTCACATTGCTTTACAGTCCCTGTGTTTGATTCATCTCCCGCATGGGAGCTGAGGACAAGAGCTGACCTACTTTGGAAACTGACCCCTCTCTCTCCACACAACTCCATTTCTCTGCTTTTTCCTTTGGCTTCTCCAGCCTGATGATCTCCACCCTCACCTTCTGTCTGTCCTATGCTTTATCTCCATCACAGCTGTTACTACACAGCATGAAAAACACCCACCCAACTTCATACCACCGGTAAAGAAGAAAGACAGAGGAAAAGTTCTGTTTTGAAAGAAATCCCTTTTTGACCTCCTATAGCTACCAGTGGATGGAAAATATGGGGTGGGGCAGGGGGGAAATCAGGTCAGGCACAGTACTTGGTTTCAATTCTGAGCTTGTAATTTTCTGGCTCTTCTGGAATATCTTGTAGTGAAAGAATATTTTAAAATTCAAACTGGCTTCCATCTCTCCACACAATGATGTGTGGTTTATATTGACACCACCAAACCTGGAATGATTTTGGATGCACTGATTAATTTCCTTCTGAATTATAAAATAGGGGGGGAAAAAATATCAGAGAGCTTTTGGTGTTAGGCTGCCCAAGGAGTCACCATCCCTGGGGATATTTAAAAGATGTGCAGATGTGATGCTGAGGGACATGGTTTAGTGGTGGATGTGCCAATGTGAGGTTTAACAGTTGGACTCAATGATCCTAAGGTCCTTCCCAATCCTGTGATTCTCTGATGGAAAGCTGCCCTGTTCAGGCTCCATCACACCTTGGTTCTGCTTTGGACTCAAGACTTATTTTACAGCCTTTTTTTTCTCCTGGTTTTCTGTCCTGTGTAATCATCTGCTTAGTTTCCTTTTCCAGTTCATTAAAATCCACACGGCATTCGATCCTTTCAACATCCTGGACAGTATCCAAAGCTCCCCATAACAGCAGGGAGCCTTGATCTCTCCATTGCCTGATACATCCTACTCAAGCATTGCAACCTGAAACACACAATGTGCTATCACATTCCCATGAAACCCTTGGACGGTCACTTTGTCTCGTTAGCTGGGTGGTAACTCGGGACTGTAGATACCCTCACTCCATTGGCACTTCAGCTCACTGCAGACTCAGAGCAGACTCAGAGTGGGTGAGTGACTCACTCAGAGGAAGGGGCTCCAGTAGTGACAGATGCAGAAACTCAGAGCAATTGTTCCCAAGCTCTCTTGGCTTACAGCCTGCTGCTGTTGCTGCCACTCTAGACCCTGGAAAGGCTAAATACATATCCAATAGCTTGTCAGTCTCATCCTTATCATTAGTCTACCAAAAGCTACCACCTGACCTTCTGCCATGCAATCTAAGTGGTGCCATGGGCAGCCTTTGAAACACGTAACCCTGCCTTTGAAATAATATATAACATGTTAACACCACCTTTCTGAAACACATACCACCACCTTTGACTGCCTCAAACTACCACACTCTGAAACACATCACACCAGCCAGCCCACAATTCCTGCATACACCTTCCAACCAAAATCAAGCAGGGACCGCAGTCTTCCCCCAGAGTTCCTCCCGTGTGGTTCACTACAGAGAATTTTGGTGCCCCTTCAGATGCCCCTTTTGCTGACAAAAATCCAACCAAGCACTGTTCTTTATAAGCACCAAATCTCTCATGGTAATTTTCTTCTCCAGAAGGCCACCAGACTTGAGATTTAAGCCTTCTTTCCCAATGCGGCTCAGATCCAGCACCGCAGCAAAAGCTGGTGGCTCCGAGAGACTCCCTGGCAGTGTGGCTTGCCTGGGAGCAGGGATCAGTCTGGAATCAAAGACAGAAGGGTGTGGGTGGGAGCCTCTTTTTGCAGGTATTCTGCAACAGCTCCTCGGGCAAGGCTGCTCTTCTGAGGTTGGCACTGAGACTCACAGGAGGGGAAAGCTGGCTGGAGAGCTGTGATCCACAGGGGAATGGCACAGCTCAGGGCTCCCTTTCCAACCACGCCTTTTGGACCCAAATCCAAGAGTCAAGAGCAACAGTGAAAGCAGGTTCCCAGCTTCTCTTGAGAACGGGGAAGCCTTTGCAACACCCTGATCCAATCTGCACCCTGTCTGCTGACAAATGTGGAAACTCCAGAAGGCTTCCCACTAACAGAATGCTTAGAGAGTTATCAAGTCTACAAAACCACATGAATACCAATTTACCTTTATTGTACATTGCCCTGTTCATTTCTATCGATGGCAGCAGCCACGGAATGGTACCAGGTAATGAATATATTGAAGGGAGCAGCAGATATATCTGGAATGTGTAACTAGATTCTGCTTTGACTGTTCAGTTTTTCCTGCAGGAGCGTGGGAGTGCGGTGTGCATTCACTACGTACAATAGAACTAATACCAAGAGCTGTCTGTTTGCAACATTTGTTACCTCTGGAGAATTGCACAATTGAGTGAAGGGAAATGTACTTCTTGTTTGCAGAGTGTCAGCCGAGTCCTTTTGAATTTCAAAAGCTCAAACAGAGGCAGGACCTGACATAGTAGCATCTCCTGCCTCTTTCTACACCTCATTCTTTTCTTCAGAATTCATTTCTTTTTCCTGTCTTCCTTTGTGGCTGCTGAATTTCTACACTGTCGCTGATATGGGCTGTATCAGCAAGAAAGATTTGAATGCACTAGCATGGAGCTCGGATAGCAGACCACTCAAACCATGATACCCACAGTGCCTGACATGAAGTTATGTCAACCAGGATACTTTGGAGTTTCTTGGTGTTTGTCTTTAAATATCTTCTCTCTTTTTCTTTTTCATTTGTCCTTTGGACAAAAATAACAATGTTCCTCTGTTATGAAAACAGAGTATTTCGTGAGCAGCCTCCACTCAGCTGAAAAGCCGTTTGCCGCTGAGCAGTATTTAGATGGTCATTTGTCCTGCTCAGCCAGAGAGCTCATGGGTTTTTTCCTGATCTTCATGGGTTACACATGAGCCACTCAAGCACAGCTGTACAGCAAGGGATCCATTTGCTGTCATTTGTCATTGATCCCAGGAAGGAGGGTGAACTTGCTGTGCCTTCCCTCCTGTGAGACAGAAGTGGCAAGAAGCACATTTGGGGAGGAAGCCTCCCAAGCTGAGGAGGGGGTGAAGAGGAGGCTTTGTGGACTACGCTCACAGCACAATAAAGAGAAAAATGGAGAGGGGATAAGTAGGATCAAGGGCATAGTCTGCACTCTGTCCTTGGGACAAGTATCTCAGTGCCTTTAAGGACTCCAGGGAGTCTCAGGGGGGCTTGTATCAGCTTCACTCTCCCATGACCAACCTGAAGTACTGGAGACTCTTGCAGTTGTCTCGGTTTGGATGAAGCACTAGCACACAACAGGCAGTACTAAGCCAAAGGTCATGCCTACTGCTAAAACCCCTGCATAGCAACCACCACACTCTGGTTCCTGCTTTCTTCCCTGACTTTTGTCTCTTGCCTTCATGCTGCCAACCCCACACCCACAGGATGGGTGCCCTCCTGCACACCCACCTGTAAGCAACAAATGCCAACCTAATGGGAGTAAGAAACGTCACTTTGCCCATGAGTTTGGGTCTGGTCACTTAGGAACCCAAGGTATCCCTGTTTAAGAAAAACAAACAAACAAGGAAGCTTAAAGACAACTAGGTAATAGCAAGGATCTAGGAATTTTGAGTAAACCACCTGGGATCAGACATGAGGAGAGCTGTCTTGCTCTCTAGGCATCAGCTCTGTGGCAAGAACTGCAGGGAGCTTCTGAGCATCCTAAATGTTGCAAATCCAAAACTAAACCAGCCCACTCTTGCAGATGACTCTGAAATGCTTGTTTTTATTTCCATGCACTCATGCTAAGTGTTTGTAGTGTTTAAGATAATGGCTATTCATCCCAACACTGTTTTGTAAAAATCCAGGCATAGGAGGCAGTCTTATCTCCTAAGACACATAGCTTTTTGTTTGAACGTGATAAGGCCACAGAGAAATGACTTTATTCTCTTGAAATAGTCTCCCTTTCTGTGTATAGATGTACATATATCTGTAAGTATTTTTAGTTAATGAAACAGAAACTACAAAGTTAGTTTAAAAATCCAGCTACCAGCATCGCATGGTTTTCTGCAGAGACAGATCAGCGTGTCTCTGACTGATGGAGCAGTTTAAACTGGCTGAAAACCTAACCCCAAAAAAGTGGCATTTCGTTTGCTAACTTACATTCAAGCTGCAAATGGGACTCTCTTGTTATTTAAAGTGCTAAAAACTCTGTGGCTGCAAAAGTTCCTGAGACAAGGAGGTTTGGGTTTTATTTTGATTCCTTCATGCTTTGCTTCTTAAAGGGGAAAAAAAGACAGAGGGAAATGAAGTTGTAGAGGATAAGACTTGGAGATGAACAAACAGCAAATGCCAAACAAAATAAGCAGAGTATGGCAAAGGAACTGTCAGAGCTGCCTCCTAAGGATCCGTTAAATAAATAAAGAGAAGTTTTTGCGTCCTTACTTATTTCTTCTTTGTCGTCTACGTTCCGTTGTGTCCAAAAAGTTACACTTCTCAAAAGCCTGCCAAAATAATGTTATTTCCTAACTTCCACCAAGCTTTCTCTGACCTTGGAGCTGCCAAGTAATCCTCTTCTTAGTATCAGATAAATCTTTTGAGTTTAGATACCTGAAAACAGACAGTTCACTGTGACTGTGTTGCAAAACCTCAAACTGCATTAACATCTTGCAAAACCCTCTGGAAAAACCCTCCCCTAGTAGAGGGGAGTATGAACAGAAGCACCTACCAAGACCTAAATGGTTGATGCTCTCTGTCTGTTTAGTAGAAGCAGAAGAAGGAAATCAGTGATGGATCCAAGGATTTAATACCCCAGCATTGTAGACAGGGCCTGGAGGCACCAGTCACAGTTACACTTTTGAGAAATATGAAGTTTGAAACAAAAGCCTCCTTCCCAACAGGAGGATGATTCAAACAACACCTCACCTCTGTCTCAGCTCCTGCTGTGAAGAGCAACCAGCTCTCTGATTGTGGTAGGAACTTACGGGTGCAGCTCCTTTCCTGGCAGTATCTTTAGCACTTCCTAAGCACATTAGAGTCATAAAAAGTCCTTCAAGAGCCTACCTGGATGAGGTGCACAGCTGAGCTGCAAACTTTCTTGCAGGCATCTCCAGAAGTGTGTAGCAGCCTCCTTTGACACTTGAGACACCCTGAGGCTCTATTCCTCAGTCTCAGGAGACTGGAAAATAGAGATTCCAAAGTCACTCAGACTCTGCTGTAAAAAGTTTTCCTCCTCTGCTTTACTGCTCATCTGAAACACATAAACAATCATGCTGAGAAAACTTACAGCCAAACCAATTCCACTATAAAAAGCAGTAAAATACATTGTGAGCACACCCACCTTTCTTTTGACTCTGATGAAGGGTCATAAAGGTCAGATTGTGTGAAGTCAGTCGAGGAGTAGCTCCAGTACCCAGCTTCTCAGTATTGCTGCCAAGAAAACGAGCAGAACTGCAGTTGGTTTGGTTAAACCGTGCCTTTCTGATGCCAAGAGATGCTGCAAATTAGCTCAGCTTCATTCAGAGGAAAAGGCATATCAATCTTCCATCTCCAATGAGACCTGTGTGAGCAGTTCCAGCTACGTGAAAAGGATGTTTGGCTGATAAATATTGTGGGAAGACAAGGGCCAAATAGAGCTGGCTCAGGCACCAAGTAAGGTGGTGTGAATACCTTTGAGAGCAGGGGTCAGCTGGAGTCTTGCCAGGCTCTCATCCTGGCTGTAGCAGCTGCTGTACCTGAACACAGCAAGGAGCAGATCCTGTGTCAGAAGCACTAAAGCAGACAAAACACATTAGCTACTGTGCATAGGCAGCAGTGTAAAGAGCTATGGCAGATGGAGTGGAGGGGGGAAAGAGAGACATTCACATGCAAGGACAGTCTCCAGCTTTGCTCACACATGGTGGTAGATACAGTACAAATACTATAGACATCTTGATACCTATATAGATGTGGATATCAACACAGAACACAGCTTGGCTGCTGCAGGACTTCCCCCCACTGCCTGAGGGCTAAGCAGAGAAGCTGTGTCCCCTGTGGTGCTGACAGCCAGCTCTGATATACTTGGCCACCAAGGCTGGCTGAGGACAGGCATGAAACATTTAACAACAGAGATTACTAGTGATTTGGAGAGAGATGTGGGGAAAAAAAAAGGTCAAGGAATCTGAATTCACCTGCAGCTCTGTTTCCTTCTGTCTTGAGGAAGGTGGCTAAAATTGCAGCTACTGTGCCCAAAAGATGAACAAAGAGGACTTACCACATTGAAATCAAGTGGTGTTGGCGGTGTTACCCACAAACATCAGTCTGTTCCCTCCCCATCCAGCCCCACTCTCCACAGGGCAGGTTTCTGCTGGGTGAGAGATCACAAGACCTCCACAAGGCCAGGGAAGAAACGTGGGTGTAGAGAAATACATGACAGAGTTAACTGTCAGGAGCCACTGCTGACCTGTGGTTTTCAGCAACAGCCACAAAGAAGAATGAAAATGGGGTTTAAAGTCCTGGTCTGAGGTGGCAGCCTCAAACCATGGCACTGCAGCTCCCAAAGATGAAAAGGACCACAGCTGGTCAAACACTCCCTGCCTCAGGGCCAGCTGCCCCAATTTCAGCTGTTCTTGGTGGCACATTTTCCCGTCACATGTCCTTCTAGCTCTGTTGTTCACAGCTGCTGCCCAAGTTATGACATACAGGTCATTAAAACTGAGCTCAGCATCATAAATGCAACTGTCTGACAGTAATTTAGGCCATATTCATCAGTGCTGGAGAGCAGTCAGTCAGAGTCAGGTTACATCTCACCCCGTGGACATAGTGTCCTCTGCAGCCAAATGCCTTTTCTCTCTCCCTGCCTCTCCCTACACATGGTGAAAAGCTTCTCAGCTCCCTGTCACATCTCCTATTTGCTGAATAGGTCCAAGTTGGGAAGATTCTGTGCTGACCTCAATCAAACCACATCCAGATGCCTCTGAATCATGGAGAATAAGCCACCTATCAGTCCTCACCTGTGAGAAGAAGCAGCTGTGGAGCAAAAACTCATCCGTCCAAATGGCACGGCTGAGGCCAGCTGTACGAGAGAGATCCTCCCCATTTTATGTGTTTGCACCTCTGTATGCTGGCTGGACATCTAGAAGGAGATAAAATGGACCTCAGCATTCAGGTCTGACCCAGCCCACCAGCATCTGATTCCAGCATGAACACCAAACCCTGTCTCCAGCACAGCATTGCTGCAAGATATTGCCCTCTAACGTCTCCTCTACTGTGAGCCTTTCTCCTTCTCTAAAGTGTGTATCTGGAAAGTCTGGCAGTCTACTAATAGGGTTATAACATACAAGAACATTCCATTAAATAAGATGGTGAAAAACCGACTTCCTTTTGGCAAAAAACATATACCAGAGAGTATAAAGTTCTCTGATGGGAGACAGCTGTCCCTGGTCAGCCTCCTGAGTGTATTTCCTCCACTTTTCCCCTGCCCTGCATCCAGTACATTTGTCACAAGGGACTGCAAGCAGTGGCAATAAGCAGGATGGGGAGCCATTCCACTGAAGCAGTTGTATCTAGCATCAGTATCTGAGCTGTTGCATTTAAGCATATCCCCCTTCCAAATCTTTTTTAAACTGCTACTGCAGCGAGGAAGGCAACTTCTCTGCTCAGTCCTGGGAAGTGTTATCCCAATGCTGCCTTTTTATGTAGCTTGGGGAGCAATCCAATAAGGGGAACATCTCAAGTAGGGTATGTAGACTCACCAAGACCCCCTGTACTGCTTATCAAAGCTGCCTTGCATCAGACAGGTGGGCAGTCTGCACTGAGCAGGGTGTTACTTTCAAACAAAAGCTTTATTCTTCCCTGTGCTGTCTTATCCTCCTGCAGGCAGGAGGGAAGCAGATCACCTGTGAGGCATTACAAAAGGTAGTCTTTATTGACAGTTCTCAGAAGAAGGGCTCCTTAAGGCTGGCTTGCAATGGTCACTGCCAGTGTGTTGGGCTTGGCTTTATTCTGAGCATGTAACAAAGGGAAAGGTGGCAAGGAGCTGTATTTAATGCCCCAAAGTGAACACCTTCATCTGGGTTTTTTTCAGGTTCACCCACTCCAGGAGACTAAGGACAGCTATAAACTGAAGAGTAGTCACTTGAGTCATCTATACCGCAATGGCCACCCACCACCCCCATCCCACCCCTGAGCCCCTGGGTGCTCAGTGCTATAAAAACACAGCAACTGGTGTCAGTTTGGTCCCTTTCCATTGTATGGTGAGCATGAAACAGGTCAGGTCACGATTCCCCTGCCTAGCTAAGGCATCTGATGTATCTGTTTGTCTCAAGTGACAAAATCTTGTCTCTAGTTCACAGAGGAAGAGTGGCAGGTAAGGGACACTGGATGATACCCTGCCCTAGTTCCTCCCAGGGCTATGGCAAGGCAGCCACCATTCCCTTGGGCCAGGGAACAACCACTTCTGGGAGTCATAAGGAGGGCTTAATGCCTAGGGTACAGGACTCATTAAAGGATGTAGAGAAAGAGCATTAACTGCTATGCCACCTGGCTCCTAGTGCCTTGGTGCGATGTGTCTCTTGAGTCCTTAACATCAAGATAGACCCTTCTTGCACCTGGAGGATGCTGTCCTTCAAGACCTGTGACCCTTGCTTAAGCTCCTTTGCCCTTCAAACTGTCTCATACAGGATCCCTTGCTCTTGTGCTCTGAAACACAGCTGGGAGCCTCATTTCTGAGAAATTACTTCTGCCTTCTCAGAGCAGCACAGCCCACCCCCATCAGCCTCAGAGGGTAGTAACACCTTGCCAATGTTATCAAAACACAAGCAGAGGCACAGGGATATGTAACATCAACCCAGGATGGTACTGTAGAAATTTCCATCCAGGATCCCTTCTCTGAAGAATTAAAGAAGGGAATACAACAAGGTAAATCAATCTGGTTTTATGGATAATAGGGCTTGTCAAACAAACTTGATTGTGCTCTGTGATGAGATTATAAATTTGGTTGATAAAGGGAACTGTCCAGATGTAATAGGCTTAGATCTTCGAAGGGCTTTGACTTAGTATGAAATGACATTTGGTTTTAAAAAATCTGTACTATATAGCATCAATAAAGCATGAACTAAACAGATTAGGAACTGCCTACCTGACAGACATCAAGCAGCGACCAGTCAGGCGAAACGAGCATTAAACAGGAAGGGCTCACGTGGCATGAGGAGCAGGACTATGCCCAGCACGGTTTGCTGCTTTCAGCTGTGTGCTGGGAGCTGATGCAGATCAAACTGGCAAGTGATGTAAATGCCAGCAGCTCAGCAGAGAGTCATGAGGATGAAGCTGCCATAGAAAGACACCTGTGTCACTGAGGGACTGGGGACTGCTCACACAGAGTCAGCTTGAATATGCAAAATTGTGTCTAGCATGGAGGAACACACACAACTGGGACTTTGCCCTGGAAAAAAAAAAAAGGTTACAATGACCATAGAACTGAATGTGACCTCCCAGAATGAGGATTTCAAAACCCAGCTGGACAAGTTCCTGTGTGACCTACTGTAGGTGGCCCTGCTCTGGCAGGGGGTTGGACTGGATGATCTTTCGAGGTCCCTTCCAGCACTTAAGATTCTGCAATTCTGTGATTTGGCAAAGAGACACAATCCTTGTCTACCAATAGACCACATCTGACAAGGAGACCAGTTCTAGGACACTATGCAGCCTTCTGGCATCCAGAGATCAAGAAAGCCAAAGACAGCAAGGGCAGATGCTGCCTAAACTATCGAGGGCCTGAAGGGCAGGGAGGGGAGCACATTAGCAGAGAGGCTTAGACAGCTTGAACTGCTGGGAGCTTTGTGGCAGGCCCTAACCCTCACCCTATGCATCTTCATGTTTTTTCTAAGCATTACCCTTGAGCTTCAAGGACAAAGAGTAATGGGATGAAGCTGGAACACAAAAAGTTCCATTTAAACATAAGAAAAGACTGTTTCACTGTTCAGGTGAGGGAGCCCTGGCACAGGCTGCCGAGGGAGGGTGTGGAGGCTCCTTCCTTGGAGGTCTTCAAGACCTGCTTGGACACGTCCCTGTGTGACCTGATCTAGGTTGACCTGCTTCTGCAGGGGGGGTGGGCTAGATGATCTCTAAAGGTCCTTTCCACCACTACTGTTCTATGATTCTGTGATTCAAGGATTCCTCTTGCTTCCTGATGGGCAGACAAGATAGTGAGCAAAGGCCGTGTCCATCCACAGCCTTTGCTCCTCTCGGCTGTCCCAGACCTGTGGCCGTGTGGAGTCTGCAGAGCAGACCCAGCCTCTCAGGCACCACTCCTTGCTGTCCGTAGGGGAAGATGTGCAGCCATCACTCAGAGTGTCTCAGTGATATTCAAGCCTCAGCAGTGCATTGTGCCACGTGGGCATGACCGAGAATAATGGTGTGTGCTCCCTCTCTCTAATTTGCAGCGTTGTAACCATTCTAATTTGCAATTTTCCCCAAATGACACACTTGCTCGTCAATTGTGTGCTACCAATTACAAGACAGGCAGTATATATTTTGAAGAAGTAGCATCAGCCTCTATTGGGATCATTAAAAGGTAGTGTTGTAATCTCACCCATGCATTTTAGGTGCTTAACAAACCAAAAAGGGCAGACTTTCCTTAAGAAAAGCAGCAAGAAGCTGCCAAATGTGGCTATTAACTGAGTGAAGCTTGCCAAGGTGAGTTTAGCAGTGCTATCTTGAGACTGCTAGACTGAGTTTTGTTGTTTCTTTGCTTTCGTTGCTTTTTTTAAAGGAAAATTAAACACAAACAAAAATTAAGATAAAAAAAGAAATCTGGTAAGGAAAGAGAATGAAAATAGCAACCTATAGCCCTCCACTAAGATAGCTAAAGTTCCTTGCTAAAAAAGCAGGCACGAAGGATGCACAACAGCATCACAAGCTTAGACCTGCCAAATCGTTAAGTGGCCCTTATGCCACTCCATCCTGCTGTCCAGCTTTTCAGCTTTACTTCTCCAATACACTCTTCATACCTGTGTGCCCTTCAGGAAGTGTTTTCCCTGCCTCGAGGCCATGAGGAGGATGGAAAAAGGACCTTCTTCCTGCAGGTAGCAGAACAAGCTGCAGGCCAGGCACGATGGTGTGTGCTTGGGTCATGTTCCAACACAGAGCCTTCCTGTTTTGTTAGTTTGGGATGTTGTTGCCCCTTTCTGCTAGATGAAAACTCAGCTGTGAGGATATATCCATCTTCCCACACACGGAGCAGCCTTCTCCTCTTTCCCAGCTGCTGCAGACATCAAGCTTTTAGGATCCTCACAGGTGAGGTGCATTTTCCACTCCATAGGACAGATCTCATGGATGCAATACACGGGCCCTGGACCCTTTCCCTGCCAGGAAAGATGACATAAGGGAAATCATGACCTCTGTGCAGACATCAAGCTGCAGACATCAAGCTTTTAGGGTCCTCACATGTGAGGTGCATTTTCCACTCCATAGGACAGACCTCATGGATGCAATACACCGCCCCTGGACCCTTTCCCTGCCAGGAAAGATGACATAAGGGAAATCATGACCTCTGTGCTCCTCTTTACTGAGGCAGGACACTTTATGGATTGGAAAGCTGGTTACCAGTGCATGTAAAAGCTCAGGATGACTTTTTCAGAGCAGCACCCAGCTGGAGCTTATCCCAACAAAGTCCAGTGTCATTCCTGCTGGGCCATCAAAAACCTGCAGGTCAGTGTGCTGGTAACACTACAGCTCTTCTCCTTTTGGGTTCAACAGTTGCAACACACACAGAGCAAACAAAGCCGAATGAGCTCTCCAGCAGCACAAGCAATTGCTGCTGCAAACTGACTCCAACAACCAAAACTACTCGGAGCAGCCCAAAGGAGGCTGAAATAAAACTAGTGCAAGTGAAAGGAAAAATGGGCACTATACAGCCAAATGTATTCTTCGAATGTTTGAGAATAGAAACAACAGAAAAGGTGAAAGAGCAGAGGAACTTTACTGCCAAGAAGACCATGCCCAAGTTATGGCAGCACAACCCGGACCAAAGCTCTTCGGGATGCTTTCTCATTTGGCCCATCCTCATCATCTATCTGTTTGGTACCAAGCTGTCTCCCATCCATATCTTTGTTTAATTTCCTCCTCCAGCACCCATGCCCACACAGCATTACTTATGCAGGCTGTGTTTTCCAGCAGAGACCAACAATTACTGTCTCAGGGAAGGCTCTATTGCAGTGAGATGTGTGGAAACACACTCACTCCACAGTAAGTACCAGGCATCACATCTTTGTTATAATCAAGCCTTCATTGTTGGTGAACAATGAACTCATCATGTTGGGGCACATGTAGAAAATGTCTCTCTGTTATGTAGGACATCAAGTAAGAGGCTTTCTTAAGAACGATTAGAAAGCTAACAGTCGCCTTACCCCTGTGTCCACGTGTCTCACAGGTTGGGGTGCAACTGGGTCTTCTTTAATCCAACCAAGGTGAGTGAAATTTGCCCCAGCACCCAAGGGCTGGAAGATTGAGGAGGGAATTTCACCAGGACTTGGAAGGTCACAGGGCTGTTCATCATGAGGTGTCTGGGTAGGAGATATCAGAAATTAAATCCTAAATCACACAGTGTGGAAAAGTTGTGTGTAGAGATGGTCAGGGTGTTTCTCCTGTGAATGGGTCAGCAAGGTTGAAGTGGCAGCTCTGTAGTGTGATATGGCAAGCTGTGCCTGCCTGCTTGTAACCAGTATAAATATACATACTTTTCAGGAAAGCAAACAGCTGTCCCTTGCACTTCTAAAACATTCAGGCACAGATCTTCCCTCAGAAACCTAAAATAAACTACGTGGTTCACATCACTGAAACTAGATGTTGTCCCCTACTTCCAAAATTCCGATCAAACATTCATCACAATGTTTACAGGGAAAACTTTGAATGTAACTATCATTGTAACCCATGTCTCTTCTAATTTTACTCATTTCTTGCTCAGTTTTAAATGTCAGTTTTAAGTTCTTCAGGGCCATATTGGAAGTAACGGGGGGAAAACCAGAGGAAAACTCTTTTTCTTCACTTAACTCAGCCATCTATATGTATGAAATCTATCATTCATGAAAGTTCTAAACTACTGTATGGTTTAATATACTTCATAGGCAGCAACAGTAGACTGTCCTGCAGGCTGGGATGGTGTTTTTTAACATCTAAAAGGAAAAGAACCTGAGAAGGGGATAAATACCTTTGAATTCCAATAGTCTTTTCATGTACACTCATCTTCCAAGTAGATCTCATTTATGAAACATGAATGAATGGACACATCCAAAAAACTGCACACTCCAGTTATCAAGATTGAGCGTGATTACTTGTGAAAAGACCCTACAAATCTTCCTCAGATGTTTGTTGGTCCATCAGCCTGAGAGTCAGCCTGAATATCCAATAAAAGTGATTTATAGGATGGTCATAGAAGCTAAAGCAAGCAGAGTGCTAATTAAGTGTCTTCAGCCGTCTGAACATCAGGTACAACTCAAAGTGACTGCACTGCAGGCTTTTTTTTTTCCCCCTGCAATGGCCTACCAACACCTCCTGAAAGCTCCAGATTCAGCCAATCTGAAAAATATATTTCTGCCTTTTGTGTTGTTCTTAGCCAGCTGTGGTGGCAAGGGCTGTGCAAAACTGCAGTGAGTATAAAACTGACTGATGCTTCACCTACAAGCACAAAACGGCTCCTGAGCCTTCACACATAGATTTCCCCTGCCAGAAACGAACAGGGTCTCTATGGGTCTGAATTGTTATTAATAATGTGGAGAAGTCTTGTTGTAGAGCATAAGGGCTCATTTGATGGTGATAAAGTCAGCGATGAAAGGAAGCACAAAGGCTTCTTAGCACAGTGTGAATGCTGAGCTTTAAATCACTAGAACAAATTAAATTCTAAGAGAAAAAAAAGCTATAAGGCACTTGGCCAGGGTGTCTGAGCTGGAAGGTTATTTACACAGTTTCTTTCTTTCAACAAGTAAGTTTTCGGAGTGAAGCTAAGGCAAATATTCCCTGGAGAAACTAATTTGCAGTAGATCTTGAACAGTAAAGAAAAAAGAAGGAAGGCAGAGAAGATCAGACCTGCCAGAGAGAGATAGCTTCATCCACATTTAAATTATTGAACCACTTTCTTCTGAACAAGCTCTCAGGGAAAATGTACAAAAGTTCAAACCATGAAATCCAGCTGTGAAGGATGCCTGCCTCTCATGCTGCACTCTACCCACAAGCAACATGCTGCATTACTGTATAGGAGCTGAAGATTCCATCCTGAGTTGATCAAAACTGGTATAGCCCTGTTAAAGTTCAGGGTAAGACCAGAGAAGCTTGAATTTGCTCAACAAAGCAGAACTGAATGAAAATGCTTTCTTAAAAAGGCATAAATTACCTTCCACAAACAGCACTTCCATCTTATGACCAAATCTGTATTTTGCTGGGGTTTGTGGCTTTTTTGAAGTCCCATGTTTTCAGGTCCACTAAGTTCAAGACAATAATTTTCTGATCCTTGAGTACCTAACTGCCATGGAGAATGAGCAACTTGAAAGTCTGATCTGAAGGGGTCAAAAAAAGAAGAAATATTAGAAATGTAAACCTCCAGATATGAGAACTGTTTAAGCTGACTTTACTACTTGAAGCTCAAGAGCTGTCCATCCTGACAAGCAGACAGACAAACGTTCTAGGACACCTGCATGGATAATCAAGGGTCTCCTGGCAAACCCTAAATGTAAAAAGAAAGTAAACAGAAGATAGCAGCTGGGACTGGTAGCCTGGTAGGAATATAGAGACACTGTCCAAGCATGCAGAGATGTGTTTAGGAAAGCCAAATACCACCTGGAATTGAACCTAGCAAGGGGTGTCAAAGGTACATAGCAAAAAGAAGATCAGGGGAAATGTGGATCTGTTGCTAAATGGGATGGGGATCTGGTGACACAGGACATGGAAAAGGGTGAGGGACTGACTCTTCACCCTTTACTAGTAAGATCAGCTTCAGAAATGCCAGACCCTGGAGACCAGGGGGAAAGCCTGAAGCAAGGAAGATGTACCTTTGGTGGAAGAGGATGAGGTCAGAGAATACTCCATCAAACTGGATGTACATAAGACCATGGGCCTTGATGAGATGCATCCATGGGTGCTAAGGGAGCTGGCTGGTGTCATTTTGTGCCCAATCTCAATAACCTTTGAACAATCATGGTGATTAAAAGAGGTTCCTGAGGACTGGAAGAAAACAAGAGTCAGTCTTATCTTCAAGGAAGGCAAAAAGAAGGATCTGGGGAACTACAGACAGGTCAGACATACCTCAGGGGTGCTTCAGGCACCAGACTGGTTAATCCCCTGTAGCCCGTGGAGAGGGCTTTGGTAGAGCAGTTATTCCCTCCACTCCATGAGGAGGACAATGCTGGAGCAGATATTCACACTGCAGCCCGCGAAAGACCACAACTGGAGCAGGTGGATATCCCCTGAAGGATCTGCGGCCTGTGGAGACTCCACGCTGGAGAAGGTTGTCCTGACAGGAACTGTGGCCCACAGAGGAGTTCACACTGGAGCAGACTTTTCCTGAGGGATCCCATGCAGGAGCAGTGGAAAAGTCTGAGGAAGAATGAGTGGCAGAGAGGACATGTCATGACAAATCCTCCGTTCTGAAGAGACAGGACACAGCAGCTAGGTGAGTAAGAAGGAGCAATACATTAATTTTTGCAGATTTGAGACTAATTTTGCCTGCAACAGTAACTGGTAAACAATTTCCCTGGCTTTGTCTTGACTCACAAGCTTTCTTATTCCTGGTTTGGGGTTTAGTTTTCCTGTTTTCTCCCTCATCCTGCTGGGGCTGGTAAGGAGTGAGTGGTTGAGTGGGAGTTAGACTGGCAGACAAGGCTAACCCACCATTGCTTAGATGATCCAAAAGAGCAAAACTACCATTCCATTCTTCACTTTAGAAAGAAAAAGCAATATGATACGAACACAGTCTTAAATAGGACCACTTGCAGGCAGCCTTTGAGGAACAAAAAAGCAGGGGCAAACAAACACTCTCTTCTCAGGAAAAGAAGAAAGACCAAGGGCTGGAGCCGGACCTAGTACGTGTGCATACGGCAGAGTGGCTCTGGATTGGAATGATCCATGTTGAAGAGGAGGGAGAACAATGTAGATCTCAATAGTCTCATCTGTTTCAGTGATTGAGACAGCATTGGTTCAGGTCACCCAGCATTGAGCACCTTGTATCAGTTGGGGTGGGACAAGGCTCCACTACGTGAGTTTGGGTTTTAAATGAACCTTTACCGTTTTGCTAAGGCACTTTAAAAAAAAAAAAAAAGATAAGCTGAAACTACTTGAAATGTCAAGCCAGTTGCTTCACTGAATCCAGCAAATACAACTGCCAGTTTCAGAATGAAACAAAACCATACAAACATGTTAAATATAACGACACAGTCTGAGATGACTCACATTCATTGAATTTTAGAACAATTTAGGTTGGAAGGGACCTCCAGAGGTCAGCTAGCCCATCCATCTGCTCAAAATATGTCTAGTCAGATCAAAGGATGCTTGTCAACTCCTCATGCATATGCATTAGAGTCTATGTTCTCTGAAGCCCTTTCCACCCTTGAATTTCTAACTTCATTACCAAGGGGAAGACAGATACTACCCCTATTATCTACAAGAGGAAACTGAGGAAATTTGCAAGAAATGTGGTTTGTCTGATCAAGATGTAAACTAAACCCCATGTTTCTATTTGTCATCTTAATGTCAGGCTGTTCTGGATCAGCCTTCCAAGATAAGATGGAGCTCACCATGGAGTGGACACAATGACACTGGAGATGCTCACCACTCCTAACACCTTCTGCGTGCCCATTTTTGGGACACAATGTGCCACCCAATACAAAGCCAAATACTCTTAGTGACCAGAGAAAGGAGAAGAAAACCCAGTCGTGAGGCTTTTATTTGACCAGAGTACCTCTCCTAGGTGCTGTTAACCACTATGTGGGATCCTAGAGCATAATGGAATGAGACTGCTGTGATCACATGCAGCAATTCAATTTCCATCTGCTCCAGAAGAAACCAAGGTCATTAACTAGTGTTGTCAAGGTTGTTAATGAGCTATTTACTTTGGTTGGTAATATGCCAGTCCATCTCAAAGACAGAAGGCATAATGAATGGATCAAGACAGGGAAAACAATGACCCAGATATTTCACTTTTCTAATAGTCAGTGTCTTGCAAACCACGACAGAAACAGAAGATAAAGGAGAGCAAAGAGCTCTTTATTTCACAGAATTAGTTTCTAGCAAAAACTTTGGTCACCCTCAGATGAAATTTTGACTACAGAAAAGAATAAATAAATTATTTTAAAAAAAAAAGAAAACCCTGCTGCTAAAATTTCAGGCAAAATGCTTCCTGTCCAGTCATAGTGAATACCAGATAGGAACAAAGCAGTGCTTTTAGACTGTAACATATCCTGTGTCTATGTTTCCAGACAGAGGTTAAAGAAAGCACGGTTCAAAAAATGAGCAAAAAAGCTCATCAGAGTTCTGGAAGAGATGCCTTATAAAGAAAGATGTATTCCAAAGCTCTTGCCTGTATTAAATTATTTCAATGTGGGTTATAAAAGTTGCTAAGGATGAAATCTTCCATCTCCAGAAAATAAAAAAACCCAAAAGGCAAACAGGGCATTTAACTGAAAGCTGAGCCTATCTAACAGTGAGGTAAATCAATCACTCAGTAGCTTTCCTTAGGGCATGATAGAATCACCATCAGCTGAGGTCTACAGCCAGCTGGCTAAAGGATGCCTCCTTAACTAAACCAGGAGCTATGGGCTAGATATAGAAGTTGCTGGGTAAAGTTTCAAGGCTTGAAGCACTATAGAAAGGCAGGATACATATTCATAATGACCCCATCCAGCCTTAAGATGTATGAATAATGCAGTTACTTCTGCTTTCATTCTGGCAGCAGCCATTGTCTTGGATCCAAGTCTCCAGCACTCCAGAGTACACTGGATCTAAGCTAAGCGAAGATACCAGCTGAGGATACAGATTACAAGATGGAAATGTACAGAAATGAAACAAATCATCAGCTTCCCAAGCTCAGCAGTATTCATCTGACTCTCCTGCTCTGAGTCTGCTGAGAACACATGCACTTTTATGGCTGTAATTACGTGGCCATGTTCATCGCTTCACTGCCTAGCCCAAGGTTTATAGAGTAACACAAAGTTTTCGGTTGTTAATTCTGGCTGTTACTTACTGCTTTCATTTCATCTTATCACAATCACAACCCATGTTTGTATTTACTACATGCTTTATGAGAGTTTCACAGTACTTACTTAGGCACAGTTTCAATCTGGCAGCATTGCAAGCAAACCATTGTCCTTCTCGCTTGGTAGGCTCCTTCACCTCAAAGACAGGCTTGGAACTGCAAACTGAGGAGATCAGTTCAGATTCCCATTCCTCAGGCCAGCCTTGCCAGGCAAGCAAAGGCAATTCACCTTCTTTCGCAAATTCCAGTGTCTCTGGCAATTCCTTTGGATCCAATACAGGGACCATTTCCTTTCACCTAGCAGTTTTACAAGGTGATCTTCAAGGTATCCAGTACTGCTCCATCATTGCTCTGTAAATGGACACTTATCTTTTAATATCATGTGGTGATTGTACTGCAAACAAGCATTACTCTTACATTATCAGCTGCCTCTGATTTATCACCACATTTATTGCAGATCTATAATGGGCTCAGATTTATGCTTTCATTTATTTTTATGTCTTAAAGAGGCCAGCACAGGTTTCATTTTACTCCTTTCCTGCTCTTCAAGTGCAAGGCACTATGCTGCCTTCCATCCAGAACTCTCTTCCAAGCAATCAAAATCTCTCTTGCTAAACAGAGAGAAACACAGCAACCAAGTCTCCCAAAGAAAAACTTGACTTCACTAACTACAGTACATGCAACAGATAACAGAGCAAATACACTTTGGTCAAGGGACCTAAAAAAGGAATAAAGGGAGTCAAAAAAGGAAAACTCCCAGCCACCACCACCCTACAGGCTAATGCACCAAAGATCAGATTTGGGAGCCTTCTTAGGAAACCATACTCTCAATAGTATTAATACCTCAAAATCAGCAGTTATTTCTTCACACAGAAGTCTCGACACCTCTAAATGTGACAACAGTAATGTGACAGTATTGAGTCAGGTGGAATTTTCCTAGCACATCTTCCATCATCATCTCACACAGCTCCTAGGCATGAATTGCACTGGGAACCTCTGCTTGTTCTGATTTCCCCACAGTCTCACCTGAAACCTGATTTCAGTTAGGAATACAAAAGAAAGCATAAAGCAAGAGAGACACGAGCCCCTTCCTGGATGAAGCAGAGTGCTGCCAGGAAAGGAATATCTTCGTGCTGCATCTAATAACACTGTGAAATACCAATTCAGGGAGAGGCTGCAAAGTTATCCATCTCACACTGCTATAGCACAACTGACTACCCTTGGTAAGCATAGGCTACGGTTAGTGGACTCCTCTTTATTACAGTCCTGGAAATTTGTCTTCATTGCACTTCCAAAACTGAGAATACCTTGCTTTGAGTTTCTCCTCTGGCTTTAAACATTTTAGCATCTATTTTCAAGCACAGTTTGCTCCCTCTTTCCCGAGGGATTTCTCACTTGAGAAACATTCTGCTCCCTCCATCGGCTGAATCTTTTTTTCATTAGCATCCATAATTTCTCTCATTTGCTAGATGGATTCAGAGTCAAAGGCCTCACTGCCTGCTAGAGAATGGAACACAATTGGAAGGGGTTTTTTTGAGAGGCACTAGGGCAGCAGCAGTAGGGCCCTGATTCAGCCCGGGATCCTGCTTGTCTTATGTGCTGAACACACTGCCTGCTTGTACTGTTGAACAGTGATTCTGAACACTGCTGAGCTCCCAAGTCACATGCAGATTTGTGTGCTGAACGTGGAGAGAAGACAGCAATGTGTTTTGCCCATTCCTGGGCAGCAGAAGAAAGGCTGCAGCAAGAAATGTCCTGATTTGTGCTGGGCAACACCACATCACAAAGGCCGCTTTTAGCATAGAAAGCACCTGCAAATTCAATACTATTTTGCATGGCTATGCTCTAGGACCTATGAGCATTGCAATGAAACCAAGTATATTCTTGCACAACAAAGCTCACTTCTGCTGCAGGTTCAGTGGTAATACCCAACTCTGAAAGGCAGTTTGGAAAATGCATTTATATAGGATCTCAGATTGGTCCCAGACAGGTCACACCTCACTCTAACAAAACCAATACATTTAAAACACACGAAATCTCCTTGCCACTACAAGGGACCACCAGGCCATTGCCACATCTACCATGCCCTACTTGGTTCATACCATCCACTGTCACTCAAATTGGTACAATTAGCCCCAGCTGGACACTATGGGCCCGAATAATAAGGACAACCCTTCTGCTTCAGCTGGCAGTCGCCCAGGACATCCACAACCCCATGGCCACAGGTCTTTTGCCTGGTATCCATTAGTTAGCAGCTGGCCTGCACTCCTGGAGCATGGGGTATTTATAAGTCTGAGAAGGGAAGACTTCAGTGGCCTGTCATTTTATACATCTGGGGCTTTGTAAAATTCTAGGCTGAAGGCTGATTGCCTCCAATCACCCTAGACATCTATTATTGGTCCATAAAAACACACAGTGCACTGCCCCGGAGTTGCTAATAGCAGCTCAATTACGAAGGAATTTGCACTGGAAGCAGAGAATCAGTCTCATTCTTATGTGTGCCTCCACCCCAAAATTAAAGCACTTACTCGTGGAGCCCTGAATTCATTTTCTGAGGCAGTCTATTCATTGGCATGTTAGGAAAAGATTGAGAAGTGTCCTCTTTTGGGTCTTTCACTCGAGCAAAGCATTCCCTTCCTCTTGCTTAAAGAAAGCTGGGATCTGGGGAGCTGTCACTTGAATCGGAATGCTTTTGAAGTGCAACAGATGACACAGGGCATTTTGTCTACTCACTGACCTGTAGAGTTCCAGCTGTAATGCCCTGGGTGGAGGAAGCACATAACCAAGCTTATAATCTTTGCAGCTGCTGTGAAAGACCACTGTGAGACACAACTAGTTGCACCCAGTGTGATTTCTGTTCTTTATCAACACAGCTGGGGCTGGTGATAGAAAGAGGTATGGGGAGCAGGCAGGAGGCAATCACAGGGCACAAGAAGAAAAAATAGATTAAAAAACTACTGTGGCAAGGAAGAAGAAAACAGTGGGAATGAAGAGTAGGACAGAGAAGATTCTCCTGGGGGCACAGCAATGTAATACCCTTTTTTGAGTGGATATCCATGAGGTCCATTGAGCGGCTGCCTCTGCAGTCTCTCTCCACTGAAGCACCAAGATCCAGGCAAGGTATTATTTCCATAGCCTCCCCCCCATAAAAAGAAATCCAAAAGTTTATAACAAACTAGTGTATTCTCAGTTGTGATAACACAACTGCCATGTGCCATTTCTGCTCATGTCTCTTTTTTAATAGAGGGAAGCAACGATCCATGGCCAATTCAATAGCTAACGGATTTGGAGCAATTCTGACAATAGCTGCAAAAAATCCTCCACATTTCACGTTTTCATCAGTATACAAGTACTTCAGATACTTTCAGAAAACCCTTTCTCACCTTGTTTGATTTCCTGCTTCTAAACAGAGCTTGGATTACTTAAATAGCACAGAAAAAGTATTAAACACTACCACCTTTGGTCAGCTGAACTGAGCCATCACTGGCCCTGTTTTGAGGTGATGGGAGTCCCCAGATAGCCTGGAGGGGGAGTGAAGAGGCATATACACCTAACAGCATGCATAACAAAGTGGTGGGATTTTATAAACACTTGCATGGCATATTGCAGCAGACACACACGAGCTGGGCTTTAACAAGAAAGGATGTCGAAGCATATCCTTTCAACTACTTTCAGTGCTCCCTGCTGCACAAAACAAAGAGCAGAGGCATGGCACCCATGCAGGGCACATTAGTTTTACTCAAAGCAGTGCTGCTGTTGGTCCATTGGGCTCTCCTGCAGTGTCAATTGATGGTGCAATGGACAAGGTCTCTGTGCAGTATCCTGGTCTGCAGCCTAGGAAATTTAACCTGTCTCTCAACACTCCTGCATTTTCACTCCTCCCCAGCCCTGAAAAATGGGTACCTTCACATCTGGTTGTCTATATAAGCTGCCAGCTCCCTCATCTGCTTGAGAAATCATTAGCACAGTTCTTTCTTATTTCTATTTTGGGGGAGATTTTTGCTCAGTTCCCCCCCTCGCCTTTCTTTTCCTGTGGTTTGGTATTTATTTGTTGCAATGTGTTTTGCACATTGCATGAGCAAGCCCAGACAATTGTTGTGGCAAGCCATGGCAGAGCTGGAAAAGAATTGCCCCTTGCACAGGAACACTCTCGCAAGTACCTATTTTACAGTGACTGCTATTTTTATGAGCATAGCTATGTTCTGGAAAAGCACAAGGCTTCCCTGGTTTGATGAGACATTTGGAGGTGCTGAGTTTACTAACACAGGTTAAAAGGAGGCTAGGTTTTGGTGAGACTACATCCTTCCCTGAAACAAAAACAGGGGATAATACAATACAACCCTGTTTACAGAAACCAGACAAAACCCAAATCAGGAGCCAAGAAACAGGATGACATCGGTGACAAGAGTAAAACCTCCTACTACTGTTCTCAATGTGCAGAACCCAGAAAGGCAAAGGGTTTGCCTGGGACATGGCCATTTCCCAGCACTCCCATTATGTCAGGTTGTTCTTCAGAACTTGTCAGCTACAGGAGAGAGCATGGGAAGTGCAGTATTGTGCAGGGTTGCCCAGAGCCTTCATCTTTGTAATACTCAGAGCCTTCCATTTGCAATCCTGCAGCCAGCTTTTTTTCTCACAGATCTGGAGCCTCTCACCAAAAGTCACAGTAAGGCTGTCCAGAGCTTCTGGGGCAGGATTTTCTGCCTGATTTTTCTATGCTGTCATTCCAACGGTTTTGGTTTTCTGTGCTCCAATGTTATGGCAGGTTCCTCCTCAGAAGCAATTGCCACAGGTGTGAGTATTACCTCCTCTGCCTTCCTTTTATTTACCCTTTATTTTGTGGCATTTCATTTTCAAGTAAAATTAAGGCTTGTTTCCAAAAAACAAGGGGGGGAAGGGGGTCAGTAGCCAGAGGCAGAGGAGGGACACAGCACCCAGGGCTGGAGGAAAGGCAGGGAGCAGGATGAGCATGTGGAGGACTGCAGTGCATGGCTTGGCTGTTGTTGCTAAAACACTCTGTTTAGCACTTGGCCATCAGGAAAGTGTCAGTGTCCATTGACCTTCACAGGCTAATTCCCTGCCACCAGCCAACAAGAGAATTAAAATTCAGCAGTAGATCTCAGTATTGGCTTGCTTTATTTTTCACTGTATGAACAGCCTTTCAACAGCCTGTGAGAGACTGACAAAGCCTCACTGTTTTCCGAGGGGCAGCATGGAGGCAGCAGAGGGAAATCAGAGAAAACACTATGATAAGCTAGTAATGACCAAAGAGAGCAGGGGATGGAAAGGAATTGCTCATGGTCCTGGACATCACCTCACCTGATATCCAGGCCATTTTGTGCCAAGCCCAGAGGAGCCAAAAGCAAAGGGAGGCTGAAACCCATATCAACAGACAGATGCATTCCCAGTTCACCCAAGGTCTAAGAAAGCATCCTGCTTTGCTGAGACCACAGCTGCCCGGAGCACTTCTAGGAAAATGTGAGCCCTAATTTGCCTTGGAGACAGCAAGGAACAACACTAATAGTGAGGAGGATGCTCCAATCCTCCAGCTCCTCCAATGGATCCAAAGCACTGCAGGATGATTGGTGGAACACAGCACTTGGGATAAAGCAAGACAGCTCACCAGGCAAAAGGGAAACACTGATGGGTTGTGCACAGGGATGGAAGCCTACCCACCTTATCTGCTAGGAGCCACTGCTTGAAGAGGACAAAGGGTTTACATCTTCTACTCCTCCTCCTCTTCCTCCCCTCCCTACCTGCAAAATCTTGCCCCAGGTACTGTCTGATTAAACACTGCATACCACAGTATTTAAGACACTGTTGTGATGAGAGGCTAACTTCTTTCAGAAGCAATACCTGACAAAAACAAGTACACAGAGACACTTAGAGCTCCTGGAGGAGGCATGTAAATTGGTGAGGAAGAGCCTCTGACAAGTAAAAATCAGTGACAAAGTCCATTTTGAAAGGCAACCCCACAGAGAACCATGGTTTTCTTCACAGGATTCTCTCTGTTGGCCTAAAACACACTCAGATATAGTTTTTACTGTTGACAAGAAAATCTAAATCAACAAGGTCCCTTTGCTTATGATCTGTTGTCTGTAACTAGCTGGAAATGATGGAGGGAAAAAAAAGGGTACATATACCACTTCTTGTTGACTCTGTGTGCTTTATAGTGACAGTACTTTAGAAAAAAAAATAACATAATAATCTTTTATGTACCAAATGCTTCAAGGTGAACCAACTAAACAAGCTGCAAGGATTGCTGCCGGATTTATGTTCCAAAATCCTTGAGGTGGTTGCCAGGTCCGAAGGATTAATTCTTTCCCTGATGTCAGGACAGGTCTATTTCCTTCTGTGTGACCCACAAAGACAAAGGAAAGATGAAGAAGGGACAAGCTCTGCTCAGGACAGGATGAAGATAGGAAGCTTATATGGAGAAAAGGAGGGTAAGAGGGCAGATTATCTCCCCTTTTTGTTGTGGGTATCTTCTGAAAATCACAATGTGTAAGGGTCTACTACCCACCATGAACAGCATGAGTAACTCCAGCAGATTTCAGTTCTGCTTTCTTGCAGAGGAGTAATTGCAGGAGACCAGCTCCTCAGGAAAAGAGAATCCCAGCTCCACTTTTCCTCACCACAAGTGAAGAAAATGCATTAGACTATTTAAATCATAAGCTTTCCTTGGATGATGACTGTCCCATCCTGAGTATGCACAGCACTTATCACCCAGCTTCTAATTGCTAGTTTTGATTTGGGTCCAATAGAAACAGTTTTGGGGGGGAAAAAAGAGTATTGAGGAGATAGTCACATTAAATTAGTTAGGTCAGCCTCTGAAATGGGGATGTAGCTCCCTCAGCATGGGTAATCTCTCCTCCCTGAGCCCTCCCCCCTCTCTCTTCTCTCTTTAACAGTTTTATTTTGTGGAGATACAAGCCTTTTTTGGTTTTTTTTTTTTCCTGCTGAGTGCTGGGTTAACAAATGCAGGAGGCATATATTAACAGTATTCTTTGGAGACCACCTACAGCAGTGGGATGAACAATGGGCCCCGAACCATTGCTAATTTATAGCCCAGAAATATAGTGTACGAGTATTTTTCAAATGTAAAACCATTAGTCACACTTAATAGTTTATTTGAACTAAAACCATATTATTATCCCCTCATTATTTTACCTGGTATATTTTAGACCACTTATCTCAGGGGTTGCCATAGCTACCTGCTGAGTGCCTTTGACTGGAGTGTTTGCAGTAATCAAAGTTAAAGACTTTTCATAAAAAAAGAAGTATGCTCTGACTAAAGAGGAACCTGAGCAAAAAAGATTGTCCATAATTGTGTTCTTTCACTCAGTGCTGCAGCTGTTGGCTGAGTGGTAGCTTGGTCTCCTCATTGGTCTCTGAGGAGGTACCCCTAAGATACAGTCCTCGAGCTCCACCATAAAATCATGTGAATATCAAAGTTTGGATGGGCCTCTGGAAGTCTCTAATCTAACCTCCATCTCAAGGAGAGTCCAGCAAGGATCATGGGCTTGTGCAGACAGGTGTTGCAGATCACCAAGAACAGAGAGGATGTAAAAAGGCACCGGAGCCAGGAGCTTCTCAGTGGTGCCCCATGACAGGACAAGACACAATGGGCACAAACTGAAATACAGAAGATTACATTTGAACATCGGGAAACACTTTTTCACCATGAGGGTGACCAAGCCCTGGCACAGGTTGCCCTGAGGTTGTGGAGTCTCCATCCTTGAGGCAATTCAAAAGTCACCTGAACATGGTCCTACACAACTGGTTCTAGATGATCCTGATGTACTTAATAGAATGTAATTTTCCTTTAAGCAGAGACAAGGAGTCAAGCATTTAGGGGAATAGGCTCTGGCAGGTAGAAGAGGTTAATGCCTAGACGATAGTGATGCTGTTTAAGCTAGGATGGCCACTGATCAGCAGTTTCAGGGTATGAGCCTGATTACTTTGTATGCATGTATTGGCAACAACTGTATTATTAAAGAAGAACTAGAGACTGATAAGGGTGTGCTGGGTGTGCTAGCTTTGTGGAACATAATAAAGCCCAAATAAACCT
Source organism: Colius striatus (assembly GCF_028858725.1). Lineage (NCBI taxonomy): Eukaryota > Metazoa > Chordata > Aves > Coliiformes > Coliidae > Colius > Colius striatus. The sequence continues at coordinate 65,400,561 of NC_084760.1, read as the reverse complement.
CAGCACAAAATAAAGCCATATCTCCACAGGCACAACTCTGCTTTTCAAATAACTCTACTTAAGCAAAGGGTTTGGATGGCTCCAGAGGTCCCTTCCAACTTCAACCTTTCTGAAATTCTGTGAGACTTCTTGGAAGCCAACAAGACTATCACAGAATCACAGAATCTTAAGGGTTGAAGGGACCTCAAAAGATCATCCAGTCCAACTCCCCTGCCAGAGCAGGGCCACCTACAGTAGGTCACACAGGGACTCATCCAGGTGGGTTTGGAATGTCCCCAGAGAAGGAGACTCCACAACCCATCTGGGCAGCCTGTTCCAGTGCTTCCTCACCTGAACAGGGAAGAAGTTTCTCCTTATGTTTCTTTGGAACCTCTTCTGTTCCAGCTTGTACCCATTGCCCCTTGTCCTGTCACTGGACATCACTGAGAACAGCCTGGCTCCATCCTCCTGACACCCACCCTTTATGGATTTGTAAACATTAACGAGGTCACCCCTCAGTCTCCTCTTCTCCAAGCTGAAGAGCCCCAGCTCCCTCAGCTTTTCATGAGAAGGGACGTGCTCTGCTCTCTTCATTATCTTTGTGGCCCCGTGCCGAACTCTCTCCAGCAGCTCCCTGTCCTTCTTGAACTGAGGGGCCCAGAACTGGCCACAATATTCCAGATGTGGTCTCCCGAGGGCAGAGTAGAGGGGAAGGAGAGCCTATGTGAAGCTCTGCTCTGCTTTCTGAATGGAAACAAAGAAAACCTCATAGACATCTGATTTCTAGAAACACCTGCAGAGCAGCCTACGCCCTCCAGACCACAAACACAAGGACACAGTGCAGGGCAATTCCCAGCAAGACCCTTTCCAAGCATCATGCTCCTGTCCTGCAGTGCTAGATCTGAGTGTCTGGGAATCTTTGCCTTCCTCCAGGGAGACTTTTATTGTGAATGGACCTCCACCATCATCAGGTTAGCACTTCTCTGTGCTGACTTATCTGCTCAACCCAATCCCTCCTAGCACCAAAACTGCCCACCCAAGATGCTCCACTATGGATGACTCTGCGATGCAACGACAGGCTGTTTCATGGGATTTTAAGGGGCACAGAAAAAAGCACTGTGAATCACGACTCCTGGGCTTGGTCTTTGCTGCTAGAGGACTTGTTTTGGTGGCTAAAGCAGGAGTGAGGAAGGCTGTCTCTCCCAAACCCTCCTGTGTCAGGGATCAGCAAGGGTGGCTGCATCCTGAGCAAAGACGAGCAGGGGTTGTGCAAGATTACTGAGTTACCTCTGAGCAGAGGCAATGGCCTCACCAACAAGGACACAGTCCTACAGCAGGTAGGACAGGTTCAATGAGACTTTCAGCTTAAAAGCCAAATGCAATCAAAGGCAGAGGGAGGCCCCACTGAGCTTCTCAGCAGCACCTCCTCCAACAGCTTTCTTCAAAGCTGAATACCTGCACCATACCTGAGTTGACTCTGAAGCAGTCAGCCAAACCCTCAGGAAGAGGGGGATGCACTCAAGCTTTGCCATGGCACATCTGGATGACACAAAGTAGGTCCCAGCACTTCTCTGTTCCTCTGCCCCCACATCTGGGCAGCAGAGTGGACACATCCCTGGGCTCTGACCAGATAGCAAACACCTTAGGGCACAGAGAGCAATTGCTCTTTGAGGCAAGGACTTCTGCTGGTGTCTTGCCAGCTGAAACCAGTACCCTTCTCCAGGCTTGGAGGAGAAAGGCAGAAATTCCCAGCAACCACCGTCTCTTGCTGCCTTCCCCAGCCCCTTGGAGTATTGGCTAGACCATAGTGCAGCCCAGGGGATGTGTACCACTTGCTTTGCTAAAGTGCTCTCCCCTCCTTCTTGCTTCAGCTGCTCCTGCCCTGAGCATTCCCTATGCAATGTGAGCAGAGCCCCTTCTCCTCGATAGCTCTCTATGCAGCACATTGCTCGTGCTGGGAAGTGCTGGATCCTGGTATCACAATTAAGGAACCTGCAGATAGCAATAATTGACCCTGTGGTCCCCAAGGCTGGGAGAAGTGAGGCACCTCAGGCCTTCGGTGTTTCAGGATACCTCAGCATGAATCTAAAAACATTTACTTATGCAAAGAAGTGAGAGGAAGAAACTCAATACTTTTGGAAAGAAACCAGTTTTAATCAGAGCTAGCAGGCACTACTGGAATCATCCAAATGAACTGCAAGCAATTATGCAATTAAAGTGAAGGTCACTAGAAGTACACACCGAGCAGCCATCCTGACAGAGCATTTAAGTACAGAAGAGCTGGATACTGCAATTAAAACAGTTTGCATGAGCACAGCTCTGTTGGATTAGGGACTGACTAAACCCTACATGAACAAATCAACAAGGCAACAGGATTCACACTGGTCGTACTTGGAAGACAGTCTCCTTCCCCGCTGTGGCTAACGGTAGCTCTAGGATTTAGTGGATTTGAGTGCAGTCAGCTTCTCTCCCCTCTACACCACCCCTACCCCCACATCCTCAACTCCTGCACAATTGGAACATCATTTCTTGAAACCTGCCAGTGCAAAAGGGATTTATTCCTTCAGGGTTAACTAGTCCTATTCTACCATACAGAAGAGAAAGGCCTTTCAAAAAAAGGACAGATTAAGGTGTGGGATGCAGATGTTAAAAAAGATCTTTTATTTCCAGTTTCACAGCTGACACCACTCCCCTGTTTGACCAGAGCATATTTTCCCCTTTGACATCAGGAGTGGGTAAATCCCTGGGATAACATGTATAAAAACATGCAGAATGAAAACTCTGTGAAATGACAGTCACTGTCTTCTGGAACTGCTCTAATGTGGGCCCGGTGACTCCTAGATCCAGGAGCAAAAGAAACCACCATCCTTTACAAACTGTCTTCATCCTGCCCTGTCAAGACCTGCCTAAACACCCTTCTTCACCCAATGACTGTGACAAAGGGCAGTTGGACACTCCAGCTCCTGGTTTTGCTCCAGCCACCCTGCCAGGAGCTGCAATATACTCCACGGTAGCACCATGGCACCCAAGGACAGGCAGGAAATAATAATGTCAACACTTTTATCATTTGCTTTTAAAAAATGGTTGCTTTACCCTACAAAGGTCCAGTTTCCCCATCATAGGTCATCAGAGGAAGCATTAATCAGGAATCAGGATGCTGTTCTGCTAGAGACCACATGTAGGCACCCCAAAACAAAATGCACAACTTGCCATAATTCCCCTCGGACAAATACAACTGATACCCTCAGCAAGACTTCCACAGACAGTGCCTGGATCCATTCAACTAGCAAGATGTGGGGCTGGATTCTGCCCTTTCCTGTTTAAACCAGCTTGCACTTGTGAGAACAGACATGTTACCAACGTGCCTCTGAAATTCTCCTGCAGAAGCTGCAGAGAGCTGCTGTTTCCAGCATATAAACCATACCACTCCTCTCTCTGCACATCCTCACTGCCATGGAGGGAGCCAGCAGTACCTCCTTATCTGTAGAACCCCACTGCAAGAAAAAAACCCTTCACTGCTGGCTGGCTCCTTTCCCTTCCGTGGTAAGGGGATATAAAGCAGTCAATGACACAGGGTTTGAATTGGGTATGTAGGTGAGGCCGTGCCTGCTAGCTCTGCCTATAGCACTGTCAGGGCAGCTGATGTCCTGGCACAGGTAAGGTAAGGCATTATGCACTTCTCTTCAGGAATCCCAAGATGCATTTTGGATTTTTGGAGCAAGAAAACAGAGGTCTCAGCTGGCCCCTGTAGAGGAAATGTGTCTGCAAGGAGTCAGGACATCCAGTACCAGACAAATCTGTACATCTAGAAACTCAGTCTCAGAGGTTGAAGAGGCTCTACTCATCAGTGTGATGCACTCGAGGAACCTCTCTCGTTGTTATTCATACATGTTAGCTTATCCATACATGTTAGCTGACCTACATCTGAATGTAACATAGAGCCCACACTCCTAGAGGAGTGCAAGAACCCTTTGTATGCCCCCAAACATCCCAGGCACCACAGAGAAGTGAAACCTTCAGGGCTAGCTAATGTTGATAAGCATTCCTGCATAGGGTTCACCTTAGGGAGCCCTGGCCACTACAGAGGAGAAAGCAGGCTCGAGAAATATACACTTATCCAGCTAAGGAGACATTAAAAGTTCCCTTTATTTTACCAGACTAAAAACTTCATGTACACAGAAGCCAGTTGGCAATGTGGGCAAGCAAGAAACAGTGGCTCCTTTAGGGGAGAGAAACCAGCTTCAAATACCCAACAAGTCCATTGCAGAGAACTGGACACAGGACCACACAGTGCTACCTCACTCTCCCTTTTTCAGGAACTTGTATAGACAGGGACCATTTGTTCTTTATGTCCATTCAGCCATTTGGAACTAAAAAAAAACCCACCAAAACAAAAACACCTCAACAAAAACAAAACCCACCAAAACCAACCCACTTCTACAGATTGTGTGGCTATGGGGCCTGGCACATTAATAAGTCAGAAAACATTTTTTGCTTTAAAATTCTGGAGCACATTTATCTCCCTTCCATGTAACTTAATGTACCAGGAGCAAACAAGCTCCTGAAAGTCAACCCCTCTGTGTAGAATTTTGCATCCCCAGCCACTTCTCCAGAACTGCAATCCCCTGCCATCCTGGTCTAGACTGCCTGAAATTCCACTTTTCTCAGGCTTTTTAAATAAAGTGCTTTAAAATCAGTCTGAAGCACACTACAGTGAATTACTCCTTGAACTGAGCTTTTTAGGAAAGCTAAATGCCAGCCTTTCCCAGTGCCCGGTCCAGCACAGACTTTAGAAAGAGTTATTGCCTCCTGATTTTACCAATGTAAAAAGCTAATAATCCTCATTAGGGTTAACCCCTGCCATGTTGTCAGACAGACTGTATGAGGGATTGTCCCATTGAGGAAACCCTGGCACCTTGCCCAGGTCTCACAGAGATCTATGCCCAAGGTATATGTTGGTCCAAACAGCTGGACACAGTCTGTCACGCCGGCTGCAGAACAAGTGCAAGCCAAGCACACAGCTTCAGTGCTCTCCTGCACCTCCTGGACCTGGATGCCCAAGGCATAAGCAGTCAAAGACCCAACTCTGCACACTTACAGATTCACTGAAAGTACCCACAGAGCTGTTTCTTTAATTTGAAGCCTGTTTGCAAAAATCTTGACCACTCCTTGCACAGAGACTAAGAGGAATCATCTATGGGTCTTTCTACTCCAGATTTTCCCAAAGAGCCCAGGACTGGACACTCATGAGTTTGTCCTCTGCAGTCATGTCTAGACTTGCAAAACATCGGTGACACACTAACTTCAACGGTGACCAACTTACTGGAAAGCTCAGCTCATGCCCTTCAAGACAAAGGAACTTGTCCTTTTACCTTCTATTAGGTCTCATTGAACAGGCAACAAATAAAAGCTCTTGCCGAGCCTGTCAACATGCACCACAGGTCAAGCGAGGTTCCTCTCACCCTGTACTCTGCCCTGGTGAGGCCTCATCTGAAGTCCTGTGTCCAGTTCTGGGCTCCTCAGCTCAAGGAGGACAGAGAACTTTTGGAGAGAGTCCAGTGCAGGGCCACCAAGATGATCAGGGGACTGGAGCATCTTCCTTATGAGGAAAGGCTGTGGGACCTGGGGCTGTGTAGTCTAGAGAAGAGTGAGGGAGGACCTCACTCAAACACAAGTATTTAAAAGGTTTTTTCTGTTGTCTCAAGTAACAGGACAAGGGGTAATGGACATATGCTGGAACATCAAAAAGTTCCGCTTAAACACAAGGAAAAGCTGCTCTGGTGTTGAGGTGAGGGAGCCCTGGCACAGGCTGCCCAGGGAGGGTGTGGAGGCTCCTGCTCTGGAGGTTTCCAAACCCACCTGGACACGTTTACTGTGTGACCTGATGGAGGGGAACCTACCTTAGCAGGGGGTTGGACTAGATGATCTTTAGAGGTTCCTTTCAACCCCTGTGATTCTGTGCTGTGAGAAACCGTCTTTCTCTGTACCCTAACAGTAATTCCATGCTCAGCAAAGAAAACCGAGGTGTAGTCAGCTACAGGGCATTTCCACAACAAAGCAAGGCACAGAATCTATAGCCAGCTGTTCCTTGTCTGGCATCCCTGAGCATCCCAGACTCATCCCTGCATGCTTCTGCCAAAGCATGCACTACTGCACAACACAAGCAGCCAGAAAACCTTCAGCAGGGAGTTGCCTGCTGTCTTCAAACAATATCAACACACACAGCCAGTAAGCCTTCAAGAGCAAATCCAGCCCAGGGCAGAGCAGTGGTAGTGATACATTGCATTGCAGTCTCACCTTCCAAGTCTGCTTTTTGTTGTGTAGTCTTCTTTGTAGACCTGTGGTAGCTGGAAGAGAAGGTAGTGTAAGCGGATTTCTGAGCAATTACAGCTTTGATAACACACTATGTAACCAAATGCTGGGCTGCAGAAGAGAATAACAGACTAAAAATTAATGCATTCACTGAAGCTCAGATAAAACTCAGTTGTTCAGTGGTCCGTGCACACGGCAGTACTTCATAAAAATAAATTAAACAAGACTCAGTGAGAAAAACTATCGATTTGTTCCTCTCACAAAAATATATACCTTGGATTCACAAAGAAAAGTTCTCTTTGCAGTGCAGAAATCACCCAGTCTAGCCTCAGGCACCAAGAGCATAGATCAAGTTTTCTTGGGCTTACACTCTTGAAACAGTTGGACCTAATGGCTAATCCTTAAAACAAGCTTACATATTTCTCTTAGGACACATCATCACAAGTACTGAAAAGAAATGACTTTGGAGTGAAACAAAAAGCAACTAAAATAAGTAAAAAACTGACTTTTTTGTCAGTTTGGTAAACTGCCAAGAGACATGACCATTACACTGATCTTAAGAGCATTAGTTTCCAGCAGTACCACCACTCTAACCTCATCTTCATCCGTTTCTTTTGTTCCACCTCTTGGCTTTCAAGGATAGCCACTCATCAAACTAACTCACAGAAATGGTCATGGAGGAAGAAATATTGAGCCACAAATAAATGGTAGACAAGCACGTTTCTTTTTCTGGGATGCTTTCCCTGGAGCTAATGTCATTCAGCTCAACGGGCTTGGGATCTGACCCCATTAAGCCCATGATCTGCAGTCTAAATACTACACAGATGAGTTTCACAGCCTTGCACATGCTTCCAAACTGCCCCTTGCACTACATTGGCTTTCAGCCTCTCCTTAGCCCTTTTACCCTAAACACACTCAACTGTGTGTTAGGCACCATGGAAGTGGACCATTTCTTACCTGCCACACACCAAGGCAGTCACCTCCTGGGCTCCACAAAAGACTGTGACTTCAAACACACCTACCCTGAGCCTCAACTTTGAGACTCCTGCAGAAAGTCCTTCACCATTGACTTGTAGAGAATACTGGGTAAGAATTGTCCCTGCAGGAATCAGCGGTAATCATGCTGATGGACACGGTCCAGCATTTGTCATACATTTGTTCTCACTCTTAGTTGTCACAAAGTAGAGATCCTGAAGCCAATACTCAACCCTGGAGATCAGAGGAGATGAAGAGTCTGAGCATACCTTCACAGAATCATTGGTGGGAAGAACCTCTGCAGGTCTCTGGTCTTTTATCTCTCTCGAAGCAGCACGAGCACCAAAACTAGATCGGATCAGCTGTAGCTCTGTCTGGCAGAGTCTTGAAGACCTCCAGGAAAGGAAATCCCACCCTCCTGCCCTCAGTGACCATCCCCAGGGCTGCTCCTGAAACCAACTCAACCTCCCACACCTCAACTTGCGCATGTTGCATATTTTATGTTGTCTGGCACTACCTGAACAATTTATCCCCATCATCCACACAACTGCCCTTCAACTGTAGCTGCTGGGGGAAATAAGACAAGTAATCAGAAATGGATGTATATTAATATTCCTTATTATCATGACTAAACTAGCCTTTGCTTGTCATAAGTGAAAGTAGGACCCCGGTTCTGGAAACAAATTAGTCTTTAGTGAGCAACAAAGTAGCTAAATACTGCAACAGGCAATCTGCATACACAGAAAGTACTTTGTATTCAAGCCTCTGCTGTTGGAAAACATCAAAGTTTCATTTTTCTATGCAGGAGGAAAAAGATAAACCTGTGCAGTCTGTTAAGCACCTCCATTATAGCATGAAAACAGCACAGCAAGAGGGATTGTTTACTTAAAACAGCTTAACTGTAACACAACACCCATATCTCTTGAGTTGATAATGGAAATGGTTTGGGCATGAATATCCATTTTGAATATGTTTATATGTCACACTTCACAGAAAGGTCAAAATTAATGTTACACCAAAAGAATTTTCCAAAGGACAATTATCTTGACTCTTGGAGCAAAGAACATTCCTACTTGGTTCACCACCTGAGGTTTCAATTTGACTTTATTTTGTATATCTTGTTTGTTTTTTTAAAACTGGATACTTCACTGATTATATTGGGAGCCTCATTAAAGAAATCTTACAGCTACCAGCTACTAGCTGCTTTTCCACCAACGGATCTATCAACCCTAATTCTCTGGGGGTTCACAAGTGCTGTCTCTAAAGGCCCCGTGGAAGTTTGGGGGTGTTTTTTTCCCTGATTAGCCTGCTAGTTTCATTGACATAATTCTCTCATTTTAACTCAAGGACTCATGTCTCCTCTTGCAGGCATTTCCCCAGAGACAGTGGGAAGGGAATAGATTAAAAACCAGACTAACCAATCTCATGAAAGCAACAGTCATACACGGAAAAAAAAAACCCCACCATTTTCCTACACCCTGGAGCTTGTGATTTCTCTCCTCATTTTCACAAGCTTCTCAAGCCTATTTGTTGACATTCTTACAGCCATCCAATGGTCTCTGCAAGCAGATGGCATCAAGCTCAGGAATCTTACACACACCATGTTACATTAAGCCTTGGCTAACTCGAAGCTATTCCCAGTGTGATATTATTGACTTTCTTGGAGTAAAGCAGTAAACCCATCTTGGGAGTTTTTCAGGCTGTTGTGTTAGCAAGAGCAAGTAAATGCACAAGCTGGATTTTCTCGGATGCTGATATGTTTACAAAGAGTGTATCTCAATATCTTATTTTCTTCCAAAGTGGTTCAGAAAGAAAACAGCTTATCTGCTAATTCCAAGCCTACTATTCCATACAGCCCTCTGCCCAAAGAGCACAGTTGGCTTTCTCCTGTTCTTATTGCCAGGATTCTTCCTTCAGCTCTCTCCTCAGCCAAGTTGTCTCTTCTCTCTCTCCTCATCCCAACAGACCATCATGACCTGCTCAGCCCTCAGCTCCCTTGTTTTTCACCCAGCCTAACCTTTTGACAGCAGCCTTCACTCATTCAGACATCACTGTGCAGAAAAGAATGTCACTGCTCCTTCCATTGCTGCCTGTGAAAGATACTCATGGGACACACCAATATCAGCAAGGTCTGTGTTTGCACATGGAAGAAAGCTGTTCCAGTTGGGACCCACCACCATGACAGAGATACCTCTAAAATAGGCTCAACAAGTAGTGCAGTTGCTTCAGCACAGCCCAGACAGAAATGTGCCCTCCTTCTTTATCACATCTCTGCAAGGGACTGCTTCCTTCTCCATCAAACACCAGCTCAGATTTTACACTCACCTGCATTTTTGCACTGTTCCAGTCCTCTGCCCTGCTGAGGTTAGTGCCTTAGCAGTGAAGGAGCTATAATCATGCTGATGAGCCCTGGCCAAGATTTTGTATGGCAGATAAGTGTCTAAGCCTGTGCTTTCAGCAGCTGCACTGAAATGGAGGTGATGAAAAGCTGATGAAGCTCCATATAGAGGGATCTACAGAAGCCAAGAGGAGGTTGCAGGATAACAAACCTGTGCTTTGCAGATGTGCCTTTTGAGCCTTCCTCCTGCTCTGTGATTTCCACGCTCCTGAAGTTGGGAATAAGAAAGGCTTTTTGTCTTTGAGTTTGCTCTGTGTCACATAGCACCAAAATTCAGTCTGTGCAGCTGTAACAGAAGGTGCAAACAGATGCACCAGTTTGCACAGAAGAACACACAGAAGTGAGACAGAAATTCTGCAGAGGACACTGTGTATATGCTCAGCTTTAGTGGCAGTGCACCACAGGGCACAGTCCAATGACAACAGCAACTGCTCCTGGCACATCAAAGGCCTCCCAAGGATGGATGCTGCAGGTACGGGGCCGCAGGACCTGCTTGGGCCCTTTCACTGAGGCTGGGCTATGGAAAATGGTCTTCTTGCCTACAGAAAGTGAGTGACTATTGAAGAGCTGCAGGAAGTCTGCACAGCATCAGAGATTATGAAAAAGAGGATAGGATCTTCTTCAAGACCCTACAAGAGCCTACTGCAGACATAGAGGAGCACCCAGAGTCTGTACTCACTGGACTGGGAAAAGAGACTCCTATGATGGAGTCCCCACTGCTCATCCATACAGACACCAACAAAATTGCCTTTGGAGACCTAGAAAGCATCAAGCAATACTACATGGGTCTGGGAATGATGTTGCTGAAGTGGCATTCTCCTCAGTCTTGCCTCTAAAAGGAAATGGGAAGGGGGGGAAAGCTTGGGGAAGAGTGGATCAATCCTGCAAATCAACTGCCTGTTGCAAATCTGGAGATGACCACAGGGCTTTTATAGTCATGGAGCATCTCTGAGGATCAAGGGCTGCTAGAGAGAGGGACAAAAGCATCTGTACCAACAAGTTGGTAGCATGGTGAAGAGAGCTTTAAATAGGAAGGATCCAAGGAGGGGGAAATGACAACCCCCAGTTAAGGAAGCGGTGTAGTGGGTTGAGAGCAAAGTCTGCAGAAGAAGACAGAGAAGAAAGACCTCATAATCAACAGTGCCAGGGCTGAAAAACGCTCAGCCCCACAATACACACACAGTTAAGGAAGATCCTACAGCACAGCATCATGGAAAAAGCTCTCATACATTCCTCCTTGAAATCAGCATGACTGGATGCTTCTCTGAAGGGCCTGAACACCAGTCCTCGCAGCATGGGGAACAAACAGGAGGAATTGGAAGTATGAATATAATTAGAGGGGTAGAATCTCATTTGGATCATGGAGACATGGTGCCTCATGCCCGGAGGGCTGTGATAGGTGGACACAGCATTTTAGGTAGAAGTGTCCAGAAGAGCAGGGATGAGGCACTGCCTCTTCTTCAAGAGAGAAGCAGGAATGTATGAAGCTTTGCTTTGGGGTGGATAATAAGTCAGCTGAGAGCTACTGGGTAAAGCCCTGAGCAACCTGACATTGCTTTGGGCCTTGGACTTTAGAGATGCCTTCTGTAACTCTCTGATGCATTAGCACAAATTCCTGCATGTTGGTCTAGGAGGAAGGCCATACATGTAAAACAAGACTGAGCTTCCCCTCAACTACAGTACACGTGAACTTTAACCTCATTTTCTCACCTTGTTCATACTCTGTCTTCTCTTTGATTCCTTTCTGCTAAGAAAGGCAGAAAATTAAGGAACATGCTGAAAGACAAGACTCCAGGGGACTCATTAGCCATCCAAACCTAGGCATGTCCTGTGGAGCTCTGCCAGTGACAAAGGGCAGTAAGTGTTCAACTAATCCCACTAGAGTCTCAGAGAGTGCTCCTACACAATACAAAGGTGAGGCCAAACACGTCATTGCTAATGATCACTCCATGTGCAAACAATGCAGACACCCACAATTTTACAGGGTGCTTTCAGAAGTAATTTTTTGGTGGGGTTTTCTGACAGATCTCTGTGAGAGTGTCCTTTACCCAGCGGGGGTTATTGTCTGGATAATGGACTGAAAGACTTATTTAAAAGGCTGTTCTTTGTTACTTTGGCCTTGGCTTTTGTGTGTACCATATGGACCTATTTCACATTGTGCATGAAACGTGTTACACCAAAGCTAACTCTCCTGGTCAATAATGAGGCAGAGAAGCCAGCTAACAAATCCTGTTTTCCAGAGACATTCTGGTACATTTCTTCCTCCTAATGGCTTTTGGACAAAAGAGACCAGAAAGAACAAAATCACCAGTTCTGATCCAGGAGTTTAGCACAGGGGGATATTTTAAGGAAAGCTTTTAGGATTTGGGGTTCAGTGAAAAACAATGATGATTCAATATTTGCTGTTGAGATTATCTGAGCTGCTAGCCCAACACACACAAAATGGTAGCCATTTCACCTAGTGTGCACCAGCAGGGAATCTGCCCTTGAAAAAAATGAACCAAGGTAGGCAGATGACCTTTGAATTCATTAGAGAGGTGGGGAAAGGGAGTTATTCAGAGTTATTTGGCACACAAGGACCTCACTACACTGAGAAAACATAGGTTCATGAATGCCTGCCTGGTACAGCTGTACTTTCAGGCTCAACAGGTCCTACCTTCAAAGAGAAACAGAGGTTTGTGCACCTCATTTCTTCTTGCTGCTATCAGAAAGACCTGGTCCACAAGAGCTCCCTTTCCTCAATATCCTTGTTTTAACAACAAGGACACTTCTACAGTACCTGATCGAGGAGAACAGAGCACATCCAGTGAGAGCAACCACAGTCACCAGTAACCAGCAGAGATGTCTGTAGCGCAGAGCAAGGTTAAAAGTCAAGCAGGGAAGTGAAGTCAACGCAGTAGGGTCAGTATCAGCAAGGCACAGGAGCAGGCACAGGCATATCTACAGCACAGCTGAAGGAAAGGCCAAGGCAAAGAGCCTGAGCTTTACTATAACTGCTAGACTAAGGCTGTTTTCCCAAAGGCTCTTGAGAACAGGCAGTCATGCCCCCAGGAGGGGTGCAGAGTTTGCAGAGTCCATTTCTGTTTGTCCAGATCCTGACAGCATTAGAAGCAAGCAAAAGTAACAATACAAATTACATTATGCTAGGATCAGGTAAGAGTCACTTTGCAGAGCTGAGAGTCAACCCACATCTGAATCCTGAGGCTCTCTCAGGGCCTCTGCCACAGTACAACCCGTACTGCTCAGAGAGAAAAAAACAATAGTTCTTAAGAAAAGGAAGTCTTGGGGGGAAAGAAAAAAAAATCACCTTGTCTTGTCCCACCTCCTCCCAGAGGGGTGAAGTTACCCTGCTTTGAATAGGGAGAGTGGTACTTTGAGAGTGCTTTGAGGTTCCTTCTACTATTAATGTATCAAAAAAAGAAGTGTGAGAACTTCAAAAAGAGAAGACTGCAGGGCTGAAGGAACTAATTGGAGACAGATGGTCAGACACAGGCTCTTAAAAGCACGAAGATCAGCTAAGAACATCAGTCATTTATCTGAAAATAGCTTGAAATATTGAACGAGGGAAATCACATCTTTCACTGTCAGTTCCTTGAATCCAGCTGCAGTCTCCAGTTGTAAAACCCAGCACAGCCCAATACATATGAATTTGGTTCTAACTGGCACAGGACCACAGGTTTTATACTGACCTGCCAATACAGGGTCTCTGAGAAACCTGTCAAAGATTCAGCTACCATTGTTGCTCCCTACTTCACCCCATCATTGCCTTTTTTTTTCCTGTATGCTTGTAATATTCATCTAAAACTTCACTTCACTTTCACAGTTACCTTTTTGTCTGGATCTGTTCAAAATGACTTCAAAATGAACAAATGCTGTCACCTCTTGCCTCTCCTGAGCCAAGTCACGGGGTGGCAGGAGCTGGGGGGACAGGGGGAGTCTCCTGAAAAAGCAGCCAGCTGTGAAGTAAGCCCCAGGTGCCTCTCTTTGTTGCCTCCAGCATGTTTCACAATGGCCTTTGCACCAAATTTGGGTCTCCTCCAACTTGAAGTTAACTTAAGGGCACTGTTTCAGGTCTCATATTTTTCATTTGCTGTCAAATGAGCTAGCTCTCTCCCAGAGATCTCAAAAATTTTTGCTCTTAAATAAAGGCAGGGACAGCCTAAGGACATTGTGTGGCTTTTTGGGTCTTAGAAACCAGTTAGACACAACTCTGCACACTGGCTTTTCATTTAGCTGTAAATTTTCCATCCACTTCTGTTCTCCTGCATGTAACATTTGTTATTCTAAGACCCAGTTAGTAGAAATACTTTGAGAGCGTTTGGCATGAGCCCAGAATCCTCGTATGAGGTGTCCATGTGAAGTATTCAGCCACTGGGACTGCAGTGCCTGTCTATCCCTGATGCTCTGTGCTTTCCCAGAGAGACCAACCCTCCAGCAGCTCATGGTTTTCTCTCTCTTTCTGTACCTCCTCCTCAGCAAAGTCTGTACCCCCTACAGCTTGATTTGAGGAGTCTGCTCACAGAATCACAGAATGGCCAGGGTTAGAAGGGACCTCTAGGGACCATCCAGTTCAATCCCCTGCTAAAGCAGGTTCCCCTCCATCAGGTCACACAGGAACGTGTCCAGGCGGGTTTGGAAACCTCCAGAGCAGGAGCCTCCACACCCTCCCTGGGCAGCCTGTGCCAGGGCTCCCTCACCTCAACACCAAAGAAGTTTCTCCTCATGTTCCAGTGGAACTTCCCTTGTTCCAGCTTGTGCACCTTACCTCTTGTTTGTCACTGGGCACTGCAGCCCTGTCCTCTCAATATCCACTCCTTAGGTATTTATAAGCAATGATAAAGTCCCCTCTCAGTCTTCTCCCGGCTAAACAGCCTCAGGTCTTGCAGCCCTTGCTCATCAGAGAGATGCTTCAGTCCCCTCATCATCTTGGTAGCCTTTAGACATCTTGGTAGCCCAACCTTCAGACATCTGTTGGTTGCGAAAGCGGTGATACCAGGCCAGTGTTGACTCACCACCCACCAGCTAGGGGAAGCACATCCCAAGTGGATTAAGATCCAGCCTTACGGGCAATATAGTGTATGTGGAGGCTGTGAGAGCCCCCATCAGTGACCCCATAATGTCCCTGACCCAGTTACCCTTCTGATCCCAACCATGAGCAGAAGGCTGGCACTGCATTGAGGCAATCATGCAGTCTGGGACAGACCATATGGGCTCAGTCCTCCAGAGGAAGGTCTGGTCTGCCCTGTCTGCTCCCAGCCCTGCTGCTGCTCCACACAGACAACCCCTGTATGGGACTGGGATTGCGCTGCTGCCCGCAAGGGACCCCAAAATGAACGATCCTTACTTGCACTCAGTCACTGAGCTAGCAGAGGAGAGGGCTGCATGTGTCCCACCAAGCAGCACAGGAGGTATGCAGCTGCCCATGCCCCCATCAGGATGCCCAGCTATGGGAGAGCAGGCCCTCCACCAGCACTGCCCTGCAGAGAGCTGCCTGACCACCCCACGTCTGTAGTGAGCCTGGGGAGGATAGATCTTCACTGCTGCAAATGGTACTGATCCTTCATGCTGTGAACAGGACAATCAATCTTGGGCTAATGCAGCTTGTTAAAGCAGCAGCCATCACTCTGATGAAGCAGCACAGCTTGTATCCTGAAAGGTTCACAGTGAGGATGTCATTTCCTAGCTGCCACATTTACGGGGATGAGCCCAGAGGTCTCAGACAACTAATCTTTGAAACACAGCAGACAAGGCTTACCCCAGTGTCCCTGCCCATTCCCAAGCCTTTTTATCCTCCACCTTGTATTTCCTTGGCACGTTCTGTACACATACTATACTCTCTCCTTCCTTCTCCTGTGTCTAGTACAAGGGCTTTGTACTCCATCCCAGAATTTCAGCAGCAGTTATCTGTGATGTTCATGAGTCAAATCCATCCTGATGGAAATCTTGCTCTTTGTGGCAACTAAGACACCCTGGAAAATCCCATGCATTAAATTACCCTCGTTACCCCATACCACAGAGAAACGATGTGGATCCTTTGGACCCAAGAGAGTGAAGACCCAAATTGAGAAAACCCACTTCCAGACAGGTATTGAAGTCAGAGCAAAGGATACACAGACATATGGATAGATCTGCTCTTTCTTGGTAGGGACAATGTACCTGCCTGATGGTAATGCCTCTACCATCCAAGGTTTCCCTCCTCCCTCTCCCCTTCTTCAATATTTTCCTTTTGTTTGAGACTGTCTGCCATCAGACTTCCAACAGCATGAATTTCTCCCCAAACACTGCTTGTCACGCTTCTTTTTGAAGCTCCTGTTAAGGATGTGACACAGCTCTGAACTTCTTTATTTTTACTTTTGGGGGTGGGGGTTAATCATCAGATTTCAGATCTCTGCAGTTAAAATCCATCAGACAACGAATGTAGGTAATGAGACAAGCCTGTCACTTTGTAGGAAATCAATGTCACGGTGTTTTAGAAGCAAAAATACATTTTACAAATGATATTTCAAGAAAGAGCATATCTGGGCCACTTATTTCACCATTGGTAACGCAAAGCATTCCTTCTGAGACGTGCACCATCAAACACCAGGTATACAGCATGCGCAGAAGATGAACCTGAGCATATGTTTGAGGTCTGGAAGATATGGTGATAAACTGCATTTCCCAAGATTTTTGGATGAAGGCCCCTATTTTTGTAGCTTACTCATCACATTCAAAGTTGTAACTGCAAATGGTCAACGTTTAATTTAGTTTCACAGGTCACCTGGACTTGTTACCGGTCCCATAACTACAGCAAGTTGCTGACTCCACCTCGGAAATACCTGTTCTGCAGAAATCTGCAGTTCTTGCAACAATTTCTCCATGAAAGGCGTTATGGTACTGCCCTGGGTTTAGCTGGGATTAGCAGTTAAATGTCATAAGAAGCTTGGAGGAGGCATAGCCAAGACAGTCGGCCCAGGCTGGCCGAGGAGAAGGAGGAGTGAGCAAGCAGCCTCCTTGTTCTTTGTTCCCATCTAGGCTTAAACTACAACAGGCATCAGGCTGAAGTACATTCTCTTAGTGAGGAACAGCATTTCCCAAAGCTGATTCTAAAAAGCATTGTGTTAGGAGAAGCTGAATCCAGTGGGCTGGAAAACCTAGAGAGCTTCTCCTCACCAGTCTGTTTGCCACTTTTCCATGGGTGTCTCCATGCAGTAAGGCATAAGTCCCAAAGATGCAGAGGCACACAAAACACAAGCAACTGACTAACATAGACAAAGAACAGTGCCTTTACCGGCGTCCACAAAACCACCAGCAGTACTCACATGAACAACACGAGCAGTCCCACCTGTTCCCTCCTTCTCCTCCAGCTGATCAGCACTGAGGGTCATCACTGAACACACACAGTTCCTCACCCTCCTAATCCACAGGCACATGTGCATCAGCAGAAACCTTCAACCCCAGATACTTACTCCATCCAGACTTCATACTAAAAATCATGAGTCTCGTTTACCCTGTGTCTGGCCTTGGGCTTGCATATTCTGGTCCTCTACTCATCAAACAGTTGAGTTTGAAATTTGCCAGGGAAATATAGACATATTCAGATGCTCTGAGACAGAGACGAGAGAAAGAGAAAAGCTATGAATCAGATTTAACATGAGGACAGGACAGGCAGACATAGGGCTCATTCATCAGCAACCTGCTTACACAGTTGGACCCCTTTATCCCCACTCCTACTCAATCTCCCATACTTGCTCCTCCTCAATTCACTTTGATCCCTCCTTTCCCTGCCTCTAGCCCTTCCATTAAATACCCCATTATGTTTTGTATATTCCTGCAATCCCCTTTAAACATCTGATAATAAGCTTTACACAACCCCAGAAGGCTCCTGAAATGTCTTGTCACGGGTTTGCTCTTTCCATGAGACCCGTGATTATCTTCTTCCTCCTTTTTCACAGTTACCAGGCTCATGATTGAAAATTAAGTGCTAGATTGGCCTTAGTCAGCCCTACCAAGACTAGCAAGTGTGTTCCTGTGCCACTGTAAATCAGTGTAGCCCCACTGAAGTGATAGAGCAAGCTCTGGAGCAAAGTGGTGTGTCTTCAGTGACATGGGCAGCCTCAGGACACCAAACCATCAGCTGGCCCAGCTTGCCTTCCTGCCAAAGCTGTGGGACAGAGGCACCTTGGGTGCTTATGGACACCCATAGCCACCCACCCACAGCCACTCAGCTCACCTGTCTGTGCAGAAGGTCACAACATGTGTTTTCATAGAATGATAGGGGTTGGAAGGAACTTCAAAAGACCATCCAGTCCAACCCCCCTGCGAAAGCAGGACCACCTAGAGTAGGTCACACAGGAACTCGTCCAGGTGGGTTTTGAATGTCCCCAGAGGAAGAGACTCAACAACCCATCTGGGCAGCCTGTGCCAGTGCTCCCTCACCTGAACAGGGAAATATTAATGAGGTCCACCCTCAGTCTCCTCCATACTAAACAGCCCCAGTTTCCACAGTCTTTCATCATAAGGAAGATGCTCCAGTCCCCTGATCATCTTGGTGGCCCTGCGCTGGACTCTCTCCAGCAGTTCTCTGTCTCTCTTGAGCTGAGGAGCCCAGAACTGGACACAGGACTCCAGATGAGGCCTCACCAGACAAGAGTAGAGGGGACAAGAACCTCCCTTGACCTGCTGGCCACACTCTTCTTGATGCATCCCAGGATGCCATTGGCCTTCTTGGCCACAAGGGCACATTGCTGGCTCATGGTTAATTATCAATCAGCACTCCCAGGTCTCTCTCTGCAGAGCTGCTCTCCAGCAGTTCAATCCCCAGCCTGTACTGGTGCATGGGGTTGTTCCTTCCCAGATGCAGGACCCTGCACTTGTCCTTGTTGAACCTCATGAGGTTCCTCTCTGCCCAACTCTCAAGCCGGTTGAGATCCCGCTGAATGGCAGCACAGCCTTCTGGGGAATCAGCCAGCCCTCCCAGCTTGGTGTCATCAGGGAACTTGCTGAGGGTACACTCTGTCCCCTCATCCAGGTCACTGATGAAGATGTTGAACAAGACTGGCCCCAGAATCAATCCCTGTGGAACTCCACTGGCCACAGGCCTCCAACTTGATTCTGTGCCATTGATCACCACCCTCTAGGTTCTGTCATTCAGCCAGCTCTCCATCCACCTGTCATCAGCCACAGGGAGCAGACCTCACAATAGACTGTTATTCCTAGGACACTCCACTTTTCTCCTGCAGCACAATCTTTCTGACTAGCAGCATGATTTTGGCTGGAGTGCCCTGTCACAGGGGCTGATGAAAGATGTTGTACAATCTGTGATTCAAGAGGTGGTTGCAGACAGGGTAAGAAAAAGTATGAAGTTGTGGATCTTGACCTGCTGGGCACCAGCTGCCTCTGTCACACAAACAGACACAGTGTGCCATGAGGAAAAAGCAATTCTCCCTGCCTTCATTCCCAAAAAGTGACAATCATCTGAAGACATCCCCAGCTTCACAACCCCTGGGTATCCATGGGTCAGCAAGCACGCTCCTCCAGCAAAGCTGCCTTGACCTCAGTACACACCACGGAGAACATGAAGCCCAGAGACATGCTTGGGACAGGCCAAAGTCCCAAATGCTGACAGTAAATCTCTGTCCTGACAATAAATCCACCTCTCCACCAGCCTGTCTTGCTTTTTCCAGCCTCACAGTACAGGCTGCTGTTTACCACATCCATCAAATGTAGCTGCTTGAAATTCAGCCCCAGCTGCCAAGAGGAGATGTTATGTACACAGATCCCAGGCTTCCAGTTCATGGCATAAATTGTTGCCTCCTCCTCCTCTTGCTAGCAATCACAGTCAGAAAGCTATGTAAGCGATATAACTCTCAGCAGGCACATCCTTTGCAGAGCCTGGTATTTGGGTTGTCCTGGTCTTCTCCAGGTGAAAAATACTAGTAGATGGCTCAGATAATGCCATATGAGCTCCCTGCTGCTTAGCTCCCTGCAACCCATTTGCAATCTACCTTAGTAGCATGGAGTTCATCCTGTTTTGCTACTGAAGCTACAATAAAAAGACCTTTGGAAGTCCAGAATGGGGGTTAGGGTCTTTTCTTCTTTTGGATTCATTGTTGTTGCTCTGTTTTGTTGGGCTTGTTGGGACAAGCATTCACTAAGAGATGTTTCTCAGTATCCTTTGTGGCAGCATGTGATTTTTGCAACTCACCTTTAGCATTAAGTCTTTAGGGTTGGATGTCTACTCTCCACCCACCCGCAAACCTACACCCAGGCTCACCAGACAGCCTGTGAAACGAGCTGCAAAAAAAACCCACTACCTTGCAAAAGCTTGGTTGGTTGTTAGTCACGCTATTCTGGGAGTCTAACAGCCTGGGTCAGGAACTGTTTGCCACTTCAGAGAGCAAACACAACATTATTGCAACAGGCAGTAGCTGCAGCAGCACTGAGCATAAGGCTGCCCATTCCCTGCACGACCGCTGGCAACAAGGGAGGCTGCATCTCCAAGTGCTGATGCAGACAAAATCCCAGCAAATGGCAGGCTGCAAGGAAGCATCTGGTCTTTTCCCCAGGCTGATCTAGGTTATACTGCAGGGCTGAAGCCTCCACCAGAAGATTGCCATCTCATAGAAGGGAAACTGAGAAAAGAAGGTATGGGTGGGCCTCTCCTCCTTGAGGTATGCACACAACTTTATCTTAGGGCATTTTCACCACATACCCACTGTGCTCTGTGCCCATGGTGGGTACATGGCAGATGGTACCATCCAGGCTCTCTCCTGGGCAAGAATGGCCTTGCACATTTGGTGTTCACAATCAGCTTCTTCCTGACAGTCTCATTACCTGGAGCCTCCTATTAAAGAGGCTTTGCTTTTAGCAGCTTTTGGAAGACACCTTGCTCACTTATCCGTGAGGTACAGCCAGCAGCCTGAACACGATCCAGCATTCAGAAGGACTATAAACCAGTTCTTTCTGGTGCTACATACACTGATTTAGTGCAAGTACTAAGAAATATAGCTACTCCTCTGCATGCTTTGGCTCAATCTCTTTGGAGAATGCACAGAATCATTAAACAATCAGACGGTGGGTTTGTGTCAAACACAAATCAGACGGTGCAAAGAGCTCAGTATCTGAGGTAGGACAGGCTCAAGGAAATTTTCTCCCTGATGAGACCTTCTGACTGCCCTCTGCCCAGGCACGGGGCACATCATCAAAGTAGGTAACCTGTTTTAGTATTAATCTCAAGATAGAGTCCGATTCTAAGTTTCTTCATATAGGTAGGCTGTTGTCCCTGTCCAGAGCCCCTTGCAGGATCAGGACCTCTTTGCACAGCAAGATGAACCAGTTCAGGGAGAAGACTCAGATCAGTTGTCACCACTGAATATCACTGTTTTCGAGACCCAGATGCAGTACATCTTCCCTGTTCCAACAAATAGCTCTCAATGCCAACAGACCACATCCAGCACACCCTGTGCACCTTCTTAACTCCAAGGGATGCTGTTTATTTTTCTAGCAAACATTCACAGCCCTCACATTTCCTCCACCCAGGGCTTTGCACCTCAGCTGAATGTAGATCAGCTGCCTGCCACGATCAATGAGTCAAACTAACTGCTGCTCTCCCCATGGACTTACCTGCTGTCAGCTCGCTGCCTGCAAGGGAATCTCTTTGGGCCAGATGCCGATGTTTTTATTCATGGCCATTTCTTCTCCCTATAGCTTGCTGCAGGCACAGTGTAATACCCACTGATGCTTCTGCACCTCCAATAGTATCTGACTTGCCTACAGTCCAAATGAAACCTTGGGGCGTGCTCGTGCAGGAGAGTCCTCTGAAAAGCTGAGTAAAGCCCTGCACAGGCTGATTGATGCAAGCAAGCCACCTTTCTCCTGGAAGGTAACTTGTGAAAACAACAGGATTGCCCTCTCTGTGAAACAATCCTTGTCCCCAGCACTGAATACTGCCACAGCTGACTTCCCAGCCTGTGCCAAGCGTGCTTTCTCTTGTCAGAAGCACCTGCAGGCGAAGAGCTGTTTACAGAATCACAGGATTGCTGGCGTTGGAAGGGACCTCTAGAGATCATCCAGTCCAACCCCCATGCAAAGCAGGTTCCCCTCTATCAGGTCACACAGGAACGTGTCCAGGTGGGTTTCGAAACCTCCAGAGCAGGAGACTCCACACCCTCCCTGTGCAGCCTGTGCCAGGGCTCCCTCACCTCAACACCAAAGAAGTGTTTCCTTGTGTTCCAGTGGAACTTACTGTGTTCCAGCTTGTGCCTGTTACCACTTGTCCTGTCACTGGGCACTGCAGAACAAAGACTGGCCCCATCATCTTGACACCTGCCCTTTAGCTATTTATCAGCATTGATAAGGTCCCTTATCAGTCTTCTCCAGACTAAACAGCCTCAGTTCCTAAAGCCTTTCCTCATAAGGAAGATGCTCCAGTCCCCTGATCATCTTCTTGTCCCTGTACTGGCCTCTGTACAGAAGTTTTCTGTCCCTCTTGAGCTGAGGAGCCCAGAACTGCACACAGGACTCCAATTGAGGCCAAGGCTGTGATAAAGCAACGCTCCTCCACAGCTGCCCCAACAAAGCAGCACCCACACCTATGAAACATCCCTGGGAAGTTCTCAGCTACATTTAATTAGTGCAGAGCAACTGCAGGCTCTGAGACCCATCCTTGTCTACACAGACTGGAGCATTGTCCTCCTGCTCAGCTCTTTCACACACCCCTGGGGTATTGTCTGCATACAGCACTTATCCCAGGAATGTCTAAATGAATAGCCCTGTGTCACACTGACCTCTTCAGCTTGTCTTCTAAATGGAGATGTTCCAGGCATGAGTCAGGAGGCTGGCTCCCTTTTCCACACCCTCTCCAGTGAAAGATAGGCACCTTTCAAGAATAAAACATAGGAAAGGCATGAATCTGGTTGCACACACACATACAACTTTCTCCACTACTGATAGCAGGGTGCTCTGGGCAAGGCTTTACAAATAAGCACTATAACGGATCTGAGTTTAGTATTTTGGCATTAGTCATGCCATTGGGGTTGTTCCAGGAATTAGGGTCTTTTAAGATTCACCATCTTAATGAGATGGAGTTGTCTAAGAACAATCATTCCAGCCAGCTCTGCAGCGAGTGGAACCAACATAAATTCTCTCTGTGCCCCATTTTAGCCTGGCTAAAGGGCTCATTTATGGCCTGAGCAAGTTGGAAAAAACTAGCCATTCTCCTCTCCTTGATTAAGTACTCCTCTTGAGGAGTAGATGTTTATGAGGAGGATAGGACTTAATCTACTTCTCACATTCTACTTCTCTTCATGGTTTGCTGGACACAGCCTGAGGCACCACTAAAAGCAAGGACCCTACAGGAAGCATTCCTGCCAGCAGCAGAGATCATACATAGAATACTGTGCATAGACACACACACAGACACGGGCAAGACCCGCTGGTAAATTCCTACTGCTGTCCCCATGCTTTGGCATGGGACAAGTGTCAGCCTGAGACAACCCAATATATGGGACTCTCAGGATCCAGGGTGTCCCTTTGCAGAAACCACTGCCAGAGAACACAGAGGTGGGGGTGGGATGACATGATTTGCACGCAAACACCTCTCTGAATTTTAGCGGCCCCAATATGTACCTAACCACTGACATTTTAAGAGCCACTACATAACTAGTGAGTAAAAATATCTTCTTTTAGGTCTGCTACTATGGAAAATGTGAAGGGACTTTATTGACTGGCAATTAAAACCTTATTCTTCTTGGTAGCTTTTGGCAACTGAAGAACAGGCATTTTTGTTAAGGGTATAAGAGTCAAGCTGCAATAGCAACAATCGTGTTTTATCTTCTTGGGAATGCACAGTAAAAGATTCAGATCTTAGAGGTGAACTTTGTAAAAGTCTCCAGTCATCAAAAGTCAGACTCTTATCAAACATTCATTGTAAAGCTGCTAATATTTAAAGATCTGCTTTTGTGTCTATCTTTTTTTTTTATTCTGGGATGTTTTACTTGTCTCATTTTAATGATCTGATGGTGAAACGGAGATGAAAATAGAGTTGAAAATTACCCAGAGTTTCTCTTGAAGTTTGCTCAGTGTGACTATCAAAAAGATGCTCCGCGTTGCATGTGCATGTGAGTCAGGGTGAGTTTGGGGAGTTTATGGTTCTCAGTGTGGATAGATCAAGAGATGAGTAAGAAAACTGCAGAAGGGATGGAAAAATTACAATAATAACTAGTGTTCCCACTGCCATGCTCAGTTTGAATGGAGAAACTGCACATCAGTAAGAGCCCTCTGCAAAGGCCAGCATCGACTATGTAAAGGCTCCCACAGCGTTGGAAGAGGAAGGTCACAAATTGGGTCAGAGCCACAGCCTGTTGACAAGGCTGAAATAGCCGCTACACTTGGCCTTTCAGGATCTGAGCTTCATTCCAGCTGTGCTTTTCAAGGCATCATTCATCTGCCCAGATGTCCAAAACCTTCACAGAAAGAAGAGTTTCATCCTGTCCTCCATCCCCTACAGACCTTCATGGCCTTAACGGGGAATATGATTTCTGCCATATTCAGAGAAAGAGATAGTTCTCTGTAGCCATCTAATTTAAACCTTCCCAAATGCATTCTTACTTTTATTAAGCGAGTCTTTACTAAGACACTGACAGAAGGGTCCAGATCTTGCATTTGCAAAGCTAAGATACTGCTAGCAATAAAAATAAATAGATGGAAATTACTAAGGAATTACATTTAGACCAAAACTGACTGAATTTATTACCCTCTGAACGTGTGCAGCATAAAATGCAGCAATACAGAAGCTTAAGGAGGTGTGCAAAGAAACTTCTCTATTTTTGTTATAATGATGTATCCAGAACAAGCTAAGCTCAAATAATAATGAAATCTCAAGCCTTAAGTGAAGAACAGCTCTAAGTACTGAGCTCACATACAGATAATAGAGCAGTTCAGCATGCAGTACAATGCAAATAGATCAGAGATGACTACATATGAAATGAGGGCATCAGACTGGGAAAGATCCTACTGGAGAGATGCCTTCAGTTAAACTTTATGCTCTACAGCCAACAGACTTTATCCAAAATCTACCAGTGCTCTTTCCACTGACTTACCTGGGCTTTGCAAAGCCTCGTCACAGGTCAAAGTTCTTTGCTTTGCCTGTTGTGTGTAATTCATGTGGGATGTTCTTGAGTGGGGGACAAGGTTACCAAGACCAAAAGTACTTCATGGGGTATATGGATCCCTCCACTTCAGGAGGCAAAATCAACTGTCCTGGTGTAAAAGCACCTTTATCACTACCTTTCTGCCTGTGGGTACTGTAACTAATCACGTGAATCAAGCTGTGTATTCTCCTACACAGTACAGCCCAGACCATTTCCAGACCAGTAATACCAGCTTCTGACACTGAGTGGGTTCTTTTAATACAGGATTGCTAAAATACTGTAGAAATCATTAAAAACGAAACAAAGAGCTTCCAGTATGAAGATGTCCTTCCAAAAATCAAGAGCTGTCCAAAACCAAAGGTTACACAGACTCTCTTACATCTGCCCCTTTGACTGACCTTGTGTCCACCCATTCTGTCCAATGACCACATTAAGCCATTTGCTGGATACTGGTGGTGTCAGTCTTTTCTCTTCCAGATATGCCCAGCTGGAGGGACTTGGGCAGGGGGGGTGGATTGCTGCTCAGGCCTTGGTCAGTGGGTGGTAACCAGTTTCCCTAGGCATCACTTGTCTTTCCTTGGGTTTGATATATCTCTCTTTTTGTTATATTAACTTTCACTACTATTATTCTATTTTATTGACTGTTATCATATTCTAGGTCATTTCATTTGTTAGACTCTTCCTGTCAAGCCATGAGTTTGACTTTTTTTGTTGTTTCAATTCTCCTTCCCATCCTACTGGAAGGGGGAGCAATAAGTGAGGGGCTATGTAGGGCTTAGTTGCTGGCTGAGGTTAAACTACGACACTAGATCTAAAGGAAGCTCTGGGATGGAAACTGTATTTGCATCAAAACAAGGTTCATGTCAGTTCACTGGGCACTTGGTACTTTTGTGAATGATACAGCTCCCCTTTGCTTCTGGCTGCATCCCAAAAGGGTCTAGGCTTCTGTGTCAAGCTCTTGCTTCTGGCTGAATCCCAAAGGGTCTAAGCTTCTATGTCAAACTCTGCCTACTCCAAGGTCAACACTTGCCCTCTTTTATCAGCCCCAGGAGGGATCTGCAGAGTGCTGGACCCTCGGCCCCATTCAGAGCTTTATAGACTCAGAGGTCAGCTCTACTCCAGCTTTTACTTCTTACACTGCTGTTTTACAAAGAAAAATATATTCACAAAAAGGAGAAAAGATAAATGTTCACAGCTCTTCAGTGTCACAAGTGCTTCTCTGAGTTCTCATGCAAATGCCTTGGTTCCTTGGCTTTCTGAATGATGCCTTCCTAAAGTAAGTAGACCTTGACAAGAGAGCATGTGTTCAAGTTAATTGATGAAGCTTCTCATTAGGCAAAGTCCTACACATTCTGTAGGATGAGGCTACCTATGCAAAAGACATTTTTATCTCCACAGGCCAAAGCTACTCTTGCCTAAGCCTCCTTAATGGTCGCAAACCTATCCTGTAAATTTCCTGGTTTGGTTGGTTTTTTTCCTCCAAGGTATTGCTGGACAAATTGAGAGCTGCACCTTGCTGCCTTGACAATGACAGATCCTTCACCATCTCTGCTGTTCCTCACCTTCTCAGGGTATTAATGATGGACAATTCCTTTCCTCTCTCTGGATCTTAGCTCAGGGACTCTTCACCTAAGTGTGTGCTGATTGCATCAAGGGACAACACTTGCTCAGTGCCTCAAACCGGGCTGACACTCAGCTCACCACTTATCCTCAGTGTCAGCAGCCACAGCTGTGATGTTACTGAGCTCACTCTTGGCAGTGTCAGCCCTATTTGCTGCTCACCCCTCTGTCAGTTGAGTGCTGCTGGCACAAGTGTGGGGAGAAAGAGATAGGGGCCAAACCACAGAGAAACTGCTGACTGGGAAAAGCATCCATCCCCAGCTTCCTTGGCTCCTTAGCACGTTGGGGTGGAGATGCTGGGCTGTCCAGCAGCAGGATGGAGAAGAGCAAGGTCCCCAAGCATCCAGGGGATTCTTCTCACACCTCAGAGTTCACTTGAAATTCTCCAGCCCTTTCTGCCTCACACAGAAATTCTGCAGGGTCTCCAGCTCATTTTGCCTCATTGCATTACTCATCCTGGTGATGGGTCTTCTCAGGCAGCTTGTGACAAAGTAATTATGTTCTATGGGGAAATGTTGTTTTTGGCAGAGAAAGCTGCTCACTGATCTCTGCTGAAACTCTCTAAGCCTGACACCCCACCGTCTCAGAAAGGTCAGCAGTCTGATGAAAGAGAAAGAGATGTGAAGACCTGATCACTGCAGCTGCTTAAGAGATTGGAGCAGGTAGGCTTCAAGGAGGTCTGTTCCCCTCCTGCAGCTTTTCTCGCATTGATAGACACAACTTCTCACCTCTTAGTACCTTTCACCCTGAGACAGCCCAACAAAGCAAATTTGAAAGACCATAGGGCAACACCCCTGCCACTGTTGTGGGTTGTTGACACACAACATCAGTCTTGTACAGAAGAGACATCCTTGAGCCAGAGCAGAGCATGGGAGGAAGGGATGGAGCTCAGTTGCATCCAGGGCACACACTGCAAAATGATGTACCACAGGGTGTGCTGAGGCAGCCACACAAAGAGATCAAACTCAATACATGGCTTTCTTGCTTCCCACATGGGCTGCTTTTTCTCTGCTAGCCTGCTCACAGTATATCTTATCACAGCTCCCTTGATATGCTGCAGCAGCCCTGTTTAAAGGCAGCACAACCCAAAGCATGTTGCTTTACTCTGATTTTATATTTCTGGTAGAAAAAGGGCGGAAAAAGTCCAAGGTACCTGAAAGAGCTAAATTCACAGGAATATATTTTGGCATTGCAAAAGAAAACCCACCACTTTCCACAGAAAATTCCCAAGCAGTGTGTCCAGAAAGGCTAAATTCATCCTGCCAGTCTACAACACTTGGTCCTTCCAAAAAAAAGCACAGAAACCCCACAGGACCCAGAGATGGAGTAACCAAGCCCCACTTTGTTCCCTGACCACCACAGCTTGGCTTACACCATGCCCTGAAGCTTGGAGGCCAGGGTCATCTCTGGAGTCATTTACAAAACTTAAGTTTATACAACTTAAATCTTGTTACCTACCTGGTTTGCTTCATGGGCACTAAGGAAGCAGGCACTGTTCATAACTGTCATCCCAGGTGGAGCTGGTTAGGACAAATCCCTTTTGCCTTGCAAAGGCCTTGAAAGTGCCAGTGACCAAAAACTTCCTCAAATTCTTCTCCATCTCCCCCATGTCCAGGCAGTGGATGGCAGAGGTTGTATCAGCAGCCTCACAGTGCTCTCTCCAGGGAAAAACGTTAATGTTGATTCACACACACAGCCCAGGCTCTCCAAGAGTGCGGAACTAACAGTTTGGCTATATGAGACACACATCTTTCTTTCTCAAGGCAGCTTTCTCTCCATTACAGCTCTATTTTGTTGTAAGGACAATCTTTTCTCTATTAAGCTGATTATCTGTTGTTAAAGGTGAAAAAAAAGCTGAAGGCAGGAAAATGCATGCACTACCTCTCAGGGAGAGTGGAGGGACAGGGTTGTGAATCGCTGTCTGTGAAACTGCTCTTATTGCAAAGATAATTAAGCCCTGATTGATTCTCCACTTTTGTTGCTATAGAACTGGCTTAGCCACATTTTTTTTCAGTGATGGATTTTAGTAGATAACACTTGTGCGGATTTTTGGCTTTCTGCTTGAACTGCAGGGAGATGCAAAGTGGTTGGGAAGGGAGGAGGTGTTTGCTGCCCTGAGCCTGAGCATGAAGATAATCGTCTCACGGGAGAGAGGCAGTTCAAAGTGATCCTTCTGGCCAGGGTATCAATGTAATGGACACTGCTTTGCTTGGTTTCAATTAGATTCAGGACACAATTCTCTGCTCTCTGTGGAGAACGCCTTCAATACCATCCTCCTATCCCAGGGAGCATTTTGCACCCGTTGGTGTTGCCACCTGCATGTGAAGCCCTGCCTCAGATCAGCTCTTGGTTGCTTCTCACAGCACCAGGTAAGAGCTGGCAGAGGAGGTAAAAGAGAACACAGCAGGGACCACCTCGTGGGACAGGATTCACGGACTATGCATCAGATCAATATGATCAATGCAGAAGCCGTTTCCTTTAGCATTCAATCCCATTCTAGATGTTATTCTTTTCTGGATACATGATGTAATCTTTCTGATTGGATAGCTCAGTCTATCACGCTCTGTCCATGTGCCTAACAGCATCATATGATTTGTTAAGCTTAAATGCCTCAATATCCTTACAGTAGCAATTTCTACGTTCTTTTACTTCATTCCTTCCTTGTCCAATTCCTGCTCTATGCTTACACAGTCTCTTTCACACACACAGCTTCTTTCATATCCATATTCTTGTAAACAACTCGTCCTTGACTATTCTTTAGGCCTATTGTTCACTGTCTGATATAGCCAAAGTCTGAGGCCTGCACCTGAGGCCTGTGGTTCATTGCCTAACGCAGCTTATGGTTTCATATAGCCAAAGTCTGGGTGGGCCACATTTTCCTTTAGGTACATTGCTACAGACTGGGGCTCTTGGATCCAAGTCTCAGCAGTGCTAAGTACCTGCCAGATGAAGAAGCTCCATGAAACTGTGACCAGGATTTTTAAACACAGCAAGAGAGAAGAGATTTGTCTTCCTTCGTACTGGGAGAGCTGCAGCACACGCTGCATTGCAGACACAGGCGTACGTTGCAGCACCAGTATGCCTCACTTTTTCTTGTACTTGCTTTTTCATACCTTGTGCTAAGACTGATCCTGAATATATAAAACACAGTTTGTGTTTTCAGTTTGTCTGAAAAGCAATCCTTGATGGCTGCCAGACTCAGACAGACTCTCACTGTGGCCCCTGCTTTAGCCACCTGAGTGGCTTTTTAAGCAGTTCTCACCCTCTGCAGCTTCCCCAAGTCCTTGCCCCCATGGGAAATACTTGCAGTGTATCCAGAACCAAGGAGAAGTGATCAGCTTATTTAGAAAGATGCAGAGTGAGTGCAGAACATGCTATCTGTGGTGAACCTTTGCTCTAAGAGGAATTGCTCCTGCCAATGATATCTTTCAGTGAGGCTTACAGCAGAGCACAGGCACCCTGTGTTTCAACATCACTTTCCAACACCCTGGTCTTAAAGCAGAGCACGTTTGCTGTTCTCTTGTCAAAAGCATCTGCCCAGACTAGAGAGAATGATTAAACATGAGGATAAGCACTAAGAATGCCAGCAGATGGCAAGGGAGTGCAAACAGAGTGGGGAGTCCAGCAGAAGCCTAGACAAAGGACCAACTGGTCCTGAGTCCTCAAAACACACAGCAGCATTTCCACAGGTCAAGTGCAGCCTGAGAAAATATGTGATGGATTCGCTTGCAAGACATTTGGGAAGAACACCAAGTTATCTGAAGCCACCCTTGCCCCATACCCTTAGAGGATAAGAAGAGGCTTTCAGAGCCTCTCTCAGCCACTGCCTTAACACATGTTTAGGGGCAAGATACGAGAAATCCACGTGTGCTTGTGTTCATTCCCATGCAGATGCACCTGAATGCAAGAATCCAAGCATGCTCTATTTCCCCTTTTTCCCAGCATTACCCACCCCTGTTGACCTCATGTATCACCACACTGCTCAAACAACCCCTTCTCTCTTTGCAGAGGAACAATTGCCCACTTCCTCCCGTGTGAGGTCAGCAAAGGAGGAAGAGCAGCTGAGATCAGCAGCTGGAGCTGATTCACATGACTAAACTAGATAGAAACTTGCTAAATACTTTTAATTGCTCACTGTGGTAGCTGGTGACTAAGAAGAGTTCACAAGTGCAATTGATGGGTGCTCTACAGGAACCTCTCTGCACAACAGGCCCCAGTCCATAGTAGGAACCTCCAGCACTACTGAAACAGAAGCGGTTTGCAACATGAAGTATCTGCCTAAGCCTATGACTCTGCTTAGGCACCCACAATGTGAATAAGAAAAACAGCCATTTAGTTAGGTTGGTCTCCCCTGGCTGGCTGGACCACTGCTCCTCTCAGTCACCTCTCAAGCCTTAGTTTAGTTGTAGGAGGTTCACAGGGGCTTGCACAGACTTCTGACTACATTCAGCACTGTGTAGCATAGAAGGTAGCAGAGTGGAGTGAGAAGCCACTGCATGCACAGTGCCACAGCGACAAGAGCTAAACTGGCAGCACTTCATTCTCTTAGAACCTCTTAGCAAGATGATAACCTACCACAAAGTAGGATCTGCACTGTGCCAGGTGCTGTACAGACTCCTGATAAGAAATGGCCATTAGCAAAACAAGCAAAGTGGGGGGAAACTGAGGCAGGGACCATCTGCAGGGTCACCAACCTCTCCTGATCAGTAGTTACGAGCGAAAATGTGGCCTCCAAGTGGAAATGAGAACAAGGTGATTTGAAATACTTTCAGAATAGTTTAGGAGGAGGATAATCCTTCCCTCCAGGCTGTGCTCTAAGAGAAGGTTCAGAGCTAAAGGGACCTTTGCTCTGGGCATCTGTTTATCACATTTGTGTTGGAGGATTTGTTGTTACTGAGGTAGTTGGCCTGCTTTCACATTTAATTTAAATTCATCAGTTCATAAGTTATTGCTGGATAGATGCAACTGCCTGAGCCTTGATCCCTTTGAAAGTCACAGGTTGGGATGTGGATGAGCTACAGAGCACCTGGCAGAAGAAACAAGGAGACAAAATTCTTCAGTTGAGGGCAACCTACCAGTGTCAAACCCTTAATTCCTCCTCTACACGCTATTGCTGCCAAGTGCGTGCACAGACCCCCAGCTCTGGCCACCACTGCTGCCTTAATCTTTCCCAGGGACATGCGCTCTCAACTGTCTTCCTCCATTCCTTGTATCCCATTAAACTTGTTCAGCCACATGCCTACTCAGAAAGGGATCAGTGTCCTGTGCCTTATCTAGGTGACCTTGTGCTGTAAAGCTGCTGCTATATGAACTGCATGGTTTTCCACTTACAGAAGATGGGCTGGCGAGGTGTTCCTGCTATAGCAAGGCAGAGGAGCAGCTGAGTCCTCACTTAAACTCTTTATCCTGATCCTCCTTCCTCGGTCTGAGCTTTCTCTGCAGATTGACATATTTCAGCACCTGTAAAACGCAGGTCTCCAGCATGGAAGAAGACATTGTGCCCACCTCTTTCACCTCTAAGGCTTAAAGTCTGCTCTTGTCACTCTGCCAAAGTAACACATTTTCCCATGTACTAGTCTACCAAAAGCTGAAGTGTGATTTCTCTGTTCCAGATGAGAGTCAAAGAAACATCCTCTTGCTCAGATCCTACATTAAAGCAAAGACAATTAAATTAGCTGCCCTGGGGACCAGATTAAGGCCTGAAAAATGTAAAAATAAATCAATAACTGGCCCTACAACTATGGACACTGCTAAATGGGTCTTAATTGCTGTTTCCAAAGCAAAGGGTGGGAGAGGGAGAGAGCCGGGTGGGGGGAGGGCTGTGGGTGCCGTGGTTGGGAGCCTACCTCCCGTGGCTGTTGGCACTAGAAGGTAACTGACGGTGCTGGAGCCTGTACTTGGCTGGTCCAGTAACCCTGAGAGCATCGGGAGCAGCCTCTGCTGTGTCACCTCAGACCCGAGTGCTGAGATTAGGGGGCCCTTGTGTTACTGAACCAAGTTTGTAGTTCAGAAAGCTGACATTAGTTTAGTACAATGCTAGGTACATGGGGGGGATGTCTCATGCTAACATGCACACCCAAGTTTCAAAAGCTTCATGGACTTACACAGTTACAGGATGCATACCCACACAATTCCCAAGAATTACCCAGATATTTCCAATAAGCCCAATACATATGCAAACTACTTATGCAATGCATGTCATGTATGCTCAGTTAAATGAGGAGGGGCCTATGAGGAGTCTCTGTGGTCATTGGGAGAGATATACCCTCACTCTTCTGGCAGCTTCTGGTTTTGTCACTCTTCCCACAGGACCAGCATGTAGATCTCAGATAGTGTGTACATCTGGTTATTATAACTTGAGTCTCTGTTTCACTCCAGGTGTTCATTGTACTCAAGTTACTTTTCTTGATATGCTTTGCTGGAGTAGCTACTTTGTTAATTCTGTGCTTTGCTGATATCACTGGTGTGGAGCCTCTTTCCCTGTACAGAAGCCGAGTGCAAATCTCACATGGAGCAGAGTTGTCCCCAGTGGCGTGGGGACAGATCCCAGGGGAGCAAGTTTCAGCTTCATCCAAAACTAGCAATGCTCTGGGCTCTCTCCATGCTAAGGAGGTTGCTTGTGGCTTTGACGGAGCAGCTCGTGAGTGCCTGATGGCTGTTGGCCTAGAGCAGAGAGGCTTGTGCTTTTCTCCCAGGAAGTAACAGAGTGCTCCCTAATGAGCAGTAGTATTAATAGTGCTAGGTACTCTTATGGAAAAAAACTCTCTCAATTAACTGAGAAATGATAGCAAACACCACCAAGCCCACCCTATACAAATACTTGCTACTTTTCTTTGGGAATTGTTGTGGTGTGGAGGAATCTGTGAGTGGAAACTGGGACTGCTGTCCCTTTGCCATGTCTCATTCCAACCAGGTACCATCTCCTGGGACACTGCTTTTCTGCTCCAAATCTGGCTGCAGGAGAACTGGAGCAGCATGATGCCTCATCTGGCATCCAAGCCTGGAAAATGAGTCAGATCCTTTTCTCCTTGCAGAGCCCCTGGGGTCACTGATGGGAATTTCATCCACTTTCCCTGGAACGCACGTGTAGGTCACTTCCTTCAGATCAGTACAGATCTGGTATGTGGGGCACTCTGCAAGGCTCTTCCTACTGGCTCTGCTCCACACAGCCCCCTTGGGTAGGTACCCGTAAAACTCCCTATCTCTCTCCCCTAAACCTCATATCTCCACATCAAGGGATGCAAGACAGTGAGTCCATCTTCTCCCCACAGACACCCACATACAAGTCAAGAACATCCTGAGGGGTCAGTGCCCATTTCTTAGGGATTAGATTTCCCCCTGAATCTCCAAGCACATGACTGTTACTCTCCCAACCTCCACACCACTTCCCAGTGTTACATCACATACTTATGTGCCCATCCTTGTGGGCAGTTCCCACGGATCACGGAGCAAAAGTCCCTGTCTGATGCAGGACGTATGTGGCTGTCACTGAGCCAGAGCTTTGTGGCTGGGCTTGGAGATACGTGCTCACCCTCATCAGAAGACAAACTCTGCATCAGAGCTGTGATGATTCAGGGGGGTTTTAGGGTGATTTTCATTCTTTCCTCCCAGCCAATAAGAGCACTCAGAGGCACATCCTCCCAAGCAGGAAGCAGGACAGTCCCTCCTCTCTCTGGCAGGCTCCTCTTCTGAAGGGGCTGAGATGGCAGTGAGCTTCACCTGCAGCTTCGCCGCACTGTGCTGTTTAGCGCTCTGGAGCTTCACCACGACTTCAGGTGGTAAGAGTGGCAAATCATTTCTGTTTTCTTTGTGGTTTAGGTCCTGAGAGTGCTGCTTTGTAACACATTGGTAACTAAGAGCCCATCCCCAACTGCTGTCCATGCTGGCTCAGCACTGCAGGGTTCAGGCTGCAGCTGCAAATCCAACTGCTTAAAAGACATTAGGCCCTTGTAGCAAACCGTGTTATCCAGAGACATCATCTGAGGATTTTAAAGCCAACTGATGGTTTTAACTTATCTGCCAGTGTTTAAACTCTGCATGACCTTGATTATTAAATCTAAAGACTGTGGGTAACAATTTGACTGCTAAGTACAGATGGGCACTTGAGTGCCTATTAGCTGACTTTAATGAAACATTACTCGGTATCGTTTCTTTCTTTGCTGAGCAAGGAAACTCTTCTGATTGCAGCTGGCCTTAAATCTTTCAAATGGGAGCTGCAGACAGGAGTGTTTTCTCTCTGAAGGTTTTAGTTCTTCAGTTGTACTTTGGCTCCCATACACAGAAAGTACTAATGCACTCAGGGATGGTGTTTGGTTAGCCAGTAGCTTTTTGTTTCCACTGCGGTTTCCTTTTTGGGTGGCAGAGGCATGCAGGAACCCTGCTGTGTCTCTACATTTAAGATAAAGCCTAGCCTTGCTCCTACTAATGGGGAGGAAGTTGCAGGCTGGGAGAGGGTATCCACAGGACTGCACTTGCACTGCAGGAACAGGGCCCCCAAATTGTCCCTCAGTGAGGAAGACAATGAGAGCCTCTTAATATAGCATTCAACTTATCTCTGCAAGAACAGCCTTCTCTTCCTTGGGAACAGGCAGTTGCCTGTGAACTCAGAGCAAGAAACTCTCATCCAACAGGAGGAGGGTGGACAGATTTTCCTCCTCTCTCTTCACATTTCCAAGCCAGAAGCAAGGATGGAGTTTAATATACACAGACTCTGGCCCCAAGCATCTCCCTGTAGAGCCATAAGAGCTGTTTTCCCAGGTCATGAGATTGCATACTTCGGGTCTCTGAGTCTTCTAGGTGCCTGGCCAAGTCATGCAGTGCCTCTGCCTCCACCCAGGCCTGGATGACAAGTGTTTCACCAAGACTGGCATGCCTAGAGTCCTGTACCCTTATCTAACCCTCTGGACCATTCTGCTCTGCTCCTGGAGTGGGGGCATCGCCCGACACATGTTCAGCTTTAAGGTAATGGCCCTCAAGGGCCAAGCTAGGGAAAAAGCTGTCAAGAAAGGTGCCTCATAGCAGAGAGCTTCTGGGTTTTGGAAATACAGTGGTGCAAACTATACAAAAACCATGCAAAACTGATTTTGGGCCAGTGACCACCTTGAAAGAGAGTCAAAGCACGTAAAGAAAAGCAAATCGTAGCCTTGAGGAATCAGAGGAAAACAGGGAGGTAAAGTTCTCTCATGATGGGCTCAATAGATTTTTTTTTTACCCACTTTGCTGTGGTACGAGTCATTTTCAATACCGAGGTGCAATATTTCAGAGGCCTTGGCTGGATCTACTAGGCACTGAAGTCAGGAACAAGGGCATTTTAGACTCTGAGCCTTGCTTTGCAGAATATATTTCTTAGTTCTCTGCCCATACACAACAGTGACTTCAGCCAGCCTCACTCACCCTGCCACCTATGCCTCAAAAAGACGTCATTGTCACTCAAGAGGTGTTGAGGGCTATTAAGCAGCAAAGAGACTTTGTGTTAAGATTGAAAAATCCTGTGGTTATCTCCTCCTCCTACACAAGACAGTATCTACTGTCAACACCCTCACCACTGACACATCTGGTTTGCCAACAGGCGTGAGAGAGTAGAGTCAAGCAAAGTTCTGGAGAGCAACCAGAAGAGCCCAAGCCAGTGACCTGCTCTCAGCCTGACGGCCTGTCTCAGTTGCTAGGTGAGCTCAGAAAGAAGCTGTTAGGTTGGTAATTGATGGTATCCCTGAAGAAGACAACAGCTCGCTTTATGGATAAGGCCCAAACCAAGGCCTTGTTCTGCCTCAAGCTTCCAAGTTCAGGCAGGTCCTGCGTGGCCCTCTGGTATCTCCTGTGGGTCCTACTACCTGAACTCCCAGGCAGACTCACTGTTCAGGACAAGGGAACAAATAGATGCTTTGGAAAGTCTTAACCAGGAGCTGAGCACTGGATAAAATGTGCTGCCTGAGAACTACCTGCATTTTCATGAGTTTCTGTGACTCTTGAATCTCAACCTTGCTGCAGGGGGGAAATATCATCCCATACAAAGTAGTCTCAGGACCTGTAAGTGGATTCTGGGCTGTTAGATGAGAAAAGAATTGCAGCTTGCCCAGCACTGGCTGCACACACAGTCCCAACTTAAATCAGGGACATGGGACAGGAAGGCTTGTCACCTCCACACCAGACACAAGGCTAGTTGCAGAGCACCTGCTCCGCTCAGGCACATGGCCTGCGCCTCTCAGCTCCCACTTGCAAGAAAACATGGGGATCATTAAGGTAGCTGGTCTCTCAGCCAGGAAGAGGTGTGGATTTGGACATCCTTGAGTTGAGATGGGTCTTCTTGTCTGATCAACACTTCTAAGCCCTGTGAGGTTTTACAAAGGGGTGCAGCAATCACCACCTGCAGGGGCTGGATGCAATACTGTAACAAGGATGGACATAAGCAACTCCAAAGCTGAATTCTTGCAGCCTCCTGTACTGACAATGGCATTTAATGCTTGCTTGGCTTCCTTTAAATAGACTGGCAGGCCTTGGCATCAGCAGTGGCTGCACAGCAAGTTGCATGGGTTGAGGAAATTTTTTTTGGCTCTTGTTTGTCTTTCAGAAGTGGGAAAATGGAGGAGAAAGCAAATGTAAAAGAGGAGGAAAGAAATGACATCAACTTCTTTTAAATTATTGAAAAAAAACCCCAAGCAAGGTATGGGGAAATTAGCCACACACAGCCTAGTAAGAATATACAGAAGTAAGGGCTGTGTGGAAAGAAGTGCTCAAAGTTGAAAGGTTGTGGATTCCCTCCTTCACCTCCCAAGTCTCCATTTCCTACACACTTTGCTCTTCCACTTCTGGGCTGTGGTAAGACAGTCCTTGGCATTCGGGTCAGGGCAACAGCATTTCAGCATCCAAAGCAGCCCATTCTGCAGGACAGAGGGGAGTTAGTCAAAGTGTGCCCCAGGCCCTTCCCTGCCAAGCTGGAGAACAGGGACATTATCTCCTTTGTCGTCACTAAGGAGGGTATCTTCCCCCCACCTTTACCACTACCTACATCCCCCTGACATAAAAACCTCAAGATGCCATCAAGAGATTAAGGGGAGGTGGGAAAGACTGATGTCTGCATGTTAAACTTAACCATGCCCACTAAGAGCAGCAGGGCTTGTGCTAGCCAGTGTTTAATGTATTATCAAAATTATACTGTACTCAGAGAAAAATATCTAGATTACAACTAGATTCAAAGTTGGGCTTTCTGTGAGGCAAGAGACATTCTAAATAATATTCACAATACCCTGGCTTCTTCTAAGTTACTTAGAGATCTACTACTTCTAGCAGCATTTGTTTTTATATCAGTTCCTTCCACAGGATCATTTCACCATTTTCAACATAAAAAGGAAAATGATTTTGTAATGGGTGCAAGCAGAGTCCTGCCAAAGCACCAGCACATTGGATACATTAGAAAGCTTGGTATTGTAGGGCTGAAGCTGCCACCCTCTCAGGCACCTGAGGTGTTTTGCACTCATGTTTTGTGTTGTTTCAGCTACATATGTACCACCACCACCTCATTCGACCACGAGACCTGGCTTCCCTGTTCCGATGAACACTGACAACCCTGGCGTCCGCAAGGCTGCTCGGTTTGGGGTTTACAGATACAACAACAGTTCCAATGACCTCTTTCTTTTTAAGGAATCACAGATAAACAAAGCCATGGTTCAGGTAAGGAGCCCAGACTCCTGGTGGGCCTCCAAACCTTTTACCAGTAGACCTTCCTACAGAGCACCCAAAAGATTGGAGCTCTGATCCTCCTCAGGACTGCTGCATGTGCACATGCCTCTATCCCATTCAACTGCTGCACAGGAATGTTCTGCCCACTTCCCTTGCAGTAGTTCAACATGAAACACTGCAATCTACACCACCACACACAATCCACAGACGTAGCTCTTGATTCCTGGCCAAAATTTTGGCCCCCATATTCCCTGACTTTACTTTAAAGGAGGAAACGACTTTCTTTAGATTGTCAGAGGGCTGAAATACATGCTCCACGTGGAAATCAGACGCACTGTGTGTGAGAAAAGAGAGCACTCCAGCTTGGACAGCTGCCACTTCCAGAGGAAAAAAAACCTGCAGCAGGTATGTATCCAACTCATTTGGGGTACTGCAGTTGATTCTTGGCCACCTCCAGCTGTATAGTCACCTTCAAAGCAGCTCTGCCATATCCCCACAGAGGTACAATCCTCCTCTGTGCAGAGCCTGCTGAGGTGAGGCAGTTATCAGTATTAAGCAGCATGAGCAGTTTTGCTGCATCCAGAGCCAGCCTGGGTCTGCAAGGAGCTGAACCAGGCACGGCCATCTAGCCCATATCCCTGGGTAACCTGTGATCATGTGCAAAAATGGAGTAGGTGCCAAATAGAGAGATTTCCTGGGTGGGGGATATCTTTACATGGGCTTTCCCACTAAGATATGATTACTTAGCAAACAGCACTTTTCCTAGGATAAAGGAGGCAGACAAAAAGATGCTGTCCTCTCCTGCCCCATCATGGCCCACAATGCTCAGACCAACCACCTCAATTTCAGCACCAATTTCCCTTTTCTTTGCAGATGCTGAGATGCTATTTTGAGGTCTGGATAACACCTTGGTTACATAAAGCATACGTCCCCATTGCTCTCTGTCACTGACTGACCTTTCCCTACGAGAGCTTGATTTCAAGGGGATCTCCCACCACAAGTTTTAAATTGCCTGGACTGTTGAGGCCAAAACTGAAGTGGGGAAGGGCTGCACAGAATCGCTACAGAGCTTTTTTCTCAAAGCATATGGTTGGTTTTGCTCATGGTTGTTGATGTTCAAAAGTGACAAAGAAAAGACCTACCTTGACTGAATGTATCGCTATCCACTTGTGTATGTTTTTTCCAAAACTAAACTGCAGATGATAGAATGTTGTCATTCCTTCAGTAGAGATCCATCCATGCTCTGGCTGAATTTCCAAGCAGTGGGAACACACTCAGGAAGCTCCATTGGTCTTGCTTTATTCTGTGATGAATTTTAACACAGCCCTGATATAAACAAGTCTAAACCACAGCACACGACTGCAACGCTGAGGAAAGCTGTACAACAATGGGATAGTTTGCTGGGGGTACACATGCACCTCCTCCCAAAATAGTCTTGAGAGTCTCTAGTGCTACAGAAAAGGTTAGACATAGCTGTCAGCAATGAGTGAAGTTCTTGAGTTATTCTTTCTTCAAGACAAGAGTATGGATAAAGCTGACTTGAAACACACCCACAACTCAGAAATTACACAGTTCAACTAGGGCTTCTACTTCAATCAAACGCTACTCTGTGCTACGAAAGGGCATCATTGCAAACACCAAGACAAATGAACCCAACCATACTTCCAAAGCATATTTTTTGCTGAGGTTAGACAATGTAGTTTTATTCAGGTTAATATAAGACATTCCATCTTTATCTGACCACAGCTTGTATTCAAGTTTAGTAGAATGGTCTTCCTCAGGTGGACGTCTACCATTCTTTCAGCCTTTGCTCTTCACACATGGGCAGATTATTACTTACACTGGACTAAGGCCTTTAATTGGAAGGATTTGGGTAACTGCTCCCTTAAAACACCAATAAAGTCTAGGCCCATGTTCAGTCATACACAAACCAGCACATATAAATGGACAGGGCCCTGAGCAAACACTTTCTTTCCCCAAATGCCTCTTCTCTTTTGTTGCCCATCTGGAGCAATATTGCAACTCCTATAAGCAATGATACCCTCACTTGCAGCCTTTACAA
Source organism: Colius striatus (assembly GCF_028858725.1). Classification (NCBI taxonomy): domain Eukaryota; kingdom Metazoa; phylum Chordata; class Aves; order Coliiformes; family Coliidae; genus Colius; species Colius striatus. The sequence goes on along the minus strand of NC_084760.1, from coordinate 65,360,408 downwards.
CAACCATTCAGTCAAGAAAGACCAGGGAAGGGCTCCAGGCCAAGGACCTTTAGACAGATGGGTCTATTAAAAGCATAGCTGAAGTCCCTGCTCCAAATAATCCCAAAGCAATCCTTTGCAGGATGAATAAATCTCAAGCTCTGCTTCTTAAACATCACTTTCGATGTGCAGGCAGACCAGCAGCAGCTCAAATTCAGCATTCAGTGCTGGAGAGGCAGCTGTACTGCATCTTTCTTACCTTTTGGGGCAGTGGTCTCTTATCTGGAAAAAACAGGAAATGCTCAAAAGCAACCTCCAGAAGGGCTACAGATAGATGTAGTGTGGTGCTACAGCCATCAATCACACAAGCCACCTTTGACAGCCTGATGCCAAAGATAAGGGAAAAGAAAGCCAACAATGGTGGCTCAAGTTGTTTTACATAAAACTGTGGCCAACGTTACTGCAACACAGATGAGCTCATTGCAGCCAACATGTTGGGAAAGGAGACACACATCATCTGAGAAAGACAAATTTACCTGATGTTTAGCAGCAAAGTGTCTACTGTAACCCTACAAGAAAAGGCACACTGGAATAGCAACATTCATTATTCCCCCAGATAGACAACAGACTTTGATTGGCAGAGCTAAAGTCAATTGAGCTCTTTGTACCACTCCAGAGCATGTTGCTTAGGAAGGATTTGGGCATCTGAAGAGCTAGCACTGACCTAAAGAACTGCAGTTCAGTACCATTTAAGGACAGCGACATGCAGCAGTCAAAAAGACGTTGCTGCCCTCTGCATCTTTCCTAGATTTTATAGCAAGGTTAACTGTTGACCAGTTCAATCCAGGGAGTTCATACCCTTGCATACCCCTTGGAGCAGCTCTGACATTTCTTCCAGGCTATAAAGGCAATTAAACAAAAATAACTATTTATAGTAAAGATATAGGGCCTAAGGAGAGAAAGGAAAGCCCCAGATGCTGGAGAAAAAAGGAATAATACCAGCAGTGTCAGTAAGAGCTTCTGAGAAAAGCAAAACTGGAGTTTCAGGAGCTGTATGTTCACACAGGAGTGCTACAAACAAGCTAAAGACAGCTTCAGATCTCCCTCCAGTGTGCTGGAAGCACCAAGCTCAGTGCATGACACATTCTTGGCTCATCTGCTTGTAATGATACCTTAGCCTCCTCTAAAGAAGTTTCCTAACAGCCTGCCACGTGGAGGGGCTGGCTGCACACTGAGACCTCTGTGCACACGGAGTTACTCAAACCAAGCTAGCCTGAGTTTCAGCAGAGTTTCACAGTGCCCAGTGATTCTCAGGTCAATATCTGCAGTTGCTCAAAAGCTTTGCTATGAAATGTTTCCTCTCACACTCCTAACTTTAACTGCGTAAGAAACAAACTGCTTGCCACCAAAATACAAAGCATTGCTGACGGACTTTCCACTTTTAATTCCTTTTACATCAGTAGGACCTAGAAGGCCTTTCTATTCCAGTTGTATCCTATTTCATAATCTGACTGACTTCCAGGACCCACTGACAGCTGGGAGAGTCATGTATGCAGCTGCACAGAACCAAGACAAGGTTCAACTGGCAACAGCTACAGGAAGATACATTACTTCTGCAAACTGGGAAGGAAAAAACCCTCACATATAACTACCTACAGTCAATTACTGCTATTTTTTTCAGTCCCTACCTCAAACAAAATCAGCAAAAATTAGCTGCCCCATACATTTACTCTTTTACAGCACTCTATTTTGTAAGCAAGCTAGCTGAGAAGGCCCAAGTGTCAGCATCATCAGATCTCTGCTGTGATCACCAAGCAGACAGAAGCTTAGGAGGTCACTGTCTCATCTGCAAAGGTTACTGTCACAGAGCAGACTCAGCTTTAAAGGAATCAGATTTGCAGCAAGGCTTTGCTGTCCCTTTCATCAGGTGTTTACACTGAGATATACCCACACTGACACTGCAGTGTAAGGGGCATACAGAACTTCTGTTTCAGCACCTCTGCTATTAGAAGTTTACTCCAGAAATGGGACAGGGCCATGAGCTGTGGAACAGCACTTTGAATAGTTTCAGCAATATCTTCTTGATACTTGTGCCCTGCAGAAACATCTGTTCCACCAACAAAGCAAACAAAAACAAGTCTCAAAAATGCACAGCTGTAGTGTACTCCAGCTCAGTTCCTATTCCTTAAGCTGTTTTATTGCAAAGCTTTAGGCTAAAGCAACAATTTCCCCAAGCCCTTTAGAAGACAGGGCACTTAGCCTGAGTAAAACACAGAAGCACCCTCAGCCGCCTCTGGGAGTTGTGCAGAGGGTTTCCTCTCTTCTTAGGGAACCACAAACTCTTTCTCCTGCCACCAAAAAAATAAAAACCAACCAAAAAACCAACCAAATCTTGCTCTGACAAGATTTTTTGAATACTGCTGTAAATGCTCCTGCTTCTTCCAGTGGGGTGATGTGTCCACACTAGAAAAGATCCAGCCTCGGAGCTGCAAAGGTGACATGTGCCTGCACTAATACCATCAAAAGAGAAACATAGCTGTTTTTCTCCAAGTCTGACTTGAGTAACACAATAAAGCTGGAACAAGGCAGAGGTGCCTCTATTCATCTGATAACATGACACTAACTGGCTACACTTTGGAAGTGCAAAGAGAATGTAATAGCATGGCGCATAGAAGCACCAAGAGGAGTTTCTGCCAGTGTTCATTCCATAGGCATTCTAATGCTGCTGCACTAATCTGGGAGGACTAGTATTAAAAGCACCTGAGCTTCTGTGAAAACACTGTTCTTAAGCATCCCTTATGCTGAGTAACGAAAAAGCTGTGTGTCACAGTCAACCCATTTCACCCAGGTTCTACAGCAGACCACTCCATTTCAGCATACAAAGCATGGACTGTCAGGTTCCAGCACTGCACCAGAAGCTGGAGCTGACACCATCTGAGCTCTGAAGAGGCACTACTTTCAGCCTCTGCAAACTGTAGGTCTTCTTGGACTGGAGGTATGCAGACCTTGCATTCAAATACAAGTCGTAAGATCTTCAAACTGCACAATGACACCTCTACGTGGTACTGCAGTCCCACCCTGATCCTCCCCCAATGTTGCAGACAATGTGACAGTAACCGGCCTCCTCTCAGTCTGAGTCGTCATGGAGGCATCAGCAGTCTTGGTGCAGACACCTCTCACCAGGAACCATCAAATATACCAACTTTCTCCTAGATCTTGAAGCAGAGTGAGATGGTGGCATGTGAGGCACCAAGTTGAGCTCTAACTTGCAGAGCCAAGCATAGCACTTGAAAAACCATGCAGATAAGTTTCAGATCACTACCAAGACATAAGAGACAGCTAGATCACCTCCTTCTGAGGAAAAGACTGATCCATATTTTTGTCCATGGAGCTCCAGCTAAAATGAAACGTGAGAGTTCTTAAGACAAATGAAATACCAACAGCCTGGTCAAGTAGCCTGTCACCATGCAAAGTTTGTTGCTTAGAATGACATTCAGTTGTGCCAGCTACCAGAGTTTAATTTGGTGCTTTACAGACTTCAATGATTTTTTGGGTTTTTTTTGACAGAACTGCTGACTGACTGGACATGTACCCTGTAAAGCCATTCTGTTTGTAGAGACGGGACATATCAGGTTTCATTCATTCTGAGAAATTAAATTGAGAAGAACTGGACGCCCTGTCCAAAGGCTTAACCTTTAGACAAGCTCATTTAGACTGACAGCTATTCAGCTACCAACAAAGCATAGACAAGAACAATGTAAAATTTCTATTGCCCAGGGCAGACAGAACAGGCAGAAGGAGGTATCAGAAACTATAAAGACTTTTATGGGTACAAATTCCTGCTTGCCTCTGAACCTTACTCCCAGAATTGACCTCCACCTCCTGCCCCCAGTGCAGAGCCTGCCTTTTGCTGTCTGCAGTTATTTCTAATACAGCTGTAGCCAGAGGCCTACACTTCACAGTTGAAAAGGTCTGGACGTACACCACCAGCCAAAGTAGTGCCTGAACTCCCATGGACCAACAAAGAATTCTAGGTGCCCAAAGCATCAGCTCAGCTTCCTCCATGCTACAGCACTAGCCTTCACTACTGACATGCTGCGTTTTATAGGCAAGTTGCTCCCCATTGCAAGACTCCTGTACAGACAGCTCTGTTCTCTTCATGGTGTCCAGCCTCTTTTCCTGACTACGGCACTAAGCAGAACAAACCTTTCCTGCTACCACCAGATTAAAAGAAGAGTTCAGAAGGCAATAGCCCCAGTGATTGAGGGCATTAGCTGTTTTCAGTTTAGGGAAAGCTGCTTCTGGACTTCAGTTCTGCCATGATTAAACATTTATAGTCATCCTACACTTGCCTCGAGACACTTATGACTACTCACTGCCTGACAGTTTGGACTAGATCACTCAAAAGTCACAACAGACAAAGCCACACTCTGTTAGATACCTCTCATATTTGCCAGTCTCTTTTCCCCTTCCACAAGAAAAGCAAGCTATTCATACAACCTCTGGGTCTCTTGTACTACAATGCTCAGAGAGAACTGAAAAAGACTCAAGAATCTTTTGTTGGGACCACGGGATCATCAGTGTTCTGAGTCTCCAACAGTGGCCAGGAAGGAGTGAGGGAGTGAAAGAGCAAAGGATCAGAACTGAAACACTCCCAAGAGACAACTCTTCATACATCTTTCTCTTTAAGCAGTGGCAGCACTACAGCTTACTTTCTTTCCCACTTTGAAACTTCAAGGACAGGGTCTTAAAATGGAATTAGTGACACAAAAGCCATCACATTTGGCATACCAAAATGTGTCTACTTCACTACAAAAGGCAGCACAAGCTAGTCAGCTGGATACTTAGGAAAAGGAATCAACAAATCACTAGAGGTAACTATGCAACAATAGGCAAAGCTGTGCTTGCCCCGTGGCTACTAAAGCACCAGCACGAAACAAGCTCCACAACAGACTTTGCAACCCCAAATTAAGATTCCCATTAAGTTCAACTTTCATATCTGACCAGGATTGGACAAACAGCTGCAAAGTCTGGCAGAGCAGTGCTAATTAGCTGCTGTCTAAACAGCCTGCCCTGTGCTGGGTTTTTCCAGAAAGACACATTGCAAGCATCTCCCATCTCAGCCCTTCTTCAGAGTTCCCACAGCAACAAGTCTGTCCCTTCCCCAGGCAGGTCACGCCTCTCCAGCTTTTCAAACTTACCACACTGCCACTCTATCTCTGTGCACAAATTATTAAGATAGGGCTCACACGGACCAAAGATCAGAGACTGCAGCAACTCATCTACAAGGTTTCTTTCACCTCTTGCTGAACTCCCTCTCAAATCCAGTAACCACTAGGTCAAGCAAAAGGGCTTGCAGTCCCTGGCTTGTACAGGAATAAGTCAGCATGATCCAGCCATCATCAGCTACTTGCCACAGAACTGCTGCAGCGTGGTAGTAACAGAACAATGAGACAGAAGCACTGAGAGAAAAGAATCACTTTTAATTGCACATCCCTCCATTAATAAGGAGAAACACAAAAGGCTAGCAAAAGCGGATGACATTTTTAACATCTTCCTCTTCTCTGGTGCTTTTCATTATATATCAATCAAATCTTGATTATTTCCTTTTCAAAGGTGAGGAAGTTAAGCAATAGAACAAGTTTATGTTTGACTATCACCCAGTGGCAGAAAAAGATAGCGCAGCAGTCTTCAATCCCAAAGCACAAATCAATCCACTAAATCACACAGCTGCTGAAGCAACTTCTTTAGTTCTTCAAGATGCAAACCCTTTTATTTAAAATGTAACAGCACAGCCTTTCCTTTGTCATAGCTGACAGAAAAGCATTCCCTGGATTTACCAAGTAGAGTAACTGCTAATAGATGAAGTAAACCATTTCCTCTGGAGGTGCCAGAAAGCACTCACGAGCTACTACTGCATCCCAAGATTTTTTACTAAAGCATTCCTCACCCACTATTACTAGATTTTAAGGGGCCCTTCTAGTCCACGTCCCTCTTCAGACATCAATGTTCCCCAAAATCTTTACCAGCTCTCCATAAAAAGCATGCTGAAGAGGATTCCTACAGCTGGTCCTCTTCTACACCTCTCAGGAATGGCGACCTGCATAATGGACAGGAGGCTTACAGAACCTGGTAAACACAGAGGAAATACTACAAGAGATCCTTTTTAAACCCACTGCATCTAGCCTTTAATAACATAGAAAATGCAACTTTCAGTCATCATCTGACTATAATGCTATGAAGAAACACAGGAGTCCTCAGATAACCATCATATTTGATTCTGCATGTTGATTAACAGTTAACTGTTGTGGCTGATTTTGATTACACAGGCTGGAATTGAAGAACCCAAATGGCATAACTAGATTTCTAGGTACATTCTGGATCTTGCTGCCTCTACCGAAGTACCATGGTATGCCATTAGAACATGCACTGTAATCATTCCTTAACAGGAGGTTCTAAAACAGAGACACACATGCAAGGCATCCTCTTCGATCCAAATCATACACAATTCAATTCCATACATCTCAAAGCCTTCCAGTGATAGATGACACAGTTGCACTAAAAGTGACGGATGGTGCCTGTTTAAGATGACTCCAAAAAGGGCTGGCCATGGAAAAGCAATGGATTTTCTTTAAGGAACACATAATAACATGAAGATGCCTCACCAGACTCCTTGGATATTAATAACTGTACATGCCAACTCCAAAGCAGGAGCGGTCAAACCAAGGAGGAAGGCAGGCATCAGGACCTGTATGTACTCTTATGGCAACAGAACTGTGCTACTGCACAGTAACAGTCTTTCACTTTTTGTCCTTGGTCACACGCCGCTTCAAGCACATGCTTCCTTCATACCTCTGAATTATTATAGGACAGTGGCACTTTATCATGGATGAACAGTTACACATGCTGAAGATTAAGTCTGCAAATAAATGGAGAGCGGAAGGAGCCCAGATAAAGGTATCCATCATGCTCATGTGCCTCACTAACATATGCTGCTGTCACTCCATTGGGATCATGGAAACTTCTTCTGTAGGATCCCGTCTCACTAAGTTCAACAACAAGGCTGTATTTGGGCACAAACTTCGTCACAGTTTCTTGACTCAGCAACTAAAAAAAAAAAAAGAAAAAGAAAAAAAAAAAAAGAAAATCAATAACAAAAGATTTTGTTCTTCACAGTTATATCTCAGACACTTCCATAGTCAGACCATTCCACAGTCCTTGAAAGAAGCAACTAAGAACATAAGCACACATTTTGAGTAAACACTATTTCACAGGCTTAACAACAGTGTTAACATCTGAAAAGACAACTTTAAAACAAATCTAACAAAAGAGATACAAAGAAATGTACTCTATTCCAGCACTAAGGCTGAAAGGATGCCCAGGCAGGAGACACCTGCTTGTTCTGATGCAGTTGATACAAAGCAACAAGCATCATGCTCTGCTCTCCATAGCATCACTTTAAGGCTCCTAAACTGCACCAGGAGAGCAGGTTTTACAGGGACAGCAGAGTTTGTTTAGCTGAAATAGGACTTTGATCGTAAACATAGCTTATTGATTTTTTTTTTTTTTTGAGAAGTACTTTCAAGTCTTTGTGTTGTTTAAGAAGCACCGTGCCATTTTTTAGCATTAGACATTCCTTACAAACCGCATTACTTCTGCTCATCCTCTTCCTGAAGGGGCAGTGACATAACAGCAGGCATACAGAGTCAGGACAAAGTGGCACCTAGCAGCATACATAACATACAGTCTCCTGGAAAAGCGATTAGAACAGGCTTCCCAAATGCTCTCTAGACAAGTGGCAGTAAGTATTTTAGGCACTTTGGGTACAAAAGGTGAAGTCTTCACATATCCAAATGTAGATCCTGTGTTGCTGCATGGCTAGGGCAAGGATATTCTTTTTCTTTCCTGAGATCAAATGGAAGGCAACTTAAGAGATGTGTACCTGCCACTCAGAGAAGCAAACATTAGTTTTACTGCCTATGAAGATATAAGGACTGTTCTGCTGCCCAATCACAACAGTTTTAACCAGGGCACTAAAAATATTTTTTAAATCTTCCTGTGAAGAATAAGAAACAGGACAAACAAATATTTATCACTTCCATTCTTATACTAAAGTTGTTGGGGTTTGTTTTGGTTTTTTTTACCTTAAATATCATCCTTTTAATCCATGGTTTTTCAGACAAGAAATCCAACATAGAAAATCCAGGATTGGGACGGACAGCTGACATAGCTACCCAATATCCTCCAGAGCTGCTTAATCTGATATTATCTGGAAGACCAGGCATATTCTCAACAAACATATCTGCTCCACCTTTCATTAGCCCAGACACATAGTACCTGAAAATTATAGACAGTAGGATTAGAACAACAACTCTTCTTTATTACTTAGACTTTAACTTAAACTGAAGTCCCAGAAGGAATTAACTTACACATTTTTTTTTCTTCTTTATTGCGGCACAGAGAAATAGAGCACAGTTGCTTTCCTATTCCCAGAAACAGCTTACTCTCTTGTGCTCAAGGAGCCCACAATAGAAAGACTATGCAGTCCAGATGTTTATAGAGAAAGAAAAAGGTATTGAGGAAGGTCACCTTCTTTGCCACTGATAGTTAGGCAAATTAGAGTGTAGGGTTTCTTTTGTCATTCAGCTAACTTATTGAACTATCTCTAAACAGACAGCAATAATAATTTCAGGAAAGCCATACTCACCTCCTGATTCTAGCCATGGTTGTCTCTTGCACCAGAACAAAATCTTCCGCGGGAGAGAGTTGGACACCATTGGGAAACCTCAGACCCACCATTAAGACTTTAACTTCTTTTGTTACTGTGTCATATTCAAGCAAGCTAAAAAAAAAAAAAAAAGCATTATCTATGGGTTGGAGTGAAGACAAATCTTTATTCATCTTGATTTCTTCCTCCAAGCATTCTATCTTCTCTCACATGCACTTCACCTAAGTTAAAAAGGTAGAATAGCCAGGAAGCATTTTATGAACACAGGAGCCACTTGAGATTGGCAGCAGCACTCAGAAGGGACTTGGGCTGAATGGAATGCTAACACCTTCCATTTTAATACAGATGTTCCACACAAATCCTCTTGAAGAAAAAGAGAGGAATATCATTCATTTCACCGCAGATCTCATTAGCAACATCCACACGTTCTCTCACCCTCTCCTGGGCAGTGCAGTGTTTGCACAGGTGGTTTATAAAGAGAAAAATCTTGAAGACCAAGGAAGTCTGGTGAAGTCTATTCCTGCTGCAGAGCTTACGAGAAGTTAAATGCCTCAGAGAGGAGATACTTGCCGCCCATCATCTGTGCCTTCCATAATCAAGAATAAGTAGTCTCGTCTTTGCCATTTGCTACTGGAGTCAGTGAAGTAGATTTTCCTCCCATCCCGAGTCACCGTAAGATCATTCAGAAATGACAGCTTCTGGCCTTCAATTAGTGTCTTGGTTGACACAAGCATTTTTGTTTCACCTGGTTATAAAAAGAAGAATAAAAAAATTAAGACAAGCTTTTGTATGTCCTGCCTTGGAAATGAGTTAAATGCTAACATGAAAATAGCAAGCACTTTACATTTTTTCCATAAGTACTAAGGTTTTGGGTTGTAATGAAGCAAGTCAACAGCAGACATCAACGACCAAGAGTAAACACTCTTCAGAAAAACTGAAACAGTAGATGATGTTCCCTATTAATAAGAGCCAGGCTTTTCACATTTCTGAAGCTCATATGACACCAAGCACAATCCCAGGTCTCAATCTCGTAGACGGATGCAGGTAAACTAATCCCTACTTCCTCTTTCCCCATAAATCTGTAGAAACAAAGAGTAGTACTTTCTAAACATTGAAACAACAGCAGAGTCGCTAAACTGCTCTGGCAGTCAGCTCTGCCACATGTTACCAAACAAATTTTTAAGGTCAAATATCTAAAAATTAACTCAAATCTACTGAAATTATCTTTGGGCACAGAGTTTGGGTTTGTTTGTTTGCTTGTTTTAGTCATGACTGAGCAAACATGACACCTGTCTGACATTAAAAGAGGAGACCTTTGCCTTCCCCTCCCCATCTGAAGCCAAGACAGAGATGCAAGCGGTCAGAAAAATCAACCCTACATAAAAGCAACTACTGCTTTCTAACAGCATAGCTCCCAAAACTGAGATATGGCTCTGGAATGTACAACTAAGGGCACAATGCAACAACGCCTTTCTCAGCAGGAACAAGCCACTTCATCTTCAGTTGCACCAAAACACATCTTCCTTCACTTTCTACAGATTGAGGTTACAGGGAAGTTCAGAGCTCTTTGCCACCACACAGTGAGATCAAGGCAGAAACAAAAGTACAGCAAACATGACAAAGCTTATATAACAGCATTTTTTTTTCTCCTTTATGAAAACTGAAACGGCTACACAGAGCTTTATTTGTGGATCCTGAGGTACCAATTTTGACAACCAAAAGCATATGTCACCAGAAGATATGACTTAAAGGTCTCTTCCAGCTGAAATGGTTCTATGATTCTATGGTAACTCTGATCCTGACAGAGTTGGGGAGGAAGTGAATGCTACAAGAAAGTTCTTTCCTGGCATATTTCGTCCAGACAGCTCCAAACCACATTACAAAGAAGGCAGGCATTGTTTTCCCTGCAGTGTCTGGCAAAACATCAAATGAAGTCCGCATTTGTCAGTGGAAGAGAACTTCTGAACAGAAGAGTCATACCTGTACCAGGATTAACTTCATAGAGCCCGTAATAAGCATCTGCCACAAAAAGGGTGTTATTTGGCCCCACTCTGATGCCAAGTGGTCTTCCACACGTTGGCTCATCTTCACGAGTTCCTTAGGAAACAATTTTTAAATGTTTGCATTATTTTTCCAAATAGAAATAAATACAAGGCATTCAGGCTACCTACACAGGTCAAACTGTAGCTTAACAAAACTCTATTCCAGCACGACACATGTTCATTAAAGAAATGATTCTTACTTTCCTAGGCGCGAGTGAAATATTTTCACCATTCTAGAGATAATCATATAATTTGCCAGGCTGGTAGCTAGTTAATGACTATCCCAAGAAGGGTTAAATGTCAGAAAACTGGTTTTAACTAAATGTTTCTTCTCAAAAAGAATGAGTTTTATTTCAGGTTTATTTTTCTTTTTTAAATTAAAATAAATAACTAAATACATGTACATCTTGGAACAGGGAAAAGGTGATTTTTCATGTCAATCACAACCCATAGTCATGCCTAAGGAGCAGCTGGAAGTCCAGCTTCATATCAACTGGCAGCAGACTTCATTGGCTGTCAGAACAAATGCTGTCCTACCTGTTAGCCAAACCAGTCCAGAGCCTAATCAGCTGTGATGCACTTCATCTTCCTCCCTGTGTTAATATGCAGGATCTTCTACTGACAAGTCACCCACGCTGCAGCCTTATGAGACCACAGGCCTTGTAGTTATTACATAAGAACCCCACATTCCTAGATTTTATCACTGGGAAGTGTCCTTTATTATCAAGGGAACTCATTCCCATTCTTTTGGCCCTTTGCTCTGCTGTTCATTCCAGTGCTTACACACATATTTCCACCCATGCTTCATTCATACAAATATATTAATATGTTACAAATGTCTACAGAGGAAGATATGCACTTGTATGAGCAATCCAGACAGAACACCAGTCTAATCAACACAAGTCCTGACCCAAATGTTTTCAGGTATAGTATATTCAGAAGCTGGCACTCACCACAAGGACCATGGCCAATTCTGGCTATAGTTTGTATTTCCCCATCTTCAATTTTGATAATCTTCCCATCAGCTGTCCCAGTAAATAGCACATCTGCAAAAACAACTGGTGTTATTAGCTTGATTGCAGAACTGTAGTGGCAGACATCCTTCTACATGATTCCTCTACTAGCATAAAATAGAATTAATTCAAGATGTAATGAAACAACAGTCATCTTTAGTCATAACAAAAAGTATAGAGAGGGAAGGGGAAAGATCAAGGCAAATAGAGTATTTGGTTAGATTTCTTCCAACTGAAAAAGAAGAGGAAAGCCTTAAGCCTCAGGAATTATGAAAGTCAGATATGAAGCTTTTCACCCATAAGTGGTCCAAATCCTTGGTTAAAGGTAGAACTAACAACTTCATGGCTACTCATTGGATTTCTACATCATAAAATGTGACCAGGCACTGCATCCACCTTACACTTCAATGAGTGACTGACTAGATAAAACTTCTCACTCTGAAATAGGCCACACAGGCTACTGGACACCTGCCAGTGCTCGTATTTTATCAGTTCTGGACAAGGATTACAAAAGACATAGCGAATGAACAACCACTCAAATCAAAAGCATTGCTCAATTACTGTATTCACACCAAGGCACGTGGATAGCATAAGACACATTCACTGAATATAAACCACACACAAACTTTTCAATACAACCAAATCAAACGAAAGACCATTAGATTAAATAGAGCCCATTGCTTGTGCTTTTCCATCTCCAATTGAACTGCAGCTTTATGTTTGCTAACTACACTTTTAAAAGGGAATAAGAACACTTCAATGTTTATTCATATAAAACTTATTCCCAGTCAGGTTGATTATTTCACCCACAGGTCAGCAGGATGGTTTCCTTAAAGAGTTTTCAATGAGATTGATGAAACTAGGTAACAGAAAAGAATCAGTGGCTTCAAGTAATTGCTTTGGCACACTGCTAACAGAGATAAGCAGAAAAAGCACAGTCTGAGGAAAAAATTAAAGCAGTTTCTTGCTGGGTAAAATAATTTTTTAAAATATTGTCTTAAATTTACTAGAAAAGACAGCAGAAGGAAAGTAAATGACATGGCTGCTGAGCACCTCTTGTACTGAAGGCTATTTCAGTAAGAGCCTTGCTTGCAACTCTCACAACCTTTCCTTTTCACATTGGAACAGTCAAGGATTAATCTAAGCAGTTGTTTCTAGCCTTATACCCTACTTCAGGAGGCACAGGAAAAAAACCCTGCTTAAAGCAGGCTTAATGCTAAGAGAGTATCATGCTGTTACAAGTCTAGCCACCTCATTAGGAAACTGCTCAAAGGTGACACAGGTTTGTGATTTGGGGAGAACACATGCCATGAGAGAAGTACAGGATGACATCTGTAAGGCACGCAACAGCACTAAAATGTAAATTATATTGTTTATAAATTTGAAGAGTTTTTTCTGACATATAAGCACAAGTTAACAGCACCAAACTCAGCTCCCTCAGAGGCAATGAGCATTGCAAGAGCAGGAAGTACCCTGCAAATATTATTTCCCAGTTGAAAGTTAGACATGAAAAACAGGACCACTTCCTCCAACTGTAAGTAGCCGTGAACTACACTGCAGATGTTTTCAGTCCTGGAAGACAGAGATTTTTAATCTGGCAACAAGATTTATTCTATGATGGGGAAAGAGGAGAAAAGCAGCATAGAGCACAGACTTTGCTGCATAACACAAAAATATGCATATTCAGAATAACTTCCACAGCTTGTTATCCAAGAGGTATATTGCTGAACAAACCTTTCTTGATGGAGCAAACTGTCAAGATGCTCCTTTAAAAGCTTATTTTTGTCAGTGCTTACCCCCAATATTGACAATGGACTCCGGTCCCACCAGCTGATTTTCCCATAAGCGCTCGGCTTTCCGTAACTCAGTATTGGGCTCTAGCACACCCGCCAGGAGGGGAGGTTCCTTCAAACTGCAAAACACAACAGACCTCGTGATCCTTCACACACATCTGCAAATGCTCTTGAGCAACCCATCAGATAATTTCTTTCCTAGTTTGCCAGCTCCTGCAAACCTGACCTCTGGTTTACATACAGCGTATTTCAAAAAAAGAAGACACAGATGATAAACTGAGAAATTGACTCTTGTTCATCAACAGTCATAATTTTCTGGTTCTGCTGTTTAGAAAATTTGCAGTTATCTGTTCCTATGGCGTATCTGGAAATCTATACACTTTCAACACTGCATTCCCAGTTCATCTGTCTTACACGTGGGCAAAGGATTTGTGCATTGCCACAAGGCAAAAGAACAATTGCTTTTTTATTTAGCTGAATGAGTTGTTTGTGAAAGTGTATTTTTCCTAAGCAGATATATGCAAATTCCTAAGCAAAAAGGTTTTAACGTTTTAAAGCCTGGCATTTTACAAATTACAAAGATCTGACACTGTATAGCATTTTCATCGTGGGGAAAAAATAATTTGTAATTACTAATTGACATACTACTAAGGGGAAAAAAGTGTTTCAGTGGTTTGAGCACTAGGGCACACATGCCTTCATACAATACTGAAACATATTGCTGATGACTTGAACGCATTCCCATTGAGAAAGAACAACTTATTCCTTTAAGTTGCACGGAAACTTAAAGGGTATTGACCTGAAATCAGAAAATTACAAAATAAGGTCCAGTCTTGCAAGGCCTTATTCACATAATAGCCAGGTTCAAGCTAACTGGAATTCCAAATAACTACAGAGATACAGAGAAGGGAAGCAGTAAGACACCTATACAACTTCAATTCCAGGCTCCAAAGCATTGTGCTTCAAAGCCAGCCTCAATTGTGCTGACAAATTCAAGTATCTTTTGGTCTCTCACGTTTTTAAGAGCACATACATAAGTCGTCTCAGTCTCCATGAGCTAAGGATTTCAAGTTATTGCCATAAGACGCACACATATCTAGGGTGGTAAGCTCATTAGGTGTTCACTCACAAGAGTTTGCTAAAGCTCCCTAGGCCAAATTTGGAGGTAATTTTCCAATTACTTTTTCAAACTAACTCCTTATAAGGCCATAAAGCAAATGCCTTTCACCTGTAGAATCTTAAAAAGCCAACGCTTGGCTCCACAAGTTGCCCAGGTTCATAGGATCCATGACCTACTTGTCACTAACCACACTGCAACTCTATCACTCATACAGCGAAACCATTACAATTTCTAGGGCCTCAGTGACTGTGGGGAAAAAAGTCAAATGAAATTGCAATCTATAAAAGCCATGACAATTGAGGAAAACAGGTTTACAACAGAGATAGTCCAGAAGGAGGAAAACAATACACACTTTTGTCTGTCTGGTTACAGACAGCAAACTTTCCTTTAACTATGTATTGCTGCAGTGGCAAAGCCCCAAGAAGATTTACAGCAGAGTTGTCTTCACAATGCTAACACATTGCCATCCCTTCTTCCAAGCATTAGAGAGTTTCAGATTATGATAACAGGCTTCAGAACTCATTTGCTGGGAACTGTGGACAGTTTTGTATGCAAGCAGAAAATCCTCCCTGGGATCGATATTATCCAACACAGACTCATAGAGAAACTTGGAAATAAACCAGTTGCAGGAATTTTACAGATCATATCTATTTTTTTTTTCTCCTCTATGCCTTGCAATTTCCAAAGGCTTACAGTAATGATATCACTATTGGCAAACAAGACTTCTACATGTTCTTTCACTGAAGAAATTGGTTCAGATGGCATCTACCTGCTTGAGCTTTTTCAAAACATTTCATAAACATCACATGAATCACCCTATCTATTGCACAAGGTGGAACCACTTCTGGCAGTGAAGCTAAGATGCTAATCAAGAATGTACAGCAATATAAGCCAGTGATTTGGGCAGGAAGAATAATTCGCCAGGTCCTATAAACAGGACTGAGAGTAATAAATGTAAGCATGTAGAATACTGTTACCCTGGACAAGAATCAGACCAGGACTGTATAACAGGAAAAGCATGACATCCTACTGGCTTTCAGAATTACAGTTCAGTTTGCAATGCATTTCAGGGAATTAGTTTTTGTTAAACCCAACCACAGTAGAAAGCATTTCATTATGATTTGCAATGAAACAGCCTATGTCTAATAGCCTATTGGCCAGACTTCTAAGTACTACTCTATCACATTTACAGTTTCTTTCAACTCTAGAGATATTTACAGTGGTGTTGTTCCTTCTTAAGAAATTCTTGGGTGTTTAGCAGACTGAGCATTTTCACTTACTTCAAAATACCACACAGGTCAAATCTCACACAGTTGATTCACTATTAAACCACGCATTTGATACAGACCTCAATTCACATGTTTATGAATTCAGGCAGGGGAGAAATCACCTAGCTGCACTGCTTCATGGGATCTGCATTTAAATATAACATCACCATATGATTCCAATGGTACAAAGCACCAAATCAACTCAGTCAAGTTATCCAGTTCAATTTCCATTCTCAGACAAACAGCCTCTCTGTGACAGAACTACAATAGTGGGGGTACAGCTTGGTGCTTAGTGAAAATGGAGCTCTTGCCTCACAGATGGCAAGCGTGTATATAACTAATCACAAGCTTCACTGACAGCTTGGGCATCAGAAAAATAATGTTCTGGATCAAAGTAATTCACGTCTTTCAATGATCAGTAGTGACAAACAACTACACACAAGACGGCTCAGAAGCAAGACTTGGCAACTGCCATCACACTCAATCACAACTCTTAATCCGGTTAGAACCTCTTTACATGGTTGACACTTGTTCCTGAAAAAAAAAAACAACCCAAACCTGCCAAAACCAACAGAACACGTACAAAAAGTTATGCTTTTCAGTAACACTTATTTCAAAACAAAGCAACAATTTACCTTATAGGCTGAGGGTCTATAGGACAATCCAGTAGAACCGTTACTCCAAGCAGGGGCACCGTTAGAGATGCAGCCAAAGCCAAGAAGGTAACACGGAACACTTTGCCGCTGTAAGTACTGCCAAAACCAGGCAAGAGATAGGATTAACACATAAACTGTTTTGAGGTACAAAACTCTTTAGAGATTCTTTAATGGCCCACTTTCTTTACAAAAGAAACTACAACTACTTGCCCATCCTGACTGCCCTTTAAGGTCCCCTTTGAACTTATTAGGATAAGAGATGGGGATATTCATCCAGTCTCAGTGTACTAGCATCATACAAGACAGATTATTCTCACGTACAGGTTTCACACATGCTGCAAGTTACAGCTGACTTAAAACAAAAATAAACAACATCCAAGTAATGGTGGGAGGCAATGTTGTTTGGTTGGGGGTTTTTAACTTGATATTCAGTTTTGGTACTGCTTTAATCCTAAATTTGTGCTGGGATGGAAAAGTTCAACTTAACTAACATCAGAGGAAGTTAAATGAATGTTTGCACAACTTAGTGAACCTTGGTTTTAAACTCAAGCTCCAGCACACAAAAGAGGTTAAGTATCTTCTACTGACCCATCAAATCACAGAACAGAAAAGTAACAGTTCTTCCACAGTAGAAATATAAAGTTTGTCCTCAGCAAGTTCAGAAGCATCAAACAGGCATTTACAGATGAAAGTACAGAGTCAAACTCAACAAATCCTAGCTTTGAATTGGAAAAGCAGTTCCCACAATTTTAGCTACCCTGAACCATTCACTGGCTCAGCCAGCTATCCTCCTTGCACTATCAGTGAAACAATGACAAACAGTGCCTGATGGTTCTGCATTAATCCTTGGACCACTTCCATTGCTTTGCCCTTCATTAGCCAACCATCCAGGCAGTAAGAATATGAACTGCCCCAAACACATATATCACAACTGAGGAGCTAATGACGTGTACTTGCACCAAGGTAACCTTTGGCATTATCATCTGGAACAGCAAGGACAGGACTAAGGCTGGATTTGGTCACTGCTTGCATGCACAGTGCTACAGTGCCCAACGAGCTGTCATAAGCCACCAAGCAAATCCCCAGGCTGTGCTAAAGTAACTGCTACAGGGATGCTGACAGCCTGCTATCACAAGAGGTGCCACTGCTGCTAGCCCAGAGCCCACTGACAGTTCAGCCTGCTCCAAGAAGTGCTATTAGCATTTCTGACGTTCGTCACCAAACTTACCCCAGATCGCCCAAGGCACTCACCACCTGAGGGGACCTCCTTTCCACCAGGGTGCCCAAGTATTTCTGCTCTCAGATATATTAAAAATAACATCCCATTTTGCACACTGATGAGTAGAGCATTTCCATTATGAACTTCAGCAGCGTTGAAACACTCAGCCTGTCTCTACCTGAGCTGGACCAGGCTGGGAAACTGCTTCAAACAAGCTTTCTTATCTGCACTGACCTTTTCATACCTCCAAGAGACAGGCTGCCCTTATAATTAATTAGAAGAATTTGGCACTTCCTACTCTAACAGTAGATGTCTCAAGGAAGCAACAGCCTCACAGTCTGTATTTCCATGGATCTGAAATCAAGAGCGGATGGTAGAGACACCAGGCAATCCCAAAGTATACATAAACACTTCATCTGTCAGTCCTGCCCTTCCACTGTCCTGCAGAAGATGAAAGCTCGATACTACAAGTTTAAAGTACTGTCAGCAGATACCTGAGCATCTTTGTGACAGCTTAGAACAGCTCACACAAAAGGATGCACAGAGATGAATGGGAACTCATCTGCCAAAGGCAACTTAATTAAAGCTCCTGAAAGCATGTTTTAAGTAAAGGTCATGCTTCTGATCCTTATTCAAACTTGCAAGGAACTGACAATGAAGGAAAAATGCAGGAAGAATGAGGTGGCAAGCAAACACAACTTCAGCCTATACACTGCAACGCCTATGTTAGACACTGCTGAAACCATGAGAATTTAAATGAAACACAATTTTTTTTTTTTTAAAAGAAAACTAGAAGGTAGCTGCTGCAAATTCATATAAAAGTAAATAAATAGAACATAACCAATATAGGAGAGCTACAACTATCACATACTGACTGGTCGCTGGAAAGAATCACTGAAGCAATGCTTCACCAACAATGATAAACAAAACTGAAACCCTTAGCTAATTGTGTCTTTGATAATTAATCCCACAAGGACTCCAATCACAAATCTCAAGAATGGGAGCTACCAGGACTACAGCTATACCTGCAGCAATTTAGTTGTCACTACGAACTAAAAAGAGAAGCCATTGTACCAGCTGCTGAAGACAGGCTGGCAAGACTGTCACCATAACCAGCAGTACAGGCTGTCTCATTCTCCTGGCAGGATAGCTGTTGGAGGGCCGTAGGGGAAAGCAACCATTACCAAGAGTTTCTGCCACAGCTCCTAGCCAGAAAAAGGGCTGCCTCCATAATCTTTTCCACTGGTTTCCACTGGTTCCAGGACAGTCTCATGAGAATTGGACCTGTGGATATTCTGTTATGATTGCTGGAGCCCCAGAAATTAAACTGATTTGACCAAAGTTACCAAGAGAGGCTGGAGTCAGAAAGGTCTCTCAAGCTGAGATGCTGATGGAGAGCATTCAAAAACAAGTGCTGCAAGTGCAAGCCACCATACAGTCTTTCATTCTGATGACTCTGAAGGCAGAGATAAAAATCCAAAAGGTACCCAAATCAGAAGAGGCCCAGTGATGGTTAACCCAAAGTACTACAAGTCATCAAATGCTTTATTCAGTGGAAGTAAATACCACGTTATTATTGTAGCTATCGCCTTTAGTTACGAGATTCCTAAACAGAAAATTGTAAATGGAAGTTCCTTTAACTTGGCTACAAACAGATGGACTTTATTTATACGGTTGCTCACTCTCAGACGCATACAGATCAGTCTTCAAACTGCAGATTACTCATTAAACTATTACCAAATATAAACAGACTAACAAGTTATACAGGACTTGATCACACTCCCAGTAAATCTGTGCAAGCCACAAACGGATAACTGTGGTATTTCTTGACTAGCAAAAGATAAACTGTACTTAAACTCAAAGAAAAAACAAAACAAATAAACAAAAAGACCAAACACTATGGGGTTTTTTGTTAAAAGTCCTTCCCGCAGCTCAGCAGAAGCAGATGTGCAGGCCCTGCCCAAACCCCTCCTCCTTTCTGTCAGCCACCTTCGGTAGCAGCACACACACTAGGTAGCGAGGCACCTGCCGTGGAGCCGGGGCGCAGGGAGGCCGGGGGTGCCCACAGCCGGACAGCCATGGTTGCCTAGCATCAGACTATGCCACCAGCCAAGCGAGGGGAACCGAGGCCTGGTTCCCCATGCCCGCGGCAGCCTGCTGAGCCCCCTCCACCCCATCTCGCCAGGACGGCCTCTCCCAGCGTACTCTGACCTAGGCCACGGCCTCCCTCAACCAGGTCGGGTCGGGTCGGTTCAGGTCAGGCCAGGCCAGGCCAGGCCGTTGAAGACTCCACCCCCTCCCACCACCCTTCTCACACACGTTCCCCTCAGGTTGGGGATCCCGGCCCTACAGCCCCGGGTCGGGCCGGGATCCCCAACCCACTCACCGCCAAACCTCCTCCTCGGCTCCCCAGCCAGAGTGAGCCCTCCTCTTCGGTCAAGCTGAATGCTCCCTAACACCGAGACGCCTCGGCACCCCTCGCCACACCGCCCACCGTGGCGCGGCCCTCCTCTCCCCTCAAGCGAGGCCTGCCCCACCCCCACCACAGGCCCCTCTTCCCTCTCCCGCCGAAGGAGCCCGGGCCGAGCCCCACCTGCCCTCCTTAGCCTCCTGCGCCGGGGTGTCCTCAGTGATGACCTGCGGACGGAAAGGCCGCCGCTGCCGTAGTCCCTCCGCCTCATTCATGCTGCCGCTACCGCCGCGACCCAGCGCCGCCGCCCCGCCCTCTCCACACCCCCACACGGAGCCGCCCGCCCGGCCCCCGGGACACGCCCCCGCCGCCGCTCAGGTGGGCGGGAGCCGCCCCTGCGGCTCTGAGGGTGAGGCCGCTCCGTCGCCGCGGCCGCCGCAGGGTCCGTTCCGCCGGTGCGGCTCATGATTAACTCCGCTTCCACGGCGATCCCGGGGGTTCCGGTGGGCAGGGCCGCTGCTGCAGCCGCCTCTCCGCCGGGTACGGCGAGCCCCAGCCTCAGGCGCCCGCGAGATGGCGCCAGGGAACCGCGTGGCGAAGGGCGGCAGGCAGCGGGTGCTTCCCCCGGAGAGACGAGGCGGCCTCCGGGGGTCTGAGGGACGCCGAAAGCAAGGCTCTCGCTGGCTCTCAGAGGCAGGTACGGCCTGTGAGCCCCTCTGGACGTCGTAGAATCATAACAGTTGGAAAAGACCTTTAAGATCGTCGAATTCAACCACTCACACTGCCAAGCCCACCACTAACCCATGTCCCTCTGCACCTCATCTATGTGTCTTTCAAACATCTCAAGAGATGGGGGCTCCACCACCACCCCGGGCAGTGTCTAACCATCCTTTCAGTGAAAAAGTTCTTCCTAATGTCTAAATCTGCATGACACAACTTGAGCCCATTTTCTCTTGTCCCATCATTCATTACTAGAGAGAAGAAACTGACCTCCACCTCACTACAACTCCCTATCATGTAGTTGTAGAGAGTGATCATGTCTCCTCTCGGCTTTCTCCAGGTGAAACACTGTCACTCCCTCAGATGCTCCTCATCAGACCTGTCCCCTTACACAAACCCTGCACCCAGGGGATGGGTTAACTCAGATGGCAATGGGTGGCACCTGCGCCTCCCCGCTTGGTCAGCTCACGGAATCTCTGAGCATCACCTCATCACCTCTGAGCATCATCCTCTCTTGACCTTTTGGGTAAAACTATGTGCTCAGATTTTTCTGTAGCCTTGTCCTTGCCCAGGAGCAGTGGCATTACAGGAAGGACCCTGGGGGCAGTGCCAAGATCAGCCCCATGGCTTTGTTAATGCCACAAGAATCAGCGAGTGCACCTTCACAGAGAAGGGCAGGAACAGGGGACTGCTCCAGAGCCGCGTGCTGCCAAGGCATGCAACAGGCTATTTGGCATCACGCCTAGTAAAAAAACGTGAGGGATTGCCACAGAGAGGGTCTGCAGCCAGTTAAGGGGGTTGGACTTTTCTCTCTTCCCATGTCAGTTTCAGGCAATAAGCCCAGCAGCTGCAAGAGCACTCAGCAGCAATATTCCCTGAAGGCAATCATGTTCCAGAACAACCATCTCACCCCAGGACTTTGTGAGTAATAGTCCCCAATCTCTCCTCCCACCTCTCCAGTGAGGCCACTGTCATTCCAGGGCATGCTGAGGGCTGAGACACAGAGGAGTAAAATGGCATCCCCAAGGTCCAACAGGTAGAAAAATAAATCTTTACTCTTCTGCATGGCCAGGTGCAGGATGACAATGAAAAAAACACTGGGTTTTCACTCTTTTCAGCCTCAACAGACTGCAAAGCCAAAGTAAGCTTTGTCACTGCAGACACAGCGAGTTCAGATACACTCCAATGACAGGAATAGATGCAAGAGCGAAAAAGGTGCTGTGGCAGATCATTTGCCAATATAGGCTGGCAATTTTGTATAGCTGTGACCATGTCCAGCCCAAAAGGTGGTCACATCTCCAAATCCTCCTATCCAGGAAAAAGCAGGGCTAGGCTCACTGCCATGAAAAATATGCTGTGCCTCTAGACTCAGACAGAAGACATTGTCCAGACAAGAAGACCCTGCCTAGAATTGTTTTCAAGCTGAAAATGAATCTTCTGTTCCAACTTAGTGTAAAACCAGAAATTTGCTGCTGAAATCAGTTTCAGTGGCTTTAACTGGCCACAGAGACAGCCCCTGAATATAATTGTGTTAAGCTGGGAAACAGATGCCATTTTACCAATAAATTATCACTAAACAAATCAGGGCAGGTGCAGTAGCAAAACATGAAGTGAGGAGATAGACACCTGCCTTTCTATCTAGCCCTTTCCATGCTTGCCAGATACACTTGCCAGAGGGTTGCAAGAGCTGAGAATACAGTTGGAAGCTTTCTAGAAGCAGCTGCTGGAGGTTAATAAAAGTGGCTGATGAGGATGATCAGTTTCCATCCCTACATTATGACTATAGTGTTATCTATATGGTACACATGAAACACAATCTTCCTCACTTCTTAATGGACAAAGTGCTGCGCAAAGGATGTGTTCCTGGCACTCACAAACAATTCTTGGCACCTGGAAGCAAATTTCTTATCTGCTCTGCTCTGGGACAGCTATACACTGTCTACACAATTTTGTCTCTCATGTTCCCCAAACACATCCTATTTTCACTCTTTTTCTACACTGTGCACAAGAGAGATTAGTAGCTGAACCATCCACATCAACTAATGTTAATTAATTGTTCCCATTAATTGTTCTCTGTATGCATCACACAGGACAAGGAATATAAAGCCTGGGACCTGGGATTTACATGACAGGCAGCTTACTGACCTGCAAATGCCAGTTCTTTAAGTTTTTTAGTTGTTTCGAAGGGGCAGTTTTCTGGCAGTAACTCATTTCCTTTGGGTTCCTGTTTAGAGAAAATCAGCAAAACAAAACAGTAATTTGGAGCACAAGATGGTTCATCCTGATCTCAAACTCCTTAGCCTGTAATTGGTCAGTGCTGGCAGACTAAAATAATTAGGATGTGGCAGAAGCGAGTGCAAAGAACTGAAAAAGTCTCAGACCCCGTGATGCAAAGCCAAGCCATCACACAGAGAGGGATCCTTCCTTTAATGAAAGTATGAATACACAGATCATTGAAGAAACCAGTTTTGGTCAAGGACAATGAATGTGTTTAAAGCATTATTACAATAAAACAAATGAAAGTCTTAACATTAGGCTGTACAACACACACCTCATCTCTAAAAAGACAGACTTTCTCTTTCTAAAATTAGGAAAATCATGGTCTGTATCTCCAGTGAGGGAAAAGGCAGCATGACCAGGTGTCACTGGCAAAACTGAGTGCGGGGGAAAACAACTAAGCACATTTGCCCTTTGCAACAAACTGCCACAAGTAAAATTCTCTCCAGATGTCTCTTAACAAAGCTAGAAAGGCAATCTGACAAATAACCCACAGGTGACTCAGGGCTTAGAAGAATTCAACAGTTCTGCAGTTGCCTCCAATGATGCCACTGTAGAGTACTCCATCTATCATCATCTCTTTCACTGATGGGTGATCAGCTCTTAAGACTACAGGCCTGGGGTCCTTCCAAGCTGCCTCCTCCCCAGCATGTCAAGAACCATAGACATCAGTGCCAGTTCTGCAGGCTGAAGCCCTCCCTGAGCCCCCAAGCCTGGGCAGCATGGGCCAGACTGCTGCACGCAGAGCAGAAAGCACTGTCACCACACACCAGTGCTCACAGTCAGGACATCCAAAGAATAAGGAATATGCTCAATTCAGCCTTCAGAGCAGATGGACACCACAAGGACCACAGCTCAGGTGAGGCAATGGGCAAGGAAGAGAGTGGCCACCATAGCACTGGGATGTCAGGCATATGGTGCTCCAGTCCTGCACATGCTGGTAACATGATTTTAGCAGAAGTGCTTGTAAGGCTTCTGTGGCTCACACCAAGAGGCTTGTTTGCAACTTGGCATGGCTGTGAATTGATTAGGTTTTACTATCTCTCAGTCCCTGAGCAGAGGAATTGTATTGAGACAAACGTCTCAAGGCACCAAAGCACATTGCTCCTCACACAGCTCGTCTTCATGGAACAGCTCAGACGAATTAGATCGTGTGTCTGTGACCACTAGGTCACCCCTGCTTTCTTGACTAAAGTAAAAGTGTGTAATCTTGTTCAAAAGTCTTCTTCCTCCACTCTGTATTTCAGACTGTGTGGAGACAACCTGTTTAAAGAAGGGAGTCTCCTTTTTTCTGTCAAAAGCATCAATTCCTGGCTTTTCAAATCCCAGCTGAAAAAAAAATCCCTGAAGGAAGTGGTTAGTTTTTTTTCCCTTTGCAGTGCCAATAGAGGATATACATAGTGGCATACTCATAGTGGTAAAACATACTGTCAACTCGATCAAACCTCTGATCTTCCACTTCCCACAGTCCACGAGGTGTCTACTTACCTTAGGCAAAAATGGATTGCAATGAGAAGGATGAAAATTTTAATGAAGCCTGATAGTCCCTACTGAATTGCCCAGTCCCTAGAGACATTTAAAAGAAATGTTTCTAAAAAGAATAAGCGAATGCAGCTAGTGTACTCAGAGGAACTCTGGGATCTAAGATAACACGCCTGTCTTTGAGAACACATTGTACTGCCAGGAGCCTGCTTCCCCTGGTACCAGAATTATCTGCTGGCCAAACATCTCATCACTTCTCTCTCAGTCCCCCAGCATCACCTAGCCATTTTTTTCTTGCCTTTCCCCCCAGTTAGGTGCACAGATTGTCTTTCCAGCACACATTCCCGCTGGAAAAGGCAGTGCTGCTCCAGTTAGATTCAGCAATAAGTCACCTCTGAAAAACTAGGGCAAAAATTGGTGATTCTGCCAATTACTGAGGGGTTTACACAGCTCTGTGAAACTAAGCAGACTATCACCTAAGAAAGACAGAGGCAGGACTGCAAGGTTTGATGGAGTGAGCCCAGAAACAGTACTGGAATGGATGGTTAGCAGTTGAAGAATCACAGAATCTTAAGTGATGGAAGGGACCTTTGAAAGATAATCTGCTCCAATCCCCCTGACAGAGCAGGACCACGTAGGTCACACAGGACCTTGTCCAGGTGGGGTCTGAATGTCTCCAGAGAAGGAGACTCCACAACCCATCTGGGCAGCCTGTTCACTTGGCTGTGGAAGGTTAAGATGGAGAAGCTCTGCCTGAGCATCTGTGGCATACACTTCCAGGATTGGCACCATGCAATGCTACACTGGCATATACCTTGAGTTTTTGCACCTATGGAGAGAGCTGGAGTTCTCCCCTATACCTTCCTGGCAGGCTCTGTGGTCTGTCCAACCACCACTTTCAGCCAGTTTGAACCAAATTTAGCAGTGGTGTTCAGCACCTACAGGCTTTTCCATGACCTCCAGTGCTGTAGGAGGACAGGAGACCTACTAACAAATTCTTCTGAAAAACACAAATATAAGAAGCGCTTCAATCAAAATGTGTTAATGATAAAACGAGTCCAGAAATAAAGCACTGAACATGTTAGTTCCAATTTGGAAAGTATATGAAAGACAAAGGCTACTGTTCCCTGCAGTTCTGAGGTTGCTGGTCTGGAATGCTATCATTAAAAGGCACTACCTTCCTCTTCGTGGAACTACCACTTGTAGACCCCCATTGTTAACAGGCAGAATTGAACCACACTGGACAACACTGATTCAGTTGTCATCAGCAATGAAGAAGAGAGCTGTTATTTGAAAAGCCCAGGTAGTGATCTCAGTTTCTCAAGGCAGAATAAAAACATGTGGGACCAGACCCCTCCCACGCAATGCATTGAGGACATGTAGGTAGGCTTTGGAGTTTCCAGATTTGCAGCTGGAAGTGCTAGTGCTGGGTTGCCTAAGTGGGGCATGAAGAGACATAGGTTCACCATCTCTGGCAAGTCCCAGGACATACAGTGGTAGAAATGAATCCTTAAGTGGAAAGTTAAAGGAGGTATTACAACAACCAGGTAAACACAGGAAAGAATTACCAGACTAGTCATGTCCTCCTCATTTCTCTAGTAACATACATGAAACATCTACTGGAATATCCACTATTGCTGGAAAGGCACAACAGTTGCAGTGAAATACAGCTGCTTGAACTCAGATGTCCAAGCTGAAGGAAAAATCGAAGAAGTCTATTTTAAAACAGCAAAAGTATTGTATAAAAACATATCCCTGTACAGTAACATTAAAATGAGAAACATTAACATCTGCAGCTTGCTTCAGCTAGTATTAAATTCCATCAGAGCTATCACCAATGCTCTACAACAGCCCTAAAAGCAATGACAGGAAACTTACTGACTGTGCAAAGCTGCAGATTGCTCCTGACTTTGTGCATCTCAAAATACGTTGTGGAGTGTAAAATCTTGCTCCCTAGAAGGGAACGGTGTTTTTAGAAAACACACCAAGAGACAACTATGTTGTCTGCCTGGTTATTTGAGACGTTCCACATTTCCAGAGGCCTGTTATGAGGAGCTCTTCTCCTTGTATTTCTGGTAAGCATCCAGTATCTCCTTGACAACAGTCGGATCATCAAGGGTAGTGACATCTCCCATGTTGCTTGATTGTTCAGTGACTACTTTCCTCAGTAGCCTTCTCATGATCTTCCCTGATCGGGTTTTAGGAAGACGTTTCACCACCTGCAGAGATGGGAAAGACACATCTGGCTGAACTGTCCCAAGCCTGGTACACTACCTCATGGCCACAGCTCCTTTGAGGCTTCTGGGAATTACTAGACTAGTTTATATCTAAGCACACTAGTTTATATCTAAGAAAAGGAATGTCACTAGCATCCATTCCTTCTGCTAAAAATGTTATTCTTATTTAAGTGGACTTCACTCCCCACTTACTCATTGCTGTGTATCTGCAGGCTGGGTGCTGCAGGATACATAGCTCTTTGGACAACCAGGTCCTCAATGAACTACTGACGCCAGTTAGACTTGAAAATTCAGGTACTGACGATGACACAGTAGGCCAGGAATATAAAGCACAAAATACTGCACACCAGCTACAGGGTCTCCTACTCAAGGGATTACTCCTGTCTGCTCATTATATCTGCCAGCATACACGCCTGACTTTATAACCTGAAGAATGATGAATGTCTTGGCTACACTTCTGGCAAGGGACTCAGCAGCAGGCTCAAAGGCTTTAGCATAA
Source organism: Colius striatus (assembly GCF_028858725.1). Classification (NCBI taxonomy): domain Eukaryota; kingdom Metazoa; phylum Chordata; class Aves; order Coliiformes; family Coliidae; genus Colius; species Colius striatus. The sequence continues at coordinate 65,332,965 of NC_084760.1, read as the reverse complement.
ACCTGAGCCTCATACGGAGTTCTCAGGAACTGAACAGAGATGTTAGCAGGTCTCACACTTTGCTACATGATTAGCCGAGCAGGCACAAAACTCCAGAGGGTTAACTAACACATGAGGAAAGAATTATAGGGCTTCTCTGCAAGATCACTCACCACAAACACAGGGAAATAGGAGGTGTTTCCTTGCAAACCTGCAAGTTCTGGAGCTGCATGGAGCAGTAACATTGCTGCATGGTAAATGGGGACATTGAGCACGTCTTGAGGCACAGGGTGGGCCTGGAGGTCCCCTCTGCCAAAGCTCTTGCCAAGCACAGTGTTCTCAATGCTCTCTGTGCAACCCATTTAAAGGGTTGTTCAGCACTTGGCCTACTACAAGAAAGACATTGAGGTACCGGAGCATGTCCAGAGACAGGCAACGAAGCCAGGGAAGGGTCTGGAGTACAAGTCTGATGAGGAGCAGCTGAGGGGGCTGGGGATGTTTAGCCTGGAGAAGAAGAGGCTGAGGGGAGACATGAACACTCTCTGTAACTACCTGCAAGGGGGTTGTACAGAGGTGGGAATCCATCTCTTCTTCCAAGTAACAAGTGATAAGACAAGAGGAAATAAGCTCAAGTTGCACCAGAGGAGGTTTAGATTGGACATTAGGAAGAACTTTTTCACTGACAAGGCCGTTAACCATTGGCCCACGCTGCACAGGGAGGTGATGGAGTCCCCATCCCTAGAGATATTGAAAAGCTGTGTAGCTGAGGGACATGGTTTAGTGGTGTGCTCAGCAGTGTGAGGTTAGTGGTTGGATCTGAAGGTCTTTTCTAACTAAAATGATTCTATGATTCTAAACGGAGCAGCTCTCAAGCTCTGTAACAGCCCCACAGAGGAGGTGCTCTGCAAGCTGAAGCTGCTGTAATATCCCACTGACTCTCTGGTCACCCCTCTGCTGATCTGCACGCATGGGGAGGGAGCAGATGTAGACCACTGCACATGCCCTCCCCTACCTCAGCTAATGCTAGTGCTGCTTTATCCGGCCAGAGAGGGACAACAGCAGCACTCCAGGCAGGCAGGTGAGCTTTTCTCAGTGAGCTATCCCTGCTCCTGGCACCCCTTACAGTCTCCCACTCACCAAAATGTGGTCAGGCACTGCATATTTCGCTATCTTGGAAGCCACTATGGTTTTGAGCTCTTCTTTGACACGGTCTATATGAGCTGTCTGTTCCTTTAGCACTATGAAAGCAAAGGCACCTGGAAGACAAATGAGCAGAATCATAGAATCACAGAATCACAGAATCTTAAGGGTTGGAAGGGACCTCGAGATATCATCCAGACCAATCCCCTTGCCAGAGCAGGACCACCTACAGTAGGTCACACAGGGACTCATCCAGGTGGGTTTGGAATGTCCCCAGAGAAGGAGACTTCCACAACCCATCTGGGCAGCCTGTTCCAGTGCTCCCTCACCTGAACACGGAAAAGATTCTTCCTTGTAGTTCTTTGGAACCTCTTGTGTTCCAGCTTGCCCCTTGTCCTATCATTGGACATCACTGAGAACAGCCTGGCTCCATCCTCCTGACACCTGCCCTTTACATATTTGTAAACATTTATGAGGTCACCCCTCAGTCTCCTCCAAGCTAAAGAGCCCCAGCTCTCTCAGCCTTTCATCGTAAGGGAGATGCTCCATCCCCCTCCTCATCTTGGTGGCCCTGTGCTGAACTCCCTCCAGCAGCTCCCTGTCCTTTCTGAACTGAGGGCCCCAGAACTGGACACATTCCAGAGAAGCCACGACACCTTGTATTAGATCCTGGCTGGCAAGACCAAGGATGGTCACTCAAATGGCAAGACAGACATCTACGGACCAGACAGATCTCAGTGACAATGACAACTCAAAATAAATTGCCAAGTGTCACTGGGATCAAAATCTGCCCAACACAAATTTTGTTCACCTCTGTCACATAGGTAAACACTACATAAAACAAGTTTAGGGAATAACACTTGCACCCAGCCCAGGAAGATGCAGTTATTTTCATGGCTCTCTTTGCCTCTTGGGGCTCAATCAAACTAAGGCTATGTGCCCTCCCATGCCCTAGGCACCTCCTAACATGCAGCCCAGGTTAGAAATTAGGGAAAGTGTACATAAGTGTCATGTCAGGACACTGCTTTTCACATACCTTCTCCTTTGATCTTGTGTGGATACCCAATCACAGCTGTCTCAGGGACCTCTGGGTGATCAGCCTTCACAAAAAGTGAAACAAAAACACATGGAGCGTAACAACTGCTTGAAGCCCTGAAGAGCCTGAGCCAGCTGCTCTAGGAACAAAACATCTCGCCTATCTCACCCTCCCCTTGGCACACCCTGCTGAAAGCACAGCAGGAAAACTGGATGCTGCCTTCCTACTGCATGGTCAGCTGGTGGCTGCAGCTACGGCCATGTCTCTGGGAGTGGCATTTACTCACTGAGTTGGCTCCGCATCTAAACACACCAAGAAGTACCCTGGCATACACTGCACATCCAGCTGAATTTGCACCAGCTGGAAACCTGCTTTCTCTTTGTGCTCTTGTGTGTGCACGTCTACAGGCCTGGGTGGTGACTGGCCATGGCCAAATCACATGCAAAATCAGTCCTGCATTGCTCTGCGCCACAGAGAACAGTTGCCAGCAGAGCAAAACTGAAGCTGCCAACATCACAGTTCACATTTGACTGGTATTTCTAAGTGCCTAAAGCACACCAGAAGGCAGGGAAAAACCAGGCTTCCTCGTCTTCCCAGAAGGGGGAAGGGCTATTTTGCGTATTTGCATTATTATGCTACACAACAGTGCTTTGTTCTGTCACACTTCAGAGTTCAATTTAACATTCTTCTGCAGTAAGAAGACAATTCGGGTGTACAGACCAGAAGAAATTGCATATCTACATCTCACACCAAGGACTGGATCATGCAATCTTCAATTAGATTAAAATATGAAAGAAAACATCACAGGGCAAGCTAAGCATATAAATATATCTGCAGCTATACATACATAAAGTGAGAGGGGAACTGGTTCCTGTATCTACAGTCAGAAACCCATAGACAAAAAATATAACTCAGAGAGGATCCTGTGTGCCATGTGAACACAGTTCAGGTTTATCAAGCATCACATTTAAGTGCCATCTGCAGGCAAGGCACATAATACAGAAATAAACATTCAGGTCAAGCTTTGAAGATAAATGCTGTGAGAACTTTTTGTTTTCAATTCCCTGAGCTAATATTATTTTCTCTAAGAATGATAGGCTAGCTTTGCAGCTGACATGAATCAAGGTTGCTTCATATTTAACCCTGCTGAATTCTCAGGCATACTCAGCTACTTCAGACGAGCAAGAACCACAGATTTGGGAAACAGAGGTTAGGTGTTGGCAGAGTGGAAGGAACAAGCTGTTTCCTTTTGCACATTGCTACATGTTATGCATCAAGCTGTGTGTGTGCAGAGGCAGTGCTTTGAAGGCAAGAGTCCCTGTGCTTGTTTACATTCATAAAGTTGCTTTGAAAGGTCTGCCCTGCCCCACAGGGACAGGGACTGCTAAGAGACCTTTGCCTGCCTGGAACTTACCATTGCATCTTCTATCTCTGCCGTTCCCAGCCTGTGTCCACTGACGTTAATGACATCATCCATGCGCCCCGTTATCTGGTAATAGCCTTTCTTGGTCCTGTAAGCACCATCCCCGGTGAAGTAGTAACCTACAGCAAAGACATGTGGGTGGTCAGCAGCAGGAAGGGTGCCAGCCCGCTGCTTTTTGCTCTGAGGCACAACAGACTATGCTCTAGGACAGAGAGCAGGGTAGGGTGGGTTAGGCAGCTCACAGTACCTCCTGAGCTTCAGCTGCATGACCTGCCACACATCATATCCCATTTCCCTCTGCCATCCCCAGCTCATGAGAACTTCTAGAGACAGTCCAGCAAAGGGCTACAAAGGTGATTAGGGCATCTTACTTATGAGGAAAGGCTGCAGGACCAGGGACTGTTTGGCCTGGAGATGAGGAGACTGAGGGGGGACCTCATTAACACTTATAAGTGCCTAAAGAATGGGTGTCAGGAGGATGGGGTGACACTTTTTTCTGTAGTCTCCAGCGACAGGACAAGGAGAAACTTCTTTGGTGTTGAGGTGAGGAAGCCCTGGCACAGGCTGCCCAGGGAGGGTGTGGAGTCCCCTTCTCTGGAGGTTTCCAAACAGGACACGTTCCTGTGTGACCTGATGGAGGGGAACCTGCTTTAGCAGGGGCTAGGGCTGGATGGTCTCTAGAGGTCCCTTCCAACCCCTACTATTCTACGATTCCCAACCTTTGTCTGTTCTGTCTGGGCTGTGCTGGCTCTCAGTAAGCACCTGAGCAGCACCAACAGTGCTCACATCTCTCCCAAGATGGACAAAATCATGGTAGGTAACCAACAGCAACCAGTGGCTGATATCCCTGTAGTAACACCAAGTCCAGCACCACCACACAGTTAGGTTTTGTTGGACTGACAAAAGCAAGGGGTCTCCTTAGGCTATACACACCTACGGCTGCACAGCAACTGCATGCTCAGGGCTGGTGAATACAGCACTAAGGTAACTTCAAATGCCATTTGCCATCATGCCATGGGCTATTGGTCAAACTCAGTTACAGTGCTAGCTACACTTCAGCACTCATGGAGAACTACAGCTGGTCAGCTGAAAAGGAGCAGTTCTATCACATTTTGTTTGTGGGAACACTGCCAATGTTTTTAATCACTTACCCTAGGACAGATGAAAAGCCATTTTCCCTCCTGGCTAATAAAGATTCAGATCCCAGATCACAGTTCCTCTCCAGCATATGAGCATGGCAGGAAAACTGCTAACAGATTAACTGAAAAAAAGCCCCATGACAAGCATGGTGTCTGGGAGATCTAGAGCATTTGATGAAAACTGAAAAATACACAGTGGGTCCAGGAATCTCATGTCACTGAGGACATATTCAGTGACACAGATTGTGTTGGCTCTTCATCAAAGCCATGTGAATTGTTCCTGTGGCACTTCTGAGTAAGAGGAGGCAGATGGTGCTGGGAAATCTGGAGGTGCTTCTTGCCAGGACTCATTATTGGCCAATTCATGGACTTTCAGTCATGCCTTTCTGCCCTTCCAAATCAATTAAACTACTATCAACTAAACATCAACAAGATTTCAGATGTGAACTTGTAGTGAGTAATACGAGACTACCAGCTCGTTCCATTTCTTTGACAAGTTTCCTATTCTTATTTTCCAATCCGTTCTGTACAATTTGCAGGATGGTCTCTCTAATTCTTGTCTACTTTGTAGTGCTGCTCCTCTGAGTGAAGACAGTGGTCTTCCAACAAAGAAATGTTACCCTGCCACTTCTAATTAGTTGCCAGACACAACTTGACAATGTTTTAAAAAGGAAGGATGTAACATAAAACAGCTCCAGCAAGGGTGAGATGCAGTGATGCAGAAGGTGCTTTCCCATCCAATATGCCTGTTTCCGAGTGAGACACAAATGGCTCCAAAAAAAAGGTAATTGGACTTTAAAGTTTGAGTATTAAAGTTTTCTAAAAAATATATTCCCTTCTGACAGGCAGAAAAGTCAATCCTATCTAAGACCATTAGTGCATGCGTGCAACACCTGAAACAAAACTCCAGGCAACCAAGATCTGTCTGGGATGGAAATACCACAGGTGCTGCTGAAAATATTCACTGGGCTTATACTGCAGTGCAAACTGCCTTCCCTTGGTATTTTCCTTACCTGGGTAGGCTTTGAAATAGGCATCAACATATCGCTGGTGATCTCCATAGATTGTTCTTGCCATGCCAGGCCATGGCTGGGCAATGCAGAGTGCACCAGACACATCGTTGCCCTCTATTACCTTTCCCTGCAGGTTCAAGCATAGGAAGGATGATCAGGTGAATGAAGTCAGAATAGTAAGTGCTTCTGTGTCATCGATTTGGCAAGAGTCACCCTGTTGCTTGCTGCAGACTGCCAGGGGAGGACCTATGACTCTCTGGAGGGCAATGCCAGCAATGATGTGCCAAGCAGTCAGAGGATGCCTGGGATGAGGCTAGTAGAGAAATGTCTGGATTCCTGCCTTCCACTTTCATAGAATTATAGAATTACCAAACTGTACATGGAGGAAACTACATGCTTTACTGTTCAACAGAGCACTGGAGCACAGATGGGGAGCACTGCCTCACAGATCAGCATTAGTTTTCTCAAAGACACACACAGTTGCAGGGCCTCATGCCTTACATCTCCCTTGGAAAGCTCCACCAGTCTCATTGGCTGCTCCAGTCTTGCCACGTCACTGGATGTTGCATGCACTGCTCGAGCTGTTCAGCTCCCTAGTTATTAAGAGTTGTGTAACTTCTGACTTTTCTCATAAATGGAGGCAGCAGCACTTAACCAGAAGCAGCATAAGGCTACAAAAATGGTGCTGAAAATGCAAATGCTCCTCTAGAGATGTGCAGAAGCTTCCAATGCCCTGTTGGCAATATGTACAGATATTTGAGATACGCCAGACACATAAATTGCTCCTGTATTCTACCACTTCAACGGAAGAAAAAACATCCCTCCAAATCCCGTCAGAAAGGTGATTAAGGCACAAACAAACACCAGCTTCTCTTCTGGGCACCCAGCACAGCCTCAACTCACATTCTCGTCCATCAGCACAGGCACAATCCCAAAGAAAGGTCTCATAGCCATAGCCGGGACGATCTCAGCTTTCTCCTCTGAAGGCCGTGGGGCAATGCAGATGCCACCGGTTTCTGGAAGAATAATGAAAAACAAAGTAAATGGATGAAAGCAAATGCCAGCTCTTCTTTGTTAAAGAAGACAATACTGAAGCTACATAACATGAAACCCACTGAGAAGGAATTACTCAGCCCCAAGTAGCACAGCCATCTGAAAGCAGCATGGACCTGATAAGCCAAAAGGTCTTTGTGAATACAAGAGAGGCTTAAACATAGAAAACCAAATGGGAAACCAGGATGACACCATCAAGACCTATTCTGTTTAGAGGGGATCTTGTAGCAGTGGAGTGCTGCAGACACAGTGAAGGCCCCATTGAATCAGTCCATACGCCTTGTTCCTTACATCTGGCCTTAAAGCCAGACAAACCTTCCCCTAGCTATCACCCAGCAGTAAAATACAGGCACCTCTAACACATACTTACAACCTTGCAGGTCCCTCTAGCACCAGCACCATTGCCTACCCCAGAAGTGATTTTACAGGGAAACTATAAACATGTCAGGGGATTTATCTCCTTGTGTTCCTTTTACAGCTGTCTAAGGTTAGCATGAAAAGCACTTCAGGAATCTGAATTACTGTTATTACAGAGTATGAGTTTAACCCACCCCTTAAAGGTAGGTTGGGCTCATCTTCTATTTAAAATGGAACCTTTTAATCATCCTTTCTTATTCCTGCTGGGATTAACATTAAATCATATTCCCACTTTAATCAGGTCTTTGCTGTTCTAAAACTAATTCAGAAACAAAAGAGAGAAACAAAACCAAAAGAGCATGAGGCTTTTAAAAATACAGCTCTACAAATAAAGGTATGTTCTGCCACTTGGAGAGTGCATTCCTCTATCTGCTTTGCTGAGATGTGAAAATTGAAACCAGGGACTGGAAAGGCTGAATTTTATCCAGAATTTGCTTCCAGTTGCCCAGATGTAGCTATGAGGAAGGGTCTCTTTAAGGAACTCTAAGCTCCAGATCTGCAGAAGATAGATTCACATGTGGATTGCACACAAAATTATTTCACATTTCATTCATGGGCATGCATCCATTTCACATATTTCTGTTGATTTTGAAAGGGTCAGAATTGTTTCAGAAAAAAACACCCCAGACACCCGCTGTTCTCAGTTTGCCCAGACAAAATCTGCGTCAGAGCAGGAACCTGATGAAATTGATGGCTGCTCTTCATATACATTCTGGATACAGCACTGCAAGCTAAGTTTTGACATGGCTTTTGCCATCATCCTGCAGCCAGCTGCACATAAAGTCACATTCCAGAGGCAGCTGCATGGTGGCAATGGTCCTTTAAAGATTGTTTGCATGGTAAAGATCTATTAAAATAAAATGGTTTACAAGTAACAATTTTAGCCACTGACAGATGACAGCTAGCAAGGCTTCCAGGCCCTGCATTGCCCTTCTGAAGTCTGTCTCTGGTGCCCAGGCAGAGCTGGTAGAAGAAAAACCATGCTTCCATGTTACTTGTGCCCATGCTGACACCATAGTGCAAATCCACCCAGACTTTAAGCAAGGCCAGCGGTGTCTGAGCAGGAAGGGTGATGCATTGAAACAGGCTCCCTTCTGCTGTGGGTAAATCACCTCTGGCAGTAGAGTGGAGCATGTACTCTCTTGCAGAGTTGCCTTCACCACCACAGATAGATTGGGCTGACTACTTTGGGAGGAATCCATCTCTGAAGCACCAGCTCCATCTATATCGCTGTAGGATGATGACAACAAAAGCTTCCAGAGCCCATTCAGAGATGTCTTTCAAACCCAGCTTTTGTTCACAGCCGTGTAAAACAGCTGAAACTTTTTTATAATACCAATAACAAAAGTAAAATACCTACTGTCTCTTCTGCACTGTGAAGAACTACACCTGAAACTCAAACACAGCTCTGACTCTATTACTGTCAATCACAGGACAGCACTACCTAATATTTTAGCAGTCAGAGCCAGAAGAATTTTTCATGTCGCCCACCTGCACATGCAGCACTACTTAATTTGCTCCTCGTAATTGCTCTCTCACTCATTTGCTCATCCAAAGACTTTCAAGTGGATTCTTAAATCCCCATTTGCTGATCTTCACGCCTACTAGGCTTTATTAGCTGCTTCGGAGAGCAACATACCGTGGAGGACACTGCGTACTACAGTGCAATTAATAAGCTGCATTGGAATTGTATATGAGAGGTGATGCTCCAGGAGCACAACCAGCATCCATCAAACTCTTTCTGTGATCTCTTTCCACGCTCCCTTTACATTCAAATGGCACACATAACGCTTCCAAGATTAATTTGGCTTCCTCTTTACTGTAAGCAGTGACTATGGAGAAAGGCCGATTCTACATTCTACCAAAATCAATTTCATGAATATTTATCATTACATTGTGTTTCCAGGAGCTGGTAACTGTTTACCTGCAATACTACGCCTGGTTCAAGTTAAGATCAAGCACTCCATGCTTTACAGACTGTCCAGCAAATGTTTTTTAATCTCTCACCTGATAGTTCTTGCTCCAAAAAAAAAACCATGGGAAATTACAGTTTAATATAATATCTAACCTCATACTTTGGAGGAAACAGAAGACACTGCATGTACCAGTTAAGTGAAGACAAACAAACAAATATTTGGAAAAAAACCCCATTCTTCTCCATTTTGTCACTGTACAGTAATCAACTGCTTATCCACAGTGTTTTATTTCAGAGCAGTGATGAAGAAAGCATATAGCACCTAGCCAGTCGGCTTTTCTTCTGCTCAGCATGTGAGAATCTACACACAAGAGATCAGTAGCTCAAGTAGATATAGTTGATATCGCTGCTTTGAATTCTGAGGTCGTTTTGTTTCAAATTTGAACATAAAAGAAGAGTCTGCAAGTGTGGCCTGGATTAAATAGAACTTGGTTGTTTGTCAGAAGCCAATTCATTGCACTGAGATGGGCCACAGAGATCCTGAGGAGAGAGTCTGCTAGCTTGGCTGGAAAGGGAACAAATGTTCTGCCCAAAGGCAGCTGGAAATTTTAAGAGTAGGGATGGCTTTTTCTCAGCAAAGGCAGAATGGCAGCAGCTGTGCTGTGCTGAGCATGGACTTAAAAGTCCACGGCTCCATGGCAAACTGTGGCTCAAGACTTGAAAGGGACATATTGCAAGGTACCTTTAGCAACTCTTGAATCTCGGTGCCCAGAAGAGCTGAGCAAGTGCTGGGGAAAGAGGTGGGAAGGATCTGCAGGATTCCTTCAAGTGCATGGCCCTACCAGGCAGCACAGCCCTAGGCTGACTGCAGCACCATGGCCTCCCTCCACTGCTGGCCAGGGAGGCCAGGAAGCAGGTACCAGCTCTGCTCCAACTGGAGAGGGATCTGTGAGAGCCAGTCACTCTGTCTAGCAAGTTGTAAATGGAACACGAGTCTTAACCGATGCATACAGTCGGACCAAAAGTGTTACTGAAACAGAAGTGCGCTGCTTTTTGAGACATCAAAGGCCCAGGGTCAAAGCAATGAGAGCATCTTACTTGACTCCTGGGAGAAGCTGCTCCCAGGCAGTGCTGCTAGGTGACAGCCACAGTCTCCTACCCTCCCAGTGTAGAGCCATCAAGCCTTCACTCACTCCTCTCCAATCCCTTGGAGCAGCTGCACAAGGTCCCTTTAGCTACAGCTTAGTTTTCCACCTTCCTCTGACCGTTCCCAGGAAGGGAAACAAAGCACACCTAAGTGTAGATTGTGGCTGTAGAGTGCCAGAAATGCCTTTTCATGATAAGGCCATATCAAGATCAGTACAGTTGGATAAATAACTGAAAACGAGATTTCCAATTCAAGCTGCCTACTGCCAGCTTTGCCCAGAAATTAAATCTCTGCCTCCTGCTTCTATAACCAATTGAGATTTCCCATCATTCAAAATATCAAAGAACATGTAGAGGGGAAAAGAAAAAAAGATCAACATTGCTACTGCTTTTACATGCTGTTACATTGCTATTATGTGCTGAAACTCCCCAGTGACTTTCAAAAGCTGATCTAAATGCCAGGAGGGGTTTTTAACAGACTTGTGGGATCAAACTGAGATGTATCAATCCTTCTGCACCTATCAACGACCTGTCATCAATCAGGGCCTCCCACTCCACACTCCCCAGGATGTTTTTTACCTGTTTGCCACCACGTGTCGACAAGAGTACAGCGGCCTTCTCCCACCACATAGTAGAACCACTGCCAAGCTTCATGGTTGATGGGCTCTCCCACTAGACCAAAAGAAGAAAGGAAGTAGCCTGAGACTTGGGCTGCAGGTGGTTTTCTCTCCCTTTTGCTGCACAACATGCTGAATGCATGGAGAACACAGCAGAATGCACATGCCAGCAAAAATGCTGTAAGCAATGGACTGCAATATACTTATGTAGCTTGAGGACTGACTTTTTTCCAGATAGACAAAAAGCCAAAGCAATAAATATCACTGAAAGTAACAAATCAGTGCAGGTCATGTACAAGAACCTCTAGAAGCCCAAGTAATGCAGGAAAATGCTGTTTGGGTCACCTATGCCAGGAAAATTCCAAGTGATGTCATTTACCATTGGACAATCTTTTTAGCAAAGAATGTGATCCTGCAAAATAAGCTCAGAAACAGGCAATCACCTTAAAGCTCAATGGCCTCAGCTTCAGTTTATTTCTCCTTCTGCTGGGAAAATATCTGAAAAGCCAGAGAGGAAGCCTGCTTTATCATCTGTTTTTAACCACATCCCATCTGGTCAGCCGAGCTCCTCTGGTTACCTTCATTTCACCAGCTGGAACCCCACATCTTTTTCAGATGAAGACTCCAGGCCCCTTACCTGATCCTAATGTCTTCAAGGAAGATCTGTCGTATTTCTTCACCCATTCTTCTCCATAATTCAACAGCAAACGTATGGCCGTAGGAGCTCCATAAAACTGATTGATTTTCAACCTTTGCACCACTTCCCAGTAACGACCTGCAAAATCATAAATGGGTTTTTCATCTGTCTAGTGTCGGAGAGAGCACCACGGAGAAATGACAGACACCAATATGGTTAGGCCATAACTCAAATTTTACTAACAAGCATCAGACTTTTATAATCAGCAGCAAAGCTGGCATGTTTACACTACTTCTAATTGATCCCTTCTCTAAAAGCCAGCTGCGCTTTTCTGCAATAAGCCTTGTGGTTTCACATACTGCTTCAGCCTCTGCCTTGCTCAAGCTTGTTATCATGTAGGCATTCTTTCTTCTTCTTTTCTCACAGTCGTGAATGGCTCAAGGACAATCCACACCTTAGTTCTCAAAGTATGGGTTGTTCACTATTACCAGGCTGTGGCCTCTTTCAGACAGAAATTCCTCCAGAGTCTAGCACTGCCATACTACTGCAAATGCTCAGCAAGACAACTAACTGCCAAAGCCAAACCCGTGGCTATTGTTGAGTACAGAGCAAAACCAATAGAGCTTTGTTTTCCCCCTCCCCCCCCCCCCCTCCCCCCAGCTCTGGATGCACAGGTGTTCCTCAATGTCGCAGACGTATTCTAAAGAAAAGGAACCTGTTCCAGTTGAGTTTGGAAACCTCCAGAGAAGGAGACTCCACACCCTCCCTGGGCAGCCTGTGCCAGGGCTCCCTCATCTCAACACCAAAGAAGTTTTTCCTTGTGTTTAAATGAAACTTTTTGTGTTCCAGCTTATGTCTATTACCCGTAGTCCTGTCATATGAGACAACAGAAGTGAGATCCCATCCTTTTGACATACACCTTTTAAACACTTGTAAGTATTAATGAGGTCCCTCCTCAGTCTTCTCTTCTCCAGGCTGAACAGTCCCAGTTCCCACAGCCTTTCCTCATATGAAAGGTGTTCCAGTCCCCTGATCATCTTGGTGGCCCGGCTCTGGACCCTCTCTCCAGAAGTTCTCTGTCCCTCTTGAGCTGAGGAGCCCAGAACTGGACATAGGATTCCAGATGAGGCCTCACCAGGGCAGAGTAGAGGGGGAGCAGAACCTCCCTCGACCTGTTGCCCACATGCTTCTTGATGTACCCCAGGATGCCATTGGCCTCTTGGGCCACAAGGGCATATTGCTGGCTCATGGTTAGTTTATTACCAACCAGGACTCCCAGGTCTCTCTCTGCAGAGCTGCTCTCCAGCAGGTCAACCCCCAGCCTGTACTGGTGCATGGGATTGTTCCTCCCCAGCTACAGGACTCTGCACTTGCCCTTGTTGCACCTCATGAGGTTCCTCTCTGCCCAACTCTCAAGCCGGTCAAGCCAGTTACACTGGACAGGTTTCTAAAGGTCCTTTCTTACACTGGTATGTCTAGCCAAACCTTTGCCCTCCACTTCCTTACCTGGGTCAGGGTACACTGGAGTACTTTCAAACAGGACAGAGGTAGCTCCATTGCAGAGTGGTCCATACACAACATAGCTATGTCCTGTGATCCAGCCAATGTCAGCCACACAGCCGAAAACATCGCCTTGCTGGTAGTCAAATACATACTGCAAAGATAAATGTTAGGCTAGCTGATTGCTGGCAGGCACAAAGAGCTCAAAGGTGAGATGTTGGATTGGACATCCATGTGGGAGCAAGAGAACACATAGAGCAAGTGGAGCCAGGCACAGAGGACTCAGCAGCACAAAGGGCAGCTCAAGATGAAGAAGTAAGTCAGACGGCCCAGTACCAGGGCTTCCTGACTGCTTTTGCAAACACACAGGATGTAAACATAGGTGCCCATGAAACATTGTCTGAGAAATGTTCTTAGCTGCTTAGCTTCTCTAGCAGTGCATCACTTGCCAGATGCTACCCTCTCCCTGCTTAGCAGACTCAAGATAAAGGGCACTCATTATCTTGTCCTGGTTATGGAAAATGCTTCCCACTGTAAATCTAAGTCCCCTACTGTATGACTCTCCTAAGTCAGAGTCAGCTTTATGTTTTAAATGAAAGAAGGTGAATCAGAATTAAAAGAAAGCCCCACAAGTGTGTGACAAGAGTGTCACACATGAGTGTTTAAAGACCACAGAGGCCACACAGGTCAGCTCTCTCTTCTAGCTAGGAAAGCCAATTTTCACCTTACTTTTGGAAATGCCTTTCCCTCTCAAGCTCTGAACTACCTCTAAAGGGACTACAGTTGTATATAGTGCCTCCCTGCTTGTCAGCACCACGGTGCAAGATCTATCTTCTGGTCTAAGAAAGAAAGAGATGTCTTGGAGATTACACTGTCACTTAGAAAAACTGATGTACCAAATGCCCTTCCTGCAGAGAAGCCTGACACTTGCACGTTTAAATCTTCTGAAAATTCAGCTGCGTCAGTCTAAAGAAAGAAAATCTCCACTTGAACTGTGTGTGATAACACAGAGGGTGATACCACCAAAACGAGATGGAGATCTTTCACCACAGCCCTCTCTCATTTCACTGTAACCTTCTTATATGCAGAGCTTGGACCAGAAGCTTCAAAAACTAGTGCCTTGACTTTTTTTGTTGTTGTTTTTCATGAAAAAGGCAGTTAAAACAGTTACACTTATCCTAGATCACATAGAAAAGTAGAACAAAGGTGCAGTCACAGGGCATGAATGTAATTTTTAACTTCATGCAAGTGCTATGTGAAGAGGTTAAGAGTCCAGATCCTCTCTGAAATAAAGGTCATCATCCCACTGCAAAATTACTACAGTAATATCCACACTACCAATGCCAGTAGGATAGTTCCCAGAATCTCCCCAGCTGCATCACTTTAATATCTACAAATTCTGGCCTGCCAACACTAGTACATTTTAAATACAAAAGTAGTAGTACTGCAGTTTCTTTTCTTCCTTTCCTAACTCTAGGCTCTGGTTTGCACAGTATTATATTCCCCAGAAACAAATCCTGAAGATTAATTACATGTTTTCAGGCATTTTTCAGATTGTTTACACCCACTGTGCCAACTGGGCAGCGAACACAGAGCACACCACTCCCAGTCCCTCTCATTAGTACTGTCAGAAGGAAAGTGAAGCCTTTCCAGAGCATGTAGCTGAGTTACCTTGTGCGTGAGAGCAGCGTACAGTAGGTATCCAGCCTGGCTGTGAACGATTCCTTTGGGTTTCCCAGTGCTGCCCGAGGTATAAAGCATGAAAAGCATGTCTTCGCTGTCCATGCTCTCTGGAGTGCATACAGAAGATGCCTTGGCCATCTCCTAAGGAAAAAAAGGTGTTAGAAAATACTTTGGCTAAATGGAGCCAATCAAGACTCCATCTGTAAGTGTTTGAGTCCGGAAACAAGAACTGTCTTTGTTTCTGCCCCCTCACAAACATCCATGGATGTTTCATAGGTGATATGTGCTTACCTAGTGGAAAAGTTCCTGTGGACACATAGCATCTGGCCTTTCCCCCAATCCGTCTGCTAGGTGCAGAACTCGGAGGGAATTGGACAGATAAAATAAAATTTCAAGAAAAAAAATAGGTAGGTCATAGCTTACATTTCAAGGCTTTGTAAAACCACTGTAGCTGCAAACACAAACTACCCCTGACAGCAGCAGCAAGGCTGACTGGATATTGTTTAGGACCTTCCTTTTCCTTTTAAAATTGCAGTGCTACAGTTAAACTGTGCATTCATCTCCCTTCCCTGGTCCCAGTGGTGGACTGTCCTGTCCCCATTTGATCCTCAAACGCTAATTGCTCTACCCATGAGAAGCAGAGTGCTTTACTCTCCTGGCTCTGTCACTCTCCTCACACTGCACTGTTTGGCCAGGAGGGTGAGATCCTCACTCCTGCCATCAGAACAATGGGAGGGAAGGATGCAACATCCTACTAGAACAAACTTTTGGTCTAGCTTGTGTGCCTAGTCCAGTAGAGGAGGGGGGAAACAGGTGCTTTGAAAGAGATGCTTGTGGTCACTGAACTTTGTGGCAGGAGAAGGCTTGTCTGCCCAGACTGTCGATTTTGAACATGAACCTGTAGAGGTTGAACATTTTTCTAATCCAAACTTGCAATAACCATTTTGTGTTCCAGATTCTCAACATATGGCTGTAAAAAAAAAGCACAGCTGGCTTGCTTCTCTCAAGCTTTGTGCTGTCCTAGATGAATAACGATTCCTGCAAGGGTTATTAGGTGGCTCTTTCAAGGAATTTCTAGGTATTGCCTTTTTACAAGTACACACTGTAAACACACTGTATGTACAAGTGAACACCACTACCAGCAGGTCCAGTTGCTTAAAAGTGTCTGCCAAACAAGGCTTAATAAAATAGGAAGAGTTGACAGTTATAGCACTCCTGCTCATCTCAGGCATTTCTTGTGACATTTCAGCACTGCCAATTCAGGCTGACTTGCCAGTTTTTGAAACCAAGATGGGTTTCTCATATGCTCCATTACAACATGAGCTTATATTTTGCAGTAAGCTATTGTACAAGAGTTAGCACAACTGCTGAAAGACCAGTAATGACGGAGTTAACAGCATAAATGGTTTCATTCTTGTTGTGTTTTCAGACCCTATAACTGACAAGGGGCTGAGCTCAGCTCTTGGATCACCAAAGCACCTCAGACTGTTTGCAGACTAGGGAAAATCATCAGAATGTGCTTTGTAGAGCAAGGAGTAAGACAATTTCAAAATAAAACCTGCCTTCTCTGTTTAACTTACCCTGGTAATTGCTCCTATCTCATGTGACCAGCACAGGGACTCCTGAGTAATTATTTTGGCTGCAAAAAGGTGATTTCCAGGTGTTATTACAATGAGTAGTTTCTGTTTATTGCTGCCAGCAAACTGATAAAACTATTTCAGCATTAGGCTGCAGTCCCACACGTACCAGCTAAACACATGAAAACAACTGCTCTTTCTCAGGAAGCACAGCTTCCAAATATTCCCAAGCCACTACTGTCCTTCCATCATGGGGTAAC
Source organism: Colius striatus (assembly GCF_028858725.1). Taxonomy (NCBI): domain Eukaryota; kingdom Metazoa; phylum Chordata; class Aves; order Coliiformes; family Coliidae; genus Colius; species Colius striatus. The sequence goes on along the minus strand of NC_084760.1, from coordinate 65,316,430 downwards.
CATGACACTGTCCATAGCCTTTATTAAGCCTCTCCAGGAACCTGAATATTTTTGCACTGCACAGTGTCCAGTCTGACAGTGCATATGAGAAACCATAACAGTGTCTGAATGCAGTATAACAACAGCAGCAACGGTATCAGTGCACCTTGGGTCTCAGGAAACACTCATTCCTTTAATCTCTACACTGTTTGCAAGACTACTAAAATGGGACAGCATATCCCCTGTCCATGCTGTAATGAATCAGATGTAGATTGAGCTGCTTTGACTCACAATCCTAGCAGAATGTAAATACAGACAATCCATTTAAGGATGAAGATCCAGATATCATCAGGAGCACCTTTTCATCTGCAGAACTCAGGCCCACAGGGCACAGATGGAGAAAAAGGTGATTTAGCCAACACTCAGGCCTAAAAGGAGTTACCCAGAGTGTCACTGGGCATCTGCAGAGCTACGTGACTACAGGGACGTACTGATGCTGTCACTGCAACAGCGCTGTATCCATTAGCCCACCACTCATTGCTGTGGCAGCACAGAAAGAGCAGCACACGCTGCAGACGTGCACCAGAGGCAGCATAAAGCTCAGCCATTACCAGCAGGCCTGGTGTGGCTACACTGGAGTGCCCAACTGCAGCGTGGCAGCTGCTTCGTAGGCTTTTAGCTTAGCACACATATGCAAGTGAGGTATGGAGACTGCCTGATCTTCCTTGGCTGCCAATTCCCACTGTAGCCCACAGCAGATCAAAGGCCAAAGCAAATACCACGGTGTGCATGATCTACACATTCAGCAAGACCCTGACGCACATGTTCTGGTCAGGCCTGCACTGGGTATCTCAGAGATGTCTGCATTAGCTGACTCTCTATTTATTAGTGTACCATATTTCTCTCTCCCAGAACAGTAAACATCACACACATTCAGTAAACATCAGGGGAAACAGGCAAGGTTTACCAGCACCAACATACCTCCTCAAGGGGAATATCACAGTCACCCATATGGACTTTGTTATCTGTCCTTTGAGCTACAAAGACGTGTTTGATGCTTGGACAGTTCTTCACAGCTTCATCCACGGTCATCTTCAGCTCTACGATTCGGCCTCCCCTGACTCCCTGGTTGTAGGTGATAACTGCTTTGCATTCAGCTAAAAAGAGAAAGAATTAGCAGACGTACCAGTCTGTCTTCCAGGAGAGCATGTGCACCCTGCTTTCATTACTTTTTGGAGATGATGTATAGGGTAATATGTGTGACTAATACTCAGAACTTCTACCCATCAAAAACAGGTGGTGTCATTGACAAAAACACTTTAAAACCTGAGACCCACAGACATGAGAGGCTGGAACCTCCAGAGGTTATCTAGTCCATCACCTCCAACCCATGGCACGGTCCACTCCAGTTAACCTATTTCTGACAGCTCTCAGTCCCCAGTCTTCCTGAAACACTCCAATGGCAGATATTCTACCCTCTCCCCCACCAGTCCACTCTAACACCTACCATGAACATGAGGAAGTCTTTCCCAATGTCCAGCCTAAGCATCACCCACTGCAATTTAAATGTCTCCACTCCTGCCTAGCAAAGCCAACATGCAGAACAGTTATCAGTGTTACAGCCAATACTGCTGCTTTAGCCTAACAGCCCAATGCACTGAAACCACAACCTTAGGGAACAAATACCTTTGTCCCTCTGTCATTCTCTCTCTGAGGCTGCACAGAAGTGTCCATTGCAAACTGAACAGCATCAAACTCAGCAGCCTCTCGGAGGCATTACCCTGTTCCAAGATACAGCCTTCTGGAACTCACTCATACCTTGAGGGAAAACCCCCTGGAAGCCACAGCAGTACTGAGGCAGAGCACTTCATATCGTAAAACACTACATCATTACAGAGCTGTGGTTGCAGAGAAATGGCTCTTTAACCCACCACCTCCACACAAGTGGCCAAAAGTGAGGGAATAACTAAAACATGTGCTTGGTCTCTATAGATTGCCAAAAGATAAAAAAAAAAAAAGAAAGAAAATTGCTGTAAGACTTATTCACTCACATGAGCCACAAAGAAATTGATGTGACTGCCAGGAGATGAGCCACTTGCTAATATCTGCTGGTATTTTTAGCATTACTTTTTACCTAATCACACTATGAGTTCTTTGGGCTGAGAACATCTCTGCCTGCTGGTACAACAGCTAACAGAGGGAGGGGCAGGCTGCCAGCACTTCCAGTGCCACACATAAATCTCAGTATCACAATCAAGACTGCACAATTAGTACTGTGGAGGAGAATCAAAGAAACACTGTGATTATGTTGTGAAAGAACAAATCGGGCCCCATTCCTAAGCTCTGCTTTTCCCTCTGGCTTCACTGCTGTCTGGCAGTAAGCCAGTGCAGTCTGAATATTAAGGAATTTATGAAGTATATTAAGGCCAGAGGACACTGCATCTGACAATAAGAAAAAGGCTCTTCACAGTACTTTGCAAAGGAGAGTGAACCGTCCCAACAGCTCAGAATGAAGCTTTTCTCTTGCTGCCAAGAAAACACAGAATTGGGATGTGTCTTGGAGCCCTGTCCAGAGGGGTTCGTTCCTCAGTCTGCTTCTACTTACAGTCCATGATCCTCCCAGCTAAGGACTCAGCGCTGAATCCAGCGAAGACCACAGTGTGAACGGCACCAATCCTGGCGCAAGCCAGCATGGCTGCCACAGACAAGGGAGACACGGACATATAGATGGCCACCTTGTCCCCTTTCTGTATCCCATATTTCTTCAGGGTGTTGGCAAGACGGCAAGTGAGATCCAGCAGTTCCCTGCGGCACAGAAGCAAGGGTGTCAGGTGACTGCATAACTTGTTTTACATGGGGGAGCAAAGAAAGGATGACCCTGAACCGAGTGAGGCATTGCCATCACCTCTGAGCCTTCTCATCTCAGCAGTATAAGGCATCTGTTTAGTCTGAAGAAGAAAAGACTCAGGGGGCACCTCATCAACACTTACAAGTACCAAAAGGGTGGGTGTCAGGAGAATGGGTGACACTTTTTTCTGTAGTGTCCAGTGACAGAACAAGGAGAAATGGACATAAGATGGAACACAAAAAGTTCCACTTAAACATAAGAAAAAGCTTCTTTGGTGTTGAGGTGAGGGAGCCCTGGCACAGGCTGCCCAGGGAGGGTGTGGAGGCTCCTTCTCTGGAGGTTTCCAAACCCGCCTGGACACATTCCTGTGTGACTCGATGGAGGGGAACATGCTTTAGAAGAGGCTTGGACTGAATGGTCTCTAGAGGTCCCTTCCAACTTAAATCATCCTGTGATTCTGTGACCTTAAAGAATGGTGGCTTGGGGCATGGTGAAAGCCAGGCTGCTCCTGTCATTAGGGAGAGAAGAAAAAGAGAGCAGAGCCATAATTGCTGCAGAAGGACGAGCGAGTAAGATCTGCAGGCACTGTCCAGAGCTGCCAGGCTCTGGCATGGGTAGAACAGCCAGCAAGACAGTGTCTGTCCTCTTGCCTCCAGAAGTTAGTGTCCATTTTAGCCATCCTTGATGCCTTTTTTTTTTTTCTTTACCCAGAAGTCTCAGTCAGAAGCTACTGGGAACATGAGTGGGATAAACACAAGGTGCGATGGAAGCATTGTCCAAAGACTACCAGCACTGTTTATGTCGGGGAACTGTTGGAAATGCTTCACAAATTGCACAGGTAAACAACAGATTTGCATGAATAACGAAGAAAAGGAGAGGTCCAGAAACACTTGTGTGAGTGGCAGATTATATGAGACTCTCAAAGACAAATGACCCAAATTCCTCCGTTATCCCTTCACCCCACCGTGCTGCAGAGTCCAACAGTCCCGCAGGAGAGAGACACTGCTCCAAGGAAAATCACAGCCACTCTTGCACAGGGAAACTCAGGACACAGAGAACAGCAACAAAGGGTCTTTTCACAGGGCTCACTGCTGCAACAAGCTGACTCCACAGCAGAAATGTTCCTCTAAGGAAGGAAAAGGTAGTTCATGGGAAAGACTTGCACATACACTAATGCTGGTACCTGCATGAGGGATAACACAACCCCAGGCATGCCTGGGGCCAAGGTGCTGTCATGAACTGAACAGCTCTGTGTGCCTGCAGTGGAAGGGCTTTGAGAAGAAGAGAGATAACTGTGCCAGGTGAGGAGTGGTCTCATGCCAAAGGAGGAGGTGACCCTCACAAGGGGCAGCAGACCACGCCTTACTGGTGCCAATTGCCAGTTCAGTGAAGACTTACAGAACTCACTAGGAATGAAAACTTTCCTCTGGGTTCAGGAACTTACTGAGGCTGAGAGAGAGAAATCTTCTACTTCCTAGCACACTCATCTTCAACCTGTCACCTTTGAACCCTTAGGAGTCTGTAAGCTACACCACCAGGGACTCCAAAAACTGTCAACAAACAACTGAACTGAGGAAGGCTGCATTTCGTAGCAAGCTGTAAAACATGAGTCTACCCATCTACTATTGTCATGTTCCAGAACTGGCCATAGCTGTGAAAAACCAAACAAATCAACAAAACCAGTTTTCAGCTGGTGGCTAAGCTGCAAATAAAAGCTAGAAGCAGATAAAGCTCAAGTGCTCCACTTCAGGAACGTCATAACAAAAACATGGGCTGATAAGAACTTGGCATCTTCCTTCTTTAGGAGGAAACCCCATCTGCACGAAGGACAGTGAAGTGACACTGTCACAGAGAAAGTATGAAGGCACTGATGACTGGAGGGATATTTCTTCCCTGCCATCTTTTGGCAGGTAAGGAAAACAAGTCATGAATCCCAGCCACAGCATTTTGTGTCATTTTTTTAATATTATTCCTGTAGCATCAAGTAAATAAACCAGGAACTCAGAGAAGTGTTCACACATGCTTACTGCCTGCTCTCTGGCAGTAGCTGCCACCACAGAGATGCCACAACCCTGCAAAAAAGCAGAGATGGAGTGGCTTTAGTCTGGACTGAATTTCCTCCTAATTTCTTACAGCTAGAGATCAGCCTGAACTCTAAAGCACAACAGTCAATACTTCTTCCCAAGGGCTTTATGACCATACATGTTCCTGTTATCTACAGAAGTGCACAGTCTGTTAGCTGTATTATTTTGCTTATTTTTACTAAGTTCATGAACTGAGTGACTGTGAAATAATGAATTACCACACAACATTTGTTGACTAAAAGGTCACATTCTCTGGTCATCCTATGCTGCATTAAGAGAAAAATCTCAACATGGGTAAATATTAAAGAGCCAAAACAAAACTAAGCTCCTCAACTGCAGAGCAGAGGAAATGAAACAAAACCCCAGACAGGCAGTTGTGAGGAAACAAAATAAAAAACATTCACCTGCAACAGAAGATACCCAAGTGCTTTCAGAGCTGCAGCCTCTTGCTCCTGAACAGAAATGCCAGAAGAGCTCTGGTTACACCATCCTTTCTGAGCGGCTCTGTGGTTGATTTGCTTATTCAGAACATCCTGAACTCATTTTTCTTTATGATTAATCCCTATTTGACATTTGCCTCAGAGTGGGAGAGTAAGGCAATAAGGACTAAGTCCTTTCTATCCACTTTTCTTTCTCCTTTGTGCTTTAAAATGTTAAAAAAAGGAAGGTCTTGGAGGTCCCTTGGTGGTCGAGCACATGTGGGAACAGACACATAGGCACAGAGAAGGTGAAGCCAGAACTCCTACAAAGAAATCTACAAATCCCTGAGCATCAGGTGTGTCTTCTGGCTCCTGTAGCAGCAACTCAGGCTTCTCTTCCAATTCAAGAGAGGTAGTTGGCATAAATGCTGTGTCAGGAATCCTTCTCTTGACTCCCTCACTCCTTCACACGTTTCCCCCATCTAACAGGCAGACAATTAGTACATGCCAGCAGCTGACACATTTCCAGTACTTAACCTCTTGGTACTTACAAATTCTGGGGTGAAATGAGCACGTTGCAGCATTGCTGCCCCAGCAAACACACAAGGACAGACCTAACTGAACTGAGCAGGAAGAAACCATGACCATTACCCTCCCCACCTGCTACTGCTGCCAAGCTTGGCATTGTGGGCCCTCCACCACAAAAGGTTAAAAGAGCCAAGAGCAATTCTGGCCTCAAGCCCAGCACTGCCCCACCCCTGGCACAGAGGCAATGCCACCGAAAACTGGAAGGCTGTGCAAAGTGAAGGATCTGCCTCCCATCTATACTCCCATCTAGCCCTGGCATAGGCTGCCTAGGGAGGGTGTGAAGTCTCCTTCTCTGGAGGTTTCCAAACTCATCTGGACACATTCCTGTGTGACCTGATAGAGAGAAACTGCTTTAGCAGGGGGTTGGGCTGGATGATCTCTAGAGGTCCATTCCATCCCCTGCCATTCTGGGGATGCTGTGATTTTGTGATACGACCAGGAGGTGTGTTGATAGCAAGGCACACCTACTGAAAATACACATCAGACACTGACAAAGCTAGACACTGTCACTCTGGAGCTGGTGAAACAGTGCAAACAAAGATATCTTCACTTAGCTTCTCTCTGCATTGAAACATGGGGTGGAGACAAAGGTAGAGGAAGCAGAAGCTCTGAATGAAAATACCTACCCCGACAAGGCTCCATGAAGAACAGAGGGTGGACAGAAGCTCAGAGTAGATGTGCAGAGCTTCTGCAAACCATGAGAAGAGAGAGAAAGGCAAAATCCCAAGCGATGTTCACAGCATTCCCACCTGCCTGCACCCCAAAGGATTTTAGTGTAGATGGCACGGAGCAGGGCACAACAAAGCCATGGAGCACACAGAAAATCCCAGGGCACTCTGCAGCCAGGGAGGATCTCAGCAGAGCCATTGCAGGAGAAGGAAACCTGCTGCAATGAAAGGAAGCGCCCAGCCCCTCTGACCACAGACAGCCCAAAAGCTGCAAAGTTAGTTCATGTCGCAACAGTCTGCAGATCCCCTGCAAAAGTGGATTGCAAGAGCTGAGAGCAAATAAGTGAGTGAACCGGGCACAGTGAACACCACTCCAGAGGGTAAAGCTGAGAAATGGGGAAGCAGCAACCAGTTGGACCAGGAGGCAGAGCCGTTTGCGCAGGAGAAAGAACAGAATTTTTAGTAAGTGCTTTTAAAATAAAGCAAGCCAGGAGATGGTAGGGGCATTAATGTACACAGGCAAGGAAGGTGAAAAAATCCTGACACATGGAGGTGATTCTGGACTTGCTTTCAACTGAACCACATGAACAAGTCCAATCCGTTCATTGTACTGCAAGTAAGAGGGTAGATAGCTGCTGAACTTGGATTTCATGTGACTTTCATGCATCTCAATCCTGCACCTCCAAAACCAGAGGGAAGTACTGTCTTACTGCATATGATATGTGATATGCCTGTTCTCAGTGCAAGTGACACACTGACAAGCTTTAAACACCACGCAGAAGAGCTCTGCAGAGCCAGCTCTCCTCCTGTATCAGCAGGAACTGTGAGCACAGAGAGGCTGGGTTGCACATAAATCCTCCCTCCCCCCTCCATGTTTGTGATTTGCTCTCCATTGCAGAGCTGTTCTTGAGTTTGCTCTCCTGACCTGCTGCCTGCTGACTTCCATCAGATTTGGAGCAAGCCCTTCAGGTAGCTGTTTCATGACACGATCTGCTGGAAACCCATCTCATTTCAGGGACAGGGAAGTCTGCTCTTGCTGTTTCCTTGCAGCCCTGTAACACAGTACTGCCATGGAAAGCAAAATGCCGCAGGCCTTGTACAGAGTTTGCAAGGTCCTTAGAAGGCAGCTTGTGATGCTCTCTTTGTCTGAGCTCTTCTTGACTTCCCTGTTTTATCTGCCTTAGCTGTAACAGCAGTTCTTCTAATTGGCTAGGTAACCATAGTTTTTTTTTGCCCCTATGCATCTTAATATTTTTATGCTACCATCATGGGTTTACAACCCTAACATAATGAGGCATGATAAAGAAATACAAGCCTGGTACAGTAAGAGGCTTTGAGAAGCGGAGGTACAGGACATGGCATGAAAGAGAACAAGCAATCCCAGAGGCACGGGTGGTCCCTCACTGCAAACATGCAGTCAAGAAACATGGAACTTGATGCTGGACAGAAGTAGTGTCTGTGGTAACCAACAAGACCTCTTTCTTTTCTGGAATACTTAGATCTTGAATGTTAAGTGTTTAATTATACTAAGAATAAACTCTGTATACATGAGGTGTGCTTCCTTTTTGCCCTTAAGACTACGCATTACCACTCTTCTTCTAAAGACTCATCAAGCTTTCTGCAGGTATCTCCTCCATTATCACAACATCACTTCTAAGGACCGGACCTGCAAAACTGGCCCTCCAACAGATCACTGTCCAGACCAGCATTTCTGTTTAACAGACACAGCACTTCTCTCATATCTTTACAGCACCTCTCTCCAGAAACTACCAGACCATATTTCTTCCAGATCCCTCCTCAGATACAGTGGTGCCTGTGTTTCCAAAGCCCAGTGATCAATGTCTGGCAAAATGATTCATGTAAAACCCATCACCAATACATGGCACTTCTCTCATGCATGTCAAGAATGCCTGGCAGAAACATTTTGCCAAGGAGTTTGATGCTATCTTTCGCCCCAGCAAGAGAGCTTGCAGCTTTCTGAATAAAGGAAGACTTCTTTTTACATCCAAACAATTGCATCAAGGCCTTCTTTGGGAAGCAGCCTTTTGCAAAGCATTTCTAGACATTTTCCTAATATATTCCGTGCCCTATATGGACTTTGACAGCAGCTGTTCAGGAGGTTCAGCACAAGACATGTTCTCTGCCATCCCAGCATTACACCTGGGTTGAGTATTTCTTGCAGCCACCAGTTGATTTCCTGGAACTAGAGTTTGTATCAGGCTGGTAACTATCTGAAAATTCAGGTCAAGTGGCCCAAACAAGTTACTGTAGAAACAATAAACCACACACACACACACACACACACACACATAGAGAGAACCCCTCAAACAAAAAACCTGTGCATCTGTCAGCCCAAAACCTTCATATATCATCTCCTAGCTGTGGATCTCTATGAATTACTGTGAAGCAGCAGAGTTGCAAGCCTGCCTTTATACCTTGTGATCACAGCACCATGGCTGCTGATGTTTTGAGACGTGGGTTCAAGTCCCCAGGTCTTCACACCCATCCCTTCTTCAACTTTCTGGACAAAAGGATAATGCAGAAACCTAGTCACCCCTCACAGGAGCTTCTGTGACAGTGCCTCAGTTTAACCTTCCATTCCCCTCACTTTTTGCTAAATAGAGAAGATATAGGCTTCCTTTTTTCACCAAAAGGGAAACACTTGCCCCTTCCCCCCATTTTAGAATAACTGAAGAAATGTGACACTCAACATGAGACTTTTTGTCTGCTGGTTCAACTGCTATGCTAAGCATAGTTGTCCAGCCTTCCTGCAGATATCCTGAACCCAAAGGTAAGGAAAAACACTTGAGACCAATTTCAGGTGAGAAGAAGTCCCTTAGCTGCCTTGGATGGGGAAACCAAAGCCTGGGCAAGGTTTATTTGCAATTTCAACATAGGAAGCCAACACTGGAAAGAAAAAGAAAAGAGTTTGCTGTCAATGAGAAACACCTTCCACGCTGCACAGCCTGGTTAAGTACCTATATATGGCTGCCAGCTGCAGGCTTCAGTGGGATCACTAATAGAATTTCAGCCACTTCAGCTCAGGCTGAAGAACCATCTGTTGGCTTGTTAAAGGCATAGCTGTGAGGTGGCAAAGAAGCCCAACTACTACTCTTAACATCTACCTAGGACCCTACGAGGAGCTGCTTAGGCTATTTAGCAAATTATTTCTGGCCCCTCAACTTCTGCTCTCCTCTCTCTACTTTCTATTTTGCATTTTGAACATTCCATCTGCCCACAACATTTTCTGTTCCTTTGTGAATTAAAAACCTTCCACTACACCCAGCCTGTAGCCCTTTGTAAAAACAGGTTAGCTGAGGCATACTGCTGCCCACTTCTTTGCACAGCTCCCTGTGGCAATATCCACAGGATTTTGTAGGGCTAGGAAACACTAGCTCACAGGTGGCTGAACTGTAGAGACAGTGGTAAACAAGCAAACACCAGAGAGAACAAATAAACCCATGTCAGATAGTGGGAGGTCTGGCATAACTTTAGCTACCATCTCTAACACTCCCTGTTGCTGAGCTTACAGAGGCTGCAATCCAACAGCTCCAGCCACCAACTCTGCTTATATACAGCACTTGATAGTATAGTGCCCTTTAAAGCCCAGGCTCAGCAATACATTGGGGGATTCCTCTGCAAGGTTTCAAAACTCCTGAGCCCTGATAAGACCCACAGGGCAGCACAAAACACTCCCAGCTGGATTGGACCTTTCCGTCAATAAATTCAGCTGGCTGCTCACAGCAGCACGCTCCTATGGCTTAACTGCTACTTCACCACCAATGAGTGGTAGGTGGTAAGAGACCAACCTCTTGATAACAGATTGGCATGATTTGCCTCCATTTTGCTGACTACAGCCACCAAACCCAAGGGGATTGTATGCTCTGTTGTCAACAAAACAGTTAAAAAAACCAAGTCTGCCTCTCTATTTCAAACTGAAGATAATCTGAAGCTGAGTTTCTACTTGATAAAAAGGAAACCACAGAGGGATGGAAAAGCATAAGAGGGGCCAGGAACCTTTTCTTCCTGAAAGGCTGAGTTGCATCAGATGGAGAGACAGGACAAAACTCAGCAGTGAAAAATATGATTGCAACTGAGCTTGTAAGGGCAGCAATCATCATCCAAACATCTTTACCAGTAAAAAGATGTTTGGACTCCTCTCCTAGCACAGAGCACTGAATTCACAACCCACCTTGCTGACAAGCGTACAGAGGGATGGAGGCTGACTTTGGGCATGGCCCCACCAGCTCTGCCTGCTGCAAGCTAGGCAGTTAGTGGGGCATCAGAGGCAAACAGTGGCTCTTATTTCTTCCAAGGATGAGCAAGCTGCGACAGTGCTTTCCAGTGTGGCTGCATTTCTTGCCAATGCATGACAGAGACCCCTCTCAGGGAGGAGGAAGCCTGTTCCAGCCCTTTTCCTGCACATCCACTTGCTTCCTTTCCAGGCTGTGATGGGAATATGACCAGCTCTCAGCTGTTTTCTTGCCTCTGGCAGCTCCCCAAAGGAAAAGAGAGCACACCCATACCAGCAGCCATGTATTTCCCTGTGCCTCCCAGGGCTTATCTGTGAGGAGAAGCAGCTCACAGCAGCAAGCTTTGCAAAGCAGATAATGAAAAAAAATGGTGCCTTTTACTTCTGTGCATTTAAGCCCTGGACACCTCTCAGATGGGATTCCAGGACCTCCCTCAAAGCTTGTGGCCAAATTAAACTATTTACCTTCCTAGCACACAACTTAAAGGCTGCTGTCTCATTAACAGTGCATCCAGATCCTAAGGAAAGGGGCACATCTCTTCTGCCACAGGCACCAGAGTTTGAGTGCTTCCTACTCAGAATCCTACTCATCCCCTCTTAACTTGGGCTGGCCTGCAGAGACCACCCTGATACTGAGGGCTCTCAGAGGATTACTCAGCCAGCATCACACCTTCTAGGCCACCTCTTTTTCTGATGTGCTTTCCCTCACAAAACTCTGAGCTAAAAGAAGACACTGTTGCAAAAAAGTTTTCAGCCAAGCCCAGACTGAAAGAGAGGTCAGCGCCAATACACCTTGGAAAACCTTACTGCCCCATTTTAAACCTTTAAAAACACAGCCCAAAGATCACAGAAAAGGAATAACTTCTGATTCTCTCCTTGCATACACACCCACATCATACCACTGTTTTCAACAAAGCTACCTACTGCTGACTTAATGAGATAAGCAGAGAACTAAGTGACTTGTTTACCATGGCGTAGGACCAAAGTCTCTTGGGAAACTGTCACTCAAATGCAGTCACATCTCACCAAGACTATTAGGAAGAAACAGGAACCCAGCTCTCAAAGAGAAGCAGAAGTTTGAAAACAGAGGTTGCCAACTTGTTTTTCACTTGGATGTTCTTCTTTCTGGCTGCTAGTTACCATATCTTTGTATTCAGTTTTCAGATGTGGGTTACTTGTCTTCAAGCTATAGCAATCATAAATCCACAGGTTGAAAATGCACTTTCTTCCAAATACATTTTGGCATGGTCAAGAAAAAAAACGATTCTGTTGCTATTCAGAAAGCTGCCTTATATCTCCAGAGATACTGAAATGGTTTGAGGGTCTGGAGCAGCTCAGTACATTTCAAGTAGCACAGTCTAAAGAGGAGACTAGAGTTGCCCTGAATGAGGCTGCACTACCTGATGAGCTGCACTTCTTCTCAGGTGAATCAGAGCACAATTCCCACCTCTGACCTGCCCCTAGTTTCATGGCTGGGGCATGAAAAGAGCAGCAGAAATACATACACCACCCAGAACTCCAGGAGAAATCTTTGATTCCATCATCTTTTCTACCACCGGAATGACAAAAGCAAAACTCAAAGAATTTAGCCAGGCCACCCAGTCGGTTATAACACATTTGTAATATGCCTCCACAGCTTGCCAAATAATAATACCAAGAATAAAACCAATCCACTTCAGCCTTATATCACATGATGTTTATTTTTCTGTTGCATGGAGCACTAACCTCTCAAAGCTATCTGTACACCACTGCTGACCACCTTCCTCCCTCCAATGAATAATGTCTTCAGAAGCTTTAATAAATTCTGGAGGTGAACCAGACCGCCAGAACTTATTTAGACTTAAAGAGCTTCAAGACTCCTAACTATCAACAAGCTGCAGAAAATATTTTGTAAAAGGGAGATCAGGACTTCCTATGTCTCCTCTGCTTTCTGATCCAGAAGATCAAACATCTAACTCCCTAAAATACATACTGAGGAATGTTCAAATCTGGGAAAGCTTTAACTCATATTGGAGACACAGATGATACAAAAAGCATTTTGCAGTCAGGCATGTCTCCTAAATGAGGGCATACAGCAGAGAGGTAAGAAATATGCTTGAAAGCTGCCACATTCTAACAAACTCTACAGTCTACATCAGCAATTACAAGTCTGCACCATCCAAAGTAGCCTCAACACTGCTATAAATGGCACTGAGGATGAAGAAGAGGAATATAGGGAGCTTCAAATCCCCTATAGACAGGGCTCAGTATCATGCTATTGACCATCAACACAAGATGCTTGTAGCAAGACATTTGCTGCTGTGATGAAACAAAAAATTCCTCATAGAAATTTTACCTCAAACTTCTAATGAGCAAAAACAAAAGCGTCAAGTGAGAACACAAACCAGAGCAAAAAAACCCTAAGTTCTTCTCTTCTAAAAGCCCACACTTTGATAATCTACAGGCAGGGCTGATTAATGCCATAACCAGAAGATGATGAACCAGAAGATCTCAATCTGAAATTTTCAGTTGCTACCACTAATTTGCATCCACTATACCTTTCACCTTGTAATATATTTATTACACAGATGCCTCAGACCAGGGAGCCCTCTCCATGGAGAAGCCAAGGTTAGAATACCATTTCTCAGTGGGAACATGCCTCCGTTTTTCATCATGTCACCACAACCTAGCCACAGCATTATGGCTGCATGTCTTACATGCTGGAGTACCTTGGAAGAAAGCAGAGTTTCCTAGAGGTCTGATTTCAGAGCAGCAGCTCTTCTCCCCACCACACAACCGTAAAGCAGCATGTAAAGGTGCCATACCTGTATGTGACATGCACTGCAGTTCCAGGCTCATCTCTCTCCCAAATCAAAGCCACTCTGTCTGGAGACTTTTCCACATGTTGATCCAAGCAATTCACTGTAAGAAAACAGAGGTTTAAGCAAAGCCTGATCACATGCAAGCTGCTCTGTAAACTCAGCTTGGTCAAACCTCCCCTCTGCTCCCAGCAGCACAAGGACAAGACACTCTTTTGATGTTTCTGCTCCTCAGAGCAGCATTTCGCTATATAAATCTGACAGTCTTCCCCAGCTTGAATGTTTAGCACTGGATCATTTGAATTTTCTAAGTTAAAATCACGTGGAACATATTAATTTCAGGGTTTAACAGAGGAGCTGAATCTCAGCTAACCGAAAATATCTAAAACTTTAGGATCTAGGGCAAGCTCACAGACATCTACACATGACCAGAAATCTGGGAAAGACAAACATGTCTCAAGCTGTGTACTACACTTCCTAAAACTTAAAGGTATAGAATTACCTCCCAAAGGTGTACCTCTCCTCCCAACAACCTGAGGTAGAAGGAACCTGAACAACTAGATGAGATGCTTAAGTGAACTTAAGGAGACCATCTACCCTGAAGAAACTTTGAGAATCCACCCAAGAAACCCACCTGCATGTTAAGCAGCAACTTGCCTGATGGTTAGAGATTAACCTTGTAAAGTAGGAATTCCAAGCCTTACTTATTTTGTTATCATCTTCTAAAGGCAGTAACTTTATTTGAATAAGGAACTATTAAAAACTAGTCAGGCACACTGCTGTATAACTCACAAGAAAACGCTTTAAAAAAAAATGTTCATACTGATGGAGAAAAAAATCATTTTTCCAGATAAATTATTGCAATGAAAGCTGCCTGTTGCTATCATGATTTCTAAAGTTTAAGTAAACTGCAGCCACGGAGTCAGCTTTGGCTGTTCTGTGATCACAACTGATTTACACCACCACACCAAGGGTGGGAATGAGCCTCTAAAGGTGCAAAGAGAGAGAAAGCCCTCAGAATTCAGCACATTTTATTACAAGAACAACTGTCAATCTCAAAAATATGAAAAGGTGCTCTTCAGCTGTTTACAGTCTTGTATTTAGCAGCTCCCACCTCCCAGCTCATTGCAGCAACACCCTCACGTATTGCACCACTCTGCTGTAAATCACATCAACGGGGATTCACTGCCCAAGCTGCATTTCTTGCTTCTGAGCAGCCATAATCGCCTCCAGAGGGAATTTCTGTCACAGTAAGCCCCAGCTGAGCCAAGTGAGAGCTTTAGCTCTTTGCTCAGTTAGAACCAGCACATGAACCAGGGCCAAATCCTATTATTTCCTTCCTGATCTTTGGCTTACAACAGCCTTTTCTTCATTTTATAAAACAGAATTTAGTGACCTTCTCCTTACTATTACACCCTAATGATTTCTCCATATGTTTTCTTGCCTTCTCAACAACACTTGGACATGATTCGTTTCATCACGACATGCTCCTAAGAACCTAGCACTCTGTCTGGAAGTGCAGGATGCTGTCTGGATCAGGGACTAGAATGGTTGCCGTGTTTCTGTAACCAGTGTTCAAATCAAGCGATCAAGGGGCGAAACCAAAGCCTCTCAGCAGAAAAACAGCCACCTGGCTATAGCCAAGTACCAACTGCATCATGCGTTGAAAGAAGAAAACCGGCAATAACAAAACTGTTTAATTCTGTGCATCTATGTTTCAGAGGTCTGTGATTTCTTTCTACTTATGCAAAGGAAACTAAGTGGCATTTACTGACTGTTGAAGAACCAGAACCAAGATGTGATCTAAAATTGGACCCAGCAATATCTGGATTTCAGACACCTGACCGATGTGGGATACAGAAGGTGCTGAACACACTGTACAGCAGAAAGAAACAGATTCCTGAAAGTCCCTGTGCCCAGACAAGATTTTATTTCAACAGGAACAAATGAAAACAGAAGTCTGGCTAAAATCCCTCTGATTGCTGGGTGCTGGAAGTAGGGCTGTACACACACTTCCATCAACCTGGGATCCACTGCTGGGCATCACCTCCTGGGAGGAGACACTTCCCTCTAGAAGACCTGAGGAGGATTTGTTCTTTTGCTGTGAAAAAAAAAGTGGCCAGAGCTGTGACAGTTCTTGCACTACTGAACCAGTGATCCAAGCACTCTCCCAGGAATGGGGAATGAAGGCAAGAAACCTATAATCCCTGTTAAAAGACTTTATCACTGAGTTGTACCCTTGACAGAGGTGGGCTGTACTACTATTGGATGAAGCACAACCACAGCACAGAAGAGTCTTCAAGGCAAATATGGTCAGGAAGAAACTCAGAGGTAGGTAGTTAAGAGTGTCATAGCAAACTTCGTGTGGGTGGTGAAGTTGGAGGAAAAGACCAAGCTTCTTGTTTAAGAGAGAAAACAAGCTGCATATTCCCCTGTAGAGGACTGGGATTCACCCTGTCCATCACCTTAGGTTCACCTTTTCATCAGGGTCCACAACGGGAGCAATCAGCACCCCACAGCCAGTCACTGCGGTCAATGGGGTCGAGGGTGGCACAGCAGCGGTTAAGGCCAGCACAGCCAGAGTCAAGGGCTGCACAGCTGGCATGAAGCTATCTCTGCCGGCATGGCAGCAGGGATGTCACATTCGAGCAGCAGAGCTTCCGCAGAATAGACTGGGTAGCTGCCGGGGAAGCGGCGCCAGGGCAGGAGGCTTAGCCAGGGTTACCCTCGGCTCTTCGGATTTTCTCCCAACTTCCCAGCATTTCGCAACGCCCGGCAGATTTTCCCCGAGCCCTGCCCAATCGAAATCCTCAGGGTTTTCCCCTCAAACAGGGGTGCCGGCGAAAACTTCCCCCGTGGGGAAGCTGCCGGACAGCGCGAAGGCAGCGGCGGGCGGCCCCAGGGCGGCGGGGCGCGGGGAGAGGGCGAGGGCCCGGCGGGACGCCTTACCCGAGACGTTGAGGCGGCCACCAAGGAACCAGCGGACGGCGCCGGCGGCCGGTCCGGTCCGGCAGGCGGTGTGGAAGGGGCTGTCCCAGCGCAGGGTCCCCCGTGCCACCTCCGCCCAGAAACCGGCGGGGTCGCGGGCCGCCCGCTCCTGCCAGGCCCTGTACTCGTCGGGCGGGAGCAGCGCGGCGGGACCCCCCGTGTCGCTGCGGCAGCGCCAGGCGCCCGCTGGCAGCCGCGCCGGCGGGAGCGGGCGGCTGAGGGCGCGCAGCACCCGCGCTCGGGCCGCCGCCAGCGCCATGGGGCACAGCCCTGCTCCGCCGGCGAGGCCGCGCCCGGGACCGCCAGCCCCGGCGCCGCCCCCGGCCGCGGGAACAACCCCCGGTCGCCGGGAGAGACCGCCTGCTGGGAGGGGCTGCCCCGCCGGGACCACAACCCGGAGCTCCGCGGCCACGGGGGCGACTGCCTCCCCCCCCCGAGGGACCCCTGTTCCCACACGGCCCCAGGAGCACCCTAACAGATACTCCTGCACCCGCAGGGCTCGAGGATCAACCCACACCCAGCGACACCCCTGCACTCTTGGAGCATCCCACACACAGGGCACCCCTTGTACACACAGAGACCCAGGATCACCCCACATCCCGGGGCACCCCTGCACCCACAGAGCCCCAGGATCACCCCACACCCAGGGGCACTCTTGTACCTGCAGGGCCCTGAGACTCACCCACACCCAGAGACATCCCTGCACTCCTCCAATTACCTCACATCCCTACACCCACAGAGCCTCAGGCTCATCCCACACCCAGGGCAGCCTTGCACTCCTGGGATCATCCTGCACCCAGAGGCACCCTTGAACTCATGGGAGCATCGCATACCCAGAGACATCCCTGTACCCACAGGGTCCCGAGAGTACCCCACACCCAGAGGGACATGCCTGCACCTTCACAGCCTTGGGAACACCCATAGCACTCATATAGGTACACTGCACCCTGAGACACCTGTCTGAATGCACTCATGTCCATGCAGCCCTGGGAGCAACTCCCCTGCACACACGGCGTCACCTGCAGAGATACACCATGCACTTACTGGGAATATCACCTGCATAGACATACCCCTGCACACACCTGCATCACCACAGACTCAGGTGCCCAGGTACAGCCATGCGCTGTCAGACACACAGCAACAGTCAGCATACATACACTGTCCTGTCAATGACCAATGTCCATCATTGTACTCTTGGGCACCAACCATGAAGTTGGCACTGCAGCAGCATGGACCTCAAAGCCCTCATTCACAGACAGTGCTTGTGCACACAAGTAGGGTGTCGAAAACATCATACCCTTGCGCACTGACACATTTCATACCCCTGTCCACTCATTGCTCAAAATGAGATAAGTCTCCCTAAGTTGGTACACATCCATTTTTTGCTTGGCAGCCCTGTGAGCATCATCATTACCACAACGTGGAGCTCCTGGCTTTGGTATCAAGACACTTCTTCCTCCATCTTAATCTCAGGACCAGACTTCTGACTTCATGGTGTAAACCTTCAACAAGAAGCAGGGAAATTTTACAGCAGGTAACACAGAGCTCCTTCCCCCATGCTCATAGCAGAGACCTCTTTGCTGGCATGAGGAAACTAATGCTTTTAGGCAGTTTGGTCCAGCCTCCCAGCACAGTGTTTGAAAACTCATCTCAGAACAGCAGAGTCTGTTTGTCCTTAAGAAGAGCCAAACTTCCTGAGTGCCAGCTCAACTCACTCAGGGAGACTGGGCAGATAAAACACAATTCATGTTCAAGATTAAAAATTTGAACCTTCTCTTTGTGCTACAATGAAGCTTGTTCTGGCAGGGGTAGTGTTTTCTAAAATTTCTTTTTATCCTAGAAGTCTCACCAGGCACTTTATGTAGGTAAATAATACAGATTTTATCAAGATTTGGATTTCTGGGACTTCTGACATTTTCAACTGTTTTCTGAGTCCTGTACAAGAACAAACATACTCTTAACTTCTTTGTAAAGTTGGCATTATCGCACTGCTACTATAGTTCGATGTTCCTTCCCTGTTTTTTGGATGCCAGGTTAGCGGTTTGCCCAAGCGCTGAGCCACCAAGAACAGCACGTGTGCCACCTGCCGCTGGCCAGCAGTGTGGAGAGCTCTTCGGCTTTCACGTGCTTTGCTTAAAGATCGCTCAGAAGTTTTCTGTCAAACGCTATTTATATGCAAAACACACGCACATACACACACATCACCAGCTCCCTCCACCCCCTGGATTTCAGAGGCATGCTCTTCACAAAACAGGCAAATGAGTTGTCAAAAAAATATGCATTAATTTAAATTCTTTGGCCTCAAAACCTAGCTGCTTCGTTATCAGACATTGAAGTCTTCTGGAAATGGTGCCTTTCTGTGCTTTTCTTCTACATAGTACTGATTTTCCTTTTCCACCAGCAAGTTTTATTTTTTCTCATGCTTCACCAGACCAATCCCCACGCTTAAGAGGGGTCTGACAGTGTCATGAACACAACTCAGATGTAATCCAGCCTGAAGGCTACCTGATTCAGCTGGACAACAAGCACAACCCCAAACCTCCTTTATTACCTCTGAGAGAAATGAGGAGAGAGGATATGAATCCCTGAGATTTTGCAATGCCTACATGTCTTAGCTATGACTTTCTGGGGTGAAGACTGGCATCAGACTGTTAACTTTTGAGAATCAAGTGGTGTAACAGCAATTCTCATTAGGTACAGTGTCTTGAGTGTGCCAGGAAAGGCTGGTGCTTGGTAAAAGGTGGGATATGGAGCTGCTTCCTGCATTTGCTGCATCTCCATTTTGGAAGACCCTTCTGGCATTATGGACTCCAAACAACAATGCTGGTGTTACCAGCTCTGGAGAAGTTTGGTTACTGTGATCTGAAAATGCCACCTCTATGGCATCTCTCAAAGCTTTGCGTCTGCCAGGTCAGAAGAGGTTATATACTGCAATTGAGTGCCCTGACACAGTCTCCCAGTCCAGCCAAGCAATCTTACTGCCCTGCAGATTTTAGCAGCTAACATGCTCATCTGCGGAATAGCTGCAGCCCTTGACGTATATTAAGGGTCTTCTATGCTGATATCATGGCAGACATTGATGAACTATAGAATCATTTCAGTTGAAAAAGACCTTTAAGATCCATCAAGTCCAGCCACTCACCTCACGCTGCCAAGCCCACCACTAAACCATGTCCCTCAGCACCACATCTACGCATCTTTTAAATATCTCCAAGGAGGAGGACTCCAGCACCTCCCTGGGCAGCCTGGGACAGTGCTTAATAACGCTCTTGGTGAAAAAAAATTCTTCCTAATCTCTAATATAACCAAGCCATTAGTGGATCAAGTAGAGGATGAGTTTGGCTGTGAGTATCTGTTGATTAGAGTTGTAGCCAAAAAAACCCCAGAGCAACAACAAAACAATCCTCTCACATCTTACTTAGTGTGGTGTACAAGACCTAAAAGAGGTAGCATAAAGCTGAGCACAGGCAGAGGCATCTGCAGGATGAGGACCTTCAACTGGAACCACTCAAGCATAAGATTTTCATCCCTCCAGAAAGCCTGCCTGGCTTTTTCACATCTATCTCTGGCCTGCTGGAGATGAAGCCTCAGTCTTCAGCTGAAGTTGTCCTAGTGGGAGCTGTGATTTTACCAGGCAGGCTAATTCCAGCCACAGTCCCCACACCACAGTAAATGACTCTTCATGGGCTCATTTTGTATTCACAGACCACCTCTCGCTCCTTCTGGTGTGACAGCATGGAGATCACCACTTCTGTGCTACCAGGGAGAGAGAGACTATCAGGGAGTTCCCACTTGTATCCCTCTCCCAGGCACAGTTACCCTATAAGCATGCACACCAGTGCTCTCTGACTGCTTTGCAAATCTATCTTTTCCATCAAATCATGTATTCAAATCAAATGTATTCGACATGAGTTATGGCTCCCAGTTGCTCATCCCCCTATTTTTCCCCGTAATGGCCTAAAAAGGAGTGTGAGAAGGTGGTGAAATCCATGACTGTCACTTGGTTATTGCTATTCTACTAACTGGTCTTAGGTGGTCTTCCCACTTCATGTGCACAAAGAAAGGCAGTGCAAGGCAAAAATGTCATTGTAAAGCCATATCCATGCTGGTCTGCATCAGAAATCTTCCAAGTCACAAATAACACAGGTTTTAATAAAACCTTGTGGTCATTTTCAGTTACATTTGGGCTTGCAGATGAAATTGGTCATGTTCTCAGGTGGTTGTTGCAGTGGGTTTGAGGGCCTATTAAGCTCCATCTGCAGAGGGAGATTTAGAGCAAGAATGAAATAAAGCTAAAATGCAGTTGTTCAGGTACCACTCAGGGGCACAGAACAGTGTGGACCTTGGGTCCAAAGCAACAGGATCAACACTGGGTTTGAAGGAGCAGAGTACTCAAGCTAATCAGGGACATGAATCTTTGCCAAATCTGCTCACATTTAGCCACACCTGAAGTAAAGATTTGTTTCATTTCCATTTAGGAATGTGTAATAAATGCCCAGTAAGTGACAAGAGAAAAAAAACAATACTTATAAATATCCAGATAACTCGAGTGCCTTTAAACAGATGTAAAGACACTAAAAACCATCTTCAACAGTATCGCACTATCTTGCAAGCATTTAACTCATGATATTGCACACTAAATTGGCTGCAAGGTTTGCCTTTGCTGTATGAGGTACAAACAACACTTACAAGTCTTTTAAAAATCATGAAAAAAAAAAACCTTTGTCCCCTCAGAGTGTTTCAAGATGTGTGATATAAACTGATGAGGCTGTTGGAGACCCAGCACGCAGATGAGCACAGAGGTAGAGGCAGTAGGCAGCAATCAGAGGCTGGTATCCACTGTTGGTTTCCATCTCCTCTGGAGACTCCTTGCCACCACTGATATCGTATCACACTGGGGCAGTCAGTGGCAAAAGAGATCATTGGTTTTTCTGGGTATTCTTCCCTGCCTATACTCTCCATCGCACTTGCCATTAGCCTGACCAGGCTGTCAGTTGTCTCATCCTCAAGAGTTTCCTGCTCAAGGCTGGATTTCATACCAAATTGTTGATAAACACTGAACATTCTTTGACATTTGGCTCCTCTCCCAAACCAGCACAATCTGCACTGGTTTTGCTATGTCCTTTGTTCCAAAAAAGTCCTTGCTGACAAATCTCCCCATGATTCTGGCTCTTTCTTGGGCAGCACTTGGAGCTACTTGGGGGGGAACCTGGAGACTTCAGCACCAAACTCTTCCATTCCCTCTATCTTGGTTCGATGCTCTGGGCTCAGTGTCAGTGGGCAGAGGCCCACTCATGGGCAGATATTTGCCTGATGGAAACAACTGAGGAAGTTAGAAAGCCTCCAGCTCTCACTTGACTTCCACCTCAGCTCATCAAGAGCTATTTATTGCCTTTTCCTTTCTATTTAGATCAAAGAGACATAAGTTGCAACATAAATGTGATTGTGTGAAAAATGCTTTCCTACAAGAGGGGTGGAGGGACCCAGAGAGGCTGTGGTCTCTCCATCCCTGGCCTGGACAAGTCCCTTGTCCTGACCCTGAAGTCAGCCCTGCCAGCAAGGCAAGGCTTTCCTCATACAGGGCCAAATCTCACAGTACTCAAATGAGGTGGATGTAGATGTGATTACCAGGTTCAACCAAGAACTCAAGACAATCAGGCAAGTTTGTGCGTATGAGGCAGCTATGAGATCAAGCCAGACAGTCAGGATCAGGTCCGGTGGTGGCAGGCTGGGCTCATGGGCAAGGTGTGGGTAGATCCCCCAGTGAGGCCAGTAAGGGCCATTATGGCTTATTAGTGCATTCAGAACCATGACAGTCTCTTCCAATCCAACTCTGCTGATGGGTCTGTGCATGATGCCTCCACTAGCCCTCTGAAAAGGGGTCTGAAGGGCACCAAGAAGTATGTGAGAGGGCCTTTGCACAGGAAGGCAGATCCCTCACCTTCTCACTTTGTTTTCCCTGCTTCTGTTGGGCCCCCTCAAACTCAGCACCAGGAGCCAGTGCTTGGGCATATGAGTGATGAGGACTTTACTTGCAGCACAGAGAGCTCTTGTGGCAACTCTCAACTATCTGTAAATCACAGACCTAGTATGACAGAGCCTGGACATGAAGATGCAACTGTCTGTGAAGGGCTGTATTATACCCTGGTACCAGTGAGGTGAGCTGCTGCAGGGCTGGAGACTCCCTGGAGTCTCTGCAGGATGCTTACACTGAGGAAGCCTTCAATGCAGGGGATACAGTGGAGGAACATCATGAGGGATCTGGTAGACCTATTCTCCCCGGTCTGAGGGGCTGGAGGTGGCCATGGTTGTGGTGGATCTGCCTTTGCATGGCTGAGCTCTCAGTCTTCATTAACATATCCTCCTCTTTGCCATTCAGTGCTGCCTGGGACTGACTCCACTGCCAGCTCAGGGCAGTGCCAGCTCCACGCTAGTGATGCTGCCAGTCCCACTGTGATGCAGTACCCAGCCCTGGGCATATGTGCTGACTCTGGCTTTGGTTCCAACAGTCTAGTACCCAGCTGAAGGTGCTGGTGACAGTCTCAGGCGCAGTGGGACAGTCCTGTCGAGATAGTCGCACACCTAGCGTGCTAGTCTCAGCCAAAGTGCAGCCTCTGGCACCGTGCAGTGAGAACACTAGTCCTGGTCCTCAGTGCCCGGCCGCATGCGGAGATGCCAATGCTGATCCCAGCAGAGAAGAGAGGAATCTTATACCGCTCCCCGTACCCGCAATGCCCGTGGTCGCGCTGGCAGTGCTGGGGCGGGGTGCTCGCAGTGCCGTGCCCAGCCCCACGCTGGTGCAGTGCCCAGCATCCCGCATCCCGGCGCGCTGTCGTGCCCAGCCTTGCGTGGCGGCAGCGCCATGTCCGGTGGCGGTGCGGCACCCAGCCCCACGCCGGGGCCAGTTGCCGGTGACGGCGGGGCGGGCCCAGGGCGGGCCCGGCTGAGCGGGGGCGGCCCGCGGGTGATGTCAGGCTGATGCTGTCGGTGCGGCGCGCGGTGCATTGTGGGCGAATCCCGCCGCCCGCCGCGGCTCCGAGGGGGAAGGATGCACCCGGGGCCGGCCCGCCCCACAGCCGCTGCCGCAGCGCGCCGGGCCGGCGGCACGGAGCCCGGCGAATCGCACTGAGGGGCGAGGGGCATGCGCTGCCCACGCCGGCCGCAGCGGGAGGCGCCGGCGCCGGCGGGGCCAGGTGAGCCGGGCCGGACCGGGCCCCGGAGGCCGTTGCGGTCATTGGCGGGGGAGGGAGCATCTCGCTGGCGGCTGAGGCGGCGAGGGGCGGTGGGCCTCACCGGGCCTGGCCGGGCCGGGCCGCTCTGGAGCTGCGCGCGGGGCACTGTGGGAGCTGTAGTTCGCTGCTCCGTGCGATGCCGGGTGCGGAAGAGGAAGGGTCCCGTGCGGAGGACTCGCGTTCCCAGCGTGCCAGCGGGGCTGGGCGGGCCCACAGCGGAGTGACGGGCGGGCGTCGCCAATGAGAAAGCGGGCCGGGGTGGGGCGAACCATCTGTCGAAAGGGGCAGTGTGGGGGGGGGATGGTGGGGAGGCGGCGTGCCGGCAGCTGCAGTGCAGGGGCGGACGCGGCCACCTCCTCGGCGGGGGGAGGCGGGACGGCCCGAGGTGAGGGGCAAGGCCGGGGCTGGGGGAGCACACCCGGGGCGGTGGCGGCTCCCCCTCCCTGCGCCCCGCCGCCTCCTGCCCATTCCGGCTGCGGGCCGGCGGGAGCCGGGGCTCAGGGCCAGGGCTGGGGGGTGCCCGCCGCGGGAGGGGCGGACAGGAGCCTCCCAGGGGTGCGGGCGATGGCAGCGGGGTGTCCCGACCCGCCGCGCCTCGAAAGTCTCCGCCGAGAGGGTGAACAGAGCGGCCCTGTCGGGTGGTGCCGGGTGGCTCTGGCGCCCGCCCGGCCCCCAGTGTCGGGGTGGAGGCTGAGGTGCGAAGGCGACGGTCGGCCTTGTGCCAGGCGGCTGGTCCGGGGCCAGCGGGGAAGTGTCAGGCGAGGCTGCGGAGGGGGTTGGTGTTTTCAGCTGCCGCCCGGGCGAGGGGACAGGCGTCCTTCCTGGTGTCGCTGGGTGTCTGTTTAACCCAGCGCCAGAAAACCAGCCCCGTTTTGTAGGGGCTTTTGGGGAAGGGAGCGTTTTCATTGTGTTATTTTGGGATAACTCTTTGGTGCTCGAGTTTGAGGTGAGAGGCAGAGTTTCTCCTCATGAGCTGCCGCGGAGTGGGAGATTTTAGTCCTCTGTGTGTTGCCATGTCTTCTGCAGCGTTTTAGCGTGAAGTCTCCTGCCATTGTGTCTTTATTGCTCGTGGTGCCCAAGTTTGCATTGCTGAATGTGACTGTAGTCATTATGCTTTCCCTGCATACCGGGAGAAGATGTATCCTGTAACATGGGTCTGACCCACTGAGAACTTTCAAGATTAGCACCGTGACCTTGAAGTGCATCTTGTATTTAACGAGGAACCAGTATACTATATGAAGTGCTGGAGTGACACTGCCACTCTGTCAGTGTTGCTGAACTACTTGCATGCCAAGTTCAAGACCCCCTGTGGGGTTTTTTTTGTGGGGAGGAGATTTCAATAGCTGTCAGTATCATGTTTCTGAGCAGTCCAGACCAGCTGTATGTTAAAATCTGTCTTCTATCTTTTAAAATTTCTTTAAGTTTGCAAGAAGTATAGACAATTTGATTGACAAAGGGAAAGATTTACTAATTTTACTGTTGCACATGAATTTCTTTGTATTCCTTTTGCTATCGTTGAAAATGCTACCTTTTGGCAACAAACTTCACAATACATTTTTCAATCTTAGAACTTTTTCTTCACTTTCTTGAGTGAAATTTATGTTACTTGTGAGATGTTACTTGTGCTAATGTTCCCACAACACTAATGCTTATAGGTGCGGTAATTAAAGGGCATTGTGCATCAGTATTGCCTCACTAGTAGTTATCCACCACATTTTCAATGTGTCAGCTGCTTTTGAGACTATGTCTCAGAATGAGGGGCAGGTTAGGAATTATCTGTTAATATTTTGGCTTTTTTCCCTTTGTGTGTGCCAGTGATCATTCATTCAAGAATGGGAAAAATTCTTCTTCTCTGACTGGCAAAGGAAAACGCTGGTAGTATCATTTCCTTGTGGAATGATTTTATCAGAGTCAATCTTGGGGATTACCTGACTAACCTTTTTTTTCTTGGAATAGTTAGCAAGAGGAAAGTCTGATCCCTGTCATTGCCTTTGGTCCTCAAGTAAGCAGTGGTGTTAGGAAAGCTATGTCACTGCCTCCCAGAGTTGATGCTAATGAAATGGTGCTTGTGTCCTACGTGTGAATTTCCTTCCCCTTCCCTCTCCATCCCGACCCCATGTTTGGTGGCAAAGGCAAATGTAGCTCTACATTGCAACAAGCAGCATGGAGTTTTGCTCCAATGGAAGAAGTTGGTACTTATTGTTTTCCAAAGCAGGCAGTGATAAGGCAGATCCAGGAAGAGCTGAATCCTTCATGCTTCTTTATCTTTGGTGCTGGTACCCCTTCATGCTGTTCCTTACATGAAAGATCGATTCATCACTTTATAGTTTATTAGGTAGCCCACTAATCTCTTGTGGGTCTTGCTGTGTCCTGTCGGTTTTCTGCCTGTTTTTTTATTTATATATATATCCATGTGCAGGGTCCAGATAAACTCTGCAGGAATGGCGCCCATCCTGGGAAGGCCCTAGGTTAGATGCATTTGCCTGAGCTCCCTAATGACCTTCCAATGACGTTTGTTCACTTTTTAAACAGAGCAGAAGACAGAAAAGAGGGCCTTATAGAGGGATACGTCCCTATAAAGCCCTCAAGGGTTTTGTAAACTGTTGTCTTGTTTTTAAGGGTTTGTTTGCTTTGTGGGCATCTTCTCCTTTTAACATTGTAAGGCACAGCCCAATATTTGCTGGAGTGATTGTGAAAGCATTCCCTAAAAAGATATTTAAGCTCTGCTGGCTTACTGCATAAGAATGCAGAATGGTCACAACTAGTGCTTTCCATCAAAAGTTGTGACTAGCATCCTCTCTTCCATCAAAAATAGCCCTAAAGTGATCATTCCTCTGAAACATCCTGAAATCCTCTTGAATGTCATTGTGGGACACCATTCTACTGGCATGAATGTTAAGAGTGGTTTCGGAGAGAGGAGTAAGGAAGGCCAGCTGTGAGGCCTCTCACCCTAGGGCAGAGTAAGAATGGGAGAACCTGTTGGATGTTTCTTGAAGCATTAGGAGGAAAGGGAGATTATGTGATTTTTTTTTTTAACACCATACGTTGCAGCCTAAAATGAGACTCTGTTGCTTGCAAAAGATTCATAAGCTACAAACTGAGCAATTACAGTCCTCTGTGTCATGCAGGACCAACTCTTGGTCTTCTCCACAACAGTATCCAATAGAGCTTGTGTATGACAGTGTTGAGACCCATGACAGCTATCATAGAAAATACAGCAAATAATCTAGCGATAACAATGTCACTTGGAACCAAGTGTATCAAATGGGTTTTTTTATGTGAACTTTTCCAGTTTTTGGAGATCAGCAGATGCATCAATATATTAAACTTTATGAGGGGAAAAAAAATTGCCACACTAGCTTTTTTGAGCAGACTCGCAATCCCCTTTGGTCTTACTCAATTCTACACTGTTTTCTAGTAAGTCTTTTTCACTTCTTGAGAGTTGTTTACATGGAAAAGGGTCTCTTTTTTGTAGTTGAGAAGGAAGATGTTGACAGTGTGATGGACTGTTGATGTAATAAAATAAGATGTGCTTGGAAACCCTTTCCTTTTGGTGTCAAACTGTGTCATCTTTAATTTGGTGAGCAATATGAAAGGAACAGACTGTAGATCATGGTCTGACTCCAGCCGTATAGGCACAATGAGGAGCAGAGAGAATGCTTGTGGGTGCACATTTCCACTTCTCTGGAGAAGTGAGGCAGCCTAGTCTTAAGAAAGAGAGTTAGTGTCAGTCATGACAGATGGAAGTGGATTCTTCACTGCCCGTCTGACAGCAAGTGTTAGGGGGCTCACTGTCAGCCTAGAGACCGTATGTGTGGAAAGCTTTTGTGGCCTACCAAGCAGATAGCAAAAGATTACAAAAGGGATGAGGAGCTGATGTCTAGTAAAAAGGCTTTAATTAGAGGATTAGAAACTCAACAGCTCAGGTCAAAATTCTGTGTTGCTTCAGTCCTTTTTATACCAGTGACAAAGAGGTGACGCTTAAGGAAAGACTAAGGGCACATATAACATGCATGTCATAGTTATACCCTTCTTGGTGTTGCAGTCTGCATTTTTTTCAGTCATAGAATCATAGAATCATAGAATGGTATGGGTTAGAAGGGACCTTTAGAGATCATCTAGTCTGACCCCCCTGCTCAAGCAGGTTCACCTAGATCAGGTCGCATAGGAACATGTCCAGGCGGGTCTTGAAGACCTCCAAGGAAAGAGCCTCCACAACCCCTCTGGGCAGCCTGTGCCAGGGCTCCCTCACCTGAACAGTGAAATAGCTTTTTCTTATATTTAAGTGGAACTTTTTGTGTTCCAGCTTCATCCCATTACCCCTTGTCCTGTTGCTAGCTACTATAGAAAAAAGGGATGTCCCAACCTCCTGACACCCACCCTTTAGATATTTATAAATGTTAATAAGATCTCCTCTCAGTCTCCTCCAGACTAAACAGTCCCAGTTCCCTCAGCCTTTCCTCGTATGAGAGATGTTCCAGTCCCCTGATCATCTTGGTGGCCCTGTACTGGACTCTCTCCAGAAGTTCTCTGTCCCTCTTGAGCTGAGGAGCCCAGAACTGGACACAGGACTCTAGATGAGGCCTCACTAGGGCAGAGTAGAAGGGGAGAAGAACCTCCCTTGACCTGCTGGCCACACTCTTCCTGATGCATCCCAGGATGTCATTGGCCTTCTTGGCCATGAGGGCACACTGCTGGCTCATGTTAGTCTGAATAAATTTGTATATACACAAGGTGTTTTCATTCCACTGGTAACAGCACTCTATTGTGAAACCTAGCTTTCCATTCCCGCGTGTTTTCCTCCCCTTTAGCCAGTTACTAGTTTTAGAGAAACATTGTTTTTATGCTGTGACGTCTTAATTTTTAAGGCCTCTGGTCTGATACCACACCAGAAGGTTTTGGCTATCCAGGGACAGTTTTTGGTGAGATGGCCCCATCTGTGTGCTTGTTCAGTCTTCCTAAAAGCACCCAGCCTTTCCTACTACATCTATAAATTGACTTCTCCCCTCTGCCTGCCAGTTAGTGTTATTTTTTGTTTTTACTTTTCTGAGAATGTCTGATGCAGAAGTAAGAGTCTTTGATTTTCCAGATCCTCTGCAGAGCTCTTCAAAATAAACAACCACCCAAAATCTTTGGCCTCTTCTTTCTTTTCTCTGTTTGGTCTTTCTATTTCTTGTCTGTCATCCAGCCTGGCCTTTGGTCAAGTATTTGTGTAAAACGCTTATTTTTCATCTGTAGAAATTTACTTCATCTCTTTAAAGTCCTGCCTTCTTCCCAGCTTCCAGCCTTTTTAAAGGTAATGGAAAGCAGTCAGTAGATAGTTCTTTTCTCTTTTAGCCTAACATTTTTGTTGTTGTTTCACTTCTATAGTTAGGGATGAGGAACTTCACCGTTTTCTTGACGTACAGCTTAAATTCTTGGTACTCTTTCTGCTAACACAAACAGGGAGACAGTGTAGCTGTCTTACACTTTCACCTTCATCTCGGCATCACTGTGATGCTCCTTTTAATTGGGCACTCCATTAAATTGTGTGCTTTTGTTTCCCTCATTTCATGAAGAAGAAAAAGATCAGTTGCTTGCTTGGTGAAGAATCTCAGAGAGTAGAAGTCACCTTTGTGGTGACATTGTGTTAGGAGACAGCTCTGCAGTTTAATTACATCTTGAATTATTTAAACAATCTAGCTGCCTTAGACTCTAAAATTTACTAGTTGTTGAAACTAACTGGTTTCTTTAAATTTTGCTTGCCTTGAGAAAAAAAAATAGAATTGGTCTCAGACAGAGTTACTCAACTGCTTTTAAGCAGAAGTTACTGAATCCTGTGATCTCTTGGAAGGCCGAGGGCTTCCTGCTGTGGAGATGAACATGGAACGCAGCTTGACTGAAGCTGAAATGGATCTGAGGTACTGCTCCTCCATTGTGCTGGCACTTGTGTTTGACTGACCCTACAGTGAACCTGTTCAAGGAGCTCTAAGCCAAGGAAATAACTATTTATTAGAAAGGAGAATAGTTGTTCTGCTGGTACAAGTCACTGAACTGACCCATGGTGGAATTCCGTGTGCAGGAGTTCAGAGTTGGCAGGAGAGAGAAAAACAGTCTCTCTTCATTGCAGGTAGGTTTTTGGATTGGCTAACCAGGAACCTGAAGCTGTGGATCCAACATCAGCATCTATCTGTGGACTTTATGAAGGAGGGAACGTAGATAATGCAATGTAACGGTGCTTCCATTGATCCTCAGCTTTTATTCATTAGTGTCTAAGCACACAAAAATGTTAGTTCTGGGTTTGTTTCATCATTTGTTCAGTCCTGCTCTGGCAGAGTGGTTGGTCTAGATGGTCTTTTGAGGTCTCTTCCAGCCCTTAAGATTCTGCACTTATGTGATTTTTCTTAGTAAAATTTGCAGTAGCTAAAGCTTGCCTTTTTAAGGTGCCAAGCCATGATTAGAAAAGAGCAAGAGATCTAGAATCCACCATGTCCCATGTCCTAGGTCCTGTCCCTAAGGAAAACTCCTGTAAAAAACTGATTTGCACTTGTCAGGCCTCAGTGCCTAGTAGAAGATGAGCTAGAATGGGATATACTTTCTACACCACATTCATTTGCTTCTCAGTGTGCCTTTTAGACAAGATAGAAGCATTCTAAAGAGTTTAGTTTTCATGTGTCATTCAGCCTTTTTTGTGCTCCAGCATTTTTAGTGACCATGGGGCATGTATGCAGGCCCTTTACTGGGTTCCACTGTCTCTCCTCAGTTTTAGGCAGAGATAGAATTGCCTCTCTGCTTTTTTTTTCTGCTTCTCTCTGTAGGAGCATTGTGCTCTGTATACATGACCTGTATAACTTATTCATAGATGTCTGAGTGAGTCTGGTTATATTAAGAAGCTTTTTTGTAGGAGATGCACTCTTTCTTTCTGCTGTTTTCCATGTCTAGGAAGAATTGGGAGTGGTTGCTTATCAAGTAGAGCTGAAGCTTAAGGGGCTTTGTCCATTGAGCTAACAGCAATAAAAAAAGGCAAAAGGTGCAAATGCAAAAGAGTAGCAGTCAAGTATTTTCACACTCTTGTGACAGTTGTTGGAGAAATGGCAGGAAACATTTGGGTTCTACTTCTCAGGGCTATCTGATCATGTAGGTCTCTGCAGCCTATCTTCAAGTTTCATGGCAATTCAAAAGCTGGTACTTTTAGCACAGTTGTTGCTTCTTTTGCAAAACAGTTTTTCTTTAACCTTACTACCTGCATTTCTGATTGTGATGAACATTTGCCCCCTCTCTCCAAACATCCTAGGCTGGATTTGAACCAGTAATTGTTTTGTCTGTGGAGATTTATTAGATACGTTTGCCAGCAGCTTACTCTGGCAAGTTGAGCGTAGAATGCCCATTTCAGGCTGAGATGGGTTTGAAGAATTGTTATGAGCTTTATCCAGCTCAGGTGCAAAATTTAGTTTTCCATTACTTTATTACAGCTATGAATAGAATTAAATTTATTTTTACATTGAAATATGACATAAAGTTTATGATGCTTTTTTATAGAAACAGATTCTGACCATCTGTGTTGTACAATAGGAGAACCTCAGGATATACTTACCTGGCATAGCACTGCCAAGTTAAAGATCAAAGTACAAGTGTGGTTTATTACAATGAGTCTGCCCCAAAGAACATATTTTGATTATATTTTTTTTCCTTGAGAATAATATTGAAGGGATTTTTCTGTCAACTACAATGAACTGATGTAAGTTCTGAATAGCAAAATGAGAATACATGTGCCTTAGTCGTACCATTGCTTGATACAACAGATAGAATAATAGAATCACAGAATGGTAGGGGTTGGAAGGGACCTTTAAAGATCATCCAGTCCAACCCCCCTGCAGAAGCAGGTTCATCTAGATCAGGTCGCATAGAAACATGTGCAGGCGGGTCTTGAAGACCTCCAAGGAAGGAGACTCCACAACCCCTCTGGGCAGCCTGTGCCAGGGCTCCCTCACCTGAACAGTGAAATAGTTTTTTCTTATGTTTAAGTGGAACTTTTTGTGTTCCAGCTTCATCCTATTATCCCTTGTCCTGTTGCTAGCTACTATAGAAAAAAGGGATGTCCCAACCTCCTGACACCCACCCTTTAGATATTTATAAATGTTAATAAGATCTCCTCTCAGTCTCCTCCCGACTAAACAGCCCCTGTTCCCACAGCCTTTCCTCGTATGAAAGATGTTCCAGTCCCTTGATTATCTTGGTGGCCCTGCGCTGGACTCTCTCCAGCACTTCCCTGTCCCTCACTTGTCCAATTAGAATTTGATATGACACGTCATATGGATCAAAACAAGATTCCGTAGTGCTAATTCCACAGCCATCAGGTGGTACTTGGCGTTCACAGTCGGGTGGATTTATTTAAAAGGAAATAAACGCATTATATAGTAAAAGCAAAGGGAATTAAAATCTACAATACACGTTTAAAACAAAGGGGCAATGCAAACTACAAAAAATACGACAGGAAAGTACAATAAAACTAAAAAATAATATAAAAAACTTCAGTTGTAAGGATCACACTGCCTTTTGGCTGAGCTTTCAAACATATGTATCATGTCCACTGATGTAAAAAGCACCTTATTCGACAAACGTTTGGCAACTCTTTCTCATTGGGAAGCGGAGAGACCTTATTAGATAAGTAGTTCAAAGTTACCTTCAAACCATAGGAAAACTTATGGATGAGAAATGATTATTTGCGTGGGCTGGGAAAATGCAAGCAGATACTAACGGTTGTGGACTAGATGGCATTGTTGACACATGTGGAAATTATATAGAGGTAGTCCAGACCAGCTTGTAAAACTCTTCCACAACCTTAGTAACATCACTTCTCCTTGGAAACTGATTCACACAGCAGTGCAGAAAGGAATTAAACAGACTGGGCTTGCATATACAAGACTTTTCATATCTCTTTCTAGCATTTTCAGGCATAGGGAGAAATAGGTGCAGGTCACAGCCTTTATCTGCCTTGATGTTACTGCTTTCTTTGTTAATGTTATCTTTAGATATTAACTACAAAGGAAACAAATTCCTCTGGAACAGTAGATCCTTAAAATAACGATGAATTTTAAGCTTCCAGTCTAAACCCAAGTTTTACACCTCTGGGGACTTTTGTCTTTGAGAGAAAAAAGCTCAGGGAACCAATGAACATGGATGAGAATGCACTGGGATTTCCCAAGGGTAGAAGAAAAAGTGGGTCAGTCATAAGGACATCACCTTTGGGCAAGTCACCAGCTGTCTGCAAAGGAAAAAAATGGTGAGGCTGCAGATCAGAGAATGAAACTGTAGATTTGCAGGGTGCAAAGGGAAGGTTGAACATGCTCCCCAGAGCACGCTCCAACTAGAGGAGGAGAGTTCCTTACATAATGAGAGAAAATGGTTACAGAAGGGTTCAAGAGAAATGATTTAAATGACTAACAGTTGCCATGATAAAACATTTTTGTCAGTCCCAGGAAGTCTCTTCTTCCTAATTACAAACAGAATCTCTGCTGTGATCAGCAGTGGGCTTGAAAACCATATAAATTTTGTCTCACTTAGTCTCATTTGGTCAGATATGACATTATCAGTGCAACAAGTGGCAGTTGCCCCGCTTATGCTAATTTTTGTTAAATTTCAGAAAGCACATGGCAATATGAAGTCTATGTGGCTAATCTCTAAGTACATGATTTTTCCTTGTGAAATACCCTGTCTTCCAGAATTTGACTCAAAATACCATGTCTGTGATCAGCAACTTACTGCTTTGTCAAAAAAAGTATTCAGAGGTTAGGAAAATGTTTATTTAATGCTTGGTAATTATGGTGGATGTGTCTGTCACAAAATGATATGAATGGGTAAGATCAGCACCATTTTCACTGGAATGGAGGTTTAAAATGGTCACTCTCAAGTAGTGGGCCTTTTAATTACCTGTTATACTAAGTTAGATACAAGACCATTGAGCAACACGTGTTAGCAGTTTGCTGTATGCCTGAGCTACTTATTCAAAGTAAAATACTGTTCTCCAAGAATAAGGACTTGAGAAAGGTACTGTTAAGCACAGGTATGAAAAGCAACTTGGAGTGGCCACATTTGAAGGTGAATATCAGGCTCCCCACAAATGTGCTCTGCAGGGAGAAAGGAGAGGATTTCCCTAAGAAGGTCAATTTGCATTAAAGAAACAGGTGTCAGGATCAAGTGATGAAAACATACCTCTGTGTGGTGCTTCTGGTGGTGTCAGATGTGGATTGAGTTTTGTACCATAAGTGAACCTCTGCTTAGTTATTGCTTTTATTCAAATATATTTGGTTTGGCTACCAGCAGACAACTAAACCTTTATAAGCAGTGAGCTGTATTGACTTTGCAGTTAGATATACTTAAGCTGCAGTTAAATGTTTATTGTAAGCAGACCATAATGTTTACCTATTAAATTAGTAGAGGTGAAGCTGGTTATGATATTAGAAGGATTTCCTAGTTGGATTTAATTTCCTACTTGGATAAAAAATAGGAGCAACTCTGTCAGGGAGATTGGTGTAACGTAATAGACTTTCCTCTCCAATTCTCCTTCTCTCCAGTTTTTATTTTGGCTTTGCTGCTGACATGTACTTGGAGAGGATTAGGATCATACAAACTGCCAGTAGTGCAGGCATGCTTATCTGGTGTGCGTTCCTAATGATTTGTTGTCATAATTAACTGTGCTGATTCTCCCTGTAGATAGGTGGTTTTGGCACAGAAATCACTGGTGTGTCTGACTGCTCCGTAATGTATGTGAATACAGTCTCTGGCAGTGTGAAATTATGTGTTTGGGGATTTTGTTTGTTTTGCTTAGGTCATATGCTGTTACTTGTAAGTCACTGTGCGGGAAATAATACCTTAAGTTGGCTGAGCCAGGTAGCCATAATAATGCTGTCAAGGGGCTTCTGTTGTCATATTTAACATATTTATGTATGTTCTGTTCAGTGCAGCCTCCTGTAAGCAAAGAATCCAGACTTGTCTGTCTCGATTGCAGCTTTTTGAGGGGTTGTTTTTTTGTTTGGATTTTTGGGTTTTTTTTTGTGGGGGTTTTCTTGTTTGGTTTAGTTTGTGGTTTTTTTTTTTCTCTAGCCATAGCTACATCCCTCCTTAACAGTCATAAATCTTTCAAAGGTGAAAAACAGTCCCAGTATCTTGCAACCTCACTTCTAGATGTTTTGTTTTTTACAGAAATGAAATGCTGTGAATAGCAAATCCAGAATTTCTAAGGCTGATGCCCTTGCATGCCTATGAGAAGAATATGTCACAGAGGAGACTTTAAGCCGCAGCTGCTAGGAGAGCCTGCTTTGTAAAGCAGGGTTTGCTACAGCAGAGGCAGGCAATGAAGGAAGATATGTGTCTTCAAGGAACAATTCAGAACCTTTCGAACTCCTGCTGTCAGACCTGCCCTAACAGCGTATGACTTGTTTTTTATTGCTGTTTCAAGTTCAGCAGGAGGTATGATGTATTCCAGGGCTGAGGGGCTGTTAGTCCGCTGCATTTTTTAAAATCAACTTGTTTCCTGTACTATCTTATGCATTTCTACCCTTATAAACAGAATGCTAGTGCATGGTACAACTTGTTTGTACAAAGATTTAAGGATATTTTTGTCTGTTTTAATGTGAGGGGTTTAATTTTTATAATTGGTATTGGGTGTTGGAATCAGATGACATTTGTAAAACAGTGAGGGATGCTGAGTGCTTACAGTTAATGTTGCCATTAACTGAGCCCCAGTTCTGCTGCTCAGTTGCACTTGGAAACTCCACTGTTTTTCTTTCTTATTTCTAAGCACTCTCAATCCTACTCATTATGTTCCCCTCTTATTCCCCACCCCATCTGTATCATTTTGGCTCAATGCCAGTAATCTTAGTGTGGGAACAAGTAAATTATGCTTAAATTCTATTCATAACTTTTTGTTGGTTGTTACTGTCATGCAGATTTTGCACAGGGAGATTGATCTGATGTCTAGGCTGTGGTTTACTGGGGTTACTCATTTGTGCAGGTGTCCAGCTTTGTCTTGCAAAAAAAAGCTGTAGTTTGCATTCAGCTGCATAAAACTCCATTGGGATCTGTTCTTAAGGTTGATCCTGTGGTGGTGGTGGGGAGTTTGATTGAGAGGGTCATGGGCTACAGCAGTCTAAATAAACTTCACTGTTCTAATTGTTCTGATTTGTAGGCTTCCAGAGGTGAGGATGTGTGCTGAAATAAAGTGGGATATTGCAGTACCTCCACAGTGAGATTAAGCCACTTAAGATTATCCAGGACCTTTAGTAAGATGGTGAGAGACAGACCTCCATAGTTTTGTTCTGCTGTTTAATAACCCCATTGCATCTCAGTTTTCAACTTGATGTTTGTTTGAGTTTGGCTGTATTTTCAGCACTGTTACCACAGTATATTGAGCCTGAAGTAAGCTGATATAGGAAAGATCTCATATATACCTTAGGAATTTCCACAGGGAATGCTCCATATTTATAAGTTTAATTTTAAGAGTGCTAGGATCCTGTAAAATTAGGAAATTGTTTTTCTAGTGAAGCTGTATAAAATGTTGCTTGCATAACAGAGGACACTGTAAGATAGGTAATTGGGTATTTTGAGGCTTTTTGATTGGTTATTTATTTTTTTGGTCTCTGACCGCCTTGCAGGGATAAAGGAGACTATATATATATCTATATAGAGAGAGAGAGATAGATATATGTATACTACTTCCTCTGAAAGTTACCAATAAAAACACAAATCTAGCCATACCGAGTCATATCACAGGTCCATCTAGGCCAGTATCCCCTCCTAAGATGGCCAAGAGTGAATATCTAGGGTAGAGAATAAGAGCAGGGAAAGCATAAAAAATGACTCTGCAGAATGCTCTTGCTACCTTCAATGAATTGTCAACTGAAGGTTTCCTAAGCTAAAGATGGGATATTTGTATATAACTCCTTAATGGAATTTTAATTATAATTTTTAGTGAATTTGTCAAGTTGCTTTTTAAATCTGTGTAAGCTTTTAGCCTCCATAGCGAAGATTTCTTCATCTTAATGACTTTTATGAAGTTACTTTTGCTTGGTGTAGTTCATCTCCTGATGAACACAGGTGTGAACAAGGCAGATCCACTTAATGTAAGACTGCCACATTAATTGCAAGATCAGGCCTTGTTATTGTTGCCTGTCACACCCATGCTTCTCTACTGAGTCTTGATTTTCATGTTGGCTAAGTAATTGCTGCTATAATTGATCAGATTTTTGTAAACTGCCTTAAAAATAAGGAGACCATTTACCTGCAAGTGCTATTGACTGCACTTCTATTGACTTCTATTAAATAGAAGGAACAGCTAGCAGATCAGTGTGTCAGAATATATAGTGAGGCTTATTAGCCTTTTTAAGCGTGGGGTTTTTTTTTACTAAAAAGACTAAATTTATAAAACTATAGTATGGGCTGGAAGAGATAGCAATATGCAAGAGCTGATATCACACTTCTTCATGCTGAGGTTGGCCAAGAGATGAGATTTGGCCCTGTTGTCGTTTCTTTCTCACAGCTGCTTTCATTTCTGGTTCACTTGCTAATTCTAGGAAGCCAGTTTTCCAGTATCTTAGGATTGCTCAGCTCTCTTGCCTGTCTTTATGGGAGAGGAGTACAATCATTTCTTGACATCCTGAACATTTCCTACAAGAAAAGACAATCTGAAAATTCTTATCTTCTCAGTCGCTATCTTCAACGTGAATGTACCTTTACATTCCATGGTCTGTACATTTTAAAGCTAAAAGTGATTCAAATATGACAAAGTTTATGTGCTTGGTCACCCCCTGAATCAAGAACAGCTTTACTGGAATTCAAGAGAGATAAAATCGTGCCATCTCTCCTCCAGGTCCCCTTAACACCACCTAAAATTTAACATACAGAAGTGATGCTGTCTGCTGTGTGTTGGGAAAGAGATGATAGGTGCCTTATCTCTCCCCCACCAACCATCATGTGCCACCTCCCTTCTGTAGCTATAATAGCAAATTCAGCTTTAGCAGGGGACTGGCTGCAGGCTGTAATGCTAGTCAAACAATAGTTACACTATATCTTTATGATTTAGAAGGAATTACAATCATTTGTAAATGATGCTTATATGATGCTTATGTTTTCTGCAGAAGAGTGACTTTGTCCATTCTTTTGTCCTTTCTTTGTGACACTTCTGGCAATCTTAGTTAACGTGTTACATCCTGCCAGGGGTGTAGCCAATGGGGTCAGGTTTTGTTAAACCCTTTGGTGCACAGGCCTGAGCATGTTTCTGCAGTATTAGTGCTGCCTCACAAATTTTTGATGTGTTAGCACAGCTTTGTTCTACTACTGTCATCTAAAACAGCTTGAGATTTGTCTCAGGCTGTAATTAAATTAGCTTTTGGTTTCACTGCATCACTGTGGCTTTACCAGAGCATATCTGTAAACTTGGTTCTGTAATTCTGTATTGCCAAATGGCTGCTATTCGTGGTAGTGCCCAGGAGGATTTGGTTTTGGTTTTTTTTTTTTCAAAGCCAGTG
This sequence comes from Colius striatus, assembly GCF_028858725.1. Lineage (NCBI taxonomy): Eukaryota > Metazoa > Chordata > Aves > Coliiformes > Coliidae > Colius > Colius striatus. The sequence goes on along the minus strand of NC_084760.1, from coordinate 65,278,070 downwards.
AAGATTTATGCAGCTCCTTTAAATAACAAACATATTACTTTTGTACACATGTGTGACGACATTGATAAAGTGGAATAGTGCACTAGGGAAAGTACTTCTGCCTTGCCTAGCTTTGAGTGCTCATAGACTTCTGTGCTCTGTCTCTCCTTCAAAATTACTCCTTGGGATTACTTTCTACCACTAGTCACTAGACTGACATCTTACGTGTCTGCATTGCTAATGTGTACATCATATGCCGTACTTTTAGGTGAAAAATAGTGCATGACTGACTTTCTCTGCCAAACTCTTAAACTTCTTTCTATCTATCTTTCTTGCTACTGCCACCCCATGTCCTGGATCTTGAGCTGCTTTTGTATCCTCTGCAGTCCAGAGCCTGTATTGTGCTGTACCTGTCTTCATGAAGTGGTGCCAAGAGAACTCCAAGAGTAGGGAGAGGATATTTGCCTTTATACCTGTGTGTTAATGTTGAGGGGCGTATATTTTTGTAATGTTGAGGATCTGGGACATTCTGTAGTTTAAATGATGTTTCTTTAAATGGCAGAAGAAAAGCCAGCCTTAGAAGAGATGTTTTGTGGTAATCCTCTCTCCTGCACAGTCTGCAGCAATGTGCAGGAATGCCAACTGCACAGTGTATCCAAAGCTCACTTACAGTGTAGGGATGGTCAGTTCAGTTATGGTGGGCACAAAGGAACCTGGTAAAAGTATTAGATTTGCTTATTAATTAGAAGCACAAATGTTGTGCTGCCAAACACAGAGTGTAGTTTCTCTTAGGAGAGCTTTCCAGTTTCTTACTTCAATACCTGGTAACTGGAAGAGCTGTTACCCTATAAAGATGCAGGTCACTTTCTATGAGAATTCAGAGCATTTTGCAGCACTGTTCTTCTGAATTTCTTTAATACCCACTTTCTTATTATTTCTCTTCTATTGTTTTGATTGTACTACAGCAGATGTTGGATTGTATGAACATTTCTGAGCAGCCCTCTTACTGCATTAATCTGCTGCTGCTTTTTTCCATGTAGCTATCTTCTGTATCTAGAATGAAACCTTCTTTTGTGAAGATCTTTTGAGAAGATCTCTTTGAGATATTTTTTTTTGTTCATGTTTTATTTGATCATCCTCTATGTCTTGCACTTTTGACATACTTATGCTTCCTTGTGCACCTACATGCTGGTTACTTCCTATCCTTCTTTCTCAGTCTTTTATTGCTAGGAATGAGCTCTTTTCTCTACTTGAGCTCATAATTCACTCTTTTTTTTTTTTTTTTTTCCTTTTTTGAGGCCTGAAGAAGTGTGATGGTTGAATGGGCAGCTCTAGGGTTTTTTTTTTCTAATTTGGTTTTTATGTTGTTAAACTGATTTAAGTCTGCAGTCAGTGCTTCAATAACACTCATTTTTAGGAAGGAAAATATTTCATATTTTGGGGGAAGGATGATAGAACTGCCAAGAAAGTTTAATAAAATATCCATGCTTAATAAAAGATCCAGCCTACTTCTAAATCCAGAAAATTGTCTTGCAGGAAGAGATGAAATGTGTTAGGAAGATATGTTACTAGTCTTGTTTCAATTACTTTTCTTCCAGTAGTGGAGTTAATGTGTATCTGAAAGTCATTTTTGTAGAAGAATTAAAACAAAAAAAAACCTCAAAACAAAATTAATTTCAGCATGGGCTATCTGGAGCTCCCTATAAAAGCAGGAAAATAGGGGCATGAAGTAGAGTGCAAACACCATAGGAACAAGAAATCCCTCTGTATTTGAATTTGATTGTTTTTAGCACTGTGTGTATGCTGTGAGGAGGACTAATTTATACATGGCTGAAGCCCTTTCTAACCATCCCCATCTTCTTTGCTTGGCTGTTCATCACAGTGATAGTGTCTGTAATCCTGGCTCTGTAAAGGTCCTTCTACCCTGTTCAAATGCTTTTAGGCTTATTGAATGCAATACCTGGCAAACCTTTCTAATTTGTGTTGGATGTCGTCCAATGAAAACCATAAGAACTGCCTATGTAGCAGCTGTTCTGTTAAAGCAAGACTTTTTTGCCTGGTAACAACAACAGCTCTTGCAGCATTTGGCATTAGATTGTCTTTGACTTGTTGGCTGTCAGGCCCAAGAGCACTGGTCTCCTGCATGGTATAGCCGGTAATTGTCACCCTTTTAGTTTGTGCTGCTGACTTGAAGCATGGTTGCGTCTGCCAAGTTTATGCATGGAGTGAGCTCAGATGTTTGCAAGGTGAGTTTGCCTTCTCTCCTAAGAGACTGATTCTGATTTAGTTATAAGCAAAACCTGTGGAAATGTAGCATGTACTTCTGCCATGACCTGTACTAATTTTGTCGTTCCTTCCCCCCGCCCCTTTTTTTCCCCAGATAAATGGCTCATTTAAATTGGGAGCTACTAAAATACTCTCTGGCTGGCAAATGCAGTGCCTAGCAGCAGTCATCAAGGACGAACCAAACATGAGTGGAGGAGGGGAACAGGTCGACATTCTTCCGGCCAATTATGTGGTCAAAGATCGCTGGAAAGTGGTGAGTAGCTCTGGTTTTGTGCTTCCTTTGATGGCCCACACAGATCTCCTCCTCCTGTAGTAATATAGAAACTTGACTAGTTAATCCTGGGCTCTGGCAAGTAATAGTAGAGCAGTGTGGTTTGACGTGTTTGTAAGATACTACAGGAAGGTTGTTAATATTGCTTTAGTGGTTTTTAGACTGGTATTTTTAGAAGACTAAACCTACCGAGGATTTTTAGGTAGGATTGAACTGTTGCAGCAGACTGAATCATCTTCTAGTAAGAAACTTAGATTTTGAGTTACTGTGGTAAAGATTACTACAGACATGCCTATAAAAAATTTGCATCACAATAAAACATTTTAAAAGCAAACTTTTTCAGCTTGGAATGTCAGCTACTTCAAAAGTCAGAAATTTCATAATTAGCTTGTCGCTACAATTCCTGTGTGAATTTACTGGGATACTTTTAATCATCACAAGTTTTAGTTCTTCATCGGACAACTGTCTCACCTGTTGGACAAGCTGCATCATAGAATTCTAGAACCATAGAATGATTTGGGTTGGAAGGGACCTTAACGATTGGCTAGTTGGAACCCCCCACTCTAACAGGTCCATGTCCTTCTTATGTTGGGGGCCCCACAGCTGAACGCAGTACAGGTAGGGTCTCATGAGAGCAGAATAGAGAGGGAGAATCACCTCCCTTGACCTCCTGCCACACTATTTTTGATGCAGCATGGGGTATGGTTAGCCTTCTGGACTACAAGCACATGTTGCTGGCTCATATTCAGTTTTTCATCCACCAGCACCCCCAAGTCCTTCTCTGCGGGGCTGCTCTCAACCCACTCATCACCCAGCCTGTATTTGTGCTTGGGATTGCTCCTACCCATTTGCAGGATCTTGCACTTGGCTTTGTTGAACTTCATGAGCTTTGCATGAGCCCACCTCTCCAGCCTGCTGAGGTCCCTCTGGCTGACATCCCTTCCTCACAGAGTGTTGAGAGCACCTCACAACTTGGAGTCATCTGCAGACTTGCTGGGGGTGCACTCAGTCCTGCTGTCCATGGCCCCAGCGAAGTTGTTAAACAGCACTGGTCCCCATACTGACCCCTGAGGAATGGCACTTGTTGGGGTACATTGAATTAGTAACTGTTTCTTCTTTTATGTATTCACTGTATGGTTCACTAACCATTTGAATTCATGACATACGAGTTTGCCATGTAAACTCAGCTCTTCATGTTTCTTATTACTTTAGTATCTGTGACAGATGTTTTTTTTAAAGGTTAGTACTTTTCCAGGTGCTATAAGAGAGAACTATTACTTTGCTTTTACAGATAGAGTTTTTAATGTACTTAGATATCGATTTTTATTATTTTTTACAGACTGGTATTTATGACCAAAGCATAACTCTGTTAGACATCATGGGTATCTAGGCACGCTCATGACTTGTATAGATTGGACCTGGCTGTCTTGCCTTAGGCACCCAGCAGATGAGCATGTGATTAATGACAGCTTGTAAGCAGAGACTTAAGCAGCTTGACCAGAACAATGCAAGAGTGCCGTGGTAGAGATATGGGGAGAATCTCATCTCTAGACTTATGTTTCATTGCCACCAGGTTTGTTCAGAGGATGCAGTTCCTCTTTCATTTTAGTTGTAATATGAGAGCTCTAGGATGTTGGGGAAATAGCATTATATGATCACCTCAATTAAGCAAACTAGACTATAACATGTGAAAGGATCACATACCTTTATACTTATTGGAAGTCTGTGTGTGCTTTCTAAGAGTTTTTGTTTTCTGGCTTAAAAAGCTTTGCTTTTAAAAAGCTAAGAAAAAAAATTAAATCCCATCTACCTGTTCCTTTCTAACTTGGATTACCAGCAATGTCTGAATCATTAAACTTGCAGCAGAAGCCTCACTAGTTTGAACTACAAGTGATTTGTAGTAGTAGCCCTAAGTTGTTTTTGCATGCTAACCAGCTATGGTACAGCTACCCCATGAGTTTTGCAGTGGTCTGTGAAGAGCAGAGGGCTAGAGTGACTCAAGACTCTGAGTTCATTTCAGTTTCAGACTGTGGATAAGTTATTTTCAACACTCCACTTCAGACAAGGTATTATCCTTTCATTAGCCTTGTCACATGCCTGTGTCTCTTCATTGCCCTGGGCAGTACCACCTTACTCAGTTCACTCTATTCCCTGCCTCTCTTCATCCTAGCACTTTGCTCCTGCTTTCTCTACAGCCTTCATCTTTTTGTCTGGCCTATCTCTGAACAGCCTATTTATAGTTAGCAATTCAAACTGCACTTCATTCTCCATGCTTCCTGAGAGCATATGGAGAAGCTCAATTTTCTCAGTGATTAGATACCAAAATGGAGACAACCCCTATCCCCCTCCCAAAGCTTTCTGGCACAGCTGAAGAAAAATCTTGCTGTGCTCTTACAGCTCTGGGCACACATACTTGTTTTGACAGGGTGATACATGTGCAGGTTAACTGACATATAGAACTTGAAACAGCAGGGTGGTTGGACTAGATGATCTTTCAAGGTCTTTTCCAACCCTTAAGATTCTGTGATTCTATGTAAAACATGCTGTATGCTTATGGACTTCTCAGGAAAAGCTGCTTGAAGGTTTTATCTGAACCTTTCTGCACTAATGGACATTTCCTCAGAGCCTACAATTTGGTCACATTGGGGCATGTTCTTTGCAAAGCTGAATTTAGATACCCTTCTGGTACTAAGCTGTTATTTCAGGTGCACGGTTGCAAATACTTATTCTTCTCCATTCTCCTTTACCCTGTCTCCTTCAGCTTGTGCCATGCCTACTGTTCATCAGACCTTGTGTTTTTCCTTCATAGACAAGAGTGCTAAAATGATGAGTAATGTTTTAACACAGTGTAAGCAAAGTAACTTTGTTCTAGGAAACAGCAGAACTCATAACCACCAAAACCTCCAAATAAAGCCAAAAATATTCTCAGCTATGCTCATAGGGGAACATTTCAAACTCATTTTAAATTTATTAGAGGCACTGAATGTGGGATTTAGTGACTTCGTTGTTGCATGAATCTGTGACTGGGAACTGCTAGAATCTCTACCCACTAACTTTGCCATAGGAGATTCAGGAATGTGCTGCTATATTGTCAACAACTACCTCTAACTACAGAAATAGCCTTTTAAGTTTATAATGTTGGCTCACAGTGGTTTTCAACACTGCAGTGAGGTCATTACTCCACTTGAAGGCCCTGAGAAATTATGTGAGCTGCTAAAGGGCATAAATAACAATGAGAAATTCTAATTCCCAGTTCTGACTAGAGCTGGGAGTTTGGCCTTGTGCTAGCTGAGCTGTGGGTTATGAGCCTTCATTGAATAGTCATTTCTGCCTCCTCAAAAGCACACACCGTTTGGACAAGCTTTCTCTGCTGTCCCCTTGCCATGCTTGATGCTGGTGTGGAACCAGTCAGACCTATAAGCTATATTGGAAATAATATAAAAATGCCTCTTTTGGCCCAAGGAAATGGATAGCACAGGATCAAGTGATGATTAAAAAAACGAATGTGCATTTCAAGGTAAGCGGTTTTTTTCCTCTGTGTTAGATTTCAGAATCTAACCCAGAGCATGCAAGCCAGACAGTCCCAGCTTTGCTTTGTGTGATTGATCCTGCTCAAGCAGGTGTGTGGCATATTTCAGCTGCCAGAAGGTTTTTTGTGTAATTTGTCCTCCCATTGTGACTGTCTCTGGCTGGGCATCTGCTTGAACCTTGTAGTTTTTAGTGCTGGCATACTTTCAGCATTGAGCCAATTTCTAATTTTAGATGGGTGTAATGGATTCCTTGAATTCCTTTCTTCCTCTCCTCCTATATGCTAGCTGACAAAGTTTTGACAAATGAAGATGTTGGTTCTCTGCAGTTAGCCCATTGTAGTTCATTTTCCTGTCACTCCAACTCAGTAAAGTTTGGCTGGCTGACAGCAATGATGTTTTTGTTCTTATTTTTAGAGAAAGACATGGACAGGGACTGCTTATGTTTTTTATCAAAACTTTTGGACTTGAAGTGTTCTTTTGAATCCTCATTCTTTACTTGCAGAGATTTTTCATGCTTTGACTGGATGAAATTTGGTCGTTACTGGAACTGTGTGACGTGTGGAGAACCCAGACTGTGACTTGGTCCACACATGCTCTGAATGATGTGAACTGCTTAGTTCAGGGGAGGAAATGAAGTCAAACATAATTTGTATTTGCTTTCATCTAGGTGTAGATGTGAAGGCTGAGTAGAAGAATTTCTCTGAGAATCACAACTGATTAGCAAGACACTGTTGGTAGCTCCTGCACTGAGCTTTGAATACAAGTGGTGACTCTTGTACACATGTATGCTCTTTTGTCAGGTGCAATACATGGTTTTGTTTCTTCTAGGCTTCTGAGGTTCTTGAATTGACGTTTTGGTTACACTTTTCCTTTCGCTGTTTATTTTGGAAACTTTGCTGGAAGCCCCACAAACTTCTGTGGACTTGTCACCTTGTCTTGATCACAAAGGCTACTTATGGTTCCAAGAGGGAACTTAGAACAGAGAAGACACTTTGTCAGTCTTGGGGGTCTATTTTGATCTCACTCTGTACAGAATTGCTTTAAGTGGGTTTTGACAGGTCTTCAGATGATTTAGAATGTGACTAGTTGCCTTCTCCTTGATTGTCTTCTCAATTCATGCATGTTTTATATGTTATTTTTTCCTGGAGATCAGTGTAACTCCAGTCTTCCTGAACAAGTTGAGTGATGAACTCTTGAGAGTTGAGTGAATGTAGATCCACTTTTCCTCACCTTTTATGTCAGATGGAGCCTGCTAGCCATTTCTGTATCAAAGAGCCCATTGAGTTGAGCTGCAAGAGTTGCAGGCTTGAGTATACAAGTTTTCCTCGAAGGCAGTCACAGTAGCCACTGTTTGACCTTGTCAACATTTGAAGCCTGTAGGTGACAACTTTGACCTTAGCTGGGTTCACCTTAGGTTGCTGGCTCTTAGTTTGGTTCTTTGCTCTGGATTCAGAGCACATGTTCTTGTTCCTGACTTTGCCACTGATCTTAAGACTGAACCATTTGTGCTTTGGCCCTAGAGCTTTTTCCTGGGAAGCTCTAGTCTGTATATGATATCCTTGGCAGGCAGACTTTGTTTAGAGGAAGTGTCTTATATGCTTGCTGAATAAAAACCTAAATTTGTAATTGAAGGCTATTTTTGGTTGGAGGAGTGTGTTGCCTTGGTTTTCTGAAGTTGTCCCTCTGTGAGTACCACTTTCTGCTTAGTGGGAAGGCTGTGTGTTGGGGTTTTTTGTTTGTTTTGGGTTTTTTTTAATAGGCTCTGGAGGATTATGCTGCAAGATTTTTTTTTCAGGATAAATAAAAATATTTCAGGATATTTAAAGGAGACCTCAAAGAGAGCCATCTGTGTCCTGTGTAACTACAGTGGGCCTTCTGAGAAGGGCTTCCCCCATCAGGACATAGCTATTTTGTGGCAATAGTCCCGAGGGACAGTCCAGTTTGGGGAATTTCTGGAACCTCAGGGTTGGAGACTGCCACACTGAGGGATTGGGTAGAGTGGCTTTTTGGTGACAGCTTACTCCAAGGCTCTAATGTGTCCTGAAACCTCTTAGAATATGGGAGAAGTGCCACAGTGAGCTGTATGGTCATGTGGCCATTAGTTGGATGCTGAAAGAACTGAACTCATGTCTGAGATGCAGCCTGAATAATTTTAGTGTCTATGTTTGAGTCCAAATAGATACATGTATTTGATAGGGTGAGTTGTTCTCTGAACTCTACAGGCTGTAATGGAGACCTGGGCACTAAGCTCACACACAAGCTCGTGCGCTTAAGTAGAATGAATCCTACTGGTGTTGTCAGCTTGTATCCCAGTCTTAACAGAAAATGAACTGGTGGAAGGCAGGAAGTAGGATGAGAAGAAAATGTAAGTGAGGCTTAGCATGAGCTGGTGACTACCACTTAGGTGATTCTCTCTATATGCTCCTTTGACTTTGTGTTTGAAGGTTTCATTATTTAATTTCCTGAGTAGTGCCTGTCTCTGTGTTCAGGTGAGGGCTATGACGAGTTCACCTTAGGCGGTGAACTGTTGAAGAGCAGCCAAGCAATGAGGAAATACCTGTGTGGTAAGCCCCTGGCCTCAACCAAGAGCTTGAGTTGCAAGATAGCAACTTGCTCAGCAACAGAGAAAATGAAATGGCTGTTAATGGCACCTGGATGTTGCAGAAAAATCAAGGAGGATGGCAGAGCTGGTAATGATGAATAGGACCATCTGGTGTGCTGGGAACAGCATGCCAGAGAATCATTTCCATGAGAGGATGAGAAAGGATGTGAGGAAGCAGAGGCAGCTTGAGGGCTCTTGGGTAGTGAGGTCCATCCATTGACTTGAGTGTGTTTGTGTGTAAAATGGGTTTTGTGATTCAGCAGAAGCTCTGATCTTGATCTCATGTCTCACATTTGTTGCTCTTTAGACTTTTGTGGGTTGTACAATTTGGCTGTTTTCGTGGAGGAGCAGTACCAATACCTGTACATTTCTTTCTGATCCCGCTTCCCTGATGCACAGATTCTTTCTCTATTTTTCTGAGGCAGCAATCTTAGGCTGTCCTTAGTTTTTCCAGGCTCCTGATCATTCTCTTCATCCCAAAATAAACACTCCTAACTCAGGGACTGTCTCTAGCTGCAAAGTTATTGATAATGTACATGACTAGACCTTTCTACAGATCCGTATGCTGACACTCTCTTAATCATGCTTCATCTGTGTTAGAGTCATAGTATGGTATTATTATATTGTAGTAGCCTTGCATTTTGACAGGTAGGAGCTGTCCCTGTTGAGGCCAGTGAATGGAAAAGGACCACTGTGTGTGTCTGTGCTGGCTCAGCAATATTTCTCCCCAGATCCAGTTCTTGAGGTGGCAACCCAGTGAGATGTTTGAGTAAACTATGTTTCTTCTCCATCCCAGCTATGTTGTGTTATATTTATTACTGTTGACTTTTGCTTGTTATGTTACTCGTTTCCCACCAAGACTTTTTTAATCTTCCTCCAAGTCCTTCCAGATCTTGACTAAATTTTTTGCCTCATGCAGCTTTTACTTTCCCTTTTCTCGCCCCTTAATACATTAGCAGCAGAAGGTCTCGTGTACTGAATCCTAAGGTGTTAGCTGACATGTTGTTGCTATGCTGAGTTTGCTATCATTGTTTTGATAGAAAGATTTTTAAATAGCCAGCTCACTGAGTGTGAATTTCCAAGTAGAAGTAGGTCTGCACTGTAATATTTTATGAAAAATATGTGGTGACCTACTTATTGGGCTGTTTACCATATGTGTGCCTGTTTAGCCCAGCGGAAGGTTGTGAGGTTAAAAAAACAAGTAAAAGGAGAAGAAGAGCTCAGGACAGCAACTCCCAGAGGATTATCAAGAAATAGTTTCAGAGACTATACTCAGCCTGTTAACACGGGAAGTACAACCTTCTTCATGCAAAGCTGTTTCTCTTGACCTGGGATCCAGAAAAGCAAATGGTTTGAGTCACCTTAAGAAAACAAAAACCCATGCCCTTGAGAGGCAGGGCCCTTTGTTCAGCAAACTGAGTAGATGCACAGGACAGGCCTTCTGTGGTGCAGAAGACACAAAAATATCATCTAAACCTCACTAAACATTGTGTAAGATACAGATTTGACTATCTGCCTGACTTAAACTTTTTGTCTTCAAGTGTTATTGCTACCATTGGAAAGAAGCAGCGCCCAGGGCTTCCTGAGCAATTATGAACAGAGGGAACATAAAATGCTGAAGGGAAAGGTTGCAGCTAGGTTCAGTGAACAAAGCAGATCAAAGAAGCCCTGATCTAGCTCTGCTGTAAACCTGAATTTGTTCCTGGGCAGCATAGTGCGCTTTAAATATATCTGAGAGAAATAAATACGAAATAATTTTCCTGGCATAGAGAGTGACACTTGCAACACGTTAGGAGTCTGTCTTATTCATGCATATGTATAACTATATGTGCATATGCTGTCAAGTCTCAGCAGAAGGAGAATCAAGGAATCACCTTCCAGGAAAGGCAGAGGATCCCAGCTTGTTCTCTGAGTGGGTGGCTACTCTAGAATAGGCAGACGATCTATCTCTAGTAGGTGCATATCAAATATGCTGAAACTTAGACATCTTTAGCTTTGAGTCTGGGTCAATCAAAATGGTTTTGATTTCCAAGTAGTGATATCCTTCTATTGTGAAACAATTTTAAATTTTACTCTGAGACAGAAAAATGCATAATTTGGCATGGTTCAAAGTTAAAAAGAAAAAAAACCCCACAAATAAAAAAGTGGAAGAGAGAATGAGAAACAACAGAACTGTCCTTGTGTCTTGTACATAACTCTTTTGAGTTAACATAGTTGGCAGTCCTCTGAAATGTGACACTGAAGTAACTTCACTAGCAGAGCAGGTCAAGCATCTTGTAAAATATTCCAGTGGATGTTTTCTTCTACATTTAAAATGTTGTGAATAAGATGTAAACTTTATTTAACTTATTTCTTGAAAGCATTGGTTCCAACACCATGGTGGATTGCTGCAGAAATATGTTTGTGGAGAGGGAATGACAGTTTTTATCTGCCATGGTCTGGCTAGTGGTTCTGCTTTCTCCTTGAAGGGTGATTCCTTGAATTTTGGCAGGAACATTATTGAAGTAATAGGTGTTATCAATTGCTTTTAAATGTATCACATGTCATCACTAGGCAAAGCATTTATGTGTAGCACAGTCAAGTGGGTAGCTGGACTTTTGCCCAGCTGTGCAGTGAAAGGATTCAGGCACAGCACAGATTGGGAGCTGAGTTTGTTCTCCCAATGCAGTGAAGAAGCAAGTGCCTGGTTCTGTGAGAGCCAATTTGTACCAAACCTCTTTGTACTTTTCTAGTTGAAGAAGATTGGTGGCGGTGGCTTTGGGGAGATCTATGAGGCAATGGATCTGCTGACACGTGAAAATGTGGCCTTGAAGGTGGAATCAGCCCAGCAGCCCAAGCAAGTTCTCAAGATGGAAGTGGCTGTCCTGAAAAAGCTGCAAGGTAAGGCAGAAGACTCTTTGGAAGCAATAAAGGTCACTCATTGTGTTAACAATTAGAATCCAAAGTTGCAAGTTTCTTTTTAATTTTATCTTCAACTTTGATCTATGTGTGACGTTACATTAAGCCATTCAGCTCAGAAAGTGACTACATCCTGCAAAGCATCTTAACTCAAGTGAGTTCCAGCTGCAGGGGCTGTTTTTGTCTCTTAGGCTATGTATGAGAACCATGAGGAGACTTAAATGGAACTGTTGGTGCACTTCTCTGTGCAGTCCAGTGGTACTCATTAGGTAGTAAGGAATAAGATAAGAGCAAGCAGTGTCTGACTAAGAAGTGAGGTTAGCCAGCTGCCTCCCAGAGGACCTGGCCAATGTTTATGGCTTGTAACACTGTGGCAGTCTCCAATTAAAATGATTGACTAGTAGATCGGTGCAAAAAAAATGAATAAGATAAAGTATAGGGAAACTGGCAATTAGTTATTTTTTCACGAACCTGACTATCCTAAAGGCAAAGTGGGAAGTGATTTTAGGTATGTTTGGTTTTTGGAGTGGTTAATTTGAATCATGTTCCTATTCTTACTTTTGTCTAACACAACTTTATATTGGTTTGGATGTGAAAGTCAGCCCTGGGATCACTGATTTCTGTAGTTAAACCTGACAAAGCTTATAAGTGGGTTTCAAACTGACTGGGAAGAAGCAAAACGGGAGCCTTCCTTGACTCATGTCCAACCCTGTTTCCACTTCAGAAATTAGACTGAAAGGAGACTTGCCTTAATGCCAGGATGCTGGCTTTTTGTTTGCTCAGGTAAGACTATAAATAAGGCTAAAAGTTAAAAGTTCCTGTGCTGATCTTTAAAGTCACAGTCATTCTCAGGAGTGAACTTTACAACACAGTGAAAGAAGTCAGCTAGTATCCTAAAGGCTTTTGCAGTGCTGATGGGATACAATTTAACACTAAAAAATGCAAGGGTGCAACAGTGCTGCTGTTGTTTTTGGCTGAGGCGGCTTCTAAACAGTGAGGGGGCTTCTACTGAAAACTGACTGCTAGGGGAGGATGTAAACAAAGAATTTCCAAACTGCCTTTGAGGAACTGAGAACTGTTGTTTGCTGAAGCGCGTTGTGCATGGATTTCCTTGTGAAGGCAAGGATAGCTATTAATAGGTACAGTTTACACATTCTAGTATAATATACCTTTGGAGGTATGCTGGATTTTGCAGGATTCCCACTTGGGCTTAGGAAGCACCTTCCCATGAAGCAGAGAGCAGTATCCTTATCACCAGGGCTCATGCTTCAGAGATAGTCTTGTGGCCCCATGTCTGTGTCTATACTTCTGCCCTCGCACAAAACCTCCAGAGATATGATTGGATTAGATGTTGAGACTCTTGCAGGTCACATGAAACAGGAGCTGCTCGATGTTTGTGACAGATTGCCTCCAGGTAAATGTCAGTGAATTATTTTTTAAGGTCAAATACGTTTCTATAGTTTGGCTCTCCTAAGAGGAGAACTGATAAGGCTTTTTTTGAGTACGCTATTGTAATAGATGCAGCTGAGCTGTGTAAAGAGAATCAAAACAAAGGAAAAATCAACCCAGGTGGGTCACGAGGAATAAGCTTGCTGTTGACCTGTGAAAGGCCTGGATACACATAGCTCCCAGAGAACAGCAGAGCAGGTGTCTGAGATCTGAAAGCAGTGTTGTGAGGGCAAGCAAGGCAGATACTTAGACTTTTGCATTTGGCTGTACACTTCAAACTGCTCTGAATTGAGTGAGGGTGTAGAACGGCAGATTCTGAGAGATGATGCTATCATGCTGGCTGTTGTCAATATCTGTTACATTCAGGTCAGGGAATGCTTGAAAACCACGACCTGAAGTCACCAAATCAGAACTAGTATTAGAAAATGTGCAAGGAGTTGACTAATACTCATGCTTTACCATCAGTGTTTATTTCTGGAAAACAGTTGAGAATACCAAATGCTTGAAAACACACCCACAGTTGTACACAGCATGATCCTGGTAATTGAGGAGAGGAAGTGTGTGGAATTAGGAAAGTCCCTTGGCAAAGCAGATAACAAATATTAAAGGACAGAAAAGATGGGAGAAGTAGAATTGGCTATGCATCAGTTGTCTTGCATTTAGGAATGACAAATCACTTCAGCGATGTTTTTGAAAAATCAAGCTGTTCCATGGAGAATTTAGCTTTTTTCGTTCAAGGTTAATCTCAAAATGCCTTGCTGAAATAAATGCTAAAGTCAAAATAAGAAATAAAGTTAAGAGAGTTGGGAATCATGTGTTGTGTGTTATCAATGTGAACTGTTGCAAAGAGGTGAGAAACATTTCAGAAAGCTGACTTTATCCAATTGGTGGATGGAGGAAGTTGGTGGTATTACCATAGGTTGAGATTTATAGTTTTCCAGGTGAAAAGCAAGGCAACAGTGCTGTCTAAAAATCCTCTGTACTTTGTATTGATGAATGGAAGTGATGCTCATTCAAAGATGTAGAAAAGCTAGGAAACGTACATACAAAGACACACACAGTCAAGAAAGTGCAACCAGCAACATCAACTTAAGACCACTCTTTGTTTCCTAGCTACTTCCTTATATGCTGCTTCTGCCCATGTGATCACCCAGGGCTCCATTGATTAACCTGCAGCACCTGTTTCTGATCATTGGAAGCAGCTTGCCAGCTGCATCAACTTGTCCCTACTATCTTTATTCAAACTGAGGAAGTATCTGGCTGGTCGGAGTCATATTCATATCCACAGTACTTTTCTGGTAGAATTGAACATTTTCGTCTCTCTTAAATAGTGCACCATTATTATGCTTTATTTTGGTCTCACATCAACATTAGAGAAGAACTAACGAGCTGCTGTTTTCAGAGCTTGTGATCAGAGTCTTGCAGGTTGCTAGAGCTTCACAAAGTTTGGACAGAGAAAGCTGGCCATTAACCCATACTGCAGGCCTGCTTCAGAACCTGGTTTGGGTGCAACTTGACCTCTCAGTGCCGTAGCTTGTGATCAATTTCGACTGCAGGCCATTGCCAACAGATTTCCTGGGATACTTTCTGGAATAGCCACATAAGGAACACAGCTGCAGGTCCCTTGCAATGTCATTTCTGCATTGGCAGCCCATGGAGAACAGCTGGGGAACTAATCAGTTAATGGCTCTCTAGAATAGGCTTTACACCTTCTCTGTAAACACTGTGTATAGTTTTATACTGTGAAGGTGGTCAAACGCTGGCATAGGTTGCCCAGAGAGGTTGTGGAGTCTCCATCCTTGGAAAGATTCAAAACCCAACTGAATGCAAGCTGGGCAACCTGCTCTAGCTGTTGCTACTTAAACAGAGGGCAAGATGATCTCCTAAGGTCCTTTCAAACATAAATGATTCTGTGATACTTGTGCTTGTCTGTGTGAGATCACTGCCACTTCAGTATCTCTCAACTGCCTTGTAGAGCTTTTCTATTCTGCTCTTACTTGATTGGATTTTTTTATAGCTGTATAGTGCTTTTTCTTTATCTGTTTAGACATTAATGTTTTAGACAAAGTTATCTCTGACTTGTATTGTTACTTGCAAGGATTGCAGATCATCTTCTGACCAACTTTCCAATGGTGCCCTTTCAGGGTGAAACATTGTTGAGAAGTCAGCTTAGAGTTTCTTGCTCAAGCAGGTGATCAAAACCTCTTATTCTCACCAAGTTGCTGTAGAGTATACTCTTGTTTAGGCTCAGGACATTCTGTCTGATGCTACTCTGTCTGGACAATCCTAATCAGAGCACCACAAGACAACCTTTTTTCTTCATTTTTATCAAGCAATGTTTGGTTATATTGTGCTATTGCTCCCCTCTTCTGACAGGGCCATGGCAGTGTTGAACCAAAGCCATTTTCTCAGTGTGCATTGCTAAGCTTGCTTGGGGAACAAGGAAATTCCATTCTCTTTAGGAATGCTAGCCTCAGTATCAAAGTTTGTATTGCTGTCCTTGCTGCTCAAGGAGGCCTGCCCAGGCCTACATTCCACAGTGCCTGATTTACCCCTGTCATCCTTGCAGCACAAGCAAATGGGATCCTCCATATAATTACAGAATCATTTAGGCTGGAAAAGACATTTAAGATTGAGTCCAACTGCAAATGTAATGCTACCAAGTCCTACTAAACTGTGTCCGTAAATGCTGCATCTATACATCTTTTAAATACCTCCAGGGCTGATGACTCAACTGCTTCCCTGGGCAGCCCGTTACAATACTTGATAACCCTTTCAATGAAGAATTTTATCCTAATATCCAATCTAAGCCTGCCCTGGCACAACTTGAGGCCATTTCTTCCTGTCCTGTCACTGGTTATTTGATGGCAGGCATCTTCCCTGAAGAATCACCATTTGAAAACAAGTCTATCTTTCCAAATCCTCACCACATGGTGGCATTCAGGCAAGGAAACCTTGTTGTAGAACCAGTTGCCCCTACAGATTGCCACCTTGGACCTTTCTTACTTGAGATTGTGCTGTGTGCTTACTCGCTGGCTGCTGTAGGTGAAATCCTCTGTTTATCCACACCAGCCTGAGCAACCCTTTTCTCTTGACTACAGGAGTTGCTCACTGCTTGTGTTGGGCTTGATTATCTCTGGCTTATCTGATCCTTCCATGGATGCACGAGTAAGCAGAACTAAGTTTACCTGGAGGATCAGAAATATTTTTCGTCCTTGAAGAAGGCTGCTGTGCAGTTCCCAGCTAGTGGGTGTCATGGACAGTCCAGGGAACTGTATCAGAGAGTAGACTTTCGCAGTAAGAGATTCTTATATATGTATTTCTCTCTAAAATGTGCAATAAGTACCAAGCAATATCGAAGTGATATAAAAAATAATAATGTGCAGCAATAAGAAATGTGTATGTATGTGTGTAGTTGGTAAGTATAGAAACAATAAATGAAAGTAGTAGTATGAAAAAATGGTAATAATATTTTACAAACAGCTAATAGAAAATTACCCTACTAAGGACAAAAATCTTACCAATGATGTTCAGAAACTCTTTCAGGGATAGTTTGGCACTTCTGCACAAGGAACTTTTCCATGAATACAGCTGCTCTGTCAGAAGAATACTATTTTAGTGCCAAGCACTGATTTTATTATCCTAATCACTACTGTAAAATTATCTTTAAATGAGATAATTGTATATGATTCTACCATTTGCACATAATTTTAACCTATCGGGCTTTTCTGCTTTGCAGTCAAGCATTTTGAAACCAAGCCTAAGCTACATTGGTAAAATACTTCTTGCAGATACAAATTATATCCAGCAGAGGTTACTGGTTTAGTTGTGTCTGCAATTATTTTTCTGTGTGGACAAGCCTTTTGGTCATTGTGGTAGTTTGACTCTGACAGTATGTCAGGTGCCCACCGCACCACTCTGTCCCCCACCTCCTCAGCAAACCAGGGAAGGGGAGAAAATAAGGTGGGAGTCTTATGGGTTGAGATAAAAGCAGTTTAATAAAGAAGCAGCAAAGCTGCGTGCACAGGAAGCGAAGCAAAAAGCAAATAAAGCTGTTACTCTCTACTTCCCATCAGCAGCGATGTCCGGCCACCTCCTGAGAAGCAGGGCTTTGGTACGCGTAGCGGTTGCTTTGGGAAGGCCAGAAATGAATCTTACCTCCCCTTCCTGCTCCTCTCCCCCAGTTTATATTACTGAGCTGACATCATATGGTATAGAATATCTCCTTGGTCAGCCTGGGTCAGCTGTCCTGGCCATAGTCCCTCCCAAGATCATGCCCACCCACAGCTATTGGTGAAGGTGGGGGAAGGAATGCTGGAGGGACAGCCCTGATGCTGTGCGAGCAGTAGTCATAATATTGATATCAACAGTAAGCACAGCACTGCAGGAGCTGCTGTGGAAAATCACTACCATCCCAGACCCACTACAGTCATAGATGTTAAAAAATGAATAGAAATAAGATCTGTATGGCTAAGTGAATTAGCAACTTGCTCATCCAGAGAGCAAAAGGGCCCTTGCTGGGTTTTCTCTGTTTCACCCTCTTAAGCTATGTTGACATCAATGAGCAACATAGTACCAGCAGATGAGTGGACAGAAGTGCTTGGGCCTGTACATCTCCAGCACATATGTCTTGGAGATTATAGACTATAAACAGTATGTGCTTTCAGGATTTTGCTTTGGGTTAATTTTCATCTGGTCCCCCTGTCTGAGGGACCAGTTGGTTTGCTCTGTCTTCTTTAGAATTTTAGGGTATTATTTGGTGTGCCCCTAGAATAGGGCTTCTGGGTCTGCTCAGAAAAGTTTACCTGACTCCAAGCCACTCTGTGAACAGCCCTGACAGACGGTAATCATGATAATTTAAGGTAATATGAGGGCTTACTTTAAAACCTTATTGCTGTTATAAGCCAGAACTCTGAATCTCCAGTTCTTCAGAGTCATGGGGAGTAAAAATGGCATGGTTTCCTGTCATTGAACATGTGGAAGGAAGTCCTGTCACTTCTAGAAGAGCAGATGTCCTCCCATATCTTCAATACCTTTCTAACCCTTTGGAATACAGACAGAAACCTGTCTGCTCTCTCTGTGACTTTTCTTCCAGCCTGGATTTGCTGTGGAGCATCATTCAGGTGTCAAAGGAATATCTGTGAAATGCTATCCAGTCTCTCTTTCTCACCTCTGAGGTCTTTGAGGTTAATAAAAATACAATGACTCTGTTAGAACAGCTCTTGCACAGCTTTTGATATGCTTGGCTAGGGCTAACTCAGTGTCAGTCTGCCTTTCCAACAGCAGCCTTAATTGCAGAAATTGTATATGAGGATTCCTGATTAAATCCAGTGGATTACTTTCTCTGGCATTTGGACTGGTGCAGAGAGGTATGTGGAAACCATCTTTCCATGCCAAACCAGGCACTATCTGCTCTGGATGCTCAGCTGGGGCTGTGTAAAGCAGTAGATGCTTTGAATTCAAAAGTTATTCTTCCTTTCCTAACTCATTTCTTGATAGGTTTTTCTAGGAGCACTTTGAGGGCTTGTAAAACTAGGACAGTGCAAAAAGATCTCTCATGAGGTGTGCATTTCAGATACCTTCTGGTCCACAGACTTCCCAAAACATGGATATGGCCATGGTATTCAGTTTGTTTTGCTGGGATTCTTCTTGGATCGGCCTAACTGTCAGATTATCAGTTAAAATGGCCAGATTATTCTGCTCTGCTGAGTACTGTGGTGGCAATTTTGTGCTGGTGTGAGACTGTGATGCCCCGTGTGCTTGCCTTTGACCTCACTTGTCAGCCAGATGTTTCTAAGTTCTCTACACCATGTAATTTTCTTTGTAAATGCCTTCTTTTCAGTGCAGCCAATCTCATTGCATAGGACTCTGATTAATTTTATTCTGCAGTGCAGAGATCTTCTGCATATTGAGTAGTTGTGCAAGATGCAGTCTGGTCACAGGCATTGTAGTTTTTGAGTACCTGATTTTATTACAGCATATTGTGAAGCAGGTCTGTGTTGCTTGTTCCCTGTTTACTGCCAGGGTTTGGACAGGTAAGGGTTTCCTAAACAAAATAAGGGAAGAAAAGGGATCTTGCTGGATTTTTCTCGTTTGCCAGGTCTGATCTTTTCTTTTTGCATATGTGAGGTTTTTTGTGTTACAGTGGTGCCTTAACTCTCTATGATTCTGTTACTTTTGTAGCCATGATTTGTATGTTTCTGTATTTTGATAGGTTGATGTAACCAAGCTATCTGTAAAGGCTGGAAAACAGAGTACATTACCCTTGGCAGATTTTTGGGCTATCACAGGGTGACAGATTCAGACACTTGATGTAGCTCTAGCTTCTGCCCAGCACCTGCATTTTTCCATGTGGAAGTGTTTGAATGAACTGGCATTTGAGCCGCATGTTTTCTGTGTTAACCATGGTGTCATGGAATGAGGAGGCACAGGAGATGGATGAAAGAGGATTTAAAGCACACTTGTTTTGAGGCTGTGTTGAATTCTTGCTCCTTTGCTATTCTGCCTTGCCCCATGTGGGATCTATTATCACTTGCTCATCTTAAAGTTTTTAGTGTGCTTAGGAAACAAGTAGAGGAAATTCTGGCATGCAAGGTCAAGCAGTTTTACCTTTTACTGTTTGATTAAAGGATGATGATCAGCCTTTGGGTTTTGCTGTCCATTAGTTCATCCGTTCGTTACAGAAGCACTAGCAAAGTTAACCCAGTTGATTAAATCCTAGTTGATTACTACTGGATAATGCTGTTACATAAGCATACTTCCAGCATAGAATTTGTTTTCTTTTATGTTCAAAACTGCTTGTCTCCAACAGAGCTGACAAGTCCCTGAAGTCAGCTACTTTGTCTGGCCAGAGATGAAACCTGCTAACTGCAAACGAGAGAAAAGTGTACGCTAGTCAGCTTTGCCAAGGTACAGACACCATTTCCAAGTCAAGTTAGGAGATGATGAAAGTAAATGTCATTTCATTTTCTAGTCCTGATGGATCCTCCATTTCTTTAGATTATTTGTACAGAAGTGAATTCAGTATCTTCACAATAGAAAATCTTTGATAAGCTGGTAAGACTGATACCAATGTTGACAGGTGAATGAAAAAGAAGATAACTGTAAAATGTATATTATGAGAAATAGCTGCAGCTTTCCAGCTGCTGGTGAGAGCAATTGTATAGCTAGAAGTCCACAACTGTGCATATAATAGAAATCCTGGCAGTGCCAAGTGCTCAAGCAATTTATGTCACTAAGTGCTTGGATGTTTCCTATGCAGAGGTGCTTGATGGCTGTCTCACAACGGTTATTTTTGGCCAGCAGTATACCATTGGTTTTCATACTCAATGTATTACTTGAAGAAAAGGAAACTTGACTGATGATTTTGGAATTAAGCTCTTTGTGATTACAGAGCTCAGAGTCCAATGCCATTGTGAGAGGCAGCAGTGGCCTCTCTTTAGAAAAATGAGTGTTTGACAGAGGACAGTTTAGGCAGGTGGGTAACACCTCTGGGGCTCTTTAGTACAACCTCTAGTTTCAAGCAGAAAGAAATAGATCAAATTGCTCTGAGCCTTTTCCAGTGAAGTTTTGAATGATCTCTGAAGATGGAGATCTCACAGCCTCCCTGGGCCCCTGACACAGTTTTTGACCATCCTCATGGTGAAAAAGAAATGATACTTAATGAGAAACTCCCATGTTGCAGCTTGTGTCCAAAGCTTCTCTGCACACTTCTGAGCAAAGTCAGGCTCCATCTTCTCAGCACTCTTCTGTTAGGTGGCTCCTACCACCAGATAGATCCCCTCTGCCTCCTTCCTAAGGCTGAACAAACCCACTTTCTTTCAACATCCCATTTTCTACCACTGTCCTGGTAGCCATTGCTGGACTCGTGCTGTTACAGCAGTCTTAGTCTTGTACTGCAGAGGAAATGGCAAGAATTGGTATGGTAACAGTCATAAGAGTAACAATAATTGCCATGAGATTTATGATAATCTATGCAGTAAAAGTTTTTTCAGTGTTTTGGGTGGACTGTTAGCGATGAGACATCTCATCTATGGAGATGAATCACAAAATAGTTTTAGCATAAATTTAAAAGGTTAAATTATTAAACTCCTTTAGGGAGAAGAGTGGTTATTTGGTTCCTACATGTGAAAATGCAGGAAACATGGAGTCAGTTGTAAATCAAAAAAGTGCAACAATAATGCACATACTTCCTTCTTAACTATTTATTCAATTAGTTTCATCACTATATTGAAAGTACATTAGGAATATTTAGTAACTTAAGCAGAACATTGTAATGAATATTGGTTTCCAGTAGTTTGAAATCCATCTGTGTGGAAAAAAACACTTAAAAGAAGATCATAATTTAAAGTGCTGTGTAATGAAAGTTTTTAAATATTGACATGAGGATTTTAATCATACTTCTACAAGGAGATGAATATATATCCTAGGGTGGAAGGGTTTTCCAGATACTTGAACTTACTTTTATATGTGATGCTTGTTAATGATTGTAAATTCTAAGTTCCTTCAGAAGAAGGATGGGGAAGACCAGTATTATATAGGAAATTATTATGCTCACTTGAGTTTAAAGGAAGCAATAGAAAGAATATTTTTTTTCTATCTGTGAGCATTAAAACATTGATTTAACTGCATGCTTGTTAAAATAAATGCATGTGAAACAAGATGAAAAACATATTCTCTGAAAGTTTTCTCAGGTCAGACTTACTCCTCCAACAAACATTAGTTAGTTAAGAGGCCAAAACTCTTTCTAATCTCTTGCTCTGTTCCATTACTTGGAAGATAACTACTTTGGTTTAGTAATAGACAAATATGGATATTAGACTTTTTAAAGTATGAGCCTGTGCTCCTTTGTAGTATCAGAGAGGCTGTTCAGTGGAATAGTCTATCAAAGAAGCAAGTGTGATCTGGCAGTTAGCACAGTGAAATGGTTATGAGGTTTCCCATACTAAGTATATCTTGAAACCCCTCTTTTTTTTCTCCTTTTTATTCCTTTTCTAGCTTACGACATGCATTTCTGCACTCTGTGCTATGATTGTCATGCTTCAGGAGGTCATGTGTGAGGAAAGAGAGCTATTTCCTTCTTCCTTAAAGGAAAGTATGACAGTCCAATAATGTTGGCTCCATGGGAGGTTTAATAATCTCCTAGCACAATTGTTCTTGTGGGCTTCATAATTCTGATTGGCCTCAGGACCGGTCTGCAGGAATTCCAAAGGCACACCTGGCTGTCAGCCTCCATCTGCTACTTTAGCATGGCATGAATGCCTCTGAGAGCGAACAGTTGTAAGCTGGTGTCTCTTTTAGCTGAAAAATGAATAAAAGCCTCAGAAACGCAGAGGGGTTGATGCTGCAAGCATTTATCCCATCGTTATGACCAGCTGGATGTACATACACCAGCTCCAAATGTGGCCTTCTTCCTCTACACTATGTTATATTCTTTTTGTTTCATGCAGGAATTGCACAGTCTTCTCTCCCTCCCCTTTCTTCTTTTCCTGCTGTTCCTTGTGTTGCAGAATGGTCCATGGGAGAGCTGTTCCAGAAAAGCCTAAATTCTCAAGTTCCCTACAGGTCAGGCAGGAGCCCATTTTAGACTGGAAAGAAAGATTCAGGATAAAGTCAAGTCAGTTTTGAAATGTGGGTCATCAGGAACTGTCAGTCAGCTCACTATCTTAAAAACTTACAGTAAGCAGAAACTTGTCAGCTTAAACAGGCATGCAGTTCTCAAAGGTAATCAATCAAAAATGTAAATGCTTTTTCTTTCTGTAAAAAACTTTTGTGATCCAGAAAAAATAATGTTATGGAGGAAACTGATCTTTTTTAAAAAAGTTAAAAAAGTATATTCCTCAGGAATATACTTTAAATCAGAAGGGGCAGTACTCTAGTAGCATGGATGTGTTTTAAGTTACAAGTGTGTTGGACACTTATCACTCTTGTTTTGCTGAAATTATGGATTTGGATGTCCAGGTTCTCTTGTGTCAGAGGATTGGCTTTTAATGTTCTTGTCTGTAAGTTTACAGTAATAAAAAGCATGTAGTGTCCTGTCTATCAGTGCTTTGCAAGTATTTAAAACCACAAAAGCAAGTAAAAATTGGAGTGATTTACCCTTTTTACCGCACAGTAGTTCTCAATGCCAGTAGAAACAGTCATTGTTTTGGCTACTGCCTCAGTATCCATCTCCTGGTGCTCTGAAAGGCAAAACAAAGCAAAGTGGGACTCACAGTATGACTGTAAGTAAGCTAGGCTGGTCTGTGTGAATCTATACAGACTTAAAGGAGTCATGTCTGGGGTAAGTGTGGACCTGTGCTGTCCTGTCCCTCCTGTCAGAGACCTGAATAGATTGTCAGTTTGCTGAAGCACACAGGTATCACAAGCTTGTAAGGAAACATATCTGGTTCTTTCTGAGGTTATCCAGATACGTTGATTTTGTAGCCACAAATTTGATTTTGAGGCTGCCTTAACATCAGCAGGCAGCATTGCTATCCATATTGAGACCCATTGCAGGAAGATGTGTAAAACAGTTGAGACTTGCTGGTGATCCCTTCTTGGTAATGCCCAGGCCAGGACATGTACTACATCCAGACAGTGTCTCAAGGAGTTCCCTCAGAAAACCAAAAACCTATATATCAAAATCAACACTGAATGTGCAATGAATTTGGAGACAGTAGGAAACAGTGACACCCAGTATTCATAGGCACCCACAAGACATGGGCTTGGAATGTGAGAAAAAAGGATCAAAAAAGTGTGTGCAGGCTGCCTTGATGTATACTGAAGAGGGCAATTTCCTGATCTCAAAATACCTTTTCCTGACATCTTTTCCTGGCTGTGTGACATTCCTTGATGGTTTCAATGTGATCTTGCACACTCAGTCCTGAAACTGGTTAACGTCCTCAAGTTTGTGCCAGAGACATGAGGGATCTGCAGCCTGCTTATCCAAGCAGATATAGGTAAATACTAGGATCAGTTGGTTGACTGATTGGCTTGTTTTAAGCCTGTTCTTCCGAAAGGAGTAAGGGGTAGCCAAGGCCTCTGTCCCTCCAGTTCTGGTTACCTGCTTATAGTAGGAGAGAGAGCATGAATGCTCTGCTGTGGGATGCTTGTGGACCCTAGAGGGCAGACTCTTGAAACTTTTACCTAGAGCCCTGGGATGGAGCTACATGTTCCACAGCTATATGTATTGCTCTGGTTCTCCAGTAAGCAAGCTGCTGCTTTGTCTCCTGCTTCCCTCCAGGTACCTATTCTGTTACATCTTTCTGTCCCCAACAATTTTTGATGCCCCAGCCCTATGGTGCACACAATGAGAGCAATAGCAGGGTCCTGAGGGTGTTCCAGTGCAATTACTGATTACTGTATAGATTCATGTTCTTGATGTTTTTTAAACCAGGGAAGTATCAAACAATAAGCTTTGGTTTAAAAACTAATTCAAATCACTATTGTTCAAGTGCTACAAAGAAATGTGATGATACTCATCCCCTTCCCTGCTCAGAAACCCCACCAGGAACCAAATGTTCACCATCATGGTGTGCATCAACCTTTACCTTCTTAGCAGTAGTCTGCTGTTAGAGGAACATGTGAGTCATACTTCCCCTTTTATTAATACAGAGAGCACACCATCACAAATCCATTACAGGTCAGAATCAAAACCACAGTCTCCACTCACTCTGCATTATTTATTTTTCTGAGCATAGGTCCTGCCTGGCTGACACATGATGAAATGTAAATGTTCCAGCAGCACTATTGTACCATAGAGAATGAACCTAGAGGATTAGCTGAGTGTTGTGGATGGCTGGTTGGTTTTGATTTTGCCTGAATAGGCCTAGTTTGTACTAACACCGTGACAGAACTCGACATATGATTCCTTAGTTTATTATGAAATTGTTTTAATGGAGTTTTTCCACAAGCATCTTTCTTTTCTACATGCTTCTGATGATTAAAACCAGGGTTTCTCCATTTTGAAGTAGCATTAGTTTAGCTGTGTCAGGGTACACAGTGCTAATTGCCAACTGTAGTGGTGATGTGTAAAAGCCAGAATTTATGTGTTGGTTTAGCCTGGTGTCCACCAAGTCATAATATCACTCCCCCTCCTAAACTGGACAGGAGAGAGAGAGAAATATAACAAACAGTTCGTGAGTTAAGGACGGAGAGATCACTCAGCAACTACTATCACAGGCAAAACAGACTCAACTTAGGGAGAAAAAGGTTTGATTTATTAAAGGAACAATAAGAGCAGGGAGATGAGAAATAAAACTCTCTTAAAAACACCTCTCCCCATACCTCCCTCTTCCGAGGACTCCCTTTCCTTCCCCACCAGCGGTGCAGGAGATGGGAGTTGCAGTCAGTTCATTACAGATGGACTTTGATGATGCTTCTTCTCCGGGGAAGGCCTCATCACACTTCTCACTGCTCCACTGTGGGGTCCCTCCCCACGGGAGACAGTCCCTCACAAACTTCTCCAGTGTGAGTACTTCCTATGAGTCGCCCACCAGGAGAACAGTCCTTCAGGGACAGACTGTTCCAGCCTGGGTCCCTCATGGGATCACAAGTCCTGCCAGCAAACCTGCTCTGGCCTGGGCTCCTCCCCCATGGACTCCCAGGTCCTGCTAGGAACTTGCTCCAAAGTGAGCTTCCCACAGAATCACAGCTTCCTTCAGGCGTCCACCCGCTCCAGCATGGGGTCCTCCACAGGCTGCAAGTGGATCTCTGCTCCCTGGTGTCCTCCATGGAGCCTCCATGGTGTTACCTCCATCACAAATTGGCCAGGCCTGAGTCAGCTGCAGGGTCCAGCTTAGAATTGACGGGCCCTAACCCTGTGAGCTACACGGGAAGCTTCTGGCAACTCTTTGTTTAAAGAAACCACCTCTGTAGCCCCACCCCTGCTACCAAAAAACCTAGCCCAGGCTAAACCACTACAGTTTACTGAGTAAAGCTGGTGTAATGAGCCTAAGCATGCTGCCAGTTGGCATGCTGCCAGTTGGCTTGGGAAACCACGTGCTCATGCATACTACCTATGGTTTAGTTCAGAGATGGTGGTGGCTGTGGTGGTGTTGCACTGACATGATGCTGATAAGAACTTCCATTTGTCACACACTCACTTGTGCCCTGCATCAGTTTGAGGATTTGCTGATTGCTGACACCATTTTCCACTCATGGCTATTTCATAGGCAGTTTTCTTGTTGAGTATCAGTGCTCTCCTGAGCTACGAGACTGGGAAGTAGAAACACAATCAGTCTGCTCTGCAAAACTCCCTGCATGATGCCATTTACAGTTACGAACCTTTATTCAGAAATCATTTTTCTAAACATTGTGGTCACAGGAGTGTTATGTTCCATTCTGTATGCTTCTCTTTCTTTTCAGGGAAGGATCATGTTTGCAGATTTATTGGCTGTGGAAGAAATGAAAAATTTAATTATGTGGTCATGCAGCTTCAGGTGAGTTCTGTGCTTCCCATTTCCCCCCCACACTGTGGAGATGGTGTCACAGGGGGAGGATTGCAGTGAAAGAATTAAGACCAAATGCTGATGTAGAGACTTTGTTGTACATAGAAAGTGGATGGAATGGGAGACAGTGAGAAAGGGTGTTGTTGCTGTGGTATCCCTCGGGATAGCTCCGGTTGTCAAGATCTGCTAAAATATTTCATAGCTCTGCTTTTCTGTGTAAGAGGGCTTTCTGACAATTTTCTGGGGAAAGCACTCAATCCAGAATGCTTGCAGGAGCTACCCACAGTATCATGCAGGAGTGGCAGCTGTTTGAAATATGTCCTGCTGAGCAATGTGATGCAGCATTCAAAATATGTATCTTGTGTCAGAGCTCAGAGTGGGGTGGGAGCCAGTGGTGTTGTGAGCAGCACAGTGAAAGGGGAGTGATCTCTGGCTCCTTCATCTCTACCAAGCTCTGCAGTAGCTTGGCTTCTGCTGTGAAAGTGTTTTCTCCTGTTTGAACACTGCTGGTATTAAGTCAATATGAGTAAATACTTGGGTAGCTAGCACATGGAGACTGTACTGCTAGACAGCCAAATTACTCCTCTCAGAGTTAGCCAGCTGAAGTTTTACATGGATGTCTACACAAGCCACAGTAACAGCAGGAGCTGCAGAGACTTCTGCATGGTTCAGCATGAAACTTCACAAAAAACATATAGTTAGATATTCAGACACCAGATGTGGTGGTACTGTCATTAAAACAGCTTTTTTTTTTTCCTTTTTTCATGAAAGCAGTTTTCTTGTACAGCAAACAGTCACAGGAGAAGGAGTTGGAGTGGAACAAGTAGGAAGAGATGGCTGAGTCAAAAACACATGGAAGAAAGGCCTTTTAATGAGAGGGAGATTTTCTGTGGCTTGAGGGGAATACTTTCAAACTAAAGATGCTTCATTCTGACACAGTTCCTTGGAAGCTGGCCAGTTTCAGCATCTGACATAAGAGTTGACAGGGAACCTGTCCTGTCTTTCTCTTCTATGATCAGGGCTTTGCTGTGCTAAGTATTGTATGATTATACAGTACAAGCATACCTTTCCCCTGCAGAGCTTATAGCCCATGTCATGTTTCATTGTGTATAATTTGGGTGACAGAACATTCTGAAGGAAAGTGAGAGGGTTGAAGCATAAAGTAACGAGAAGTAAGCTGCTGCATAAACTGGGAGGTTATTTTTAATTAGTAAGTGGTGAATCGAGTAAAATAGACACTATTTTTACTGCCTTAATCTTTAGATGGCTTAGAGAACAGTCAAAGGTTGTTTTTAAATCAGCTTCTATAGAGTGTGGGTTTAACAGTAAGGAAGTGCTGGGCTCGTACAGTCTGTCTCATACACTGCTGTCCATGCTGTGCCTATTTTCCCAAATAGTGCATCAGCTGATTTCCCAAGATAACAGTCTGGTATCTTCTTATCAGCAAATACATCACTTTAAAGTTCAAATGAAGTATTGGAAGGTCATATACAAGAAATGAAGCACACATAAGGCAATCACCTCTCTGATTAGCATTAGCAGTTCTGATTAGCAACTGTAAAATACTGTACTTCAGCATGATGGTTTAAGTGTTATTGATTGTTTCAGGGACGAAATCTTGCAGATCTCAGAAGAAGTCAACCTCGAGGGACTTTCACGCTGAGCACAACGCTGCGATTAGGCAAACAGATTCTGGAGTCAATAGAAGCCATTCACTCTGTGGGATTCCTGCATCGTGACATCAAGCCTGTATGTTGTTTTGGAAATTGTCCTTTCAGTTCTATTTCCAGTCAATAAAGACAGTCTGAATATGGGCAGATCTCAGTGGAGGCATTTAGGTTTCCTTGAATTGTCTGGCAGTGGCTGTTTTCTGTAAGTACAGAATAGTAATATAGTAGTATCATTTTTTAAAGTTCATAGCAAATTAGTTTTTATCAGCTGCTTCATGGTGGGTATAGTAGCTATCAGTCATACTTGTACCAGTCAAGATCACATGACAAAGCAACTTGATTTTGAGCAATCATTTGGAGTTCAACCAATTATTACTATAAAAGAGTTCAAATGCGTCTTGCTCCATGACCCTTCACTTGAATGAATGCTATTTCCTGTGTTTAATTTAGCTAAATAAGCCTCTTAATCTTTTCTGAGCAATTGCCAAAAAAATTGGAACACACTTTCCAGTGTTGGAAACACAGTCACAACGTTAGTCATTTGCCTAGGTGAGGCTCAAGTGGAAGACAGCTATCTTCCTACAGGTCTTCACTACTTGACTTGAACACTTGTTTTTACACTGTCCCTGAGACCATCCTCCTTCCAGCAAAAATCACTTGCTCCTTTTAAAATCAGATAGTTTTGTTTGACCAAATTCATCTGAAAATCAGTCATTAATGTGACTGGCCACAAATCCTTTAGCAGCCATCCAGTACAGTAAAGCGTATGACTTTTAGATGAGGGTTAAAAAAGAGCCGCTCCATTTGCTCATTGTCAGTTTATTTACTAGGAACTAAGCACAATAGTTTTTAGATGTTTGACTATTCTGATGAATGGAAGTAATGCAGTACACTGGATGGGGATTCTGAGAGTCAGGGCAGAATAATGCGTGCTAGCAGCTAAACCACAAACAGAAGCATTTGTCTGTAGTAACTCCAGCTCGTTACACAACTGATTGAACTCTCACTGCAGAGCTAGTGGTGTTAAATGTAGCTCTTTCTTATGGCAGCTGAAATTTAGCTAAGCTAATGTGAATTTTATTTATTTCGAGACTCCACAGTCACTTACCTGCAAAGTGAACTTCTTAACATGGCAGCGATTTTCTAATCATGACATTTGTGTTTCATCTTAAAATTCTTCTCTTTGGCTTCTGTTTCCACCCAAGGCATGTGGGGCTGTGTGACACAGTTTTGGTAACAATTGGGCCACTCTTTCCCAAATTGCTGGTATCAAATTGATTTCTTTCTTTCTTTCTTTGTCTAGTCCAATTTTGCCATGGGCCGCTTACCTTCAACATACAGGAAGTGCTACATGTTAGACTTTGGTCTGGCTCGTCAGTATACCAACACTACTGGTGAAGTCCGGCCAGTAAGTAAACTTCCACTAATTATTTTTTTCCACTTCTGCAACTGCTTAGGCATGGGAAGGTTTTGTGATTTTTTAATTTGGTTTGTGGTTGTTATGCTTGGTCATTATATTGGACTGCATTTTCCGCAAGGTGAGAAGCAGCAGGTGACTTCAGCTGAGTTGGGAATCTAAGAAGGGATGCTTGCTTTTGTCTTACAAGGTTTGTAGCTTTTTTTTTTCTTTTTTTTTTTTTTCTTTGAGGATAATTGTGTTTTCCACAGGTTTGGAGTACTTGCTGTGTACATTATAGCCAAGCAAAGAGGCCGCGCTGGCCATGTGACTTCTGTACTCCCAGAGGACTGGTCTAGTTCAGTTCTCTGCAATGCAGGGAACCAGGTCGGTGCGTTCTTGAAGGTTTTTTGTGAAAAAAAGATGCTAGAAGTTAGAGGCTTGACCCTCTGAGGCTGAGCTTATTATGAACTGCAACCTGTAATGCTGTTCTCAACCTTGCCTGGATTTGATTTTGTGTATATTGCACCCTGTCCAGGATGTCCAGGATTACTCTCTTAGCATGAGTAATTCAAGGGGCGTAACTTGCACTATGTGACGTGTTATCTTCAGTCCACTTACCAGCACTGCGTTATCAAGAGTCACTCATAAGGATGCATTAAGCTTCAGATGCTCTAGGTATCAATCAGAACATTCCTAGATTTATTTCAGAGTACACTGTAAGCAGGGAGGGCTCACGCAATCCCTCTGTTTGTTATGCCAGGCTTATACTTTTTGGTCTGCTCATCTTTTTCATCTGCAAGATCATTGTTGTTGCGGAATATGTTAACAGCGTGAGAGCTGAATTAAGAGACTCTGTAGTGCAGGATACAGTTAGGGAGTGGGAAGAAAGCAAAGATCATCGAGCAGATTTTGTGTCTTCAGCACATGAACACAGCTGGGGGATTTTTCTATTTTTTCTTCTTTTTTATAAGTCTTTCCAGTTGGACATTGCAAGCTTTTTCTTGTTTGCTGTGGATGGGGAGCAGGTCCAAATTTTGTGTCTGCATCTTATTCTTAAAAAGACACACACTATGTACTACTGGTCTTCCTTGTCATTGCTGTTTAGTATGGGGATAACCTTTCTCCATATTGGCCTTTTCAAAATGCACCTCACTCCTTTCCTCTTTCTACAGTCAGAGTTCAAGCCCATTACGAATTGAAACTGGCATTTGATTTTCTGCAAAATTTCTTCATTGCTTCAATAAAGCAACTATGGTTTTGTCAGTATTTCAAGTGCCATTGATTGAACACTGTTTTTTCTTTACAATTAAAGAAACTTAATTTTTCTAGATGTCTCTTCTTTTGGATCCTCTCTTCTCTTCCTTTCTTCCACTAATTTAAAATTACTTCTATTTTGCTGGATCCTTGGAGAATACTCCCAAGCCCTGGTTTTGGAAACAGCACTACATCCAGCCCTGACATTTTTCAGAGCAAAGGCTTCTTCAGCTATGTCTTGCAAGCTATGTCCTGCTTGGGTTGGTATGGGTGAGGTGAGGCTTTGTTAGAACGCAGGACACTGAGGTCTGTCTTAATTTTGGTCATTCTGGTGGTGGCTTGCTTGCTTGCTACAGATGGTTCTCGTAGAAGCTCTAATGATACTTTATCTTTTTCTGAAGAAGAGATCCCCAGAGGGGTGGGAGAATGCTCTGCTGAAAGTGCTAACAAGTCTCAGTTTGTTCAGAGTGTGGGAGAATCATATGGGGTAAAGTCTCATATACCTAGTATGCCATACTTCAGGTGGTGAGGCTTTTTGACCAAAAAAATGATGCAATAAAAAAAATACATCAATATTTACTTCAATCCCTTTTAACACGATGTTATGGGCCATTTGATTCATTTATGTCCTTGCTGCCTGAGTCCGCTGTTGAGTCGCACTTCCGGGACTGAGCCATTTGCCTGGAGAAGCATGGTGTGATTGCTGCCCAAATAATGCGCTGAGGAGTAGAAGGGAAATGGAGGTGAAGGGCAGGATGGAGACAAGTGAAATTAGATTTTTTTTCTGTGGATTTTTTTTTCTTATTTTAATGAAGAACTTTGTCTTTTATTTCACTAAAGAGATGAGCCAGTAAGGTAGATTCTTCTTTTTCTGTTGTATTTCAGTTCCTTTGGGAATTGTGTTTCTCATGAACAGATTTATAACATGATCATCCTGAGACTAGTTCTTTTCTGATTTTGTTCTGAGGTACAATACACAAGCTAAGTAGGGGAAGGAGCTCTCTTCTTTCTAAAAGCATGTCTGAATTTTGCTTTCAATCGTATTTATTTGTTAACAGACATTTTATGCTCAAGTAGATTCTCTATGGTTTCCTACAGTTTCAGAAACATTGCCGTGCTTTTATAATAAGTAAATTAAAAGTACTTGCTGTTTTTACATCCTCTGAAATTCACAATCTCAGTCTTGCTTGTCAGCTTTTCAGAAAGACTCTGAATTGCCAGTAATAGAGAAAATGAGCCTGGCCTTTAGGATGCCATGGTTTTCTTTTGTTTTTTTTAACTTACCTTTTTGCTTCCTTATTTTTGGTCATTTCTATTTTGAAAACACCTTTGATTTTGAAAAAAGGAAAAGCCATTGACCCTGTGGAACAAAGTCCTCTAGAAGGCTGTGTTCACATTGATTGATTGATTGATTGATTATGTGCAATTCATTGGTGCCAAACAGTATGATTTTTATTCTTTATTTATATGAAAGGACAAGGAGCTCCTTAGTAGGTATATAGTGTAGTCTGTCACTAAAAAAGTTTCATTCTGATAATCCATGCAATGATTAAAGCTTTGAGGTGGGATTATTTCTACTTTCCATAGTCATCTTTGATCATTAGTTACTCCGTCCTCAGCTGTTACCACTCTGGCTTTTCAGAGCCTCTTTCAAAGGATTCCACAGTATCTTTTACCTATGAAGCTGTTACTCTGCTAAGCTTCTGAGGAGTATTTATTTGGTTTGTATGTTTTCTACAGAGAATATCCACTTGACAACTCAATTGCTTAGCATTTGTAAAATTATGGGCCACTTAAGCTGGTTTAACTAAATCCAAATTTACTCTGAATCTGAATTTATTCTGTGATCCTAGGAAACCAAAATTACTCTACTTACTGTGGGATGCTAGTGTTAGCACAAATGCCACTATCTGGAGATGAGCTATTGTTGCACAGATTTGCTTTCATGGGACCATGGTGTCACTCCTCTACCACTTACACCTTGCCAGATATTGCAAAAAGTCCTGGAGAGCAGTCTGTAGGAACTCATGTTGCGTTATAAAGACAGATGATGGTTACAGCTAGAAGGTATGTAAGGAAACATCAATGACTGTTCTTTTTCACTCTGTTAACAATCAGGGAAACTCAGCTGTCTCCAATAGTCTCATTATTTGATATTTCTCTGAGGACTGTGTAAGTCAGTCTTTGATAGTTACTGCTTTGGTCAAGGTGAACTGAGGCATATCAGTCATGTAGCCATTTTGGTGTCCATTGTTTGTTGAGAACTGTTTGGGGCCTGGCTGGAGCATGTTACTTTGGCTACCACCAGCGTTTCTGGTGTTTGGATCAGAGTCAACATCCTAGGTAGCAGGAGGGACTCTGGGCTGTTTTATGATAAACAGAACAAGTTTCTGGTGCAAAAAAAATTCGTCTTTCCAGAGGGCTTTGTTTTCAAATACTCGTGAGGATAGGGAAATGAAGGAAAAGTCAAAGCAGCTCAACAAAACTGCTCGAGGACATGCTGATTTCTTTATTTCTCCTCTCTGTCCCTCCAAACCCCACTCTTTTCTGTTTGAAAGGTGACAAATACTGGTTAAGATTTGTGATAGATGTTCATCAGGATATGTTTGGCCTGGGATTTCCCATTTTTCAAGGGAGCACTGTCAGTGAGGATTCACAAAATATTCCTCATCCATTACCCCTAGTAAACATCTTTTGGTTGTCAATATTTACATATTTACTGAAACTGAGTGGAAAGATCACCGAGTCATAGTAAATAGGGCCATCTTCAGGGCTGCAAGGTTCCTGAGGTCCTTTTTCTAGGGAATATGTCTTTATTTTGTGCAAAGTTGTAAAGCATCATTGAGAGAGATGGTGATACACCTGCTACCATTCTGCCTGTGGTTTAAATAAATGATGTTTGTGATACTCTCTCATCGGGTGAGAATGCAGGAGCTCCTGTAGGAGACAAAGTTCTGCACCTGAGACTTCAAAACTTTGAATGAATGTTCTAATGCTTAGTAGAAGAAACTATGCTCCTGTTCAGTATTGTCTCTTTTTATTTGAGACTCATTTCTTGTTTTTCTAGTTCTACGTAATACTTACTAGAAAACTCCTGGATAGCTTCACACCGACATATTGCCTCTCTAAGCAGACACAAGAGTTATTCAAGCTCCCTGTGAGTACGAGGACTTGTAATTGCAAGGCTTCCTTCAGTTGTCTAAAGAAGGCTTCAGCTACTTTTTCTTCTTGGACAGGCAGTCAGGAGCAGATACTTACCGTTATGATGCCTGTGTTAGTTGGTGCTGATCACTTGCTCATCTGTAGTGAGTATTTTGTCACCTGCTCCAAGAGCTTCATTCATTCAAGTCACTTCTGTGCAAAGGCATCTTCCTGGTTTCCTAGTCCTTCTTCCCATTCATTGCAGTACTCAAGACATGTGAGCTGTCTCACGAAGTGTCTGTAATGCGAGTGAGAACATAATTTTGCAATGGCACATGGACCGTTAACTCCTTCTGTTTGTTTTACATGTGTAGGTATTTGTGGATAGGCACTTGAGCTGGGACACCAGTTGTGCTGCATTCCCAGGGGAGGCATGAGAGCTTCCATCATCCAGGGCACTCTCCATCACTCCAGGGCACATCCATTGCACCTGCTTTAAGCCCTCCTCACTAGCTTCGCGAGCCTAGGTGCAAAGCCTTTGCAAAGATGCTCTTGCTCTTCTGTCAGATGGGTTCCTTCTTTCACTAGCAGTCCTTTTTCCTCAGAGGGATCCATGGTCACAAAAGCAAAAGCTCTGTCTTTGATGCATCCACTTCTAAGTCTTTCCCACTCACTGGCAGGATTTAGGAGCACAGTACCCAGGCCCCCATGCCCCCAGATCTATACTCAGTACGTGCAGGGTTATCCTGTGAAAAACTAGTGCTTTTGGTGCTACAGGGAGTTGGCAGCAATGATTAATAGTCAAAAGAGCCACACAAACCTTGGCAATCTGTCCTTATCACCCCATAACCAGGCCACCAACAATCCACAAAGCTCTTGAGTCAGGCCAGTAGATGGGGCTTCCTTTTCTTACGGGAAGAAGTCTTCTGTGACAATCATTCCTCTTTGCTTCTTGTTATGGACATTTGGTTCAGGCTCAGCTGTCTCTCCTGAGTGGGTTTATTCCCTCTCACCTGTTCCCAGGTTCTCACAAGAAGTGTGGATTTTCCCAAGAGACAATGTTTTTGAAAATTCAGATGTATTATATGCACTAGGTTGCCCTTGTCTATGTGCACGAATGCTTCAGAGAACACCATTTCTGCACTACTGCACTAATTTCCCACAGAAAAGCTATGTAGACTTTTCCTAATTACGTCCCAGCTAGTGAGATTTCTATTGATTCTGTTCTTCAGGAGAGTTTCAAGTATTCATCTCATGTGTGGGGTCCAAACCAAAATGATACCTTTTACAAATTAGTATTGTATATGTCAGATTAAACAGAATGCAAAGGGAATGCATCTGCCTGTAGGATATCCAGAAGCATCTTCTTAAGAACTGAAGATGCCATTTTACCAGACAAGATACATCATGCCAGTGATGCCATTGTGTCATGGTTCAACCCCAGATAGCAAATAAACAGCACACAGCCACTCACTTCTCCCTGCTCGTAGTGGGAT
Organism: Colius striatus; assembly: GCF_028858725.1. Lineage (NCBI taxonomy): Eukaryota > Metazoa > Chordata > Aves > Coliiformes > Coliidae > Colius > Colius striatus. The sequence continues at coordinate 65,242,665 of NC_084760.1, read as the reverse complement.
GGAGAAGAGAACTGGGAAAAAAAGTAATGCTTGTGGGTTGAGATAAGAACAGTATAATAACTAAACTGAAATAAAAGAAAATATAATAATAATAATAGAAATGAAAAACAATATAACAAAAAGAGAAGTAAAACCCAAAGACAGACAAGTGGTGCCTAGTGCAGCTGCTCACCACCCACTGAGTGGTGCCTGAGCGGCATCTGTCCTTCCTGCCCAACTCCCTCCAGTTTATGTATTGGGCATGATGTTCTAGGGTGTGGAATAGCCCTGTGGCTAGTCTGAGTCAGCTGTCCTGGCCATGCTCCCTCACAACTTCTTGTGCACCTCCTTGCTAGTATAGTCTGGGAATGAAAAGTCCTTCACTTAGGCTAAGAGCTACTTAGTGACAACTAAAAGTCTGTGAACTACCATAAATCTTGAGAAGCAAATAAGACAGCCTCTCTTCTCTTTGGTTATATAGAAGCGAGATATTCAGTGAAATGGGTGATAAATTTAAACCAATAAAGGAATACACTTATTTATGAGACATTACTTGTTGCCACAGGTAGTCAGAATGCATTGTGAAGAGTAATACAGCACATGCCTGCAGGTCACAGCAAATAGCAGAGATGAGACAGGCTATGCTGTGGTAAAGATGTGGGCCAGCTATGGAAGATGGGAGGGAAACTATAAACTGGCAGATGAAATTCTGTGAGGTTGTCCTCATGGTGTGTGATCACAGAGGAGGAAAACACTTCTGATTTCATGTATGTGATAGTGGCTTCTGAGCTGAGAGGCATCAGTGGTGAGACCTTGATGTTATGGAATAGCTTCACAAAAACATGAGTTTGGTAATCAACAGCTTTTGAGAAGGTGCTCAAGCATTAAAAGTCATCAGGAAAGGAATTCAGGACCAATCAGAGATCAGTGTTATGACCCATGATGCGATGGAGGTGGCTTTTCAGAGTTCTCATAGTATATACTTCAGAAAAAACTTCACGCTGGTCTAATGTGGGTTTTCTGTTGGCCTTGTTCTTGCAAAGAGCCTTTCTGTTTGCATTGGTCACAGTATGATGCTAGCAGCAGTTGTGGGTATAGGCCACCTCTGCCATCTGCTACTTAAAGAGCTTACTTTAGAGTGCTTTATTTTTTAACCCCTCTCATCTGAGATTTTCTGCAGTGGATTCACTTTGTGGTTGTATGTTGGCAACCAGCCTAGCAGCAGGAAAATGGGTAACTATAAAATATGCTTAGAAACAGTTTTTTTAATGAGGTAAAAGAAAGAACGGGTGTTCTCTTCTTTATCAATGATCTTCCTGCAGAACATTTGTACCCCATTTTTGCCTTGTTGGAGAAAAAAATGGGCAATAGAAGTAGCTTGGAAGTAGTGTTGTCTTGGACCAATCTGACCTTTATCTAGACTACCGATACTCAGGAAGAAGCTTTTTCTTCCCTTAATACCTAAAGCAATCCCATTGCCTCATTCTAGGTCACTGTCCTTGTTTTTCAAGTTTACATTCTGCACCTTCCCATACCCTCTTTCTCCATGGGATCTTCCCAGGACTGGTGCTGTTGTATCAATTCAGTGATGGAAAGCATAGTTTTTTACATGGTTGTGCTGATGTGTTACATATTTTTATCACACGAGGATTCCCATCTAAGTGTGTAGGAAATGGGCAGTAGTTCAATCCATATGTTTCTCAGCCACGGAAGGCTTGGAGATTGGCTTGAGAAGAGATGACTTACAGAGAGTATCTGTTGTTTGATTTCTAGTTCTTAAGTGCTTTCAGATTCAGAACATACTCTTCTGAAAAACAAGGCTAGTTTTCTTTTAGTGATTATTCTTCCTCCTCCCAAAAAAGTCCATTTTGGGCTGAATTTCAAGACCTTCCATAACAAATTTGATGTTACAGGATTCAGAGAGCTTTTTTTAGGGACTTAACTATTATTTCCACCAGGTGCAGCCTTCTGCTGTGGTTCAGATAGAGACATGAGCAGTTTTATTCACTTTGATGCTCTGGTTGTGCAAGCCACCTTTCCCATGCAACAGTATAAGCAATCAGTGTTGATGCACATCTTGAGGCAACAGAGCTAAATACCTGGAGAATGAATTGAGAAGTAGTTTTGTTTTTTTTCTAAATTTATGTCAGTATCTTCTATAGAAAGCACTCAAGTCAAAATTTTCAAATTTGCATTAATTTTTATAGTAGAGAGTTTGACTAGCAGAACATGTTTGATACAGAGAACTAAGGCTAAGAGTAAAATTTGGACTTGGAGGGGAAAATAGACATAAACCTTGTTATACAGATAATGTGATGAACAACATAGGCTTTTATAGTAGAGGTGTTCTGTGCTAATGTAGGTCAGATTCTGGATGATAACTCCTGGATCATTATTTGTCTTTGTTCAGGTCTGCTAGTTTTGTCAGCAAAACGCAGGACAGAAGGCATTATACTTTTCCTCTGTCTGTGGCTTCCTGTCTTCAGAAATATATTCCTTGTGGCTCCACAAATATTCGTTGCAAATGATCAAAGGTTTAGCAGCTTAGTCTTCATTATTTATTTGAAAATAGAGAAAAGGCTATGTTCTTTCCTTGAGGCTCTCTCCCGTTGCAGGATCTGACACTGGGCTGTTATGCTCAGCAAGCATTTTTTTTTTAGCTTAGTCAGCTGCAGCCCATTGATTAGATCCTGATCTCCTCGTGGCTCAGACTGCACTGCAGTAGTTTGCAGTGCCTTGCTGAATATACTGTACATGTGCGAGGGCAGATCTGTGAGTCAGTGGGCAGAAAGATGGTGGTGTAGGCAGGACAGCGGGTACCCTGTATAGACAAGCACGATGAAGGCTGCAGAAATGTGTTGGCTAATTGAGGAAAAAGGTATTTATTTCCCAAATGTTTATGCATAGTGTTAAAAATAAACTTTGCTGCAGTGAACAAGGTATTAGAAGAGGAGAATATGATATGTTTTTCTCTAAGCAGTTGTACCTCCAACCAGAAAATCAGCTTTAAAATGTCAGAAAGGGTGCAGACTCCTACATCCTGAGCCCCCAAATAGTCAAACATGGAAGCCCAGTAACTTTTATACTTACTTTGTACTTGAAATACTTGTAAAGCTATAATATTACGTAGGAGATTAACATTTTGCAGTTGAATAAACAAATCTGTGGAGCTATAATACTTGACTTCTATATTACCTTAGGAAGACACATCATTTTTGTCTTGAACTTTGTATTGTAAAAAGGTAATCGAAGAAAAGGCTGAAAGTATAGCACAGTCACATTGATTCACACAGAGATGGAAAAGGAAGATGATGGAGCTATGTCTTTTAAAATATCACACATTTAATATATTCTAGAAATGCCTTTCCTTTGGGAATGGGTATGTTATAAAACAGATCATCATGAAAACCATGTAAAGGTTCCCATTGTTACCTTCGTTCTTGGAGTAGTGAATCTGGACTTGAGAAGGAAGCTCATGTTCTGATTTAAAACAGTCGAAAACTAAATGTATGAAAAGCAAATAGCTGATGGATTTGCAAATCTGTTAGCAAGCAGGAACTCTTGTATCTTGTTATGACTACCTGTTCTCTGCTTTCTCCCTCTGGAAGCCCTGGTTCAGAGTGACCTCAGATCATCTACATCACTGTAGATGTCATTAGTGGTTTTATTTTATATAGCAGTTCTCTAGGTAGAGCTCTTGTACTACAAGGATGAGGGAAAAGGCAAGATAACTCAGGCTCAAATCCCATATATGCCTGCAGGGAACTGAGATCCTATTTTCCATTTCTGAATGCCTTTACTGACAAGGTGCAGGGGGGATACATCACATCTGAATGTGTCATTCCTTCTGCTCAGCACTGTTCCACTTGAAGCTCTGATTATTCTTCCCACCGTACTATATAGAGAGGAACAGCAATCTATTACTGTGTCTAGTGGTGTGGGAACAAGGGATTCACACCCTGGGCAAGTGCATGTTGAGTTGGATTGCAGGTCAAGTCTCCCTTCTATCAGGTAAGTGCATTTGCTGCCAGGTTACAGAGTGCCTGCCATACGCTTTCTCTCTCTTAGTAATAAATATGCAATTATTCTGTGCAAAAGGGATCCTTTCCAATGTGGATGTTCTTAAACTTGCATGTTAAAGCACTCTGTGGCTTAGAAGTGAGATTATGCTCTGGAAGGAAGAAGCTGTGCTTTTCATGTCTGTCGACGAGGTGCAGAGATTTGAACTAAGCTCTGCTGCATCTCAGTGATTGCCATGAATGACTCGTCTTCTTCCTTTTGGTAGAAAAGGACCATCTTCTCCATCTGACTCCAGGAAAACATTAGGAGCTGTGAATCCCAATGAAACGTGATTAACACTCTGCAACACTCTCCAAAACATTTCCTTTTCAGTGGTTGCCCTGCTCTGTGCTACAGCACATGAAAATTTTTTCTTTCTTACGTAGGACTCCCCATGCTTTCCATGGGAATATTCTGTGCTGCTCATTCCCCTATGGGACCATGCACGTAAGAAACAAATGCAGCTCTGAGGCCAAAATAGTCTTGTTAAAAATTGAATTAAAATTGAATAATAGGATTATGGCTGGAATAAGATTTTTATTCAAAAATGCTCATTCTTACCCTTGTTTCTAATGTGAGAAAGGTATCATCATCTCCAGCACAAGTTCTTGTGCAGACACTGCATGATGAGACAGTTGGCGTGTGCTATTCAGAATGACAAAATTACTATCTTGCTGTTTTCTGATGTTAAAATCTATTGGAAATTTTGAATTCTCCTAAAGTAAAGCAGGAAAGATGATGGCATTTTAACTCAACCCCTTTAGGTCTTTTTCTTTGGAAAGTATAGTAGGAAACTACTAAGTAACCGTCTCAAAACTAAATTTTGTGCAAAATCTATGGAATTTTTAACTTGCACATTTTTAGGGATGAGGAATACTGAGACTCAAATGAACCTTTTATTTCTTGATTTCTGTTAGAATAAGTATATCTCAGCTGAAGTCTTCCCTCAGTTTACTAAATTGAGTTTTACTATTGTATAAAATACATTCTAATACTAGCTCTCGCCTCTAATCAGGGTGGCCCTTGTGTTTCCATATTGTGCAATTCACATCTTAAAGTGCAGTGACTGCTCACATAGCACAGCACTGAAACAGCACTGACTTTCATTCCGCTCTCCTTCAAACCACCATGCTGCATCCCACCACAAACAGTGGAGACCTCACTATTTCTAGGTGGAGCACCGTAGCAATCATCAGGGAAGGGGCAGATGCCTTAAGTTGACAGATGTGAAGCCTGCAAAGTTGGCAAGCCAGTGATGCATTGGAATTGTTGGTGAGAAAGCAAGGTTGCAGCAAAAGCCAAATATCTTGTGTGGAAAGCCATGACAATTCAAATAGGGAAGGAAACGTCTCTGGTCATTACTAGAAACTTATGCGCTAACATTACAACTTGCTATGAGTGCAAAAGGCAAGAGATGAGAGAGAGCAAATCCCCTTGCTGGTTATGAGATCAGTTTGATTGGGGGAGGAAGGGAGGTGTAGGTATCAAATAATTCTAGGAAGAAAAATCACGGTAGAACAATACCTGACCTGTGGTTAGGCTTTATGCATCTCTGCTCTCAGTTTTGGTTCTTATACCATTAGGTGTGATATGTGAGCTGGGGGGAAGTTAGTCTCTAGAGGGACCCCTCTTACCACTTTACAGAGCACTCAGAAACCACACAGACTCACTCAAGGCTTTGTACGTGAATGAAATGAAATACAGCTTGGGCCACCAGCCTTGGGAAAGATGCTGGGAGACAGCAACAGCTAAACAAGAGACCCAAGTTTCAGGAGGGATAAGATATTGAATTGTTTTCTAATTAATTTCTGTTTAATTTTTTTCTTATTTTGTTGTTTTTTTATCATGTTTTTCTTTGGGTTTCTCTCTGTTTTACAGTTCTTTTGGGCACTTCTTTTGAGGCTGTGTTTGATGCGTTGGCTTCCCATCTGCTGCTCGTAACCATCTCTGCTATGAGTTGTGAGTGAGCCATCACCATGCTTCTGGGTTTTCATTTTGTTTTGTGCTTTTGTTATATATGGAAGTCCAAATTACACCAGGTTTTCTTTTTTCCCCTCATGATATGTTTGTTTTTCAGCAGGATCGTGACAGCTACCTAAATGTAATGCAGAGGCCTAGAACACTTGGAATTCTACCTAAGGGGCTGGCAGACATTTGGGTGGTGCCAGAGACTGTAATTTTGTCTCTTCTGTGGGTTCAGAGGCAAGAGGAGGAGAGTTCTTTCATCTTACATTTTTACTTTCAGCTTCCTCTGTTAATTTCTGACTCCCTATGAGGATAAAATATGCTGCTATCATTAATGATTCTGCAAAGTGCTGCAGCTGAAATTAGTAAGTCAAATTGCATGTAAGAGGTGAAGAATTTGTCTCCTTAGAAGAGGTGGAGACGCATATCCCTGCATCTCTCCCAAGAGCCTGACTAATGGAAGCAGATTTCTAGAAGTCACAGAGATACTTCCTTTTAGTTCAGTTAAAGCTTCCTTTCTCTTTTCCTTCTTATCACAACTTTTCCAATCCAAGATATATCTCCACGTGATTCCCATGATCTGTGGCATTTCCTCTCTCCCCTTACCACCTTCTCTTTGATCTCTGCTAACTTTCTTTTCATTTTCTTACTGCTGGAAATCCTTTTGCTGTTTCCAGGAGAGGTGGGTTAATGATCCTCAATGGCAGCAGGCCTGCCAGGGGCAGAGGTAGTAGATCTCACAAGGTGTTTGCATAGCTTTGCAGAAAGTTGGGAAGGAACCAACAGTCATATTCCATGAGAGTACTATAGGAATAAGAAACATCAGGAGGAAAGTGCTGGCATCAAAATACAATTTTTTAGGAAGGAAGCTGGAAACTGTGGCATTCAAAATAACAATCCAGAGACCAGTGAGGCAAGAGGAAAAAAAATAATCTCTACGTATGAGTGTGATGTAAAGATCAGGGTTTCAAATCAACAGGGAAATATGAGTACTCCTGAAATAAAAGGACTGTATACAAGACACAGACTTCATGTGGATCATTAAGGGAGATACTGTTGGCACTTAAAAATACAATCAATCATGAGCGTTTGAACTGGAGAATGATGAAAAGCTGATGTTTGCAAAATAACACAATTTGATTCAATGTATCCACTTGGTACAGGATTTTTTTACCTAATTCTGTCTTTGTCTGGGAGGTAATGTACATTGGTAATATATTGAAAGGAACACAGGATACAATTTTTGCTCCATGGTAGTGATCTAACACATTCTCTCAAGGTAAAACTCATTTTAAACCAAGCTTCTAACATAATGCAATATACTTCATATCTCTTACATCTCCCTGACAGCCATGTGTAATAAATTACTTTAGCTTTTGCTAGACACAATCTGAGTTCAGGAAGAGATAAACTTTACCCTGAGTAACATTTTTATATTAATACTGATGGAGGGAAAAAAAAAGTGTGCTAGTTTATTAACTTCTTATCATTTTTGGGATTCAAATCAATTGGGTTGTATATTATTCCAGTCTGAACCTCATAACTGTTACCATTTCAGTTCTGTGTCAAATGTGCATGGGGACAGCCTGCCTCACCATGATCTTCACCACAAGTCACCGGAGAGTCTTTCTTTCAGGGCCTAAGCACCCTCCTCCCCCTCCTTCTCCACTGACCTCGGTGTCTGTGGAGATATTTTCACACTATCACTCCTTGTTGCTACTGCAGTTTAGCAACTGCACAGCAACTTCTTCTCAGATATGTTATTCACAGAGGTGTTACCTCAGTCACTAATTGGCCAGACCTTGAAAAGTGGTGGGTCCATTTTAGAAATGACTGGTATTAGCCCTACCAGATACAGGGGCAGCTTCTGGTAGATTTTGTTTAAAGAGGCCACCCCTGTAGCTCCCCCCACTACCAAAAACCTGACCCAGGCAAAACCACTACAAGTCTGGATAGCAAGATTGTGTTATCCAGGCTCTTTTCTACTGCTGAGCAACACAACTATGGGATAAAATTTATTACTGGTGAGGCCTCGTCTGGAGTCCTGTGTCCAGTTCTGGGCTCCCCAGATCAAGAGGGACAGGGAAGTGCTGGAGAGAGTCCAGCGCAGGGCCATCAAGATGATCAGGGGACTGGAGCATCTTTCATATGAGGAAAGGCTGCGGGAACTGGGGCTGTTTAGTCTGGAGAAGAGGAGACTGAGGGAGGATCTTATTAATATTTTCAAATATGTAAATGAGTGTCAGGAGGTTGGGACATCCCTTTTTTGTGTTGTATCCAGGACAGGGGGTAATGGGATGAAGCTGGAACACAAAAAGTTCCACTTAAACATAAGAACAAACTATTTCACTGTTCAGGTGAGGGAGCCCTGGCACAGGCTGCCCAGGGAGGGTGTGGAGTCTCCTTCCTCGGACGTCTTCAAGACCTGCCTGGACATGTTCCTGTGCAACCTGATCTAGGTGACTCTGCTTCTGCAGGGGGGTTGGACTAGATGGTCTCTAAAGGTCCCTTCCAACCCCTACCATTCTGTGATTCTATGATCCTATGATTAACTGGAAGAAATAAAGTGGAAAATGAATGTCGATGACTTCAAAAGTCAGTAACAGTGGGATATACAGCATGTACTACAATAAATGCCCAGGCAGGAGCCATTCATTTTGATGAGAAACAAGGTTATCTCCACAGCCATGGAAATAGTTGATTGCAGTGATTAGTGCCAAAGTCAAAAAGCATCATTAATTGCTTTGTGAGTGGCAGGGCAGTCCAGTGTGGTTAAAAGAACTGAAACCTTTATGAGAAAAACATGCTGTTAACACAGTTAACATTTGCCTGATTTTGTTCAAAGCTCTAAACATCCTGTCAAAACAATTGCAAAGTATTTCTCAGTTGCAGTGCTGAGAGAGGATTGGAGAGAGAGCCCTTTGGGTTCAGCCACAGGACTGGCTTGTTGAACTGTTATTGAGCTGTTTCATGTTGGCTGTGGGACAGATGCACAGCTAAAAGATTTCTTGCACTTTTGGTTTGTTTCTGCAAGAGGATGGGAATACATTTGGAAACTGCTGAAAGTTGCTTTCAGAATAGATCTAATTAAAGACCGCAAAGATAGCTTGTCTGCCAGAAATAGTAAGTATTGATCTAAAAAGATTTTCATAGATGTTGCCAACTTGCAATACTTGATTCAGCACATACACAGTTGATGTGTGCATAGGAAAAGGCTAGAGCACCTCTCCTGTGAAAACTGGCTGAGAGTTGGGCTTGTTCAGCCTGGAGAAGAAACACCTTTTAGTATCTAAAGGGGCCTATGAGAAAGATGGAGAGGGACTTCTTACAAGGACATTTAGTGACAGGATAAGGGGAAATGGCTCTAAACTGATAGACAGGGCATTGATATTAGATGTAAGGAAAACATTCTTCCCTGTGAGGGTGATGAGGGCCTGGCACAGGTTGCCCAGAGAAGTTGTGGCTGCCCCATTCCTAGGAGTGTTGAGGGCCAGGCTGGATGGGGCTTTGAGCAACCTGGTCTAGTGGAAAGTGTCCCTGCCCATGGCGAAGGGGTTGGAACCAGATGATCTTTAAGGTCTCTTCCAGCCCAAATCATTCTACGATAACTGAAAGTATTGAAGTAGGGAAAGAACACAAAAGATGGACTCCCATGTGTTGCAAACTTAAACAATATTTGTTCTGAAAGTCTTACGGGTTACACACCACAATTTTTCACAATGTGCTCTTATTTTGTGGCTCGTGAAAAGTATCCAAACAGACTGGCTTATGTTCATAATGGAAGAGAGGAATGTCCTCTTGCTTTCAGATAGGTAGAGGATGTTTGCACTGAGGGCTGATTCATTCCAACAGATGAATTTCAGTAGCCAGTATTCTGCTTTCAGGAATTCTCATCAGGGAATTTACTGGAATTCTGAAAAACATTGATCAGTGGGAATCCTAAAGTGTGCTCTGGGAGGAATGAGGTACATGATCATATAATCATGTAATATCTCTACTACTTACCTGCTGCTAAATAAGTAGCTTATAGCTCAAGCTAGAATATGTATATGGGTTCTCCTTGTGAAGTGTTTGATTAACATAAGGGATTGTAAGATAGCTCTTGAGCTTTTTTTTTTTTTGCTTGGATTCACTACAGCTTAGGAGCTGCATTATAAACCTTTCACATGTGTGTGAGTGGCGTGGTGGTGGTGAACTTGTGTAAAAAACATTTGAAGTTTTATTCTTTCTGAGAACTTTGAAACTCTGAGCAACTTCCCTGTACTCAAAATAAAGCAAATAAATGGTATATATTTAAACTGGCAGAATGGTGCTCTAGAATAAACCTACAGAGTTTTGGGCTTAGTCCTGAAAGCATAGGCACAGCTGAAAGACCAAATATGTATCAACTGGGGACATGTTAATCAGAGCTGTTATTAACGTTCTCTAATTTCTGCAAGAGTAGGATCTTAATTATGAGTGTGTTTAGTTCTTTGTCTAAGCTTAGCCTTACGATGGAGGGCCTGAACCTGCTTTTGCCACATGAATTTGGAAAGCACTGCTGTTGACCAGTACTTCTAGCTAATCTGAAATGATTTGGTGGATGTCATTCTTTAAATGCATTTTTTTTCAGAACAATGACATCTTCAATAGGTGAGCTCACATGGTCCAATGTTCTTGTGGGAGACAGCAGTGGAAAGACTTGGAAGTGCTGCTGAACCCTCAGAACAGAGAAAGCCTCCAGCTCAGAGGACCAGTCACAGGAGGATTGCCTTTTCGCAAGGCCACTATATCAAGCTTTTACTTCCCAAGGACGTGAAGAGCAAGAGAGTCAGAGAGAGAGAAAGTAGACATATATTGTTTAGGATATACTGGGCAGAATCTGGAAAAAAAGCAAGAACTCTGAAAGTCAGAGATTCTTAACTTGTTGAAGTCACACAGAGGATGTTGACAAGCAGAGTCAGGACGTGTGTGTAGACAAATGCCCAGTCAGAGTAGGGGATCCCTGTTATTGTCCAGGTCAGGCTGCCCTCAGGCTTTGCTTAGCTGACGTTATTCATGACTCAGTTTTGTACTTATGCTTCTCTACTAGCTTTTTTCTTGAACTGGAGTTAAAAAAGGAAAATATTATCTTGGATAATGTTCTTAGCTCTATGCCTAGACTATTACTATACTAACCTATCACTGTAACCACCTTGCCCTCTCTGTAAAATAAGCTTTTCTAGAACTGCAGAATTGGAGAATGCTGTTTAACTGGCTGCTAGAGCAGATGAAGACAATAGGAACTTCATATCCCTTGGGTACATACGAAATAACAGTGTAGACTTAGAAGTCCTCAGGAGTTAGCTGCTCAGGGGATTCAAGAACCTGCTCTCTCTCTGAGATCTTCTGTTGTCTCCCTTCAGCCCCGCAACGTTGCTGGCTTCCGAGGAACGGTCCGCTACGCTTCAGTGAACGCACACAAAAACCGAGTGAGTATTTCAGAGTTACAAGGACTTAACAGCAAAGTTATTTCTTCTCAGAAACCTATTTTCAGGAGCAGAGGAGTAAGAGGCACGAGTTCTGGTTTGTTACCACAGAAGTTAGTACATCAGGTTAATTCCATTAGGTAGTCAAAGCTGTTGACTGTAAAATCAAAGTTACAGTTCAGTTATTGGATCCTCTCTAGTTGGCAGCCTTAATAATTATAATTGTTGCATAATCAAACACTTTTTAAGGGAAAAAGAAACCCAACCCACGCTAAACTGAAAATCAGATAAAGTGCCAGGCTGCTTGCTGCTAATTTCTAGCAGAACTTATCTGACCAAGTGCCACGTCCCAATATCTGTTTTGCACACGGAATTTTAATAGTAACATTATGCAGTCAGACAAAGAGCCACTTACTGAAAACTAGGTTTATTTTTCATTGAGAAGAGCCATTATTTACATCGTGTCTGGATTGTTTTGTTCTAAACACTTACAGAAGTCTCATCCGACACTTCTCAAAACTCTTGTTTGTCCTAGGTCAGTAATGTTCTTGTATAGACAGCAAACCATAAGTCTTCTGGTTCTGCTGCTAAGTGCTTGCCAGATGGAAACTGTGGCCCTCTTGCATTACCTCCAGGTTTCTGGCCTTGTTTGGGATAAGTCTGTAGGATGACCTGTGTCATGAGGCACTTTCAAGTATTTTAGAGAAAGAAGTTATTGTCTGCAGAAGGTAGAAAGTGTGATGTGGGGATGGCAGTTAAATGCCATCATGAAGTCGTCCTGTTTCCTGGGAGGTATAATTTTTGGAAGAACTAAATAGTGCCATTTATAGCTGGCATCAGCTGAAGGAATATTTAGATATAGAAATTGCTGTATAATGCATGCTATTCTGAGAAATCATGTTCTAGACATTGGATGTCGAGCATCAAAAATCACTTCGTGTGCTTTGATAATTTCAACCTTAATCCCCATGTTTCAGTTTCCCATTTGCTAGGCCAGGAGGAGAGTGGTATGTGGAAATGTTAGGAATCTGTGAATTTTTATGGTGCTTGATGATGTGTGTTTTGCAAAAGCCCTTAAGTAAGTGCTGTCTTGTGGAAAGAGTTTGAATGATATGTAGCTTAAAAATAATAATAAAGAAGACATTCTGCTTAGAGTTTAGGTGGGTTTTTTTTCTTAATCTAGGTCATTCCACATCCCATTAATAAGTATTCCACTCCTGTGTACTCAGTGAGGGAGAGTCCTATGGAAAACCTGTGCTTTGTTGCAGATAAAATGCTCTTTCCTGATGTATTCACAGAAAGGAAAACAAACAAGGTTATTTGCGTGACTATGTTGACATTACCAAGTTTAATAAATGCTTGATTGGGCATCTCTAATCTGGCTTCTGTAATCACTGAATGGGAAGCATGACTTCTCTTCCTGCTTTTTAAAATGAAGTAGCTCATCTGGAGAGCACACTTGGACTACTGAACAGCATGGAACTTTGCTCCTCAGTCTTAGTCTCTCTTTTCTCCAGGAGATGGGTAGACATGATGACCTCTGGTCCCTTTTTTACATGTTGGTGGAGTTTGCAGTTGGTCAGCTTCCATGGAGAAAGATCAAAGATAAGGTAGGAAACCTGGTGTATTTAGTTAAAATAGGGTGCTACATTTTTTAAATTCTAATTCCTTCTGCAACTCAGGGCAGCTTTTTTGCTGAGGTAAAGCCTGAACCTGCTTTTCATTAGATTGCTGCAAGATGCCAACCTGCTTTTGTGCCTTCCCAATGCTCAGTGTGGATTATGTCTTATTTGGAGTAGCTAGACATTGTTACATATGTTGTTAATCATATTTGATCAGTCAACTTTGACTTTGTTCTTGCAAAGAAAACAAGAAAAATGAAAAGGCTGAGCTGTCCTTTGGACAAATAAATAGAGCCTTTAGAAAGGTGGGAGGATAATGCTTTGCCTTACCAAACTAAATGGGAATCACAACTGGAAACTTATGCAGAATAAAGCTATCTGTTCATGTTATTTTGGAAATATTTTGTGCTAGAGATTAAAATCCCTGGAAAGAAATAGGTCACCTGTGCAGAAAGCCCTGCTAAAGGGACAGTTTCTGAAGGGTGTTTCCAACTCAGAATTCCCATTTGACCTTTCCATACAGTGATCAACTTGGCTTTGCTAGAGACACCACACAAAAGTGTGTAGCCACACTGCTGAGTCTAAGAAGAGACTATGTTCCAGGAATGATAAGACTAGGTTGGTATTCCAGGGATACTAAGGCTGTATGAATACAAAGCAACAGAAGAGATTTTTGGCTCTGAGATATTCCTTTTTTTTTTTTTTTCCAGGAGCAGGTTGGCATGATAAAAGAAAAGTATGAACACAGAATGCTGCTAAAACATATGCCTTCAGAGTTCCACCTTTTTCTGGATCACATTGCAAGCCTAGACTACTTCACCAAGCCAGACTATCAGGTAGGAACCTGCCTTTGTTACCAGTCTGACACATGGCACTCTGGATTGGCATTTGGATTTTCTAACATTTCCATACACGAACTCATATCTGGCTGAGCAATGCCCTTCCTAGGACCATGAGAAAAAGGTTGGACTGTACAGTTCTTCAACATCTCAAAAGTATTTTCTCCTCCTTCCACCCTGTTCAAAATACTCCTATACTGGAGTAGAAAGCTCTTCCAAAGCAACTGAGTATTTTTGACTTTCATTATAGCACAAAAGTTTTGAGATACTCCAAATGTGAGGGAATTTTAGCACAGCATGCCAAAGACTGCCAGGAGCCTATGCCAAAAGCTTATCAGTCCACACCAACCCCTTTGTTTTCTTGTAGACTCTTATGGGCCATAGCTATTACTATCTTTCTTCAACATTCATCTGAACATATTTTTTTCTCCCATTCACTATTTACTATCAGCATATATGTGATCAGTTACAGCAGCTCAACTAGCATAATATAACTGAGGCAACTTGATTCTATGTCCCTTTTTTATCTGTACATTAAAGCCAGAGTGATGAGAAAAACATTTTATTAGCAGATCTATGCAGTCTTATACAAATGCCTACTCTTGTTGACAGTGCATCAAATAAGAGGAAAAACAGTAGAAGAGTGTTCCAGCAAACTCTCTCATAGAATCACAGAATGGTAGGGGTTGGAAGGGACCTTTAGAGATCATCTAGTCCAACCCCCCTGCAGAAGCAGGGTCACCTAGATCAGGTCACACAGGAACGTGTCCAAGCGGGTCTTGAAGACCTGCAAGGTAGGAGCCTCCACACCCTCCCTGGGCAGCCTGTGCCAGGGCTCCCTCACCTCAACAGTGGAATCGTTTTTTCCTTATGTATAAATGGAACTTTTTGTGTTCCAGCTTCATCCCATTACCCCTTGTCCTGTTGCTAGATACCATAGAAAAAAGGGATGTCCCAACCTCCTGACACCCACCCTTTAGATATTTGTAAATATTAATGAGATCCCCCCCCAGTCTTCTCTTTTCTAGACTAAACAGGTGCAGTTTTGTCTTCTGGCTTTGCAGGATGCTGGATGTCATAAGATGCTTTTGGCTTTAGAAAGAGGGCAGACATGAATATAAGAGGAGGCATACTGGGCCAGCCCTTCCTTTCTTGCTCCTTTGTAAATGAGGACAGATGATAGGGGACTGGCTGCCTCTGCTGCTGTCCTCCTTGCTCCAAGTGGTCTGTGCCCTGAAATTTGCAGTCTTTTTCTTCATCTCTGCCACTATCAGCATCTGAGATTGTCTATGTAAGCTGATATGCTAGTGTGAAGGATGGGAAAGGAAGAGGGGTGAAATACACTTAGAGCCCTCACCACCAGTGTGCAGCACACCTTAATATTGCAAGAAGGAAAATGCATCGGCATCTGTTGTCTCTTGGCTTATCACTGTCGCAGGAAAGACGTTTTATGAGTTGAAGGCAATGCATCTCAGTGACCCCATGATTTTTCTGCCCCCCTTGCCCCAGCCTCCGTCTTTCCTTCTCCATATTGTTGTTGTTGTTCAAAAAAACCCAAAAAAATAAAAAAAAAACCCCAAACAAACAAAAAACTTCCAGTCCTTTCCCACCACTCACATGTATTTCTGTCTCTCTCCATCCACCCCCTAGCCTGGCTTATGGCTTTTTCTGCCTTTGTGTGAATTCTTTTCTCTCTGTCTCCTAATTTTGCAGTCCTCTGCTCACAATCTTGCCCCTGTGCAACTGGGTTTTTTTTTTTTTGGATATATTGGAGGTTAGTCCCATCTGGTAGTGTTATGATTTGAGCCTAATTTTTAGGTTACAATTAGGTGTACTTCACTTTTTTGCTTAGTGCATAGATGACAGACATAGGCATTGTTCTCAATCAGTAATGACAAATTGGAATATCTTCCTGCATCAAGGAAATCTGAGGAGAAGATGTTACTTGGTCATCTGCTACCTTGGGGAAGGCCCAGCCTTCCCCAAGTCTCTTCATCTAGCCTCAAACCCTATCAAATGGTTACTCATAAATTTATGAAAATATAATTTTGATAATGTCATTGTATGTACAGAGAATCATAGAATCAGTTTTACAGAATAGTCTGAATCATAGAATTCTATGTGAAACATTCTCTTAAATACTGTGTGTAATTCCATTCCTGTATCTCAAAAAAGTTATCTGAAAGTGAGAGAAGCTGAAGGGAAGGGTAACAAGGAGGCTGGAGACAGATGCACTTCCAGATATGGGAAGACTAATTAGGCTAGGACAGTATACTGAAAAACAAGAGACAGTACCGGCATGTACATGACACCTTTATAATCAAAGGCAGAATGGCAAGAAGTGAATGGGGAGTGATTGTTTTCTGCCACCTCTGATTTGAAAATTAGGAACTGTCAAATGAAATTAGCAAATGGCAGGTTTGGATGAGCAAAGAAGTTCACAGAACTGTGCATTCTTTGCCATAAGATAAATGTAGCACAAAAAACTTATGTATTCAATAAGTAATTAAGCAAATTCATGAGAAAACAGCCATGTAAAGTTACTAAATACCAAAAGTGCATTCACTAAAAGCAAGACTGACCTTTTACTTACTCACATTGAGTTCTGAGCAAGAAATTCCTTGTCAACAGCAGTATCATAACTCCCATTTCCATCAGAGGGGAAAGAGGGCATCATGACATGATGCTGACAAGCAGAAACACGGCCCTATCATATTAAACTGTCATAACATCAAAATCCTTTTCAAATCAAAGGAGCTGCTACTGCTGCTATCTCACATCCACTCTCTGAAGAGGTGTTAGCTGTTCCTTCATCTGACCAGTCAGCTCTGGGAATCCTTTTAACCAAACATTGTTCCACTGCAGGAGTGGAGTAACTAGTTCTAGAATTCTAGGTCACAAAAAAAAGAAGGAAAAAGATGGCTGCCAATGGGCATATTACTGCAGTTTGGTGGAAGGTAGTAGGAAATGTCAGACTGCTGGCCTCCTGGTAATGCTGATAAACAGAACTGGAATATAAATGAAAACAAGGGGAATTGCTCATGGTATTTTTTTCTTTCATAACGTAGTGTTAACTCTATGCCATAAACCAAATATGTTTGTCACTATTATCTTCTCTCTGTATAGACTTCAGGCTGGATCACCTCAGTTCTGCCTTGTTTAGCTGAATAATTTTATTAGAAATGCAGGACCTCACATGGGGTTACCATGGCCTTATAGTATCCATTTTCCCTCTGACAGCAAAACATCAGATTTCCCTGGGTAACACACTGATGCACTGTTGCTAGTAGTTTCACTCTCTCCTAAAAAATATCTGTTCTTAGAAAGCAACAAGCATAAACCGTGTCAGGGTGAGCATTTATACCTGCCATCTTATAAAGAAAAAACTATTGTCTCTTTGCAGTATTGTTTTCTTCTGCAGCCAAACATGGCAGGCCACAGTGTACATAAGCTTATCATCGGGCTCCTGACCAAGCTGTATTTGAGCCAATACACTTCAACAAGTCAGCATCCTGTTGTATTTATGTCTTCTGGCAGCCCTTGAACTCTACATGTCAAATGTACTATTCTGCATATGTCTGATCTGCAGGAAAACTGAGCTAAGTTAAGCCTTTAGAGTTACAGGAACAAACCAGCTGCAAGGTTTTGTCAAATCAGTGTCAAAATGTTGCAAGCACTTCTCTTGTGCGTTTAAAGACATTTCAGTTACCAAGCCAAAACTAGCCTGAGCAACGACTGATATAATGACATTTGCTTTCACTTCATGATACTTTTTGTAGGCAAGATGGAGATTATAAGCTGCACTTGGTCCTCATGCTCATACTTCAGGTGTTTTTGTGAGAGCCACCCTCAGCTACTTAACATCAATTGCTTTTTGTAAATTTATTCCAGCTAATCATGTCCGTTTTTGAGAACAGCATGAAGGAAAGAGGCATCACTGAAAATGAAGCCTTTGACTGGGAGAAGGCTGGTACAGATATCTTGTTGTCCACTAGCACCTCTACTCCACCACAGCAAAACACCAGGCAAACAGCAGCCATGTTTGGGTGAGTATCACAGTGGCACCAGTCTGTCTATGGACGTCATCAGCAACAAGCTCCAGAACAAGTTCATTTTTGAAAGATTTCAAGGCCATTACGATCCTAGGAAGTTTGAGCTGCACAGCAGCTTTGACTTTATATATACAAACGTATACCTAAGGTGGTGGAACACAGTTTCAGACCCTTGCTCTCCTGAAAACACATTTTCTACTGTGGATGAATGTGGGGGTTGGAATCACATCAAGGGATGCCTAGAGATGTTTGGCCAGGATTGATGGAGCCCATATGCTTGTATATTTTGCATGTTATGTGTCACGTGGCTCTAGCTTGTGTGAGAGCACCTGCTGTGACGTGGTTGTTGCCTTGCTGTCAGGTAGGTTTGTGAGTGATAGTGAGCTGAACACAGCAGAATGCGTGCACTGGTCATGACTCAAACACAATTTCTTCACCTTTACAGAGCATTGTATGTGCTCCTGCAAAGATACAGAGAGCTTGGTGCTCACAGATGGGGAATAGTGGAAACAAAAGTCACAGAATCTCAGAATGGCTGCGGTTGGAAAGGACCTCTGGAGATCATCCAGTCCAACCCCCTGTTAAAGCAGATTCCTCTCCATCAGGTCGCACAGGAACGTGTCCAGGCGGGTCTGGAAACCTCCAGAGAAGGAGTCTCCACACCCTCCCTGGGCAGCCTGTGCCAGGGCTCCCTCACAGGAAAAAAGTTTCTCCTCATGTTCCAGTAGAACTTTCCGTGTTCCAGCTTGTGTCTGTTACCCCTTGTCCTTGTCACTGGGCAATAAAGCTTAGTTCACTGGTCTGCCTGGATGCTTTTGAGGAGGCTGACATTAAGGGATAACAGTAATCCTTAGTAATATTACAGAAGATAAAAGCTATAAAGCCTATTAAGCCTCATTTGCTCATGCAAAGAGAGAAAGTTTCTTCTAAGCTAAATATTGTGTAATGAGCACTTCTGAAGAAGTTTGCAGCCTACATCTCAAGGGTCCCAAGATGCTTTCACTGGGCCATTCCACTATCTCTGTGTCTGTACATTAGGTCAAATCCTCCTGTTCTATTTCACGTTGTCATGTCTGGGATAATGCTGCACTGCCTGTTTTTTCAGCCTGGTACTATCCTAAAGAATTTCCTTGCAGCCACGTGACAGGCCTCCTTCTTTAAGTGCTAACAACTTCACCTTTCTTGCGTGCCTCTTCCACAGGGTGGTTAATGTCACTCCGGTACCTGGGGACTTGCTTCGTGAGAACACTGAGGATGTCCTACAGGGTGAACATCTGAGTGACCAAGAGAATGCTCCTCCCATCCTGTCCAGCCGGCCAGCGGAAGGACTCGGTCAGGCTCCAAACACGGCTTTCAATGAGGGTGAAGTTTGGGAAGAGACAGATGTGAATCGCAACAAACTCAGGATCAGCATCAGCAAAGTAAAGAACATTTCTTTCCCCCCACCCCGTGCCTGTTGGATTTAGGGCAATGGATTCATAGACTGCTAGAAACTACCCAGATGCCAGAAACTGTCCTACATAGGGCAGCCCCAAAAGCACTGTGGAATTGCCCTGTGGAAAGTGGAAATTACACACAATGTTTTTTTCACAGAGTAAAAGCCATTAGCATTAATTTAGATCTTTATGCAAATGACATTAGGAGGAGGCAATCATCCTAGAGTGAATCTTTTGTACTGTCATTGTATCGTTATCAAGGGTCTTGATACTTCGAGCAATGGAAATGTAGTCCTTGTATACCTCATATAGTATCAGAAATGGCCCAGGTTTGGTAATTATAAATAAAAATTTTCCTGTGTCCTAACAGACAAGGGGTAATTGGATGAAGCTGGAACACAACAAGTTCCATTTAAACATAAGGAAAAAAATGTTTTATTGTTCAGGTGAGGGAGCCTTGACACAGACTGCCCAGGAAGGGTATGGAGTCTCCTTCCTTGGAGGTCTTCAAGACCTGCCTGGACATGTTCCTATGCAACCTGATCTAGGTGAACCTGCTTCTGCAGGGGGATTGGACTGGATGATCTCTAAAGGTCCCTTCCAACCCCTACCATTCTATGATTCTATGATTCCAACCTCTTGGGTAAAAAGATTCATCAGAGGTGTCTTCAGAAGCCGTATTTTTCTATATCTTGAATCATGACTAATTTTTCTCTTCCAATTTTTTAACTTTGTAAGAGTAGCACAACCTATAAAGAGAATCTAATGATAGTTTCACCCCTGTGAACAGTGAGATCACTTAATATTCTCATGTTTCTGCATTCTAGGGTCATGTGAGACTTTTTAGCTGGCATAAAGTGTGTACTTCAGGTGGTTTTCCTAATAATCCCTAAGCTGTTTTACAGTCTTTTTCTGTAAATGTTCCCTAATTTCTTGGAGGCATCCCCATTGTATCATGATTCTGCAGTAAAATGTGAAGTATGAGAATCTACTAGTTAGTTTATTTATTAGACCAATGGACATTTTGAAAGTAAATTAGGATTTGTTGTGTTGATCTCCGTTCTTATTTAAAAATCAGAACGTCACATGGCACAACATCAGACATACACAGAATCTGTTAGCAGAGGAACTGACATCAGACAGACTTAAAATAGTAGCAGGGCATATCAGATTTATTTCTCAAACCTGTCTTTAATGGACATTTGTGGACTAACCTGTTAAATCTACCAGCCTTCTGGGTCTAACCAGAATTAACTTTCATCTCTTCTGCACAAAGGTGGTCCTTCTTTCAGCCCTGAAGATATCTCCCACTATCCCTAGTCTTATTAGAAAACATTATTCATGCATAAGAAAGAATCTTATCTAACTTGCTTAAAATTTTCCTATGCAAATATTTTGTTATCTGTATGGAACAACACCAGCAGCATTCCCTAGTACTGAAAATTGTAAACCAGGTTCAAATCACTTCTTCATCTCTCACTGTTAAACTCTGTGCATTCCCAGAAGTTCTCATTTGAAGGCACATGCAGTAAGAAAAGCTTGGTACTTCTCTTTCCACAGCATATGAAAAGAAAAAGAGTATTACAGAAAAATCCTGGTAACTCCTATGTGTTTTTCTGTTCCCTTAAACCACCAGGTGCCTTGATACTCTTCAGTCAGACTGAGATGTGCATGAGAGAGTCCAAAAAGCCCTTTCTGTGTGCTAGTTGTACATCATATCTTAGGTACCCAGCACTGTCCTACACAAGGCCTGTCACAACAGCAGTTAGAGGTTTCTACAAGATCCACAGCATGACCAGGTGACTCTCCTGCTAAGGGCTATGTTATTTCTTGTCAGTTTGCTGGCAAAGGAGCTTAAGGAGTTAGCGTGGCAATGAGCACTTCAGTTCTGACAGCTTCTCTATAGCTGTGCAGCAGTCTATGAAAGAGAGCCCAGGGTATCATGCTTTCCAAAGCTAAAGAAGTCTGTCCTTTCTCTCTGTGAGGGTTGTTATCTTCAGTCTGACGCTTGCCTGTCCTTTCTCTCTGCTAGGCTTATTATCTTTAATCTGACTGTTCTCTAAGAGAGAATCAGTTTTTATTTTATTCATAGTCATCACATGGAGAGAAGAAAAAAAAAGAGGCTGCAGATTTGATGTGTAAGGACACAGCTTCACCTCTGCTTGGAATCTCATGCATCCAGAACTGCAAGCGCAGCTGCTGTGTAAAACACCCTTCTGCTACTCACAGCTTCACTGTCCTTTGTCTTCCAGTCTTGTAGCACTGTTAGTAACTCTGTCTCTCCCTGTATTGCTTGTATTTAGGTGATGAATAGATCTTGCCATGTTTTTTCTCCTCTAGCTCTCAAAGGTTTTCCTTATTTCTCTGTTCAAATAGTTCAGGTTTTCTGTCCCACTTCTCCCATTTCTGTGGTAAGGGAAGTCTCCTTGCTTACTGTTACTGACCTTTCTAAATCCTCTTTCTGGTTCTCCCCCCACTGGATCAAAGTTCTCACTATGTGGGGTTTTGTTTTTCACAAGACCCTTCCTTCTCTCCCACACGCTCCGCCAGTTCTCTGCTCTTGGATCTTACCAATTTGCCTATTACCCTACAGTTAGATCAGTACTTTACTTCTTTCACAAGCATATTTGACCTTCCTTTGTTGCTATCCTTCTGACCTGAATGGAAATACAAATTAAATCATTATCATCTCTTCTGCTTTTTCTGTAATATCAGAAAGTTCTCATCCACTCTGCCTAGCCTTAAAGGCTCCTTAGTGATGCATTCCAAACCCAGCTTGGATGGTTTAAATCTGCTAATTTATGGACACTGACTTGCCATATACACAGTGCATGCACAAAGGCAACTGTCTTCAGCAGCAGCATTTCACTGAGGACCCTGCTTATCAGAGCCCCTGGCATTAATAGGAGTGAATGTAGAGCATGCTGCAGGGAAGGGCAAACGCTCTCCATACGAGGAACTTGCACTGGCCTCTCAAAGCACATCCTCCCACAGAGGCAATGTGTAGCAACTGATGTTGCATGTCTGGCAGCACAACAGGGTTGAATGCAAATCTTAGACTGCTGCTGTAGCCCTTGGACCATATTGCCTCTATGCTTTTGCCTAAGCAGGTCTTCTCTTCCATGGGAAAGCTGCAAAATGGAAGGCAGAAGGCAGCTGTCACCTACTACAGTCACCTACTTTTGCTCCTTTTTCTGCTGCTAAGTGAAAAAAACCCATCAAATTCACTAAGGTTGTATGAAAACAGAAAATGTGTTCTGGTAGAGTATGGACATTTAATGCTCACACGTGTCCAGGATCACGTTCAGATCCCTCCATGACCGTGGATCTGTGGAAAGCTTTTATGGATGTTGTGGTTGAGTCTGTGTCCTGGAGGCCTTTGTGTTCAAAATCTTGGTCTTTTAAACAAACAAAACCCTCCAAAGCACCTTGGGAATTAGGAGATGGCTTAGTCATATCAAGTTCATCAGAAGTGAAAGAATGTACATTGCAATATAGTGCATGAACCCTGCATAAATGAATGTTGGGCTCTTGGACATCTTGGATAAGCATTTAGGATTTGTGTATGCAGTAGGTTAGTCCATGGTAACTCCTTTGGATCAACTCTTCAGGGTAATTGAAATGCAAAGGCCACCTTGTAAAGATGTTTATGTATTTGAATTGACTTCTAATCTGTACTTTGGATTAATACCATAGAATTGCCAGAGTACATGGGCCTTTGCATTCCTTCAGACATTGCTGGAGTTAAAAATGTAGCGGAAGCTGCATCGTGGAAGAAAGCACAGGGCAACAGTGAAGGATGAGAAATCAATGTCTTCAGTCAGATACTGAGGTTTTCTGTGTTTGCACCCTACAGACTCAGTGCATGGTGGAAGAGGAGCAGAGGAATGGTGTCTGCCCCAGCTCCCCGGTGCGAGTGCCCCCAGAGTCCCCAACTGCACAAGTGCGCTCCCTGCGCTACCGCCGCGTGAACAGCCCCGAGTCTGAGCGCCTCTCCACTGCTGATGGCAAAGCAGACCTGCACGAGAGAAGGTGTGCACACCCTCTGTAGCCTCCTGCTGCTCTTGAGGATTGACTGTTGAGAGCAACCTACTCATTAGATCAGCAGGCACTGGAAGTTCATTTCGGGATGGACGTATTTGTGGGCTTTATGACCTTTCTGATAAGACACTCATGTCTGTTAATAAGGAAAGTCAGTGGGAATGATTCTCATCCTGTCCCTGGATGAGGAGAACTCCACAAATGGCAATGAAGCTGGTGAAGCGTCTGGAGCACAAGTCTGATGAGGAGCAGCTGAGGGAGCTGGGGGTGTATAGTCTGGAGAAGAGAAGGCTGAAGGGAGACATGATCACTCTGCAGCTACCTGAATGAAAGGGGATTGTAGAGAGATGGGGGTCAGTCTCTTTTCCCAAGTAACAAGTAATAGGACAAGAGGAAAGTTGCACCAGCAGGGATGTTAGATTGGAGATGACAAACCCTTTCTCTGAGAGAATTGTTAGACACTGGCACAGGCTGCCCAGAGAGGTGATGGAGATACTGAAAAGCCATGTAGCTGAGGTGCTGAGGGACGTGTGTTAGTGATGGGCTTGGCAGTGTGAGGTGAAGGATTGGACTCCATGATCTTAAAGGTCTTTTCCTTTAAAAAAATGATTCTATGATTCTATTCTATAAGACATTTGTCAAAGCATTAGGTCAGAGATAATGTAAACAGGAACCAAGTTTTTTACTAGCCTGACGTGGGAAGGAGGACAGAGTCTTGCTAGCATGCTTGCAGGAATGCGTGTGTTCCAGGAGCCAGCTGGCAGATCCTGATCTAGTGTATTTCATTATTTTACATTAATGATAATAATACTATTGATCTTTCAGCATACAGCATTGCACTTGTTTACGTGTCAGAAGAACGCGTTACACCCTGATTTTGAAGGCAATAGGAATACTTTCAGAAATAAATAAAACCTCAAGAATAATAAAAACATTGAAAAGAAACTCTGAAAAGTATTGTATGCTGAAGAACGTTTGTCACAAGACATTAGCCCTTGGTGCTGAAAACCCCCTTCACATCCCTTGTTACTCTGTCTTCCTCTTCCCATAGAAAGTCAGGGCATGGACTGTGGTTGCAGGATGGCTCTAAAAGAGACAGGGGAGAGACAGGTCATCTTCTTTTTGAAGAACTCACATGGCTGCCATAGAGGCATCAGTGACCAGCATAGAGATAGCACAGTGCAGCTGGAGTGGTTACAGGAGCCCAGCAGAGACACTGCTCAGTCAGACAGGAGATTTAGGGTTTAAGAGTGCTTTGGTTTAGGTTTGTTTTTATTTTGTTTTCACAAACCAGTAGGACTTACCAAAGGGGAAAGATTATGTTGATGTTGTTGGGGAAAACTGATTATCATCCTGTCACCTACATGGAAGAGAGATGCTGAATTGGCTGTCATAATGAAGTGCTTCAGGGGGAACATCTTTATGTCATTGTATATCTCAACTCTTACAGTCCCTGACTTCAACCAGCAACCTGATGTCTTTTTAATGGCCTCATGTTCTGTCTTTAGATCTCGAATGGATATACCTGGCTCTCCGTCACGGCTGGTATGCTCCTCCCAGCCAGCCCAGATGCTGTCCATTGACACTGGCCAGGCGGACCGGCAGGCAAGCGGCAGGATGGATGTATCTGCTTCGGTGGAACATGAAGCCCTCAGCAATGCTTTCCGCTCAGTGCCACTCGCTGAGGAGGAGGACTTTGATAGCAAGGAGTGGGTTATCATTGATAAGGAGACAGAGCTGAAGGACTTTCACCCCGGTGCTGAGCCAAGCACCTCTGGAACCACAGATGAGGAGCCTGAGGAATTAAGACCTATCGAAGAGGGTGAGGAGAGAAGGCGCTTGGGAGCAGACGCTGCAGTCAGGCCGAAGACGCATGATGGGCGCAGCCGGGGCATGCAGCCTGTGACTGAGGAGGACAGTTCCCACAGACATGAAGGACCTTCTCAAACAGTGTCTGACAGTAAACACGAACAGCAGACAGGAAGTCCAGCCCACTCCCCCCTACATTCAGCACCAGCTATCCGACAAAGGAGACGAGAATCTGAACCCACTGGTCCTCAGAGACAGGTAAGATCCCTGGGTCTGTATCTTGTTGCCTAACATAGCATCACCTTAGGAAACCTCAGCTGTGCTGGAGAAGTCTGTGATTCCAAGCATGGATGCTCTTGCGAAGCTCCTTTCTGACAATGCTTGCACATGTGAGCACCTTAGAAGTGCTCCCTGTAGCTAGTAACATTGTCCCCTACTAAGAATGCACTGTTATCAGGATCTTTCAGCCATTCTGGTGCAGGGGCAAGAGGAGAGCACAGTTGTGTTTGTGGGTATCTTTAATCATTTCTCTCTTTCTCTCATTGCTCTCCCACGATGTTGTGTTAATAACTGCTTAGTTGTGCAGAGGTGTCGCTAGCAAATGTTCTCTACGTAGTTTCTCAGTGGCAACAGTAGCATGTGGCAAGAGAATGCCCTCTAATCCAATCACACACCAGCACTGGGCAGGTCTGCAGCAATGCAAATAGTAACATCACTCCCTGAAATTAAACTTTCTTCTAAATACCTAATAAAAAGCTCAGAGTAAGCAGCACGCACATCTCATCAACCTTACTTCAGTGACTGGCATTGTTATGACCAGATATTTACTCACAGAAATGTTCTTTACCTACTAAGGGTTTTTTTCTAGATAGTTGTAGAGGGCTTTTTGTTCAGTTTTGGTTTTTTTTCCTGTGGTTCTCTGAAGATATAAAGAAGTTAACTTTTTAGTGGGAGTAATTTATTAGATTACCTGGAAAAACATGATATACTGTTAGACTCAGAGTTCCCCTCTCGTATCTAATCTTCATTTCTCAGACATTCAGAAGAAGGCTGTCCCAAAGTGTTAACTGCAAGAGAACTTTGCATATTTATCCTGAGGGCTTTTTGTGTTTATATAGTAATGACTCATGCACATGGGATTCTTCAGTGCAGCAAAGAGCAGACAAGTCTTGAGTCATGTGCACAGTCATATGCCTCCTATGGCAGTCTCCTCTTGTGCAGTCTGACAGTGATAACTCTGTCTCCCATTCCCTCTTGTGTTTATTCTCTAAGGGAGTGTTCACTGGGCTGAAGCATATTAAAAAAAACCATCCTTCCATTCAGGCCTTGCCCAAGAAAAAAATAAATGGATTGTTAGTTTTGGCAGCAAAACATGAACAATATAAGAAACTGTATAGAAAGAGTCAAACCAAATCCTTGCTTGCCAAGCAAGGTGTGCCTTGCTAAGGTGTATGAGGCTGCAGCATTTTCAGGAAGGATAGAAATGCTGACAGCAGCCAGTGGTGGGACTGTCCTGCTGAGCATGGAATAGTAGCAGTACATGCTTCTCATGGAGACTGAGTCCAGTTGCAAGGTTCCTAAGTGGAGGTACTTACTGTATAAAGACAACATGTTGAATGCCCCAGATATCCAGAGACTGCGTAGGCGAGACTGGCAGAGTTGGAAGGGTCTGTATCTGAATTTACGCTGAGTAGGTTGGCCAGTGCAAGATGCGCAACGTCTGCAAGGTGCCGTGAACGTGGTAAGAAACAGCTGTAAGAACCATCAGGGACGCTTCATGGGTGTATTTAGTGCAGCTGAAGAAGGCTGGAGGTGCCTTCCTGGCCATAGCACATAATACTGCTACGTGAAACGCCTGGGGGAGTTGGGTATGATGCAGTATGAATGTTGCTTATCACTCATAAGCAGGCAAAAAGGAAGTTAATAGGATTGTGGGTGATCGATGCTAATGTATTACTAATGTATTAGACAGCCTTGATTCTTCAGCAGACGGTGCATTTTTTTTGTTCCTATGTTCTGAAATATCCTCCAGTTACTCCTGGGCTTAGCTTTGTATGGACAGACCAACACTGGGCTGCTTTGGCTAGCAGGGATTTAGTTGTGCTTCCTTTGATGTCTGAATCCTTCAGTTGCCTCTCTGTATACACAGCTTTTCAGTGTCATTCCTATTTTTCCATTTGCTGACACAAACCCAGCTGCTAACTCTCAAAGGAAAAAGGGCTTGGTGCCTAAAGGAAAATAGAAGCCTGTTCTCCTCAGGTGCAGCAGAGGTGGAAGGACAGTTGTTTGGGATGCTAATAAAAAGTTGTCCAAGGAACTTAACTAATGAAAATACTGAAGGCCTCATTAGCAATGACAGATGCTCCCTGTAGCTCAGGCTTGGGCTTCCTCTGGGTTTGACTGAAACTGTGATTCAATAGTGTGTGTTTGAGAGTAAATCTTCCTTAGCTTTGAATGTGAACTGAACCTTTAAGATAGGAGAAAATGTCACTAAATGCAGCGCTACCGTGACTAAAGTCATAGACCATGTTGTACAGATTTGGGACTTCATTCTGGTCTCCTGAAGACTGGTGATCATCCACTGGTGTCAGTAGAGTACTGAGAGCAAATGGGTAATCCCTGCTCTAGTGCATTCTTCTGTTCCTCCATTCTGTGGCTCCAGTATATAAGCCATTCCTTGTTACTGGTAAAAAGACAGTGACCTCTGGATTATCACAGCATGGTTGAGGTTGGAAGGGACCTCTGGAGATCATCCAATCCTACCCTTTGCTCCAAAGTGGATCAACTAGAGCAAGTTGCTCAGGACAGTGTCTAATCAGAATATCTCTGAAGATGGAGACTCTACAACCTCTCTGGGAAAACTATTCCAATGTTCAGTCACTCTTGTGGTAAAAAACCTTTTTTCTTATGTTTAAATGGTATTTCATGTATTTGAATTTCTACCCATTTCTTCTTGTTCTTTCACTGGAGATCATCAAGAAGAGCATGGATCCATCTTGTTTTTCCCATCAGGTATTTATAAATGTTGATAATGACTCCTCTGAGCCTTCTCTTTTCCAGACTAAATTGACCACTTTTCCTCAAATGAGAGGCGCTCCAGTCTCTTCATCATCTTTGTGACCCTTTCTTGCACTGTCTCCAGTATGTCCATGTCTCTCTTGTACTGGGCAGCCCAGAACTGGAACAGGGCACTCCAGGCTGGGAGCCTCAACCTGCTGGCAACACTCCTCCTAATGCAGCCCAGGACACTGTTGGCCTTTTTTGCAATAAAAGCACCTTACTGGCTTGTGTTCAGTTTAGTGTCCACCAGGACCTCCAGGTACTTCTGTGTCAAACAGCTTTCCAGACAGTTGGCCCACAGCATGTACCATTCCTCCCCAGGTGCGGGACTTTGCACTTCCCTTTGTTGAAGTTCAGGAAAATCCTACTTTGGGCCAGTCTGTCCCAGCACCTGGGAATATCAGCACAACCCTCTGGTGTGTCAGCTACTCCTCTCAGTTTTGTATCGTCTCTGAACCTGCTGAGGGTATACACTGTCCCATCCCCCAGGTCATTAATGAAGTTGTTTAATGGTAGTGGCCCCACTGTCAACCCCTGACTACACCGCTAATGACTGGCCTCCAGCTGGATTTTGTTTCCCTAAGCCAAATGCTTTGAGCCTAGCAGCTCTGCTAGTTTTCAGTCCAACTCACTGTCATCTTCTCTAGCCCATATTTCATCGTTTTGTCCATGAGGATATTATGGGAGACAGTATCAAAAACCATACTAAAGGCAAGGTAAACAACCTCCCACCCAGTCATCTCATCACAGAAAGCCATCAGGTTCATGAGACATCATTCTCCCTTCATATATCCATGTTGACCACTCTCAGTCACCTTCTTCATCTTCATGTGTTAGGAAATGGCCTACAGGGAGATTTGCTCCATACCCTTTCCAAGCTGGACAGCATGTAGCTCCCCAAGTTATCCTCATTTAGAGCTCAGATGTTTGGTCAGATGTACAAATCTGTTGGGAGAGAGATGTCATTGTGCAAGTGTGAGGGATGGTGGCATCCTCATGAAAGGATATGAGTGTAAGAGGGAGCACAGTATGAACAGATGCTGCCGTGGGGAAAGTCAAGTACAGAGGAGGTTCTGAATAGCCTGGGGGAATTTCTAATCCAAATATCCTCAGATATTAGGTATCTTCTAGTTTCAGCTGACAACAAGACAGCTACGTAGACCTCATGGGAAGCCCTGGTATAGAGGGAGAACAGGAAACTATGTCCTGTTGAAGCTTTTCTGACTGCACTGTGCAGTGCAGCATTGAGCATCCAGCATGCTGTTTAAAAGGGTAGTGGATGCTGAAATGTACTAATAAATCTCTGCTTATTTTTAGGCACTAATGTGCAGGTAAAGCTATAGAAACAGTTAAAAATGAGGGGAGAAAAAGATTTAACCTGCACTTCTCTTTTCGTATTAATCCTGAGATATTATTGTTGAAAATAATTTATATCCACACCTAGCAATATCATTTAAAAGTCTGTAAAGTTCTTAAATATGCTGAGTAAATCCAACTAACACTTGACAGAACTGTCATCTTCCTGCTACCTTCTGTGTTGGAAAGAAATACAAATGTTCATACATTTTAAGAGTTTTAGCAATTACTTCTGACTGTAGGTCTGTGCTCAAAGGTGTTTCTCAACTCTGAATCTCCCTTGCTGCTAGTGCAGTTGGCATTGTACAAAATGTTTTGAGACTTTCGTGCCTAAAATATGCCCATCCAAATGATGTCACATCTAAAAATGTAAGAAAAATGAAGTAGCAGTGGGAGAACATATTAATGGTTCCTTACCTGTTCTTGGATATATTCTGCAAAGATCAGGAAGCATGTTGCTTACACTTTGTCTTACAGTCCCATCTCAGACCTAAGAGTTCATCTTCTCTAAAAGGTCCCAATGTGAAGAGGCCCTGGTGTATTTCCTCACCAATTTCTATGTATAGTTAGAATAACTCTTAAAATATCTCCCCTTGTGCCATATTAGGCCTGTCTTCTCCCACAGCCAGCCTTCACAGCCAGAAGAATGCCACAAATTGACTCATTTAAAGTTGTCTGTGTCTTGACCCTAAGAGGGCAGTGACTGTGGAGCTTATGAGCCCTTCCCAACCATATCTCACCACTGGCATCTTTGCTGAGAGATCACTCAAGAATGCTCAGTGTGAAGACCTGTGTTGGTAGTCCCACAGTGAGACAGGAGGCAGTCAGAAGTATATTGCACAGGCTGGCTGGGCCAGCTTCACCTGGGAGTCCAACTTTACCTATAATCCCTGGTTTTCTTCTGTAAAAAAACCTGTGCTGAGAGCCCCTCTGAGCCAAGAAAATTCTTTGTTCTGATACTGAGCCCATGGGCACCCCATTGCCTCATCTGAGGGATGCTATCGTGGTAATATTGCCTGACACACTTGGGACCAGCACAGCTGGGCAGAGGACGACCATGTCAGTGACCTCAGGATGCTGTTCTCTTCCTCCTTTGATTTGAGTTGGTGATGATTTTTCCTCAGGAGTGAACACAAAGACACAGGAGAGGGCTGCCTGCCAAGAAGGACGGGGCTCTATTGTTTTGGGGGATCATGTGGTGTAAAGCCCTGGGTTGTTCTGGGTCCATTACCTGAAGGAACTCTGATTTGCACTGATAACTGAAAGCTGAGCAGGGCTTTCTCTAAGTTATATTTTGGGCCTGGTGGCCTCTGTGGCCCCAGGCCCTGAAGCAGTGATGGGAGAAGTCTTTGTTGCTCCCAGTGCCTATAGACAGCAGGAGGACACTACAACTTCACTGGTTCTGAGGCAGAAAGACTAAAAGCCAGGCCTAAATACTAGAGGAAGATGTGGAAGCAAAACACAGCAGGCTCTTAGGTTTCTACCCCTAGGCAGGAGAGGTAGGCTAGGGGAAGAAGGCAGCAGGAAAAATGAGATGTGGAAAGGTGCTATGTGTCTTGGTTTCCTTTCCCTTCCACAGGGGCCATTTCTCACAGGTGAGAAATGGGTGTTTGCAGAGGAAGAACAGCATTCCATTGTGCCCCTCTCTCCAGGCACTTCCCTTTGAGCTGTGCTTGGTGCCCGTTGTAGATGATGTGATCTATGACATTCGGCTCCTCTCTGGCTTCCCTCCATGTGCAAAGAGCTTGCCAGCTAGTGGAGGAAGATGTATGCAGAATTGACCTCTGCCCCTTACACTCTCTAGATTCAAGGTCCCTGTCCATCCATGTGTTAGGAATAAAGGATCAGCGAAAGGGTGACACTGCAAGAGAAGTTATGCTCACAGATGCCTGTTGTATAGATACAGTCATAATAAGCAAAACCTTAAGCTCGGTAGAAGCTCCTAATTGCATTTTATATCTTTAAAATATATTGAGCTCTATCAACATCACATTTTTCTGGGACTTCACATGAAAGGTGTCATACTGCTCCTTTCCAAACAGAGCAGAATAGGCCTGATGGAGGGCAGCCCACCCTGATTGCTGCCAAGAGCAAAAGGGATAAAAAGTGCAGCACGTCCAGCACTGACTGTTTAATTTAAGCATTAGAGCATCAGTGAAGAAAAATGGTGTGTCTGTAACCTCAGCTAAAGCCAGGAGGCAGCAATACCTGTGTTGCTTGCTGATGGGATGTTTCAATTTGCCCCTCTGTGGCCTAGGCAAGGTCCTTGGTCCTGCGCTGTAAGGGCATCCATCTGGATAGTCAGAGTGACACTTTTTGACCTGAGAAGTCTTTACTATGTTGGGATGATATGTACATTAGAAATCATACAATATGCTGAGCTCAAACATAAGTCAAAAAGTAATAATAAGAATTCCAGTATACTTCCAGTATAATTCCAGTATATTCCAGTATGTAGCCTATGAGCAATACATTCAGGACTGAATTTCTACACCATCTGTGCAAAGAAGAGGTGATTGTCTTTATGAGGAATTAGAGCTACTGTCTAGAATGACTTTGTGTCTCTCAAATGTTCTATATGACAGCATTGCATTATTGTTACTGGAGAGTCTGATCTATGCAGTGACATACCGTACATTTAGGACTGTGAATAATTGCTTTTCCCATTTAATGCCCACAATAGGCTGAGTAGTTCCCAGTCACTTCTGAAGATAATATACCTACCTCTAAGCACAGCAAAGATATTGAAAGTGACAGGAAAGAGATGAGACTGGATGAAGTTCAGCTCTTTTTCTCATATCATTTGCAAGGGCAACATCTCTAGGCAGGTAAAGAGAGCAGTGTTGGCTTAAGAAAATACAATATTGCCTTTTCACGTTTCCCAATCAGATCTTGGAACCTGCAGAGACTTCCTGCAAATAAATGCAGCACAAGGAAGGGAATGGATTTGAAAGAAAAATATGTATTTCCAGGAAAAAAAATGGTCTGATTTTTGGAGATTGAGGTTGCTGACCCCTGTGAAAGCACTAGTTTCATAGCAGAGGTAGGAAGGGGAGGAAGGGCTTAGCATTTTCAGGGTGAAGAATCTGAAGTCATTCCCATAATGCCTCTCCCTTCCATTCGATGCATAAAGGGAAGGTAGGGACTGTGATCTCATCCTGGCACAAGCTGTCCTTTGTGAGTACACTTTCCTCCCTCTCCTGGCTATCCCGGGATCACAGAAGCAGAAAAGGGACCAAACAGTTCATCTTCTCCTCATGTCCTCCCATGGCTCTGTGTTTCGAATTTTTCCCTGAAAAGAGAATTATACTCTGCCTGCCTTTCCAGCTGCTGCCTGTCCTCTTGCTTACCAGAACTGGAAGCGTTAACACTCCCCCTGCAGGTACACTCTATAAAAGTGTATCGGGAGGCCAGCAGTGCAACGGTGAGAAAAAGAAAGTCCACTAACAGCCCCTGAAGTTGCCTTTGCAAATCCCTGGAGCAAGTTTTTAATAAGACTCATTGAAAGAGCCCCTGGGACTCCCTCACTTTTAAATACATTCTAGCACCAGGTGTTTCACCTTTTCTTATAAAGGTAGTTTCCAAGTGTGTTCAGAGTCTGACTGTTACCTATGCGCAAGATGTATGAATAGCCTAATGACGTGTAATGGCACAGGAACAGAGAGGTCAGGCGTGTGGCCTGAAGAGCCAGAGGAGGGGACTGACGTAGCAGAGCTTGACAATGCCGGTGTCGCTCACGTCTGCGTGTGGCTGGGGAGAGCGTGGCAGGCCCCCTGTAATGTCAGGCTCCCCGTGGTGCCCGTAGGATCCCCGGGAATTTGTAGACGCAGAGCAGTGAGTAGGCCCCACGTAGAGCAAAAGCATTTTTCATCCACCGGCGAAGATGTCTGCAGCATGCGCATCACAAACCAGGGGCGAGTCAAGTCTTTGCCTGACACCTTTTCCTCCACTCTTCTTGGTCTTTTTCAGTTGGAGGAGGACAGGCCTTCTCAGCACTCCCTCCCGAGGTACAGCCCCCTGAGAAGACTGGCGTCCTCCGTTTTCTCCTCCTCAACCCTGGAGACAGAACACTACCCTCACGTTGGTGGCACTTTCATACAGCGCAGCCGTTCGGCGGAGAGCAGCCCCGTGCGCATGCCCCACCGCAGGCACATGCCCCTCACGGCAGGAAACCACAGACTCATGCCTTCCGTCCTCCGCATTTCCAGGTCCCAGCTCCAGCAGGTGTGGGCCCGCTTCACACACAAAACATAGCCCGTTCAGGGAAGCAGCAGCAGCAGCCTCCTCCATAAATGCAATAATAGATCCCACCTGCCCACAATGTGTCACCACTTAATGCAATATTGAATCCCAGACAACACTGGCCTAAGGTACTGTAACTTCCAAAGCGCCCCCTGCAACCAGATCCCACAGAGAACTGAAAAAAAGAGAAAACATCTGCCTTTCTAAACGTCCCAGCAGCCTGGGCGAGGGGCGGCAGCACAGCCGAAGATGAGAACGCAGATGCTGAACGTGTCAAGTGTGAAAGGGGTGGATGCTGGGGCTCATCTCGGAGACTCACTCGCGCGGCTGGCGGCCTCAGGGTAGGAAGTGCAGGGCTGCCTCACTCAAGATGGTTCCATCAAGCCAACAAACACTGTCAAATTCTGACTGGAGCGGAGAGACCGCGGAGGTATCGGCAAACATTACCTTCCCTGGGCCGATCGGTTGCAGCATCTTTGTTTGGTGTCTTACACCGGGCCAAACCTGTAGGTGGTTTCACTCCATCTAGCTGTAGGCAGACTGCCACTGGAAGCTCACCTGAGGCAGGACCTCAGGGTTTTGTCCTTCTTGCAGAGTTACGATCATGTATCTCTTTGTTGCTTTGGCTTTTGAAGTCCCTTTGCTTTTGTTGCCGTTTGGTTTCCATACAGCGACCACGTGTTTCTGTCTCTCTGGCTTTGCCTCTGTTATGTTGACAGTGGACCTGTTTATCTGCTGTCCACAATTAAGCTGCTCCAAATCTACCTGCCTTCCCCTAGAGGCGCTGACTGTCAGGGGTTGGATAGCAGGGATTTTCTTACTGAGCCAGCTGTATAATAAGCTGTTTCTAAATTCCAGACATTTTAGGCACCTGCAGCTTTTCAGTGGCAGAGCAGCCCTGCTTCTTGGCCTTGCTTGGAAATGCCTGTGATAACAGACGTCACTTAAGAAATAAATTGGCCTCAGCACTTGATATACAGAGCCTCTGGAGCCCTTGTCTAAAGCTGGCTTGAACCTCAGAGGAAAAGGGGGAAATCAAGGTTAATTTAAATTGACATAAGTATCCTTATTTCCTGGTTTTACAGAGATATATTGCCTTTCTCAGCATAGCTGCTGTGTAAAATACCAGGCTGTATGAAGACCTTCTGTAGTTAAGTGAATGTAGTAACTGTCTTTTATTAGTCCAGTCTTCTGGGAGAAGAGGCAGTATGGATGTTAAAGGTGGAGAAGAAGGAGTCACTGCTGGTGCTCAGGGCTTTAGGAAAGTGTCAGTCCAAAGTAAAATACTTTGCAGAAAATATGTAAGCACAGGATAGGGAGAAAAAAACATGGAAAGCTTAGGCAGATGTGAAAATGGCATGGGATAAGTATGTGTGTTTGAGGAGGGTTGTTCCACGCAGGTATTCCTGCATTAGTAGGGTGTATCCAGTGGAGTTACAGTGAACTCTTCCTTCCAAATACTGATTTCTGTAGGCATGTCTGCCCTGCCTCAGGCTCCCTTCATGTCAGATTCACCCTTCTATAAGCAACACTAGACAGTGCAACCCCAGACAGCGTGGGTGGTGCTTTCTGAAGCTCATAGGAACCGGTCCTGTGGGTCTGCATGCCATAGGACCCACTCAGGCAGGCTAGGGGGCTGGTTTGCCTCTTGCCTGCCCACAGAGCATCCCAGTGGGTGTAGGGATGGGGATGGAGATAGATATTTGGCCCTTCCTTGATAACATTCAGCGTAGGTGTGATCAGTCTCATCCCCTAGTCATTCTTGAATCGGTGACATCAATTTCTTTTGATTTGCCCCAAGAAGGAGTGAACAGGACACCTTACTGCCCAGCCAAATTTTTTTATCTGCAATTTTTTGGTCAGTTATATTTTTAAGAAGGGCACCGGGCATTGCCAGAAATACTTGGACTCAATTAAGCAGTAACCTAATCCTATTTGGCAGTTCTCTTGTCAAGGACAGAAACCAGAAAGAGCAAAGCTTTGCTTTTCTCAAAGCAACATGAGAAGGGATAATTTCCCTAAGTAGACTGTCCTCTGATGTTATTTTTTCCATGGTCAGTAGAGACTTTAATAGAACAGCAGATTCCAGAGAAAGTGGAATTT
Source organism: Colius striatus (assembly GCF_028858725.1). Classification (NCBI taxonomy): domain Eukaryota; kingdom Metazoa; phylum Chordata; class Aves; order Coliiformes; family Coliidae; genus Colius; species Colius striatus. The sequence continues at coordinate 65,206,655 of NC_084760.1, read as the reverse complement.
GTAAAAGAAGCAGATTTTAAATCATTGGCTCTTAATAATTTTTAGTTCATAGTCCCCAAAACAGCCATGCTCACTCTTCAAGGTCAATTTTAGGAACAAACATGTCTTTTGTTCTATTTTCTAAATAAAAACCCCCTTTTTAATTTTGCCAGTGAGAAAAGGGAACGGACAGGATGACTGGCTGTGAACTCCAACCTCCCCCTTTCAGACAAGACCAATGACCAGCCCATAGTAGCTCCATGCATAAAATTTAAAGGGCAGTAATCTGTCTAATGCTACTCATCATGATTATATAAGGACTTGTTCTTGGCAAGTGAAGTTGATACTGTTCTTCTAAGTTCAACAACCGGATTGATAAAGGCGGCTGATTTATATAGACTTCAGTAAGACTTTCTTCTAGTTAATAAATTGAAAGCCAACTAACCAAGCAAAATACGTTTCTATGTTGGCATCTCTTACAAGTGGGGATGTTTCTCATTAGGACTCCTGATCTCCTGCCCTTAGCTCAGCACTATTCCGTGCTTTCAGAGGCTGGCGAGAAGGAAAAAGAAAACACTGAGGAAAAAGTTCGCAATGACAGGAAGATAAGTGACTTGATAAAATAATACCAACAGGCCAGCTCTGCATAAAGAGCTGGATCACTTGATGAGTTGCTTGCAATCAGACTAATTATTGCATTCAGCCAGGGACAAGGTCGTGTTTCGAGTGTGAAAAATATAGGTCACACACACACAGAGTGGGAGAAACTGTGCCCTGGGAGGTACTATCTCCCAAAATGAGGGGGCGGGGGTTAGGGGGAATAATTAGCCTCACGTAAGTTCTCGTTATGCTGCTGTAGCTAAAAGAAAAAAAGAACTTCTTTGGTATATCAGCAGGAAAAAGAAGATGTGAGCAGAGAGATGATCTTTTGTACTGGTTAAATAAGTAATATCCAAGTCTTTTGTGGAAGTTCATTTTAAAGATTATCAAAACCTGAGAACAGGGAAGTGATACAAGAATTGTTTGATTCTGTAAAACCTGCCATGTAGGAATGAGCTCGAAGAAACACAGTCTGTTGTTGAAGGCAGAACTGGGAAGTGACATGATTGCTGTTAAGAGAACCTGTCTGAAGAGAGCAAGACAGGTTTTTAATCTGCCAGGCAAAGAGATAGGTCTAGGTGCTAGAAAAAGTAACAATAATCAAACTAGAAGTAAGATGCTCCTTTTAAAGACATAGGTGGGTGTTAAACCGATGAAGGGCGTTATTAAAAAGACACTGAATTCTTTGCTGCTTAGAATCTGTAAGGTGGGATACTGGTTTCCAAACCAATCCTGTCAAACCATCAAATTTGGGCTCTGTACCGAAATAATTGGACGCGTTGCTGCCGCCTGGGTTTTATGGGAAGTTTTTGTTTCATCACCAATATGGCTTTTACAATTTATTTCTGAACAAATTAATTGGTGCTAACAGCTGGAATCCTGATGTTACAGTGGTATGCAAAGAGTATTAAAAATAGACAATTTGCAGATTTCTTTTTTAACATCTTCAAATACTGTGATAACTTCTGTGGAATCCACATATTGTTGAGGAGCAGTTGGTAAACTAAATGTGAAAATAGCTCTCTTTTTATATCTCTATATATATGGAAATGTAATAAATTAATATTAAAACTAGTTACATTGCAATTCTAACAAAACCTCTGTAGATTACATTTATATTGCATTTATTTATTGTGTTTTCTTTAGATAATGACTGCAATTATAAATGTAAAAATAAGTCCAAAATCAGTTGTCAAAAACTCACCAACTAGAAAGCTCAAAGGAGGTGGCAAGCAGCCATTTCCCATTGAAGTCTGCACTTTTGTGGTCAAGTTTAGGGAAGAGAGGCACTCTGCTACCCACACCCCATCCCCATCCAGCTCTTTCCTGCTTTGGTTCACATGTCCATGTGCACAACTGACAGCACTGGTAAGCCACGGTCAGCAGGGAAAAAACCAATAGATGGGGGGCTGTCAATGCAAAAAGTGATGATAGGGCTACAAGCTGAGATGTTAGTGACCTTAGTTTTTTATTCTTTTGTGTTTGATAACCTTCCTTAAATTCTTCAGCTAAGGTAAGTCAGTGTAACCCCATACTAGTGAAATAAAATTGCCTTTCTTGAGCAAATTGTGTTTCTCAGGAGGGTCTAAGAACGCATCCTGAAAGGAATGGTTTTGGTTTTACTTCTCATTGTACAGAGCACCTGAGGGCTGATGTGAGCATGTGCCACTCTTTTGCAATACAGAGATGATTAGTGTTGAGAAGGACAGGTAGCTGTCACTAGGATCTCATGCTCTATTTCAGTGAGCAAATGCACATCGCTTGTCTATGCATACAAAAGCCATTTTTTTATATCTTGGTCTCTTAGCTCCTTTCACTTTCTTTCTATGCAAAATGGGAGATGTTTCCAATTTATCACTCTCTCACCAGTCTCCTTCCCAAAGGAAGGAGCTAATGAGATGTGATTTCTGTGAAAACATTACTGTAAAAGCTTGGTTTAAGCCAACGTGGTTTAGTTAAATGTAGTTATACCTGCACACATTCACTTTCAGCGGAGAAGCTTTTGGTGGGAGGGGGTTGGCTGAAAATAGGCTATACTGACAAAGGTGCAGTTTTGCAGATGCCAGTGCATCTGTGTTAGGAACATCCTGTTGATATACCCACATTGACACAGTCTCTGATGTGAATCTGACTTTGTCCACCAATCCCACACCTTTTTGACGGTGTCGAGGTAAGTGGAAGAGTTATGTTGCATCACCTCTTTCACTGTTCAAAGTCTCTTTAGTTACAGTGATGACAGAATGTAAGATAGAAATGCCCTAAGACAGCCATATGGGTGATATAGTCCCATCCCTTTGCTACCTCTTCCCGATGAAAAGTGTCTCTTGCTCTGCTCCTTTTTCTCTTTTTAGTGGGTCTGAACCTGGACATTGGGGTGGTCAAGGCTGCTGCAAGACTGTTGCTCTGAAAGGGCAAACTGTTTCAAAAGTTGTATTTGTTGGGCCAGGTGTCTTTGTGGTTCCTAGAGAGTTCCAGCCTGGACTGATGTTTTCCTTTCTACGTGACAGATGTTGACTTCAAGACCTTTTTTTCAGCTCGTTTCCTGTAGTTCATGTGGTGATTTTTTAAGGGTCCCCAGGGACAGAGGTGGGTCCACCCACCTGTCAAATCCCATGCCCAAGTGACTTTTGAGGAGTGTGTCGGAAGCTGCTATCTGCCTTTCAGTTACTAGCTACTCAGCTGAGGGTGAGAGTGCACCTTCTCACTTGCAGTGCTGGGAAGGCAGCAGGCACCACCTGAGCTGTGAAGGATGTTGGCAGTTGCCACTTCCCCATCCCAGGATGAAGTAGCTGTATGTGGAGAGTTGGCCTCCAGACTGGACGGGGATGAGGCGGATGACTCCAGGACTGGCTGATGTCCTCCTCATCCAGGATCTCATCCATTGCTCCATAAGCAGAGATTATGCTGCTCAGCCACCTCCTAGTTAGCTTATGATTAAATCTGAATCTGGATGCAAGAAGAATAGCAGTCAATTGTAGCCCTGAGTTGCCGATTGGCTTCAACATACAGTGATCAGGAAGCAGATCTTCATCTTCACATCACTGCTTGAGAAGCTCTTAGATATAGCTACTTCTTCTTCTAGTTACCTTTGCCTATCCCATCTCTTCCCTATGTCACAAAACTCTTTTAACTTCATCCTGGTTGCCAGTGCATGTCCCACTCCACACGTTCACCTGCCCCCATGGTTTACCTCCGACACCATTCATGGGATCTTATCCCTCATGACCTTACTGGGTCACTGAGTACCTGCACTACCTCCTGCCTTGGTCATTCCCAAGAATATGCAAGACTTGCCTCCTGGACCAGTTCCCTACACATTGCGTGTCTCATCTTGCACCATGCAGCCCCCGTGGCACTTTGATCGGCCTCCTCCTGATTTCCTAGGAGGAAATAGTGAAAAACAGCACATTTTGGCACTTAGTTTTAGCTCTCTGAGAAATGGTGATCATCTTGTTTAAAGGCAGTTTGGCTTCAAAAACGATAATGAAAATATCCTTCATTTTCAGGACAGTTTCAGAAGTTTCAAGTCCTAGAATCCTTAGAACTTAACAAACTCCCCAAAATTATTATATACTTGAGCAGCTAAATTTAGAAAGCTGGCAGTGCTCTTTCCCTTAAGACACAGTTATCACCTGTGATTGCAAACCGTGTAAACAGCTGGCTAAACACCACTTCTATTGTTGTGAGCTTGTCTATACGTTCCACTTAAATTGGTGTCTGATCTCTGTGAGTGAGAAAATGTCTCAGCTCCAGTTGCAACTAGTACCAGGCTTTTCCAGTTTGATGTTTTTTGGGTTGTCAAAAGTGGCTGTCCTCATTCTCCAGCCTGAGAGTCATGGGGGCAAGGTTGGGGATCCAAATAAAACCAGAAATAAATACAGTCTTTCAAGCAGCCAGGACAGGGCAATTTTAAGTGCAACAGAACTGACACTTTTCTCGTGAATTCTAAACTTGTAACTCATTGGCATTTCCTCTCATTTCCTGTCTTATCTGAGAAGTTCCAGAGAGGGGTGGATTTTTTCCTTGAGGATTGGTGTTCTTCACTTTGGCAAATACAGTGACAGTTCATCCCTTATGTAGCTTGTGCCACTGGTGTTAGGCCACTCCAGTGTCTTCTTGTTTTAAACAGGCTTCATGTTTCGGCCTTTGCAGCAGTCAGCCACGGGTGTTACATGAGAAGGCCAAGTCAACCAGTTGACCAGTCAACAAGCTGCTTTTTTTCCCTTTCTGAGGTACAAATAATCAATTTTTACAGGACTTCTGGAAATAGGCCTATTGTTTCAAACTGATCAGTGATAACAGGGAACTGCTAAGGACGCCTTTGGTTTAGACTACTCACAAGGCAGAAAGGTTGAGTGGCTCTTTAGTAGTTTGTCTGTTCTTTTCCAAAGATGATTCCAGAGGCAGTTAACACACACACAATCTCCTTTTCTGACTCTAGGCAGTGAGCACTTTGAGATGAGAAACAAAACAAATGTCATAGAATCATAGAACGGTAGGGCTTGGAAGGGGCCTTTAGAGATCATCTAGTCCAACCCTCAGGACATTTCTCTGCTCAGTGCTTGAAACATTTCTTCCCCAGGGTTCACTTTGGAGTGTTTAACTACCTCATTTGTCTTTTGTTTCAGTGGCATGGCCAGGCTTTGATTCCATCTCTATCACTGGCCACACTGCCCCAAAGCCTCTTCTGAGAGACTTGATAATTGGTTTTGTGCTAGAAGCCTTCTTGCAGTCAGGTGGGAAACCAGGGCGAGCACCTCAATTTTAGCCTTCCCGGAGTTTATTCAGAAACAGTACTAATAGTCAAAGTACTCCCATGTACCTTCCTATGGCCTCTTAGCCCAAAAGATCCCCAAGTGCTTATTTTTCCTGCTGTTTGAGATGGTGGCGCTGCTGGAGAAAGTCAGAACAAGTCAGGATGAATCCAGACATGAGAACTGGATTGCACAGAGAGTATTTCGGGAGGCAGGATATTATTTCATGATATGGAAGTGATGAGGAGAGTGGGTGGGACCTCTATATGAAATGAAAGAAATATCATTAGAGGATTTCTTTGACTGCAGACCACCAGGAACTCCACTTGTTCTCTCGTGTAAAAATGCACTATTTGAATCTGGTGCTGTGATCTTATGTAAATAAATTAAGGCAAGAAAATATAACCATTGCTAGTTTAGTCATGTATTATAAAATAACTGAACAGTAGGATGCACTGTGAGACTGAAGATCAGAGAGCATGGAAAGATGTGTTCGGTCCTCTCCTCGTTTTCTAGTATTTTTCCCTCTCAGAACTCCATTAATTAATCTGATAGGATGTGCATGGAACTTTTAAGTGCTCAGCAGCAGCACAAGATTATTCTTGAAAACATAAGGAGGTTTTCTACTGCACATCTGGAGGGACTGGTGACAGATACCCACCGTGTTTGGCCAGTGGGTGTAGCATCTCTCTCTTAGGCTACATGGAATCTGTGGTATCGGTCATATTTGTATTACAGCCACATAATACTGTGTCAATGACCTAATTTATTTTTATTGTAAGCTGCAGGGTTGGAAGGATGACACATTTTATTAGCAGTTGTCAGAGGAGATTTATTCACACCACTCTCAGAACTTTACCTGGAGCTGAGACCATTTTGTGTCTTTCATATCGAGTAAGAAAGGGCTCTTCTATCCCTATCAAAAAAAAAAGCAGCTTGTATTTTTCTTTTCTGTTTTTCCTTTGGTGACAAGTGGGGAAGAACTGTTTGGAGGCAGCTGTCCTGTATTTGTCTAGCTGTGCTTGGCAGTGATAGATGGGCTTCAAGAGGCTACCTGAAGAAAATAAAATTGCATTTCCTTGCAGATAAGGTCTGAAGCCTTGAAAATCATGGATAATTTGGAAATCCCTAAACCCCTGTTAGTGCTTGTAGTGAATAAATTGCCCCAGATATTTCTCAGCTGGAGAACATGGGGTGCTTTTCATCCTGACCCACTTCCCCTGTAGTTGCCAGCCCTCCCCAGAGTGACTGGAGGAGATGACAGTTTCTGGAGAGGCTGACCAAAGTAAGCCAGATGTGCTTCCTGATTTCACTCTTGTCCCCAGGGTGGTGTTGGGATGCTTTTTTTTTTTTTTGCTGGAGCTTCCATTTCTGATTGTATGTATGTATCTATGTGTTCAAGACCACACACGGAGTGTGAATGGCCACACATGGTCATGCCTTACGGAAGTGTTTCTGTGCTGGTAATGGACCACTTTGCACGCATCCAAGTGCTCAAAAGGCTGTTGCAACCAACAAATCTCCATCAGTTACAGAAAGTACCCTTGTGGTGTCTGGGTGAGATAGCCCAGATACCCCCCTCTGCACATTGCAGATCTGATTTTGGTAACCTGACCCAGCCCAGTTTTCTTAATTCAATGTCTGGCAGCATCCATAGCCCTCTACCATCAGCTGGTGGCAGAGCATTCTGGCCATGGGAACGGTGCTGCCACTTGGGATCTAATGTATTAGTATGCAAACTTCTACTTTGGGTAAAGTCAAAGCATGAAATAAAACGTGTAAAGGCTGATCATTGTGGCACTACCTTCCTTTGTGTTGCATTTCTATGCCACGTGCTTGGTGCCTGGGTCGCTCTGACGCACAGACCTGCATTTGCGGTTCCGTGGGACAGCGCCGAGACGAATTCCTGGGAAGTGTTTCTGAGTCATTTGATGTATTGCAACTCCTTTGTATTACACCTGCCATTGGGAAAAAAAAACCCGCAAAAAGATGATGTTACAATGAATGTATGTGTTAAACAAGCTGCTAACTATGTAACCTGGGGATTGGAAGCAATCCCCGTTTTACATTCACTTGCATGTCTTTTAGTGTTGGAGAAGAGAATTGCTTTATGTTTGGAGGTGTTATTTTTTCATATGCAAAGCGTTTCAAGTTGGTTACCTCATCTAGTGCACTTGCACATCTCATAAGAATCCCCAGGGCTTCCTCCAACAACTCCAACAAGCTTCTCAGTTTAATGATGAGTGCAATTAATTGATCTGGCAACGTGGAACACAGTAATGGCAAATTTCCTCTAAGCAAGTCAGATAAGGAGGATTTCCGTGGGACTCTTGCCCCTTCAGCTTGGTCCTTCCTAAAAAAAAAAAGCCAGATCAGGTTCTTACTTAGCACTGCTGACTTGTAGTTATTTTTATGACTAAGGAAGATGTTTAGCTTTCAGAATCTCCTCCTTCTTCTTTCTTGCTGCTATTAAGTTGCCTTTACAATTAGGGACTAGAACAAATTTTGGATTGTCATTTCCTTCCACTTTGCCCACCATTTCCTGAGTCTCTTAGGAGTGGGAAAAACGAGGTGGTCCCCGTGTCCGCTCAGACAAGGAGCTCTGGGCTGATTCTTGCTGGACGAAGTGGAAGGTGCAGAGGTGGGAAGCTTAAGTGGCAGGTGTAGCACCTTTACAGAGCTATTGCTTCCGTCCAAGATGCTAGGAGAACTGGCACACACCTAACAACATCCGAAAGCACAACAAGGGATGAGCAGAGCACTTAGCCAGCAGAGGACTGGGCTGTCCTATTCACATTACTAAAGAGAGAAAAATCCAACGAAACAAACAAAAACCACAAAGAGAAAGGCTGCGGAGCATTTGATGGTAAGATGCTGGAAAGAAGAACATCTCTCTGACATTTATGGTGCTGATTCTTGGAACACGGAGACCCTGCAAGCAAGCGTGGCAGCTCTCAGACCCCTGCTACTTTTACCTCATCTGATGCTGGTTTGAAGAAAGAGCTGCTTCAGACACTCCGATTCTAGAGTTTCCCCACTCACTGTTGGCAATCCTGCCAAATCTCCCAGTCCCAAACAAGCCTGGTCTATGTTGGCAGAGGATAATGTCACTTCCAGGATATGCTAAGGTCCTGATCGTATCCAAATCAAAGCTGTTACGAGGAAGACCGGACCACAGCTCATGCAGTCTGTGTGCCATCTGCATCTCTCAGGACTAAGGCCTCTTCCTGTTCCCAATGGAACAATTAACATCACGTTGGGAACTTGATTTTACCTTCTCGGACTTTCCAGCTCCCATGAAGAATCTCAGGGACCAGCATATCCGTCCTTTGCATTACCTTGTGTCACCCGTTAGGCTTCTGTTGCTGCTAAGCAAGGAGAGAGTCCAAACCGTATTTAAAGAACTGCTCTTCAAGTAGGAGGTGAATGTGGGTTTCTGTAGTCGTTTCTACTGAGAGGAGCCAAGAGCTGTAGGTTAACCCATTGTGCTTCCCGGTTTGCTTGAGAAACTTTATCTGCTGGGATTTGAGTTGGCTTGAAGCCATGGATCTCAGGAAAGTCTCCTTTGAGCAGGTCTCTGGCGTTGGGAGGCGCAGCAGAAGGGCTTCCTCAGGTCGCCAGGAGCCCTCATGGGAGGTCTGCAGGTTTGAAGAAGCTGTGGCAGTTTGTCTCAGGGGGAGGGCAGCAGGGAGATGGAGGGGAAGCAGCTGTAGCTTTAAAGGCAGTACTGAGTGGGGAGCCGTTTGGAAGGACGTAGTTGACGAAAGGGATCCAAAGCTTGTTTTCCTTGAGTCTTTTTATTCTTCCTGTATCTAATCCCTTTAGAGCCTAAGGTCAGCCCCTTTTTGTACTGCAATAACACTGTAATATATGCTTGCACTAATTCTTCTGGCACACCAAGCATGCAAGACTGATTGAAAGCTTTTTTTTTTCCTTTTTTCAGAAGAAAAAACACTGTATTATTGTGTATATAGAAATACTGAGAGAGAAGTTGAGTTCTGGCTCTTGTATAAAAGCATGCATTGATTTACCTGTATGTAGACCATGCTGTAAATGCTGCAGAGTACTGTAAAATCCTACACTTGAAACCAACCACAATGAACAGGCAATGTCATCAAAAAGACGAACAAAACAGAAGCTGTGCAATGGATTTTGTGCCTTTTTTAAATCCATGTATGTTAATCCAGACAATCGGGAGAAAAAAAGAAAAAGAAAGCTTGTATACTACCAAAACCTTATTAAAGAATCAAAGGCAGCACCTTGGTGATGGCTGGGTTTTTGTTTCCTTTCCTGCTTTGTTTTTCTACTCCCTTTGTTTTCCTGCTCTGGGAAGGTGTCTCCTACTCATCCTCGGGAACATGGGAGCACCAGGCAGGGAGATGAAGGAGCTCTGGTACAACTAGTGAGAGTTTCATTATTGCTTTAGTAATGTGATCCCTGAAATTTTGCAGTTAAGGCAGATCTGATATCTACAGACAGATATCTACAGCAAGACTCAACGACAGCAAAAAGAGACCTCAGCAGAAGGAGGAGGGAAACATTATTTTTGTCACAGCAATGTCATGCTGTCCAGCTCTGTGTCATACCTTCTCACTTAACGTGGTCTCAGCCCTGAGACACCTCTGATGTCTAGCAAGGGAAAGAGCTGTTGAGGAAGGGAGGGCTGCTGCAGACCTGGCCTCTGTAGGGTGTGCACTGCAGGACTAGGTTCAGTTCTCCTTCAGCAGAAAGTAAGTGAGATGACACAAGCTGAGAGATTTGAAGGTTTCCACATGCAAAGAGAAACCAGTGATCCTCCAACTGTACTATCAACCACAGCAACTAGAAAATGGGGTGAAATAGAGCAGCAGGTGAACTGCTGCTGAGGATGGGGTGCTTTTTACAGTGGGAGGCTCAGCACAAGGCAAAGGGCGTCTTTATCAGGTCCCAGTCCCACCAGGAAAGCGCATCTGTTTGATCAGGGCTCCAGAGATAACACTGCAGTGTGTTTCTTGGGAAAACCAAATCCAGCCAACAGACATCATCCAGTCTTAGGCTACTGAATGAACTGATATCCAAGAAAGGCCTGGAAGAGGAAGCCAAGTGGATGATTTCCTTTGCAAAGAGTGGTAAGTCCCTCTTACCAGTCCAAGTTCGGCATCTGTCATCCTGAGACAAAAGGTAGCGTGTGAGTGAAAGCCCAAATCAGGCTAATCCAGGTCCATCTTCAGGGGCAGGCTTCAGCTTTAATGAAAGAAGAGAAGCAGCTTTGGACTGGAAGCATTGACAAAACCAGGCCATGTTTGCATTTGTCAGATATAAAAAGAAACACTAAATGGATAATAACTTTTCAGCATGCACAGCAGCTTAACGCTGCCCACCAATCTGTTAGGAATGTCCCTGGTACTCAGGAGCATAAAGATCTTTACATTTTTCAGGTGTACCAACAGTTTAGTGGCTCTGCACAGAATAACCTGCAGATTTTCAGCACAATTTGGAATTGTCTCATTGGACTCAAAAGCTTATCAAAAGCTTTTTTTTCACCCCCTTAGAGACAAAAAAAGATCTATTCCCATAGCCAGGTGAATGTGCTGGCTGTTGACAACTGGGTAGCCCACGTAGCTAAATGGGTGCTTGCTGAGTGTAGCCCAAATGTCCTCTGAGGCTGTCAAATGCTGCTTGGAAAAGCAGATCTTTGGATCCCCTCTGTTTGTGATTAGGACTTTTCAAGGGCAGCATGTGATGCATTATTGACTGGTTGAGTTTATGGAGAGGCTTTCGTTTTCCAGCTCTCTTAACAGAAGGGTCACCTAAATGGTTTGGGTTTTTAAATCCATTTTGCTGAGTGGTGCTGCTGTCGTTTTTTTCATTAACAATCAATTGTTAATTGGGCCAAACTTTGATGGGCATTTCCTTTTTATTTTTGCTCTCTTTTGCTTGATTTGGTCAAGTGTTTGCATGGGTGTGTGAGCTGCTGCTTCTCTATTTTAGCATTACCGGCAATTGTTTCACAGTCTGCTCCTGGAGCCTTTCAGGCAGTCTCTCTGCACAGCTGCTCCTCGAGAAATACTGCCTGCACCATCTGTCCTGTCCTCCCGTTGCTTTGAATGGTTGGACACTCCAGCATCTAATCATGATGCTTTATATCTCAACTTTCCTGATTTGCTGATCATTTTTGTTGAAACAGAAGCCTGTAGAAGACAGAATTAGAGGCTGCTGGAGGGACATGGGAGCAGAAGGGAGGGATGAATAGCACATTAGGCAAACAGAGGAGTGCTCCAAGGGCAATGGAGGCAGGTACTGGAAGGTGATCAGGAAATTTATCTAGCCCAGAGGGGCCCCTTGAGTTCACTATGGCCTGGGCACAGAAGACAGTTGCTGTACAGTAAAGAAGACAGTTCTGGTAAAGGAGAGAGTGAATACATAACTATATAAATCACAGAATCACAGAATGGTAGGGGTTGGAAGGGACCTTTAGAGATCATCCAGTCCAACCCCCCTGCTAAAGCAGCTCCACCTGTATACTGAAATAAAAACAAAACCACTGAAGGAGATTGGGAAACATGAAAAAAATCCTGAGGAACTGCTTGCAAACAGCTGTTTGGGGTCCAGGTTAAAGACTGTTAACAAAGGAACTCCTTTGGCACAGGGTTTTTTTGCCTTCATTGATAAATATGCTGTGAATCCCTCCTTTCTAAGGTTTGTACGAAGCAAATGGTCAAGGGCTCGCTGCTCAGGCATGTGTTTTGGGAGCATGATGGACTATATGCTTCCCACTGACGCTTCCTGCTACTGTTGATCCTGATGTCTCCTGTGTCAATGCTGTGGCTGAACACTAACCCTTTTCTTCTGTCACATCTGTCTTCTTGCAGGCGTATATGCTGAAGTCATTTGAAATGAATGGTCTGCCCAAGGCGGTGCCTTTAAGTTTGCCTTACCAAGACTTCCGAAGAGATGTGTCAGACTACTGGGAGAAGCCCAAGGTGTCCCAGCGGATAAAGAAGGTCGATTTCTCAAATGTCGTCTTGACTGCTCCTTGCAAACCTCTGGAACCTTATCTGGAAATTAATGGAAAAGAGGAGGAGGAAGAAGAAGAGGAAGAAGATGAGGACGAAGACGACGAGGAGGAGGCAGAGGAGGAGGAAGGGGATGAGATTGACATGCAGAGCGGTTCCAGCAGTGACCTGAGTCAGAAGAGCACCGAGCGCAGCCAGGAGTGCGCACCATCCACGCTCCTGGCTGATGACCAGAAAGGATCCAAGGGTCGGGCGTCCACCGCCGACGGGGACCTGGAGCTGGAGGAAGGCTCGAAAACACTAGTGCTTTTTTCACCAGGTGATCTGAAGAAGTCTCCGATGACTACAGACTTGGCTCCAGAAGTTGATCTGGGCACTCTTGCTGCACTGACACCTCAGAGCGAGCGGCCACAGCCTATGGGTAGCCAGCTGGATGTATCCGAGCCAGGGACCTTGTCCTCAGTCCTTAAATCTGAACCAAAGCCTCCCGTGGCAGTGGCTACAGCTTCCTCCCCCTTTACCAAAGTTGAGCGCACGTTTGTTCACATTGCTGAAAAGACTCACTTAAACGTCATGTCTTCCAGCGGCCAGCTGATGAGGCACGAGGAGTACTGCCCTCCGGGCCAGCTGGACGACGTCATCATCGAAGAAGAGCTGGAGGACAACCTGGTGCTGGTGGAGAATGGGAGCATACACTCGGGGCTGGAAGGGGCAGAGACGGAGAGCTGCGCGCTTTCGGCTAACCACATCGAGACCACCTCAGAGGCGGCGGGGGAGCAGCCGGCCCTTCCCAATGGCGTGGCAAAGCCTCCCGAGGACAAGCCGGAGCCCTCCGACCAAGCGGCGCTCTCGCTGGATTTGGAAGAGCCTGGCAAGATGGCCGTGAGGGAGCCTGACCTTGAGAAGTCAGCACCGGCGGCGGAACAGCCGAAGCGAGCAGAACCCCTCGCCGACATCCCGCGGCAGGGCCCCAGGAGACCTCTGGGCTCCAGGTACAGAAGTCGGATACCCATTTTGTTCTCCGAGGAGGACACCGGCTCAGACCTTTCAACTTCACTCTCGGCCAAAGAGAGGCTCTATAAGAGGGCAAAGCAACCCGACTTGGCTCGCATGGTGATGGAGAAGAGGCAAAACCGTCTCCTTCGGCTGGCCTCGGGGGCCTCCTCCTCAGCGTCCTCCAGCGACGACAGGCGGTGGGCCTCAGAAACCCTGTCAGCCACCGGCTCCGAGGAGGACACCCACGACTCCGATGACTCCATCCCAAGGAAGGCAGGGAAGGAGAAGGCCACGCTCCGGGAGAAAGAAGAGAGGCCTGTAGGCACAAGGAGCAGGATTCCTCGTCCCATCACACCAGTGAAGATGCCACTAGAGGTGGCCAAGTCCGAGAGCTCTGTGGCGATGGCAGTGCTGTGTAGCTCCTCGCAGCACGCGGCCGTGGCCTACAGGTAATGCCAAAAGGGTGAGCAAGGCAAAACGTGGGACTTGTTAACGAGACAGACACCTTGTTTCCTACAGTCATTTCAGCTCACCCGTGTGTGAAGATCCCACCTCTCTGTCTTCTTTGGCTCAGTCTGGCCAATGGGCCAGAAGCCCCTCTTCATTTGCCCTGGCTTTGAGGCTTTCTTCCCTTCCATGAGCTCCTTCACTTGGTCTGGTCCTGCTAATAGTGGAGGGCTCAGTTTTGCAGCACACTCAGCATAGCCATGACCCTGCAGGGAGACGTGGGCTGGCTATTGCCAGTAGAGCTGCAAGGGCTGTGAGGTTACCAGTCGTGGCTGCCTCAGAAGATGGCCAGCATGCAAAGAGCTGGAGAGAGGGAGCACCACGTACATGGGCTTTGGCAGTGACCTGAAACAGTGTGGACCACCCCGGCGCAGTCTGAATTCCCTACATGTCCCTGTGCCTTGATTTTTTTTCTTGGAGATAACTGGATCTGTGTTAAATAAGCACAGAGATGTAAGTGGGGGTGGACCTTTTGAATTCACTAATGCTTAACTTTTCTGTCTGGCCTTGGTTCTGGAGGCCCAGGCTAGGAGCAGAGCTGCTGCTCTGGTTCTGCCACAGGTCCAGCAAATTCTGCTCTTTCAGGAACCTGGAATGAAAGGAGGGGGTCCCTGTGGGTTGATGTATCTTCCAGCATGCTTCAGCAATCAGAGGCCAGCTGCTGCAGTCCAGCCCATGCCCACATTCCCAGATTATATCTGCTTTGAAAGAGGTTGCTACATCCATGCTCCTCGTTAAGAAAAGTCCCAGATCTGTGCTATTGGCCAGACTGTGCTTGCACATTGTCCCAGAGGGCACTGGAGGATTGGGACAAACACTTAGGAGTTAACAGCATTAAGAGGTACAGAATGATGTTCAAACCAGTGCCCCATCTTGTTCACAGCATCGCTCCTATTATCCTGGTGCTGGAGGCTCCTTGTAATTGCCCAGCAACATTCATGCCAAACCTGCCAGGAGCCTGAAGCCTCCTGAAGAAAGTGCCCTTCATCCTCCCTCTTTTCTCTTCCCCTGCAGGCTCCAGGTACATAGATCAGCTGGAAGTGTCCTGAGCGAGTGCCGAACAACGCCAACACAAAGCCGGCTTCCTCCTCCAAGCTCCGCTTCTCTTCCTTCACGGAGCAGCTCACGGAGGTCCAGCTGTGCATCCCCTCGGAGCCCTGTCCTTCCCTCGAGAAACCCCAGTGCTTCCCCCAGAAGCCAGCCGCCACCTCGGAGGGAAAGCCCTTCTCCCTGCCGACAGCATAAGCCAGGGACTGCTCTTCAGCGAGTTCCTCCTTCCCCCCGACCTCAGCCCCCAGCTCAGGCCCTGGGGCCGACAGGAGATTCCCTGCCCTCTCCTGGTGTGGCCAAAAAACGACAAAGAGGAAAAACCCAGACTCAGAGTCCAGCAACCAAAGGAAAGCAGGTGTCCCTGGAAAGTAAGGCAGCTGCCAGATAATGACCTTCTGCCAGCCCAACAGACTGCACTTAGTATGCACTTGAGATGCTGCAGCACAGCCTTCCACGCTGGACCCACGAGTGTATAGCAGTAGCTGTACTTCAATGCTTCACTCACACTCACCCCACACCGTCGCGATCAGCTCCCACGGGCCTGAGAGAGCCTCTAAGCCACAGAGCCTGCTCCAAGGGAGACATCCTGCCCACAGCTCACGCTTGCTAACGCACAGCACCAAGCAGCGACACAGGCAGCCTGCCTAGTGCCTGACTCTCCTCCCTCCCTCCCTCCCTCCTTCCCCAGGCATTCCCATCTCTCTGTTAGCAATACCAGTCGCCAACACCGACCCTAACTTTGGATGGAAGAGCAGAGGTGATGTGGGCAAGCCTGCTGGGGAGGAAGGTTCCTGTCCTGCAAGCAGCTCCCTCCTCTCTCCTTGCTGGGAAAACACCAGCCTTGGCCACCACCATCGAGCCTTGGCTTGCCTCCTGCCACCTGTGTTAGCAAGGGACTGTCACTGGCTTAGCCGAGAGCGATGGATGTGTCTCTGTGTGCCGAAGGAAAAGCAGGAGCAGGGTGGAGGGGGCTTCTCTGCAAATGGGAGATGGGCAGGTCTTGATGGATGCTCCAGGTTGCTCCAGTAGGTCCCACAGAGGCGGCCTTGCTGCTGTTTCAGTTTGTGCCCGTGTGGTGGGTCTTTTGATGGAAGTAGGATGCGTTGGCAGCTTGGTGGGAAATCAGGAGTGCTTGCTGATTGATGTAGAAGGGAGCACGCTGCAGCCACTTCTGTCTCAAATACCAAACTGATTTGTAGAGAGCCTTTCTCCCAGTATGAGTGGCTCCCCTCAACGTGAGCGTGGTTGGCACCACAGACCCACCAAACACTGCTCCATCCTGCAGACGTGCATAGTCACTGGATGCCTTTAGCTTGGGTGCCCCTTGCACCTAATTTCCTTGTGCTTTATCGTCAGCGCTCTTGGTGTTTGTGAATTCTCGGCACTGCGGTTGGAAGGTTCCCCGACACGGTGGGGTGGGAAATTCTTGCACTGTAGTATACTCCAAAGCTGCTGCTTCACAAGGAGGCGTTTGCTGGCACACCGTGCGCCCCTTGTGCATTTCCACTCAAGGCTGAGTTGGTGGGTTGAGTTGCAGAGGTTGGGTTTATGTCTTTTTCGATGCTCAGCTCTTCCACACGCGTGACAACCAATGACGTGAATGTAAAAGCGGGAGCTGTGCTGCTTCATGTAATGTTGTCAGAGCGGAAGCTTAGTGCTCAGCTAGAACTAAATCCACCAGCTTTTTAGCCCCCACACTGACTAGGAAGGTTTGAAAATGGAAGCCAGGAGGACTGAGCTTGATGACATCTTGAAGCGGTCACAAAATTTTCCCCTCACCTCGCAGGGAGAAAGGGCCCAGACTCCAATACTTTGGGCTTCGTGTCGTTGTCATGCCTAAAAGAGGCTTTGTATGAGGCAGAAAAAAATATGGCTGCTCTGTACACCCATTCCTGCAGCTACATCTAGCTGCAAATATTTACAGTTTTCAGACAACAAAGCTTGGTAGAGGAATCTGGACAGTAATAACCTGGGCTCATTTGAACACAGGCACAAACAGTCACACTGGTGGCCATGGAGTCCAAAGAATGCTGAAATTGTTCACATTGCCAGAAACTGTTCTGGAAAGGAGTATAAGAGCTTTGACAGCATGACCAGGAGAACAGGGTGCTCCTTGGACATCTGAACAGGGAAATGGCTTGAAATAGGTGACAGGAATTACTTCCTGATATGACAGTGTCAGCGTTGCCAGTGCTAAGCATATACTTCATCTGGCTCCAAGTGTTTGCTGTTTTCCATTGAAGTTGTTCACCCTGCTAGAGTAAGAAGAGCAGCTTCTTGTCTAAAAACGTGTCCTCATCTTTCCAGGGAAGCATTGGGAACTCGGAGGCTGGGTTGTGGTTTGGTGGACTGAGCTGATGTTGCCACCCAAAGCAGTGGTCCCTCCAAGCTCCAGCTGCTTCATTGCACGGTCTCACCTCCTCCCACTGGAGCAGCTGTTTGGTGAAGTGGCTGGAAATGCTGATCCATCATGACACCAAGCACACTGGCTTCTTGGTTGGGGTGTCATCTGGTTCAGTTCATCAGCCTAGTTCAGCATTTGGTCACACACCAGAAGTGGGGCAAGGAGAGGACAGAGAGTGTGACCACTTCTGGTGGCACTGTAACCTCATGTGGGTTTGAGGTGTGTGTCCAACTACAACCCAGGTATTTGCAAACTAGAAAACAGAGTCAACACAAACACAAATTACTTCCAGAAATATAAACCATAGGGGCACTCCTGTTAATTCCTTGGAGGACTATTCATTGTAGAGCTCAGATGGTAAGACTTTGTTGTGGAACTTTTACTAGGTCCTAGATGCACATGCCAAAAATTATGATGAAAGAGCTTGGAATGAAGGCTGCAGGACTATTAACAGGGTTAGCAAACTTGCCTTACCACGGGAGGTCAGTAAAGCACAAGTCAGTGTATTTGTTCAAGAGAAAGTTTAAAGAAAAGTTTTCCTTGGCTTGGCTATACCTGTGTGAGGAGGGAAGCTCCAGGGCAGAGAGATCTCTCATCTGGCACATGACAGCAGGGGAGACAGACTAGCTGAGAATGGCAGGTGAAGAAATCAGGCAGGTTGCCAGTTGTTAAATGACTGCCCAGTGAAATCTTTTCATGGGAATGTGGGGACTTGCTCATATTAAAAGGTTTTCTGAGAAACCTAGCTGTCTTCTAAGAGGTCTTCCTACCATGACCCACCCACGAGTAGTGGGCAGGATGTTGGTGACACCAAGGTATCATTCCTCTTTGTGGTGCAGTAGCTTCCTGGTCCTGCTGGACACATGCCAAAGCTGTCACACATTGGAGGGCCACCAGACACATTTGAGAAAGCCAGCAGATAATAACAGCCATGCCCAAGTGGTGTTTGACAGGACTGGGCTGAGGGCTGGCACCACAGGGATGTGGGACTGGCATGGCTCGTCTCTCCTTGTGGCTGTGCTACCTCTGCCCCAGCACAGCCCTGCTTCCCAGCTGTCCTGGCCCAGGCATGCTCGTAAGCCCCCTTCTTAGCAGCCCACATGCTACAGGAGGTGACATCTTGATCCTCCTTTCAAGTGTCAGCAGAGGGACCTGAGAAAGCCCCTGCCATGCAGGTGCTGCTCTGGATCTCCTCCCTGGCTCTGATTTTCAAGGTTCTGCCCTTCAGTTACTCGATGGTGAGCGTGACCTCAGGGTACTCCCATCACTGGGGTGCTGCCCAGCACACCCCGATTGCAGAAATTCCCATTCTTCTTGTATGTGTCTCTGGCAGGCAGGTGGACCAACAGCGAGACTCTGTGAAAACACAGTAACCGTGAAAACAGCCCTCCAAAAGGCTCGATGACTCCTCTGGGTCTTCTCTTCTTCCTCCACACCTCAGGGAGGCTGGAAGGGCACCTGCCGTAGTTGGAGCAAACACAGGAGATCATGTTTGAAGGCAGGAGAGGAGGAGGCCTGTGATGTTAGGGAGAAGCTGAGGGATGCTAGGTTGGACATGGTAGGCTGACACATCCCAGGAAGGTGGGAGAGGCAAGACCCTGTTGTTCTCTGCAATGAAATAGGGTGTGGAAGTTGTGTCAAGCCCCAAGGACACACAGGCCTGCTCAAACACTGCTGTTGATGTGTGACTGCACCCTTGCTTCCCTGCAAAGAAGATTGAATCAACCAGGAGCAGAGAAATGACTAGGAAGAGTAAAGAAAACTGTTTGGGGTCGGGGGAGGAGAAGCAGGCTTCCCAGCCCTTTTCCATGTTTGTGGGAATTTCTGGGAACAGCGTGACACTGTGTGCTTCCCCATTTGGTGTGTTTGCTGCAGGGCCTCTCCTGGCCAGCTGCAGATGGTTGTGCCCATGAGTGCTTGAGAGGACTGCTGGGACAGGCTGCCACCATGCCTGCCTGTGTATGCATGTCTGTGAGTGGTAGGCACAGACAGGACTTGTTCAGGGGAGCATTGTGGGGTCCTGTATGTGCTGGGAGCGTAAGTGTCTTTGGGACTGCCCAAAGTGTCTTTGGGACTGCCTGGTATGAGATCCAGCAAAGGCTCTGCTAAGAGCCTTCACTTTGCAGGGGGGTCTGTGAAGGTCCCACCTCTTTCTTAGGTACACACTGGGTGATAAAAATGAGTCAATGAGTGATGTCTAGACAGGAGATGCTTGCAGAGAAACAGGGATACAGGGCAGATGTGCCAAGTGGCGAATCTGAAAGACAGTTCTCAGCCCTAAGCCAGTGTGGTGACAGATCATATGAGCAGAAGGACCAAAGGGACCAATGGCACCAGTCAGACAAATGCCATGGAGGGGCTTGGACACGTGGCTGGAGCTGCTTTGCTGGTTTGTCTGTTTGGCAGCACAAACACTTCTGCTTGTCTTGGTGCAAAAGGTGTTTCAGTAGCAGACATCTCTTGAATCAGTTGTGCTTGGAATCTGTCAGAGGCAAGAGATTTTGCTTGCCCTTTCTAAGTAAAGAATATTATAATATATATATTATTATAACAATATAATATAAGTAGTGCCCATTATATATAGTGGCTAAAGGTTGAAAAGGATCCTGCTACCTTCAAAGAAGTGCCCTGATGCTATGTGGCTTCTGATGTGTGCAGGACTTGACTGCTGTGTGCAGTGAATGTGGTTGGAGGAACAGGGTACCACTCTACCAAAGTGCACGTGAGCTGTGAGGCTCCACTCTCCCCAGCATGAACCAGGGGCAAAACACCCCAGCTTGGATGGTTGGCAGCCGTCATGCTTCCCATCAGAGTTGTAGCAACTGCTGGACTGCCACACAACTCTGTGGGGTATGGATTGGGGTCTGGAGGGTCCCTGCTCACGCGGCTGCTCTTGACTAACACAAGTGTGGTTTGTTCTCTAGGGAAACGCTTCAAGCAAGTTGTGTTAGGGCAAGACAGTCTTTGATGTTTCTCCTTTCTGACACAGAGGCATTTTTGCAGTGTAGATCCTCTGTAAGAAGATGGCTAAGTAGCTATTGATGGCTTGACCAGCTCCAGTAGCAGCTCAATAGTCCCTTAGCACACTTCTTTCTTCTCTGTATAGTTTGCTGACTCATGGCATGATCCCAGCACTATTCCCTGTGCACAGACACCGATGCCCACCCAAGACCTTGCCCCACACATCAAGTCAGCTACGGTTAAATTAATCTTGTGAACACAGTAACGGTCCCATTGTGGACATGATGAGTTTGGTATCAGCTGAGTTCCATCTGGCTTAACTGAAAGGTGCCTGTGCTCCAGCAGTGCTAGGCTGGTTCACAAAGCATGCAGGGACCAGCTGGGAGTTTGCAACCACCTTTGTTTTCATCTGTTTGCCAGCTGCTGGGACAGCAGCGCACAAGGAGGGGAGCTTGAGCTCCTCTTCAGGCCCTTTCCTCTTGTGTGCCTGTACCACTGATACTGGCCCATGGGCTCGCTGCTGGCTCCTGAGTTCCTCTGCAGAACCCTGAAGGGTTGTTTTGCTCTTACCATACTGATAGTGAGCACAGTGCCAGCTGACCTTAGGACAGGTTGGCAGCATCTCCGTGAGCGTTGGGGTTGGTATCTTTGTGAGGCCAGAGAACAGCCCTGGTTGCAGGCAGTGGTCAGCTGTGATCCCAAGCACAGCCAGAACCCCATGAAATGGCAGTAGATGTCATAACTCTCCTGTCCTCTTGTTCCTGAGCTACCTCCTCTAGCAAGTATTATCTTCACAGTCACTGTGTACTCCCTGCAGATCAGTCCTTCTCTATCTGGGGGACTGAAGCCCTCCTGGATTTCTGCAAAGCTTGAGGTTGACTAGGCCACCAATTTATGCAGCAGGCACTGCACCATGCAGGCTGCAGGTTATAAGGAGGAACATTGTCCCTTTTACTTCTGGAGCTTCAAATGTCTGGAAGGCAGGTTTCAAGTACACATTGATGCCCTCTGTGCTAAAAGGAGCTACCACAGAAAATCTAGAGGTGGATTCCTGGTAGGGACCAAGGAGAGAACTCCTCATGCTCTTAGCTCCGAAAGCAGAGGCGCTGCAGGGGTGGGATCTCTGCTTTGCGAAGGGTACTGCTGGGCTGGTATCAGCACAGGGCCTCTGGCTTGCCTGGTATTGTCTGTGCCCTGAATGCAAGGAGGTCAGGAGGAGTCAGAGGCTCTCGGACCATCTGCAGGTGGTGGGACGGGCTCTGCAGGCTGCAGGGTTTAGGTGAGGCATCCAGGTGTAACCGTGTGTGGAAACCAGTGTCAGCAACACTACCGTGCCATGGGACCTGGGCTGCTTCTTCTCCGGACAGGAATTGGAGCTGGAAATGCAGATAATTTTGTATATCTCCTTTTAACACGATAGCATGTGACTCTACACTCAGACGTTGTATCTGGCACACTTGACGACGTTTTCTTTCACCTCTGTCACAGTCTGACCAAGTTTTTTGGCCCAGAGACAGGACTTCTGCTCCTTGGTACTGCCTGCCTGGAAATGCAACTGGGTCCTATGGCTAAAACTCTCTCTACATACCTTTTTTTTTATGTTGTTGTTGTTGTTCTTTTGGGTTTTTGTTTGTTTGTTTGTTTGCATTCTTTAGGAAAGCAGCTGGAGAATGTTTACACACTGCAAACAGAATGTACAACTCCCAGAGACCGAGGAACCACACAGATCCGGTTCAACTGCATGGCAAATTTCTTGCCCATAAAAAATCTGGCATGCATCACAGAAGCCCTGTCTGTGTACAGATCCACCTGGCGTTTGTCATAACTTCAGGTCACGTCCTTAAAAAGGGTAAAAAACAACAAAAAAAAAGGAAATAAATAAGTAAATAAATAAATAAATGATGATGATGCCATTTCTTGTTCATCTCAGACACCGTTGTCATTAGATTTGTTATTTTAAAAGGGGATTCTTGATCATGC
This sequence comes from Colius striatus, assembly GCF_028858725.1. NCBI lineage: Eukaryota > Metazoa > Chordata > Aves > Coliiformes > Coliidae > Colius > Colius striatus. The sequence goes on along the minus strand of NC_084760.1, from coordinate 65,184,429 downwards.
CATTAAAAGCCGGTCTACCTTTTCATTGGTGTCTCCTCCCATTTATTGGCGTTGCCACATGTGAAGCAGAAATACCCACCTCAATTGCTGGCAAGGGACCGTGGCTATGGTTGTGCTTGAGTTTTCATTCCAGCTGTGGGCCCCCCATCCCTTCTCTAAAGCCTCCTGCAGAGCTGTGCCTCGAGTTGCCACAAAATGTTATAGTATTTTTACCTATGTCATGACAACTCAGTTGGCCACAACCAACCCCAGAACACTTGCCGGTAAGGAGCAGAGCCATTTGTTTCAACAGGAGCATCGATGTGTGTGTCAACAGGTATGCAAAAGTTCAGAGCTGTCTGATTTGCTGGTGGTAGCCTTTCCCTGTGCCACAGTGGTAAATGCTGGCTCGCTCTTCTCTTGTGGCTTGTGGTTCATTCAAGCAGGCAAGGCCAGAGGAACAGCTTGGAAGAATCCACCCAAGCAGGGCTGTCGGTGGTCATGAAGTGTTTCTGCACTACAAATGTGTTCTTTCACCATGAATCTCGTTTACAACCACACTGAAGGCAGCAGGTTCAGCTATCCACTTCCAAAACAGCATCTGTTGGAGAACAAAGCCTGCTTTTTAAACAGAAAATAGAGATGCTTTTAGGGTAGAAGCCTTGATGTCACATCTGAGTGACATTCATGCGGTGCCCAGCTGGTGTGTGCAGCCCATCTGGGATCTGCCTGGGGGATCTTCACTGAGCTCCAGAACTGGCCAGGGCCAGTGTTTTACACAACCGGACTCTTGCTCTCCTGCTTTATGTGGTCCTCCCAACTGGAGCACCACTGGGATCATTGCAATATTTCACTGTCTCCATCTGTACTCTCTTCTGGAACCAGCCAGCTGGGGCTGCAGTTGAGCCTGCATATCAATGTGCCAGAAGTGGAGCAGAAGCAAGCCACTAACTTGGCACTTTTAATACTCTCTGACAGTCTGACATTTAAGCTGAGGAGAGCTCCCACAACAGTCATTTCACTATGTACAAGTTGCCTGATGGCTACTGCGTGCAGACCACGTCCAGGCATGGGTATTAGAGTTGTTTAGCCAGGGCTGGGAAGGAGTGGTAGTGGAAGTGGGAACAAGGGATCATTTTCATCAATTGGTAAGTTCATACCCCTTCACCTGGGCACTTTTACTGAGCTCTCTGCAAGCAGGACTGGGCACAGCTAGCCAGCAGCCACCCATCCTTTTGGGCTTGACACAGGTAGTACAGGGCTCACTTTCCTTGGCTAGATATTCATCAAGTCACAGCCCCCTCGCAGGCCCACAGCTGGCAAGTGGGTGTCAACTTCTATGGCTCATTCTCCTGTTGCTCAGTTGCCATCTCACTTTGCTGTGCTTTATTTTCCAGGGTTTTATCTCTGAGTCCTTGTGCTGCTCAGCGTGACCATCTCGAACATCTTGGCTTTGGTTTGTGTTTTTAGTTTTCCTCCCTAGCATTGCTTTAGCTCACAGACTCTCTCACAATGGTCTTGTTAAACTCAAACCAAGGTTTGGCATCAAATCTGGTCCTTAGCTCCCAGAAGCCTGAACCCTAGGGTGAGGGGTTTGAGTTGAGATAGCAAAAATAAGAGCTAAGACACCAATAAACACAAAGGCATTTAGGCATCCTGCCCCCACGGCACGGGACGGAAACCTAGCTTGTCTCTACAACCACCATTTGAGCTTCACTGAGCCACTTTGTGTCTGATTCAGATCACCTGGTGGGCCCATACTTCTATCCTTGACTCTCCCAATGTGATCAACACCAGCACATTTCACATGTAGTTTCATGAGCTGTTTTTCCTCTGCTCAGCTGTATAAAGTTCCCTTTCTTGCCTTACCAAAGGGCACCCATTTACAGCCAACCTGACTGGAGTTTCAGAAGGATAGGCATCAAGAGAGTGTCAAGAGGACCCATCCTGGCAATGTTCAGATAATGACCATGTGGCCATTATCCAAGGATTTGGGAAGAAGTAGTAATAAGAAAAATTATTCCTTGGGAGGGTTCTCACAAATCTTGCTGGTAAGGTAGGACCCAAATATTCTTGTATGTAACAGTTGGTAGCTTTGATGGTATAGAGGTAATTGTTTCCTGCAGGAAGTGGTGTTGCTGTTTCATGTCCCATGTTTAGAATCACTTGTAGTTATTCTGTCCTGAGTGGTTTACATTTCAGACTATATGCCAAAAGATGGGGTTTAAGTCTGAGGACTCCCCATATTGGTGAGTTTGATGGTATTTGGAGTTGAAGAATGTGAACATGGAGTCACATGGAGGAAGAAAAACTATCAGCAGTTTATATTTGGAGGGAAGAAAGAGATCAACCCAAAAAGAGCTCCCTAGAGCACTATATTTGAAGATGACAGAAAGGACTTGAGTGCTTTGAAGTGGATCTCTTGGTGCCTTTTCAGACTAGCATGCCAACAAGAAAAGGAGTTTGCACCTCTGGGTCAACACCCTTGCACCTCAAAAAGAAGCTAAAGTAGATGGGAAGCTGATAAATAAGGAAGTGTAACAGCTAAAAGGTTTTAGCTTTCTGCCCAGCTCACTGTGGGGCAAGGTCTTTCTTCTCACGCTCTCTCTCAACAGTGTTTTCAAAGGGTTTTTCCCTGTCTTGCAATCAACAACATGCAGAGCACAAAGTGCTCTGTATGTCTCTTTAGGTCTCCTCTTGGATCCAGGAGCATGGCTGGTGTCTGCTCACTGATCCCTGGTGATGCCTCAGGCTCTGGCTGACAGGGACTCTCCCTCCCTGTGTGTACCAGCACAGGTCACCCCCAGGCAGGCTCAGCTGCTCTTATGAATGATGCTCCCAGGAAATTGTCTCCCTTTAGAGTCCCACATGGCCATCCATGAGGCATAAGGAGCAAGAACAAGGCTGACAGTGTCTTGGCAGTTGCACTGTAATTCCCGTTGCATTGACATGTCTCAGAAATGTAATGGTCATGCAATGACCAAATGCAATGGTTTTGTTTGGCTCTTAACAAAAAGTGAGCAATTCCATTAGCCACTGATGATTGCAGAGCTCGAGGGGCACAGAAATAAAGCAAGCAGAGTCAAAAGAAATGGACTTTTTTTGTAGAGAACAAATAGTAAAATAATTTAGGTCCAAGATGTCGTGGTTTTGGCTGGGATGGAGTTGCTTTTCATCCTAGTAACTGCTACAGGGCTGTGTTTTTGGGTTATGCTGAAAATGCTGTTGTTAACACAGGAATGTTTTGGTTATTGCTGAGCAGCACTTGGGCACAGGGTCGAGGCCTTTCTTGCATCTCCCTGCCCACTCCACCCCACTCCCCCCCTCCAGTGAGTGGGCTGGGAGTGCACAAAGAGCTTCGCATTAAAGCAGGATCAATGTTCATATTTCTGATAGGCAAGAAAAGCAGCTTTGGCAAAAAACACTTAGCTTACAAAACAGTTCTCATTTGTGTTAGGGAGTCAAATGGCCATACACAAGTGCAAGTAAGGGGAGGGTATAGGAGTCTTGTTAACATGGCACCAAGTCAGAGTGGCATAAAGTCATTTTCTTTTAAGACCAAAATTCTTCAGGAGCCCCAAGACCTCTTTGTCATCTGCTCCTCCACATTCTCCAGCTGAGCTACAAAATCTAATGCACCTTAGATGATACTGTAAGCATCCTCAGCTGACTTTGGCCAACTTTGTAGTTGGCCAAACTGCCAACTGCCTTTGCAAATAATGGAAAAAATGGTGACTGCCCATGTGTGGAGCATCTCCCTCCTGCAGGCATCCCAGCCTGCTATGAGCTGCAGTTAGATGAGGACTCCTCTGCCCTCTGAGAGCTCGTTGGCTCTGATGGACATGTATTTTCATGGTGGTCAGGCATAACTCGGAGGTGAAGGAGGGTTTTAGGATCTGCAGCTTTCCTGTAAGAGAAGAATACCATTTAAGCACCAACCTGCACAAATTAATCAGATTCCCAGCTACTCTGCAGCAGCTGAGACACCTGTGGGGTGATTCTAATTGCTGAAGGAGCAAATCAACTCCCTCATTACTTTCACCATCCAGCCTATTACAACTCCATATACAGTGTGTGGAAACCACTGCTGGAAACAGTCTGAGTCGTTACTGACTGAGTCATTTAATAGTCTTCCCTCTTCACAAGCAGAAGACAATCTACGTGGAAGAAAAGCCCAACAAGGAGACGAAAGATTGCAAATGAAAGCTATACACATGTGAAGTAAAAAGTAAAGTCTTATTTCCAGCTTCCTGCATGAAAGCAGAAGAGGGTCCTGCTGGCAGGAAAGTCCAAGCCATTTTAGTCAGGTCCTGAGTCTAATTAACCCAAGGGTAGGGCACAGTCAGTCACAGCGTTTGCACACACGGTAGTCATTAACTAAACCTGGTAACTGGTTAAATGAACACGTTTGGGTTAGAGAAATACAGCAATCAGCTGATGTACATTTTAAGCAATTGCAGTATGAACAGCAGAGCCTCGGGAGCTGCAGAGCAGTGATCTGTAACCTCACTTCTGATGAGAGGCTGGAGCTGCTTTGCTGCTTAAATATGCAACAGCATATCAATGAGAGTTTCTGTTCCTTGCTCTTAGAAGACCAGCGGTGAAGAAAAACCAATGTGTCCTTTAGTTCCACTTCAGCTTAAACTGTAACCCTGGAGGCATGGGACAGTCAGGTGTCCCTGCTTCACTCCGTTACTTCCCTTGTGCACAGCCCAGGGTGAGCACCCAAGTGGTTCGTAGCACAGACTGGGGCAGCAGATTAGTTAAACACGGGTGACCAGGAATGCTGCTGAGAAGAGTGACGATCTCCTAAGGTCACAGCATGGTATCCTTTGCCTTGTGAACGTGAGCACACAGTACAATCCTGCTCAGTGTGCTTTGTGCCCTTGCAGCATTTAATATCTGGGTGACAGCCTGGGCCTTCAGCCACAGCAGGAGACCCTACAGAAAGCTTTTTTTCTGACCTCTTCATCTTTACCTGCTGCTCTACAGCCTTTTGCCCTGTGCTGCAGGAGCAGGCAAGTGCTGGCTGATGATGAACTCTTCTTATTTTGAGGTCCCCAGAGCTGGACATAGAGCTGCAGGTGGGGTCTCATGAGAGGAGGGCAGAGGGTGAGAATCCCCTCCATTATCCTGCTGCCAGGCTGCCTTTGCTGCAGCCCAGGGTATGGTTGGCTTTTTGGGATGTGAGCACACACGGCTGGGTCACGTTGGGCTCATCCACCAACACTTCCAAGCCCTTCTCTGTAGGGCTGCTCTCACTCCCTGCATCCCCCAGCCTGCACTGATACTGGGGATTGCCTCGACCCATTTGCAGGATCTTGCACTTGGCCTTGTTGAACTTCATGAGGTTTGCATGAGCCCACCTCTGCAGCCTGCTGAGGTCCCTCTGGCTGACATCCCTTCCTCACAGAGTGTTGAGAGCACCTCACAGCTTGGTGTCATCTGCAGACTTGCTGGGGGTGCACTCAGTTCTGCTGTCCATGGGCTCAGCAAAGCTGTTAAACTGACCCCTGAGGAACAGCATTTGTCACTGGTCCCCACTTGGCCACTGACCTCAGCTCTTACCTGTGGTGCAAGGCCCAGGCAGTGATGGCAGCAATGCTTGTGTCCCTGTCAGAGGCTGCACCCTCTGTCCTTTGGCTGTCAACATTGGTCCTCAGAGCACACCAGCACGTGGCTGTGACCTTGCAGGAGTACGTCATGGCTTCTAACAGGGCAGGCACAGCCTCTCTGCTTGCCAGCACTACAGCTCTCATCATTTCCTTGCATGAGTCCTGGGAAAGCACTTTCCCAGGGGGAAAAATGGACTTTGTGGGGAAACATTTTCACCTACTCCATCCTTTGGAAGACACTGGTGAGCAAGTGGCCCTGACCCACAGCCCGCTCTTTCTCCTCGGAGTGCTCACCTCCCTGTTTGCATCCATCCAGATGCTCATACCTCTTCTCTTCTAGGCATCCTCACTCTCTCCCTGCTCCCAGGTCCTGACTTGACACAAACCACAATAAAAACCACTTAGCTGATGCACAGCAACCAGGCTTTGTTGTCCCTGGGCATCCCTGGACAATGGGTTGTCCCCCTTCTCCTGAGGTCCTGTTTTATGGTTCAATTGTTCTGTCTGGGGATCAGCTCACAGTAGACAGAGTTTGTTGCTGCACTTTACATGCTGCATGGTACACCTCCTCCCCCTCACCGCCCCCCCCAGCAAAAAGGACTGTGCTTTCACAGCACTCTTCCCACAGCCTCCTGGTCTCATGTGGATCTCCTCCTCAAAAACCAGAATAGGAGAAAAGGGCTCTAAACAGAGAAGATGCCTTTTGCTGGTTTCACTCAGAAGGGGTGTATTCTGTGCATACAGGATAATTTCTTTGGCTCTACCCCAAATGGAGAGTTTCACTGTGACTTTTGACAAGCTTTCAAGGTCTCAAAGTCCAACAAAGTGGCTGTATGAAAAGCCATGGGAAGTTGGGCTTCAAGGACAGAGACCACTTTTCAAGCTCATGTTGCTGCTCCTTGGTACATAGCTGCTCTGAATGAGCAAACTCCACAAAAAAAAAGATGAAGTTTGAGGATCTCTTTGTGGAAATTGGTGGCTTTGGCAGATTCCAAATTTTTATTTTGTTTACCCTCTGCCTCCCAAGAATCAACCTTCCCATGCATTTCCTGCTGCACAATTTTCTTGCTGCTACTCCTTCTCATCACTGTGCAATTCCACACCAAGAGGCATTTGTGAACCTCACAACGGAAGAAGTTCTACTCATCAGCATCCCCCAGGAGCCTGATGGTACTTTCAAGTCCTGTGAGATGTTCTCCCAACCTCAGTTTCACCTGCTGCTCAATTCCTCTCTGCAACCAGAAAACAACTCCATCATCCAGCACTGCCAGCACGGATGGGTCTATGACCACTCGCAGTTCACCTCCACCATCTCCACTCAGGTAACATCTGGCCTGTGAGCTAGCTGCAACTGAAATTAGCTCAGTGTTTTGAGGAGCACCTGGAGAGGTGGTAGGTGGGTGAACAGAATCAGAGGGGAATCTTTGCATTTTAACCAGTGAAAATGACTTGCTTAGAAAAGATTTCCTGGGATGGGGAAGCTTTCTGAGGCTCAGAGTTAGAAGCCAACGTATTATTTATTATGAGCATCTTGCTTTGATAGTTAGAAGCCACATTTATTGTTATAAGAAGGTTCATTTCTGCAGGTGATTGAGAGATGGGGTGTAAGACACATACATGCATGAGCTGCACAATATTTGCACATTTCCACTCTGTCAAGATTTCATGGGATCCTATGACTTGCTTTCTTGATTTTCCACACACTTTGTGACTTCCATTCCCTTGGCCACCCCTCTTCACTGATCTCCAGCTTCCTCTTCTCCTCAAGATTATGCTGCCTCTTTTATCACCAGTGTCTCTTGCCATCAAGCCAAATATGCTCTCCAAGGGCCTCCCACTGAGATGCAGTATGCTGGTCAGCCATAACCTTGAGCCTGCCCAAGGTCCCTGCCCATCAAACATTAACCACTTGCCTTCTGAACCACTTTGCTTTACCTCTGAGTGTTAATGCTTTACCTCCCTCAAAAAGCATCCCGATTCACCAGACAGAGGTCTTAGGGAAGGGGGCAATTTGGTCAGATGAAAGGGGCAAAACTGGGTTGGAAATTATAGTGCTGATTGCCTTGGTGAGAGCTGGCTCAAGTCTCAACCTAGAGCTGGTGCCTCCTCCCCACCACTCAACCACCCCTGATTTTTGGCAGGCTCAGAGGTGAGGGTCAGATGTGCACTAGGTCTGCATCTGATTTCTGCACTGTTTCAGGCAGAAAGGTGTAAAGCACCCTTGGGGGAGAAAAGGCGGGGGAGGTTACTTTTCCAACACAGATGCTAAGCATGGAGCCTTGCGGTGCAGTGGTCTTGTGACATGTTCAAGGGACTAGGGCTTTTTCTCTCTTGCAAGAAAGGTTGCTCAAGGTCCCGGTGGCCTTGCCAGAGATGTGGTGAGGCTGGGCTGATGATTAAATCAGTTTTGCCAAGTTTGCACGTATAGAAAATTAACTTTGCAGCTTGGCCCCAGTATTCTGTAATGATTAGCAACATTTGCACTTCCAAGAAAGAAAAATGATGCTCATTAACTTAATTAGGAAAAAAAAATGTCTAGGCCAACATCTCTGTAAGAAATCAGTCAGCAATGAGATCAAGTCTTTGGCTTGACTCCCCCTCAGCTCTCCTTCCTCTCTGTGTGGACAACTTCAAAGGAAACTGCTCAGGGCAACAGTAACTGGATATCAATCCAGTTGACTCAATCTCCCTCATGGAGACTGAGGCACGTCTTAAGCTCATTGCAGTGCAGCCCCCTGCAAACACCCATCTCACCAGGGCACTCCCAGGAGCATGACAGGAGCAGGGACAGACGAGAGCCCAACCAGCTGACAGCAGTTAACATAGGGTCAGGAGAGGAAAAAGGGGATCTCTCCATGATGAGTGGCACCTGGCAAAGCTTTCTGATGCCCAACAAGCATTCACAGAGAGGCTATCACTTTGGCGATAGGCCCCTGGGAGGCCTCTGAGTTTTGTAAGGTACAGCTTTACATTTTGCAGGTCTTTGTCACTGTCCTCTGGACAGCTCAGTGCAGAATTCTATCCTCAATCAGATTTAGCCAATGTAAATTGTAAGACAGAACGGCTGACTACCAGAAGGAAGGGGTGTGAAAGGCAACTGGGCACTAAGGGTCATTTTGGCCTTGTGTTTCAGTGGGACCTTGTGTGCGAGCAGCGTGGACTGAACCAGGCAACCGCAACCTTCTTCTTCATCGGCGTGACAATGGGGGCCGTGGTGTTTGGATACCTTTCAGACAGGTTAGACCCTTTTCAGGCTACTCCTTCAAGGCTTCGGTTTCAAGATGAGAATGTCACAAACCTGTGACCTGCAAAAGGCAATCAGAGGGGCAGAGCAAGGAGAAAACCCACTTGTAAAGGGAGAATCCAGCCTTTCACATGAAAATGGGATTAAAGTCCTACTGGGACTGATATATACCATGGATCAGTCGGCAGCCCACCAGAGAAGCAGCTCTGGCCTTGGCTAGGAGTAAGAGGCACTGCAGCAATAACCACAAAGCTATGGTCAGCATTGCTGCAGGAACAGTCAAAACCAAAAAGATCCACTGTCTGAGAGACCAGTTTCAGAAAAGACAACTGTCTGAAAAAAGGGAGAAAGACGGCTAAAACCAAAGCAAGAGGCTAAAAGAGTTAGCTCCTTCTAAGTTAAATGGAAACTGGTTAAGGACACTCAAGTGAGGGGCTCAGAGCACATGCATGATATAGATGACAAAAAAAGAGGCTCCAGAAAGCAGGAACTGGTTCTGTCATTATTAGAGAAGTGAGGGAAAGGAGGTTGTTAGTAAAAGGGAGGCATTCCTCAAGGAATAGCCCAGGCAATGAGGAAAACAAGATTAAATCTGGTCTCTCTGGCTAACAGAGAATAAGCAGTGCAGGCACAAAATCAGGATGTGCTACTGACTGCACTCTATTCATTATTAATGCCTGAGTTTCCTGAGCAGGAACCTGCTTCCCCATTTCCTTCCTCTGTGAGCAAACAAGCCTTAGTGTATGGTAGTGTACAAATCACTGCACAGCAGAGGGCAACCAGCTTCACAGCATGAAGCACTCAGAGACTTAGTGTTGAAGATGGGGATTTTTACATCCATATCTTTGCATAGGAGCCCTTTTATGAAGACCCAAGGGTGATCTTTGAACCGTGTGCCTTGGCTTTGTACCTAAAATGGTTTCATAGCACAGTTGAAGGGGAAGAAACTCAGTCACAAAAAGGAGGAGGACAAAGTCAGGCAGAAGAGAAGGTCTCTGCTAGGGCAAAAACCAATTTGTTTGTCAAATGGATTGTGAGGGGGAAGAGCCAGTAGATGACCAAGGTGTAAAAGGAGCACTTGGGAATAGAAAGGCTGCAGTGGAGTCTCCTTCCTTGGAGGTCTTCAAGACCTGCCTGGACATGTTCCTATGCGACCTGATCTAGTTTGACCTGCTTCTGCAGGGGGATTGGACTAGATGATCTCTAAAGGTCCCTTCCAATCCCTGCCATTCGGTGAGTCTATGATTCTATGCAGTGTGAGACATAAATGAGTTTGTGCTCACAATGGGAGAATTTGTAGGGGAGGGAGTTGGAGCTTTGAAATAAGTTGATAGAAGGCATAGAGACATACACCATGGAGACCATACACACTGGCATGCACCAGGTGAATGCCAGTGAACTGGTCATCCTAGAGCTCTACAGGACCTTTGGGATGAAAAATGGGTACATTGTTGGCATTGTACAACCTCCACAGCAGAGGGCTGGAAAGGTATCATGTGTCAAGTCAGTTTTAAACTGGTTTCCAAAAAAGATCTTGAAAACTATGTTTCAGGCATCCTGACAAGTATCTACACCAGCCAAAAAAGAGGGGTTTTTTTGCAAAAGATTCATGTCTTACAAGTATATTGGATTTCCTTGAATGCACTAAGAGGCATGTGAATGGGGAGCATACAGGGATTTCAAGAAGTTTCCTTACCAAAGGCTCCTAAAGAAACTGAGCTGCCCTAGGATAAGAAGGAAGGTCTCTTCATGACTAAATAAATGATTAAAACCCAGGAAGAAGAGGGGAGATGTGAGTGTTCAGCTGTGACAACAGAAAGACATCTGCTCTGTGTGCTTTTCAGTACAAAAATTATCTGGCAAAGGAGTGAGTGGGGAGGTGATGCTGAGTGGCCAGGCTGGCAGAGATGAGATCTGAGTGGGGAGAACTGCAGGAGGAGTTTAAAGAGCTCTATGATTGGATGGGAAAATCAGAAGACAAAATTTCAGGGTAGATTGATCTAAAAGAAAGAGAGAAACAATTATAATTTCTAATTAAGAAAAGAAGTGGAGGCCTCTGAGCTGATGGTAGCTGCTCAGTTGGGGTTATGACAGAGAGCTGTAGGCAAACATCCACTCAGGAATGAGTAGTGGCTGGGGAGGCAAATGTAAAATTAAGGATCATTGGGAAAGGAATATTAAATTACAGATCATATCACTATGTGAATGCATGGTGGCCCCACATCTTGAATACTGTGTGCTGTTCTGATTTCCTTTCACTCTCCTCCACCTAAAAAGGATACAGAAGAAAGTTGGCCACAGAGCCTAAAGGTCATCTCAGGAGGGGTTTGAACCCCTTGGCAGCGTGGACAACGCAGCCAGTAAATTTGGCAGATCTGCTAAACCTCAGATATCACACTTCACATTTCCCCTAAGATCCCTTAAAGGTGATGTCCTATTAGCAGCCTTTCTCATCTCTAACAGAGAGGAAGTCCCGCTTCTCTGTGCTAACAGTAATGCAGAGGTTTGGTCTTAGTGCTGCAGGGTGAAAACCATCTGGTCCTGGCATTTTGCTACAGATCAGGTTTGGTTTGTTCTGAGCCTCTACAGACATCTGGATTCGAGAACATCTCTACTGACAATTTTTACCCTAATTTTAACAACAATCTTCACTCTGAGCATCTATATGCAAATATATATAGGTATTGTTTCTGTTATTGCCCGCTCTTTTCCAAACACTCCTTTTGTACCTCATCCTTGCACTGAAGTGGCTGTGTGATGCTTTGGCAGTACTTCCAGATTGGGATGTTTATGAAAATGGCTTTTTAAATTAATTTTTCTGCTTGTGCAGTTTGCTCCCTTTATTATCCTTTCTGCATTTAACCTTTCAGAGGTTGTGCTTTCCTATCTCTCCCTTTGAAGACAATTTTAACAGCATTTTTTTTCTAGCAGCCTCCCCGTAGCCTGCAGTTCAATCCTGCCAGCTCGCCTCTGGTTTCCCTAGCAGGTGGCATCCATTTGCTGAGAGAGCCTAGTAATGGATCCATAAATAGCTGCCTTGTGCCTTGCTGGGAATGTTATGGTTTTATATCTTTCTTACTGTATTTTAAAGAAAAAGAAGATCTTCATTTAAAAAGCATATCTTCTTTCTTAGGCAGTTACTTTATTGGAAAGCTGATCTGGCTCTGGTGCGTTTCTGGGTTTTTCCTACTCCCACCCCAGGGGTATTATGATGACTTTTGCAAACCAGCTCTGCTTAAATATCAAAGCAGATGCAGCAAGCTGCCTGGGCCCAAGACACGAGTAGTGTTTGTGCAGCAGGTTCGCTAACTAGCTGCTGCATTAAGTCATTTATGAACATTTTTAGGAATGTTACTGTGGTGTCATTTCCCAGCACATGACTTTTTCCCTCTGGAGCAATTGTTCTCACCATCATCCTTCTCAAGTGTCCACTGAGACAGCCCTAATGTAAGAATCAGACCAGGACTTTAGTCCCTGTAGACTAAACATTTCCTGTTGACAGGGTTAATTTACTCCTCCAGTTTGAACCTAAGTTTCCATCGCGTGCAGTACTGATGTTCATCAGAAGACTGACACCCCTGTGCTCCATTTTGATTTTTAGGTTTTCCTAGGTTGTGTAGGAAAACAGACACACACATTTCTCTGTGTGTGTGTGTGTTTTCACATGTGCATTTGTGTGTATTACGTGTGTGCACTGTCCACACAGGACCTCTGCGCCAGCGATAAGATGGTTCTACCACTTCCAACACCTTTGGGGAATGACCTTCTAGCAGATTCCTCATAGACTCCTTAGGACACTGGGGCTATTTGCACGTGTGGGCTGACAATCAGATTCCTTTTATTTTCTTTTGGAATCTTTGTTTTCCTTCCAAGGATTGGGATGGAAGCATCATAGCTCTCCCCTGCTCAAGAGTGGTGTCAGTGGCTGGTGCTGAGTGAGCCACAGGAGAAGGGCATGCTGAGCCAGGCACAGGATCAGGGTATGCCAGCTGCTTGGGATTTCAAGCTGACCTAGCTGCTGTTGATTGTTTTGATCAGTGCTGTGCTTTTTATCGGAGAGCCTCATGCAGAGCACTCATGGGGCAGGCTGGCATTGTCAATGAGTCACATCACTGTAGCAACACCTGTAATCCAGAGCTGCTTCCTTCTCTCTGGGGTATTGCATCTTATACCCTTTGCAGAGCAGGCAACGCTTTCATTTCCCTTCTCAAGCCTCTGGTTTGCCCCGTTTCAAACCCTACTGCTGGGACAGGTTTCCAGCCATTATAACCCAGCCTGTACTCATGGCAGGTTTGGACGGAAATCCATGCTCCTGCTGTCACTGGTGTGCTCTGTCATATTGGGGATGCTGAGCGCCGCCTCCGTCTCCTACAGCATGCTGGTCATAACGAGGACCCTCACTGGAGTGGCCCTGAGCGGTGTCTCCCTTATTGTATTGCCTTTGGGTAAGTATTTGGGGTTTTGTGAGAGCCTGGTTTACAGGAGGACTTCTGACAGGCAATGGGTAGGTAGGGACTTGTCTATCTGACAAGGCAGAGCTAGTAGGAAGAGGAGTTTGTAAATCCTCATGTGTGCAGTTTCACTACAGGCAGACAAAAGGACATCCCTCTTGGAAGAATCCAAGAGCTACAGTTTCCTGTTAGTCCAATTAATGCTTTAACAGTCTAAACATAGTCAAAACATAACAACCCCTACTTCTGTTGCAACATTAACACTTGCAATCTGAGCTACTCAATTCCTGTTAAGAATCATCAGGACTACAATAAAACGCCACAGACCCTTTTCTCTTTCATCCCTCAAATCAAGACAATTCAGCACGGCTGTGTCTTCAGAAGGAGGAGGACAGGAGGTCATTCACAGGGTGTTTCTACCTCCCTGGTCTTGAAGTTGCTCACAGCTTTTGTAAGTCCCCTACTTGTGCTTTTAGAAAGAGTAGAGGGAAAAGAATCACTGGGGCAGGGAGAGGGGAAAGTCCTACAGAGCTAGGCAAAACTGAAGCTGAAAAATGTAGGTAATCAAAACAAGCTCCAAACTTCAGAGTGCCAAACAAAGCACCAGATGACTTTGTAGAGATACAGTTGGGACGTACTTAGGACTCACTATATCCAAGAGCAAGTTACAGGTGCAGCAAGAATTCGCAGGGTTTTTTTGCAGATACAGCCAAAATCAAGAAATATTGGAAAAGTCCACACAGACCTGACAAATCCCAAGGGCTGGTGTGGTTTGGGATTGGGGTTTTTTTTTTTGTCATAAGTGCCTGCAAAGCATAGGAAAGCTTGGGAGGGACATCTCTAATTGTTAGAGGTTGTAGCAAGATGTCCAGATCTTTGGAGGCAAACTGGCTCTTCGTTCACACGCACACAAACAAGGAGATCACCATCTGTTCTGGCTTGACATGTGCATTAGTATCCACTTTGGATAGATTTGTACCATTCATCTTTATACATTTCTTTGGAATTATCTTAATTATCTTCATAATTATCTGGAATAATGAGTGGGCAGAGAAATGAGAAACTCTGCAGGCAAGATGGTTAGGGAAAAAGAATGGTGAAGATGACCATGCTACTGAATGGGATTTTAAAAGAAGTATCACCCAGGGTGTTTTTAGCACTGTTTCTTACTATGTGTTTAAGGCTTTATTTTAGTTGCTTACAAGCTTTGCAAGAGGTTAAGTATTGTGGATAAACATTTTAAATGTGCTAGATGTTGACCAAACAGTAGAATTTCCTGGAGGAGAAGAGCTGGGACATTACCTCACTTTACCCTGGAGTACAGTGTCCACTTCTGGGCTTGCCATCTCAAGAGAGATAGAGAATTTCTGGAGATAGTCCAGCACAGGGCCACCAAGATGATCAGGGCACTGGAGCATCTTCCTTATGACGAAAGGCTGCAGGAACTGGGACTGTTCAGCCTGGAGAAGACCAGAGGGGGATGTCATTAACACAAGTATTTAAAAGGTGGAGGTCAAGAGGATGGGACAGCCCTTGTTTCTATTGTCTAACATGACAGGACAAAGGGTAATGGACATAAACTGGAACACAAAAAAGTTCCACTTAAACATAAGGAAAAACTTTGCCATGAGGGAGCCCTGGCACAGGCTGCCCAGGAAGGGTGTGGAGTCTCCTCTGGAGGTTTCCAAACCCACCTGGACACATTCCTGTGTGACCTGATGAAGGAGAGCCTGCTTTAGCAGGAGGTTGGGCTGGATGATCTCTAGAGGTCCCTTCCAACCCCTACCATTCTGTGATTCTGTTATAAAGCCCTGCAGAACCTTTCCTGGAGAACACCTGTGTGTCCCAGCTGAAGGCTGTCTCCCTCTTGCAGGGATGGAGTGGGTGGATATCCAGCATCGTACCTTCTCTGGGATCCTGTTGAGCATCTTCTGGAGTGTTGGGAACATGCTGCTGGCTCTGGCTGCATACTTGGTACGAGAATGGCACTGGCTGTTAGTAGCCGTAACAGGACCTTGCCTTCTGAGCATTGTCTGCCTGTGGTGAGTACAAGGACCTGCAGCCTTATGGCTGGTGGGGATGGGAGTGGACTGTAATTTGCCTTCTGTGCTCTGTGAATGTGGCAAATGTTGCATCACTGATCCTAGGATTGGCTCCAACAACCCAAAGAGGAGTGCGGCTTATGGCCAGGCATCTGGGGGACAGATTGCAGCAAGATTTGATTCTGCGAGCACTGTCAGATGTAGCTCAGAGCAAGCAGAGAGACCCTAATAAAGGGAGGCAGGGCCAGGCCAGATCTCTGGTAGACTCAGGATAAATAATTTATCTCTCCTCCGTCCCCACCACATTGGAGATGATACCTCTGGTAGCCTTTTTTCCATATGAGCCAACAACATCTGCTGGCTAGACCTTTCT
This sequence comes from Colius striatus, assembly GCF_028858725.1. Taxonomy (NCBI): domain Eukaryota; kingdom Metazoa; phylum Chordata; class Aves; order Coliiformes; family Coliidae; genus Colius; species Colius striatus. The sequence continues at coordinate 65,168,725 of NC_084760.1, read as the reverse complement.
CACCTTTGTAACCATCCTGATGGGTCAAATACACCTGCTTTCTGTGGGCTGTTTTCCTTCTGTAGCCTTATTTAAGAAACACATGACATCTTTTAAGACTTAAAATGGGAGACAGGTCATTTAATCAAATAAAATCATTTCCTGGCTAGACAGAGGTGATAGTGCAGTTATTCCCACAACTACCCCACTGAAAACATTCAGAAAGGGAGGTCTGGGCCTCCTCCACCTTTAGTGGTGGTGGTTTAGTTCCTCTTGGACATCAGTGTGGTGCTGGACCACACTGCAGAAATCACAGATATGTCTCCCAGAGCAATGGTGAGCTCTAGCTGGAAACCATGCAGAGTATATTCTGATTGTTAAACACATGGGCCCCAAAATTGCATGCCTAGTCACTGAGCAGAAAGTGTGATATCCAGATGCTAAAGTGCCTTTCAGCTGCCATCAAAGAGGCTTCTAGAGACTATGGTTTGCTGGCTTACTGTGTCTGCCCATCAGCATGAAGCAGTAGATTAAATAGCTGAAAAATCTCAATAATTATAGAAAAATGGGATACAAACTGATGCTATTGTTAATGTCTTAAAAAGGATGTCTTGTTTTTCTGATGATGAGGGTTTCCTGGCAAAGAGTAACATCTGATATTTTACTGATCCAGTCCAACACAACCCAAAGACGTGTTCTGACTTTTTTGGTTTTAGCTGTTTTGCTCTAGGACAACCAGCCATAAAAAAATCTGAGTCCTAGGAAGTGCTGAAACTCACAGATATATTTGGACACATCCTTTCCACAATATCTGGTGTTTTTTCTCTTATGTTAATGTCTTTTACAGCTATTAGTTTTCCAACAAATTATCCTGTAGTCTGGTCAAAATCCAAGCAGCAAGAGGTCAGTGATTGTTGGATAATTAAAAGTCCCTGAAGTACAGAATCAAAATCTAGTTTAGCACACTCTATAGATACTGTGGACACAATGTCAGAACCCTGTTGAGACATTTGACAAACAAAACACACAATATTGTACTCTGGAGATGGTGGCAATGAGTGCAAAATGCCATCTTTCACTCTTTATATTTCCCAAGGTACACTGGGTTATGAGCTTATGGGAAGGAGCTGAAATCTTTCCAGAAGACCAGTTCTACAAATGTTTTTGCTCTACACATCCTGTTCAGCTACTGCTTGAATAGTGATGGCAGTTGCTCATCAGATTTTTTTTCTAGAATCTGATTTAGGGCACGTTAATCACCAGCAGCTCACAAGGACTGGTCTCAGACTGCTCCAGTGGGAGACCAGTCAGGGATATTTGACAACTGTGTGGCCTCAGTAGACCTCATAGCCACATACTTCCTCAAGGTTATAAATCTCCCCACTGACTGCACAGGATGCTCAGCTGAAAGTCTCCATGAGAAGAGAAGATTATGTTTTCTGTTTCTCTCAGGCCACAGATTTTGTTAGTAGGAGGTAGGTGGTGGTGGTTCTAGAAGTATGTTGCCACTAGGAGGGTCTTTCTGAAGTCTTCTGGACTCTGACTGCTATGTGCATCCACAAAACACCATGTACCCTCTAGGCCAGGTGGGCTGCACTGTGGCCTGGGGAGCTCCAGGCCCAACAGGGCCCTATAGCTATTAATTACAACCAGATGCAAGATAAAAGTCTAAGAAAAGGGACCTGCGGATGCTAGTTTAGGACAAGTGATGGATCTTTTGATGGAACAGATAGAAATATAAAAGACACAGGTCTGCTAAACAGACCTGTCAGAGTTGCTAATTAGCTCTACAGCAGTAGAGCATCCCTTGTTGCTCAATAATTAGCTTGGATACTTCACTGGGGGCTGCAGCCACAATCATTTAGACCTTGGTTGATGGTCTTATGCAGAAGGCTTTGATTAGTGTGAAAAACAAATAAGTTTATCAATTAAAACAAAAAAAAAGTATAAAGCCCACTAAATCTTTTCTATATAGTAATTTTTTTATATCCTACAATTTCAAAGTTTGAAGAGTCCCAAAAAGCAGGAATCTGTAAATACAAACTCTCTGGGGCCAATTTTATCAATAAGAGTTTGAAACTTCAACCAGCTCAGAAAATCCAAGCTTTGATCAAAGATCACAGGATAAAAAAATTGGCTAGACATACTTCAATTAGCAGACTGTAGTCCTTCAAGGGTAGAACTGCATATATGTGTAACGAGGGAGTCCCATTGCTCATTCTCACGCACCACAGTTGCTATTTTCAGTTGAGGCTGAAGTCTCACAGAGAAGACCCCTCTGTCTTTGGCCAGGGCCATGGATGTGGGCTGGAACACACAAAGTGCCAACAGGAACACTGTCTTCTCTCCTTGCACCAGGTGGGTCCCAGAGTCTGCCCGGTGGCTCATAGCCAATGGCAAAGTGAAACAAGCTCACAGGAACCTGATTAAATGTGCAAGAATGAACGGAAAGAAAGACTTTGCTGTCTCGCTAGAGGTGAGAAACTGAAGATCCAGACGTATGTCCTTCCTCTCCCATTTTCTCTCTCATTTGATATCTGAAGCAATGCTCAGCCTGCAGTGTTATTTGTGGGGCACTGTGGTCCACAGGGTGTCATGCCACATCTTACTCCAGAAAACAAAGATAAGGCAGTAGCTCAGCTCCCATAGGGCCAGAAATCCCCTTCATTAGGTGCAGTGTCTTTCCATTCATTATTGCCATGACAAGAAACCTCAATGCACTGGACACTGGACTAAACATGCAGAGAGAGAGAAGCATAGCCCGAAGAAAAAAAAAAACGCAGAGCCATCACTCCCATAACAAATAGGAGAGTGTGCAGTTGCATGAGTAATTTGTGCATCTTAGTGTTTGCCTTCTTGGTTGCCATAGTGTTTGCCAAGTGATAGCAGAAAGCAGAGACACACTAATAGCATGTACTCAGCATATTTTCTCTCCTCTTGCACTTTAGACACTGCATGTAGTGTTATCCAACACCATAAAGGCAAGTCCACCTCAGGCTGCGGTAAGGGCACACGTGAAACTGGAAGCTTGTCAGCCATAGTGAATGCAAGTGTAAAGAACATTTGGCATAATCCACTTTTTCCTCTGGCTCTGCTCTCAAGTCAGTCATGGCTCTGCCAGCAGTTTTAAAGGAACATGGCACTAAGCAAAGTAGGCAGGCACCCACTGGTTTGAATCCATTTTGCTTGACCCCAGAGGTGTAAAGGGGGGGAGTGAAGATGCTCAGCTAGACAACAAATAAAACAGAAGGAGAACCCTGAAAACTAGCCACCAATTTTCAACTTCAAAGCTCAAGGTGTGAGGCTGGTCAGGAGACCTTAATCGTGTCAAATTCTACCTTAAAAATGTATTTTTGCATGCACACCTTGGTCTTACTTAAGGACATAGTGGTGGCTTCAGGGTATGGTAATAAGCTCAAGTGATGTCCCAGCTCTAGGGAGGACTCGAGAGCCAGGCAAAAGCTGGTGTCTCCCTTTGGAGAGATATCAGAGCACAGTCAGTGCTCACAACAGCCCTTGACAGCCAGACTTGCATATCTGTCACTCCTGACTAATTTGGTCTACATGATTTGCCATGACCTTCTCAAGAGCAACAAAGCTCAGCTGTGAAATCTAGTGGGTAAGGAGGTCTGTGGTTCATTAACCATCAATCTTTCATTTAATGTCCATTGGTTTTCCTCTTATCAAAAGAGGAAGATGAGAAACCAAAGGCACCAGCTCTGGAGCATTGTGCTTTGCTGTCACAATCCAGCTGCATCTCTGTCTTCATCCACACCACTGTTTTATCCTGGCCAGCATGCCAATTTTTTAAGGCAATTTCTTAATATCTGTTGCAGAGGTGTTTAGCCCTTCTGGTTTACAACAGAAGCACATTGTAATCTCACATAATCATGTGAGAAATGACGAATTCACTGGCTGTGGCAGACAGGAGCTGAGTGTGAGTCTTCCTCGCCTTTAATCAAGCCAGTGCCTCTGACTAAATATGTAAAAACAAGTTATAACCTCTTTCATTCAGCTATGGCTGATGACTCTGTATTTCAGAGCACACTGTTTCAAGAGAAAGGGTGTGGGCTCACACTCTCATACCATTCTGGTGGTTCTCCACTATATCCCAGCCTTACACCAAGTCAGACCATACTGTGACCATAGGACCACGATCAACATTTTCTGTATTTATATAAACAGATGTATAAATAATCATGTTTTTGATAAATGCAGTCATGAGAATAAAGCATGCAGCTCACTGTTTGCTCCTGCCTGACACTGGACACCATAGCAGGCAACTCTGCTAACACCATCATCTGCCATTTTTCTGCAACTTTTTCTGCCACACAATGCATGTAATTAAGAGAGAAGAAAAGTCCATGGGAAGAAAAAGAGCTCTAAAATGGTAGGCAATCTGTGAAGTTGTAGGAAGATGTGCCTCTGACAACTTATGCCCAGGAATTTGTTCTGCAGTGAGGACATATGGAAAATACAAGGTGGAGCTGGGAAGAGAAAAGGCCCCACCTTGTCTAGGGTTTCATGTCTGGATCCTAATAGTACAGCAGCTGAGCTATTTCCTTCTTTCTACCTCTCCCAGGCCCTCAGAAAGATGACAACAGACAAAAAGCCAGGAGAGAGTTACTCCTACATCAGCTTGTTCAGGACACCAATCCTGCGGAAGATCTCTCTGTGCTCTGGGGTTGTGTGGTAAGCAAGTGTCACTTCACACAGGAGATCTGTCCTGCACCTCCCCCATCTGGATTTCACTAATCCTCATCTTCACACATTCCTTGTAGGTTTGGTGTTGCCTTCTCTTATTACGGCATGAGCCTGAACCTAACTGGCTTTGGACTCAACATGTACGTCTCCCAGTTTGTCTTTGGCATCATTGAGATTCCAGCCAAGATGATTATGTATGTGCTGGTGAATCGAATTGGACGGCGGCAGAGTCAGTCCTGGACACTCATCCTCACTGGACTATGCATAGGAGCCAACACCATCATTCCCAAGTGTGAGATACTCTTCTGCTATATGCAGTACTTGCTAAAGGGAAGGTCTCTATCCTGTGCAGTGCTAGAAGAAGAGAACCATAGAACTTGTCCACAGGGAGTTCTGTACAGAGATGTCTTCCACCTGAAGGGCATCTATGGGACAAGGTTGATAATGCAGCCTAGCCCTAGAATCTGGTGGCAACAGGTAGTCTCTAGTCACTGTGAAGAGGCTAGTAAGGTGCCCATGATGGCAAGGTGAAGTGTCATGTTTATAACAGGCATTGCCACATGGGAAATATCAGGGCCTATCCTTTCATCAGTTCAGCTCTCACTCAGGCTAATAGTTACCAAACTTCCTGATCCAGACTTTGGAGACAGCAGCTTCAGGATTATGAAGTTCCCTGAAACTTCTTTCTTCTTGTGCCTGAGGCCACGAGAACCTCCTTCCTAAAGGCTGCTCTTTGACCATTGTCATAAATGTCTTTTCCTTCCTCTTAGCCTTCACCTCCCTGCGCTCTGTAGTGGCCATTCTGGGCAAAGGTTTCTCAGAAGCTGCATTCACCACCATCTACCTGTACACCTCTGAGCTCTACCCCACTGTACTGAGGTAAGAGATGCCACACACCTGAGTTCAGAACCAGAGCCTCTGTGGGATGTCACCCTCAGGTCTTTGACACTGGCACAGCAGGATCTGCTGTTGGTTAGACTGCAGGACTGATGCCTCTACAAGCAGCAGGTTCTAGGCATTACAAGTATTCACAAGAGACAGAAAGCTACCCTTTTTTACCTGGATTACGTATGGTTAGGTTATGTTGACAGGGAGATGTATCAAAAGGTGAGGAGTATCCTGTGGGGGGAAGATTTTTGTACTCCATAATGCACCTGTGCTTAGTAAAGTCTTAATTCCCTTTGATAATCTGTCAATAACTGTTGAAAGACCACTCAAACTAATAATTTAAAATACTGGATTTTATAAGGGACACATATTATCACATGTTTGCCAGTCTTCTGGACATCAGATTATATTAGAGCACAAAAAAAGAGAGCTTATCTGAAATGCCTGGGTAATGGTAACACAAAACCAGATTAAGCAGCAGCAGTGGAGGGAATTGCCTCGCTGGTTTCCTTGTGAAAGCCTGAAAAATCCCTTCATGGATCACAGAAGTCCCTGTGGCTTGCATCAACCTCTGTCCCTCCTTGCCCAGAATATCCTTCTCTGCCACTTTGACCTTTAGCTTTCACTGGTCTGTTACATGTGTGGAATGGTGTGTATTGAAATCCAAGTGGGTACTCATCTGCTACCTCTCTTCTCATAATGGTTTGAATTTTTACAAGCTCGAGGACAGATAAAGACAAAAATGTTGTTTCCTTCTGCAGGACTTACTCTATACAAGTAAGTCATGAGATCCTTGTTGTCAGTGTGAAATGCCACCCATCCCCTGAAAACTACTAAATGGAACAGGTCCTAGGTCTTTTTTTTGGCCTCCTCTGCAAGCTCTTCTGGGCTTATAGCTACAGCAGGACCAAAGCTACTCACAGGCCTATCCAATGTATGCCACCTGCTTAGAAGTACATGGGAGAAGGAGGGACTCAGCTTTGGTCTCAGCAGATCAGAGGACTTACTAGGGCACAGGCAGAAAATACATCAGGATTTAGGCATTTTAGACATTTCAAGGGGAAACAACTTTAGAGCAGATATTTTTAGTGTGGAGCTGCAGCTTCTTTCTCATAATAGACATAAATATATTTCTCACATCAGGTAGTGTTGCTTTCTGGGAAATATTATCACTGTAGGAAGGAAGGAAAATGAAGGAAGAAAATGAAGGAAGAAAAAACAGTAGAGGAAAAACCTGAGGGGGGAAAAAAGCCTCAACACTTATAGAAATACAGGGGAAGAGGTAGAGGGTCTGCACTTTTTCCCAAGGTCTGATATCAAAGAAGTACCTGTCTCCTTCTTGTGGTGATCTGCACCCCCACGGTGCCCTACCCTTTCCAGGCAGAACGGGATGGGATACACCTCCTTCATGGCACGCCTCGGCGGGGCTCTGGCCCCACTCGTGTTTCTGCTGGATGAGGTGTGGAGGTCTCTGCCCGAGGTGACGTACTGCACCACAGCAGTGTGCAGCGGCTTAGTGGCCTTCCTGCTCCCCGAGACGCTCAACGTGCGCCTGCCTGAGGGCATCGAGGACGTGGAGAAGGCACAGTGAGTCAGCTCCATCCCGCCCTCGCACATGGAGTCTGTTGAGAGAGGCAGGGGATACCCCTCTCTGCTGCCTGTAATTCCCCATCTGTGGTGGCAGGGGATGAAGGGACAGTCCAGTGGGGATTGGGGCTGTCGGGTTTCCTGCTTTTCTGTCTATCTGCCCAAATGCCTCTCTTTTTCTTCCAGATATAAGGGGCCACCACAAACCAATGCTCCTGAAGGCATGCCACTACAGTCTCTGCTGAAGTGAGGGACTCTGAGGGATGGTTACTATGGAGGACTGCCAAACAGAGCCATGCTCCGACCTGCCAATAAAAGACCCTTTACTGTCCACCTAATCTCTCTTTGTGGTGCAGTGGGGCTGAGGACACTGGAAGAAGGAGACAGATCCCAAAATCAGCTGGAGGGAGCTAACTCACTTTGTAGTGCGGCCGGGAGCAAGAATGCAGAGGTCTGACAGGGTATGGAAATAAAAAGTTCCTTGTGCTAAGGTTTTCCCAGTCTTTGGCCTTGTTGGACTAGCAGCACCTTTCAGATCACTGTACAGAAACTATAATCCCTTTGTTTACACCCCACAAGGAACAAAATGCAGCAATATGAAATACTGAGCATGAATCGTGTAAAACCAAATAATCTCAAATAAATCTAACTGGACGGGGGATAAACTGTAGCTACAAATATTTCTCGGATTTGGAAATGGTCTGAACATTCTTCACATTGAGGCTCAAAGCCATCGAAAAAGCAGGTGCAGGAATCTCACTGGGAATGGCACAACTGCAAGAGTTTTGTTCCACATACACAAAGAAGACGAAAGAAAAAGCTTTTGCAGATTATTTAAATCTAGTATGTAGGCAATAAGTACCCTTTAAGCTACAACAAAACCAAAACAGAATCACCTCTGCTACAGGAATGTTTGCACAGAATGTTGAATAATTCATTATTGGACTTTATTCTGCTTCCTGATCTAATGCTTTTGTCTCTTGCACACACTTCTGCAAACAACAGAGATGAGACACCAAATTACCCATAATTTCGGAGCTCCAGCAAATAGCACTTTCCTACATTGGGAATGGCCTCAGCATCTGAGTCCCAGGGGTGCTGTGATTCCCTGAGCTGTGAGGTGTTTTAAGCTCAGCCACGGAGAGCCCTATGAGGGTAACAGAAAGGGAGGATGCACCTGAAAGCGGGTGGAGCCCGTCCAATTTCAGGTCAGGAGCGCCTCCTAGGAGAAATAAAACCGCCTGGCAACAGTTTAGACATCACCTTTTTTGCTTTAATGCCACCATAGGAAAGGTCAGATCTCCTCAGAAGCACTCTGAGACAATTTTGCGCATTATTTCTGTCTCAAACATTGGGCCAAATGCTCAGAGAAGGAGCTTCTCCCTGTGTGCTGCCTCGGGTTCATCAGAGCGATTTTCAACACACTGGCATTAACAGAGCACAGCACACTTGCAAAAGGGCCAGGGGCAGAGCAGTTCTTTGGGCATCTTCTCAGGGTGTTCCCCTACCTACAGCAAAGGCACAGTGGAGATACCACAAGGCGCTTGTGCCATGAGGCAGCATGCAAATCATGCCAAAGAGTGGAAGTCGGGAGACATTTCCAGGTTTGGAGAAGCCTGATATCTCTCACTAGGTCACAGCAACTACAGGAGTTTTCACATCTTTATGCCTGTGAGTATAATTAATCATATTTGTAGTGCTGTCATTGGTTTCTCAGCTGGGAGCAGCACAGCCTCACCTTATTTTGGCCATCCTGCAAACTGCCCTTGGAGAGCTGGAAAAGGTACTTTTTTCCTTTGTCAGCCTGAGCAAGTTAATGTGCAGCACTTTCCTCTGAGCCCTCCAGGGCAGGGGGCAAGGCAAGCATTAAGCAGCAGAGATTCCTTTATTGCACGCTGAGCACGAGGGATCACTCCACCTAAACGCGCACATTGAAAAATGAAAGAACGCTCCTTAAATACCTTACAGGGAAATGAAGCAATCAACTTTTTTTCCTGAACATCATGGCCTTGCTGAAACTGCTTTGAAGTTGTTTTTCTGTTAGGTCCCACAATTTATAGGCAAAAAATAATTGTCTACTGTTGTCAGGCTCTCTCCCTCAGCCACCTCTCAGGCTGATTTTGAAGGCCTCTGGCTCCCAGGTGTCTGCACAACAGACAAGCGGGTACTTGTACTTTAAACACTTTCAACCCTTTGCTTGCAATTCACTCATCATTCAACTCAAAAGTCCAAATCACACTTGTATAAAATAGAAAGCGAGGATAGGGATTTGGGGTCTGTAAATGAGAAATCTCCAAAGTCTGGTGTTGTATATGGACTTAAAAGTGGAAAGTTTCATTATTTCTGTTATTTACACCATAGGCTTAACTTGTGCTTGCTTCAGCTATCTTGAAAGGCCCAGGATGTAGACACAGACTTAAGACATAAACTAAAACATTGGAACTTTGTGGTCAAGGAGTACTAACTGTGAAAAGGAAGAAATGAGTTATATAAATAAACTGATACTGCGCAGACTCTGGACTGAAGGAACACTGACAACCACCCATGCCTCTGTGTGATCAGGAGCTCATGCCCAAAGGGGACAGACCTCGTGTAAACAAGTCCTGAGAAAATAATAAGCATGCATATTCCAAGAAAACCGATGCATATGTACGTAACGGGGCAACACGAACGTTGTCTGATGCAGCACACAGGATGCAGGACAGGAGGAACAATCCGCAGTGCACCCGGCGCTGCAGTAAGGAATGCCCGCCTTCGGAAACTCCAAAATACAGCCGCAGAGAGTTTTCCTAGGCCGGCTTTTACGTTATCACTATCACGGGCCACAACTGGATAGTGTCTGTCTGTGCCCGCGGCCTGTAGCCGCTAGAAAATGCTCGCACTGTGCGGGGTGGGGAAGACGCGGAGCTCCCAGAGGGCCCAAGCGGGAGCGGTGCGAGGGGACGCCTGTACAGCCCCCGCCAGGTGACAGGCCCCGTGGCACACCGGGCACCACCGAGTCCGTGCCCGGAGCCGGGGACAGGGAGGAGGACGGGACGTTGGCAAGGCGGTTCTCCTTCCGGGTCAGCCCCCGCCGCGTCCGCCCCGCTCCGCCCCGCCGCGGGCAGGCTCGGCCAGGCGGTGCGTGGGGGCGGCGGCCCCGGCCATGCGGAGCCGGCGCGGGCGGCGGCGGCCGCGCAGGGCCCTGCCTGGGCAGCGGCGGGGCCTCATGGGCCTGAGGCGGCGGTCGTGCCGGCGGGGGTAGCGTAGGCTGTCGGCTGGGGGGTGTGTCCCCCGCCACGCTCCCCGCCGCCATGTACACCTTCGTGGTGCGGGACGAGGGCAGCAGCGTCTACGCTGAGGTAAGCCGGCTGCTGCTGGCCAGCGGGCAGTGGCGGCGCCTCCGGAGGGACAACCCCCGCTTCAACCTGATGCTGGGCGAGAGGAACCGGCTCCCCTTCGGCAGGCTGGGTAAGGATCCCCCCGGCCCTCCTCCCGTCGGCAGCAGGGTCCCCGTGCACCCTCCCCGCCCCGGGCTGCGGCTGTGCCCTTCCCGCCTCAGGGTGAGGGGACGCGATGCCCTGAGGCTCCTCGCCGCCTCTCGTCACCCCGGCAGGCGCGGGGGCTGCGGGCGAGCCGTGCCCGGCGGGGTCCCCCCGCAGCTTGGAGGGGGTGGCCCCAGCCCCTGTCGCGATTGGCAGCCACAGCTGCCCAGCACGGGGACCCAGCCGCGCCCCGGCCTGCGGCGCCCAGAACAAAGGGAGGGGGACCAGGGTGGGGTGGGGAGCTGTCTCCGTGCAGCCTTTTCCCGGCCTCCGGCGGGGCTTTCTGCAGAAACCGGCGCCGGGAGCGGCTACCAACAGCTCAAAGGTTTCACCAGTGACCCCTCCTAAAAAACATGCAGCCGAGCTTGGGGGCTGCACTGCGGCACGGCAGAGGGGTGGGGCGGAGTGGAAGGCACGCAGGGACCCCCCATCACAGGTCCTGTCACCCCCAGCTGCAGCCCCTACCTCCGTGTCCACCTGCTTTGTCCCACAGCATTGCGCTTTCAGCCTTTCTCACTGTAGAGGACTTGGGTCACCCAGTGTGAGTGTGTGGGGAACGTGGTGGTACCAGTGGTATCCCCTTGCGTGGCGTGGGGTAGTGACGTTGCAGTGCCGAGCTTAATGTTGTGGGAGTGTTTTGGTGGTTTGGGATAGGTGGAGGAGTGGGTCTGAGCCAGGCACACTCAGAGCCTTGCCCTGGAGCTGAGGCTAGTGGGGATGTGCTTCTGCAGGGGCTTGGTGAGAGGTGACAGCATGCCTAGTCCAGAGGTTCTGTATGTGTAGGGCCGCCCCGCTAACCACTTCTTTCCCAGCTCTCTGACCCCTTCTACCATGCTGCCATGACACTGGGCCCCAGGAGCCCTCTGCCCTGTGAGTGGGGAAGAGCTCAAGAGCAAGGAGGAAGAGTGCCACACACTGCCCATGAGTGGGGAGATCCCAGCCAGGCACTGGCAGCATTATAGGGCGCGGCAGGGAGCAGAGATGCACTGTCATTGCCCATGGCTGGGGGTGAGCTGGCAGGAGCTGCAAGGCTTGCAGGTCTCCAAGGCAAGTAGGGCTCCATGCACAGTGCCAACTGCTGTGCTGACTCCTGTCACCAGGTCTGACAGAGCAGGTTTGGGATGAGGACAATGCAAACCCCAGCAGAGCAGCGTGTTTCCCTCCTGCAGTCTCCTGTCTGCTGGCAGGACCCTCCTGGCCTCCCTCTCTGCTGTTGGCTTTGGTTTCTTCTTTCCTGGGGTGATTTTGCAGTACTGCTTCAAGTTGAAGAAACATGAGAACAGGAAGAGCCCCCTCACCCCAGCAGCTCAGGAGCAAGACAGCTTTTGCAGTTGAGACCCAACACTGACTTCCCTTTCAGATTTGCAAGTCACCAGCTCCATCACCTTTTCCCTTGTTTCTGTGTAGGTTTGAGAGTGGAAAGTTGCCATCACATGGCAATGCCATCTGGTCACCTCCCAGCATCTGCAGCAGCCAGGGAAACACCAGCAGAGGCTTAAGCAATGAGGACTGTCTCACACACACAAGACCCGTGCTGGCTTGTGAGCACTGGGCTTCGTTGCAGAATGAGTGCAGTTCTTTGTTGTGAGTGGGCCTGCACATCACATCTCACCCTTATGGTGGGCTTGTGGCCATCTCTTGCTATTCCCCTTCCATCCTTGAAAGCAGCCCTGAAGTGATGAAAGGGTTTCATCAAGTCCTTCAACCTGTGTTGTCACGGGATGCCTGAAAATTCAAACCATTTCTCACAGACAAGACTCGTCTATGACCTGTGGAATGGGACCATGCTTTGGCATTGGCTTCTGTCCTCCGATAGCAGGAGCTGGTTGCCTGAAATCAGTAGATTCAGACCAAAAATAATGTGGTTATTTTGGTACATCTTCCAAAAAGCTGTATCTTCTCTGGTCCATCTTTGTAAAGCTGTTCTCCTGAGCAACTGTTGCATCAAAGCTGGCTTGGTTTGGTTTTCCTAAAGATTCTACTCTGTGGAAGCAGACATTAAATCAGGGAACTGTAGGGATTTTTGTTACTGAGATTACTTGACTTTGGAGAGTGGTAGAAGGGGCTCTCTGCATGCACTGCTGCTTTTGTCCAGCTGCAGGGGTTTCTGTTTGCACTAATGGGAGGGAAAGGAGGAAGAGACTGCAGAGGATGCTGGACTAAGGGATTATCATTGGTTTTCTTGGGGCTTTGGCAGCTTTGTAACCCTGCGAAGTGCATGGCACATACCTCACAATGTGCCTGAGAACCTGTTTCCCTTCCCATCTTGTGGTCCCTGCTTGCTGACCCCCAGAGTCCATGGAGATGCTGAGGAAGCCAAGGCGACTGTGCCTCCCCTGTCCCGCAGCAGTGGCTTCAAAGCAGGTTTCAGCCACTTCCATCCTCCTCTTTTCACCAGCCCCATTTCTTCATCACTGGTGACAGGGAGGATTGACCACTCTGGGGCAAAGCCCACCCAGAGTGGTGGGATCTCCTTCTGGACATTGATTTCTTCAGGAACCCAGCAAAACCAATAAACTGGAAACAGAAGGAAATTTGACCTTTATCTTTAGTAAATGAGTGCCTGGCAGTGCTGGCTGCATACCATAGTGCCTGCAAGTTCCAGATCTTTTCTGGAAGATAGTTTTTGAGCTATCTTGTATTTAAAGACTTGTGGATAAAATAGTGAGGTCGGGGCCATGGCTTTGGGATTGAAACAGACATTCACTCTCCAATCTCCCAGCTGCCTGGTCTTTAGAATAGTGTTTGCTCCAGGCCTTTTTTGCTAGGCAGACCCCAAGGAGGATACCTAAAACTCAGAATCCTTTTCCGGGATCTAAATCACTCCCACGAGCATGCTTTTTGGAAAAGAGGGTGTGAAAGATGAAAGTAACTGCTATGATTGGGGGATTGCCCTGATCCTAGGTCATATCAAAGCAAAACACTTTTCCATCATGTTTTCCCATTGATACTCCTCTCACTTCTTGTCACCAGTGAGCCAAGAATTGCCCCAGGCATCACTTGTCTCTTGCACGTCCATGTTTGGCTGCACTGGCTGCATGGTGTTGCCCAAATTTGTGTTACCCTTTGGACAACTGCCTTCCTGTCCCCCCTGAGAGCTTCCAGCTGAGCACAAGTGCTTGTGTAGTGTGAGAAGATAAGGAAAGCAGGCTGTGGTGTGAAGTCCAGTATTGGTAAGGAGATACCCATCTTTTTGGCGCTTGTGGGGCCACAGCTGGATACTGAGACAGCTTTGGAACTTTTCAGTACAAGAAGGGCAAACACTCTGGAGTGATTTCCAGCAGGGGCTGTCAAAATAGAAAGGGAGACACAGTACAGCAGTCAAGCACTGAGACGAGAACCCGTAGAAGCAGTAGGATCTTCATTCTTAGAGCTACTCAAATTTTGACTGAACAAAAGGTTGGAACAGAGACCCCCCCGCCCCCAACTTTCCCACTCTAGCTATCCAAGGGTGCTTGCTGCAGACTGCCAGAGGGAAGCAATATTCACCATCTTTTAACGTTTGCCAGTGTTTTGTGGTATCAGGTCTGACAGGGAATCCTGGTGAACGTGACAAAGAAGGCCGTTTCCTAAACTGTGGTCTTTGTATCATGGTGTGCTTCCCTGCATCCTCCTACTGCATTGAAGAGTGACTGCAATCTTGGCTTTTAAAAACTGCCGTGAGCAAATGGAGAACATTTTTGGGTAGTGCTGCCTGTTCCCACTGCAGATTAGGAAGTGATTAATTTCCTTGGTAAAATGAAAGTGACAGGTTCAAAACAGACTTGGGTAAAAGCATGGTTTTTCATAACTGAAGGAAAGAAACCACAGGAGCCAGTACCAGCTTAAAGCCTGTTTCTTTGATGCAGGGCAAGGAAATGCCCTCTTTTATCTTCCCTATTTCACAAGTCCTTTTCACCATGTTTTTCCTTCAGTAACTGAGAAGTTTGTCTGACCTCTGTTCTCCCTGTTTAGGCCACGAACCTGGACTCATGCAGCTGGTGAATTACTACAGGGGAGCAGACAAGCTGTGCCGCAAAGCATCTCTGGTGAAGTAAGAAATCCACTGAAATGTTACATGGGATTGGTAGAGATCTTTCTTCTAACCTTTGTCACATGTCGAACCTGTTCAGAGGGTATTTCACAGAGCAGCTGGAAGTGTCTTAGCATGTGCTGTCTTCAGACTCCTGTGCCTCATCTCTTAGAGTTATTTTTGTGCACAAAGACCTCTTTGTAACTTCAGGGGAAATGCCATTTCCACTGAATTACATCTGCTTGAAACTATAGACTGTATTGAATCAGATTAGAGCTAAATCAAAAGAAAAAACCCCACATCTGCTCTTTTTCCTTGTAAACATTTAATTAAAACCTCCCCCTTTTATTCTCTGTTTCATACAGAGATGAGACACTAATATGCCTTTAGCTAATCAGATTTGCTGGTCAAACAAATGCTTGGAGACGTCTCCAGGAAGAGCTCTGGGAGTTATTTCTGCGTGACCAGCCATGCCAGGGTCTCCTAGGGAAATGTGGATGAGCTTTCATTGTAGATAACCCTTGTCCCTGTGCAAACTCTGAAGCCATTAGGGTATCTTCGTATCAGAGCTCTTGGGTCTCCTTCAGGCTTCTGATTCCACGTTAGTGTCTGTGCTGCCTCTTGCTGATGCAGACCTGCAAACTCTGTGTGCTCATCCAAAGCTTCTCCTTCCCCTGCAAAGAACCTGGTCCCAATTGCTTTCTTTACAGTGGTGCTGTTAGGAACTAGCAGAGTACATTTTAAAGAAGCACTCACAATGCTCTCTGACTGGATTTCTTTGTGGCCCCTGATCTGGAGGCAGTGCTGAAGGTGCACGCCTGCCTCTCTTCTGAAGCCTGACTGACCTTTCTAACTGTGGGGTCAACCTCACATCAAGCTACTTGTGAACCCAAAGGACCACAAATGTCATTCCTCAGGGCTCTCAGGGTGTCACTGCCCAACTGCCGTTTCAGCAGAGAGGCACAAATGCACAGAGAGTCAGCAAGTCATGAGCTCTGCTTTTGGCCTTAAGCAAAGCGTGGAATGAGCATCTAGAGGGAGGCAGGAAACAGGTCTGGGCTCCACTAAGAGGAGTTTGCTGGTACCTGTAGACGTTACTGGTAAGAGAGGTGCACCAGAGAGATCAGAGACTGCACGGTGCAAGGGAGATCCCAGATGTGTTGGGCCATGAAACATGTAGCTATGTCCTTGCTTTTAATGCATTCCCAGTGGTCTTCATCCCCAGCTGAGACACCTGATCAGATCTCAGTGGAGGTGGGTTCAAGAGCTAAGACCCAGCATAGACAATGTCACTGCTCTGGCTTTCCTTTTGCCTGTTGGCGATCTCAACATCCTTCCTGCCCTGTTCATGTTAAGCAAACACACCTTCTCAGCTCCCTTGTGCAGAGATGATGCAGGGAATGCACTGCAACATCTAGTTATGTGGAAACTTCCTTACTGATGATTTCATGATACCCGTAGTATCTACAAACTGTTTATTGGAAAGCATGCAGGTCTGGTTCAAAGAGCTTGGCTGCAAGTTGGCTTTGCCATGATATCTTTAGGAGCACCGTGATTTCAAGGGTCTAAGGAAAAGATAATAATTTAGCACAGGCTATCTGTAAGCTGCTGTTCATCACCAAGCCAAAGAGCCCAGTTGAGGGTGATGTTTACTTACTAAATAATGTCCGTGCAGATGAGGGATACTCTGAAGATTAACAGCCTGTCTCTCTTCACCCAGGCTCATCAAGACAAGCCCTGAGCTATCGGAGTCCTGCACATGGTTCCCTGAGTCCTATGTGATTTACCCAACAAACCTGAAGACCCCTGTGGCTCCAGCACAGAATGGAATTCGCCATCTCATAAACAACAGCAGGACAGACGAGCGGGAGGTCTTCTTGGCAGCTTACAATAGGCGGCGGGAGGGCAAAGAAGGCAACGTGTGGATCGCCAAGTCCTCAGCTGGTGCCAAAGGTGTTCTTCAGCAAAAAGCAGCCACATCCTCATTGTTCCTTACTCTTTACTTGAGTGGTAGTCCTGGGATTTGACTGAGCACAGCTAATATCTAACCTGTCTAGGAAGGGGCTTCACCAACCATCTCTGTACCAGTTGAGCCAGTGTAGGGCTGTCTTTTGTCTGCTTGGTGGCACGAGGCTCCTGACAATCACTGTAACATGTGTGTGCTGCCTGGGACATAGATGGCAATGAAAGGACCCCAACTTTTCTACTTGTGCACCTTAAAATACAGGAAGGTTTGCTGCAGGGACAAGGCAGGCAAGGGGAATTTTGAGTGCATGAAATAACAGGGAGCAGAACAGGATGTGGGGAGGAGGGCAGCAGGCAGGACAGCAGCAAGGACAAGGAACCCAGGTCTCCATGCTGCAGCAAAACTTGGTGTTAGCTGGGCAAAAATACCACTGCTTGCGTTTGAACTGAATCCAGATGCCTGGTGCCAGTGTCCTACCCATGGTCACACCAGGGGGCTGGCCGAGCAGCCACAAGCTGAGTGCATCGAAATGCCACCCAAGCCTCGGGGGAAAGTACCAGAGCAAAGCAATACTGTGTCCTTCCTTGTTCCAGGGTCATTGCATTGCTCACCCTACAGAAATAATGAGCGATTGGGCAGGATGGCTGGATACAGCTACAGATAGGGTGCTGTGTGTCAGTTGTGGCAGTAGCACGGGCACGTTACCAGAACAGCTTTATGAAAATGTGCCTTGCCATGTGTGCAGACCCAAGGCAGCAGAGCCCAGCCTGAGTAAGGACCTGATCATTTCAAAGGGAACAAGCCCACATGTATTACTCATATTTGCAGAGCCTCTTTTGATGCAGTCTTAAAAAAAATTACCAGAAAGTGTGAAAGCCAGAGGTTGCTGCATGGTAAAACTGTCCTTCATGCTGGCTTCCTTCAGTGTTCTGCTGTCTTGGCTGTGTTACCAAGAAGCAGCAGAAGAATATGCTTATTTTTGTAAGGATGAGGAGAATCCTTTCATTATGCCAGTGAGGATGTGCCTTTGTGGTGTAACTGCCTGGCAAAGAATCAGTCTGGGCAATTGGAAAGGCTGTGGTTCACTGCAGGATGGGGAAGTTTAAACGCTCCATGTACTTTATTCAAGTGTGATCCCATCTTTTCTGCGTTAAAGCAGAGTAGCCTTTCATATTCATCTGTGCTGCAGAACTCAAGCTGGGAATTAACGTGGAATGCAGAGCCTCATGTCAATCTTCTAGAGGGAAGTCCTAAGTGTCTGGGGATTACTTCTGATAAAGAAGAAGGGTTGTCGATGTTAACTGATGAAACAGATCCAGCTCAGGCACAGCCTCTGACTCAGGCTAGGTCTAGTCAAAGCTTGGTCATCCATTAGTAAAAGGAAAATTAAACATGTAGGATGTCCTGACTTAAAAGTTGAGAGAATTCTCATCTGTTGCTAGAGGTTTTGATGTTTTCTTCAAGAGAAGGGAAAGCTGCTTTTTTGCCTCACTCGGGTGCTGAGTTCACAGTTAAGCTAACCCTCCCCCTTGATTCACCATCTGTCCAGTGCAGAAGTGCCTCCTGATCTTCCCACTGAAGGGGCTTTACAGGCTTACAGACCTGTTGTTTCCCTCCTTCTCCCAGTGCACAGCCCCCACTGTGTCTGCCTGGCTCTGCTGTGATCAGGAGACTAAAAATCTTGCCCCCCACATTAAACATGGGTGAGAAAAGATACTCTGATGAAACAACTCTATGTCAGTGAAGAATGCTAAGGAAGGGTAGGGAGTCAGTAGGACTGGGAAGCTGTGGCTTCATGCAAAGCATGAAGCGGTGAAAGTACCTGTAGGGCTGTGCTGCCAGTGACCTTCAGAAGGCACAGCTAGGAGGATTTTCTATGGGATGATCCTGGCAAACCCTATCTGTGCTCCAAACTTTTGTTCTTCCCCTGATATCCCGTTGAAGAGTGTTTTGTTTCTTCTCACTCAATATATCCTCAGAAAAACTCAGCACAAAATTAAGACTTAAGTCATCAGCTATAGTCCAAAAAGTTAACTAAATGCCTGAAGTCCAGACATAGTGCCAGAGAAGTGTTAGATAATTTTACCCAAACAGGTTTAAGCCTCATGTGGCACCATGCCATCCCTTCATCAGATCCCAGACAGAAGGGATATATTCTCTCCTCATTGCTCTGCAACAGTGCTTATGTCATAGCTGGACTCTTGCAAGAAATGAGCTGTGACAGCTTCAGCTAAAATGTGGCTGTATTTGAAAGGCACATCTAACTTCTTTAACAAAGAGCTGCCACATCAGAGGAGAACACTGGCTATATGGATGAACATTTTGAAACAGTTATCTTCCTGATTCAGGAATTATTTTAATAATGACTTAATTGAATTCAGTGAGCAGAGCAGCACTGCACAAGTGAGTGTGTGTGACTGCCTCTGGCAGTCAGAGAAGCCAGGCAGGGAGAGAAATCTGAGTCTAGGATAAAAAACCCCACCAACCTTCCTCAAGTTAAAAAACAAAAAGGGAGCAATCTCACAAATGAACTGCCAACCCCCCTGTTGTCCAAACTCCAAAGAAAAGGAAACAAAATCTGCCAAACCAAGCAGCTGCCTCACTGCTTGCCAAGGTCCCTGTCTACTGTGCGTTCCATGGCACCCAGATAGCCACCCCACTGCAGACAGCCCCAGGTAGACCATGCCATTCAGCACCCTTGGTTCCCATTTGCGTTTGCTCCCTGGATACCCAGGTATAGGAACAGGAAGATCCTTCCACAGATTCGCTGTCACTGAGCAAACACCCGGTGCCACAGTGTATCATGTGGCTTGTTGGGCAAACATGCCATGCTCCACTTGGGCCCTGAAAGAGCTCCAGCAAAGGTAAGGGGATCCTCTAGCTATTGTTTTTTTCTCTTTATGTGCCAGGGGAGGGCATCCTAATTTCTTCAGAGGCTGCGGAGCTCCTGGACTTCATCGATGAGCAGGGACAAGTGCATGTGATTCAGAAATACCTGGAGAAGCCTCTGCTTTTAGAGCCAGGGCATCGCAAGTTTGACATCAGGTAACCTTTTCTGCCCATGTAATAATACCAGGTTTTATTTTCATGCTGGTTTGTTGTTTTTTTTAAGACACTGATACTAGAGTTTGTTCTCTCGCCCTCCAGGAGCTGGGTTCTCGTGGATCATCAATATAATATCTACCTCTATAGAGAGGGTGTCCTGCGGACCTCTTCTGAACCATATAACAGTGCTAATTTCCAGGACAAAACCTGCCACTTGACCAATCACTGCATTCAGAAGGAATATTCCAAAAATTATGGGCGGTATGAGGAAGGGAATGAAATGTTCTTTGAGGAGTTCAACCAGTATCTGATGGATGCCCTGAACACAACGCTTGAGAACAGCATCTTACTGCAAATCAAACACATAATAAGGTAGCCAGCTGCCTGTTGCATAGGGGAACATAACCCTTTAGTGACAGGGAGTGTGAAAGGACCTAGCTCGGGAGAAAGACAGACTGACAAGGGAAGGGTTTTAATTGCATGAATCAGGGGGTTGAGACCCAGAAATGATTTTAAGATAAAGCCATAAGGATCTCGGTGCCATTGTTCAATGAATAGAGATGGAGAAGGATGACGTGGCATCAGTTGGTAAGCGAAGAGGGTAGATCGAAAGACAAGGCTGGGACAGGTTAAGCTTAAAAAAAATTATATATATAATAGATAATAAAAGAATAGAAAGTGTAAGAAGGGAAGTGAAACTGGAGTCGGATCTGCAGGAGCTCACTGCTTCCCCCACTATCAGCTAGCAGCCGCACAACTCATTGGCATAGATCGTTATTCAGTCCACACAGAGCCAGCTACCTCCTGGGAACAGAATGTGCCAGGAGGGACATCTCAGTGCCACAGAGAATCCAGGTCTTGGTAGAGTGATCCTTCATGGTGGGTTTTACTTTGCAAGTACTCCATTGCTGTTACAACAAAAAAACGTTATAAAATCCTTCAGGGACTTGGAGGCAAGTGACAATTCACTGGGGACCTGGTGCAGCCCTTTGTGACTCTGCCTTCTGCTCCAGGCTCTAATTGCACATGGTATTTTTCAGTTCACCTAGTGTGGTAGTGAGGGTGGATGCTGCTCTAGAGCTTTTTTGGGGAGTTAGCTCAGGGGTGTCCTCGTTGGGTTTTGATGGTTGCTCAATGATCTCACTTGCAGGGGCTTGGTTACTATGACATGTGTTGAATATAGGTTGTAGTTTGGGACTGTCTAAGGACAAGAAGAAAGCTGTCAACAGAACTTTTAATCTTGGGTTTCTGGTTTTCCTTTCACAGAAGCTGCCTTATGTGTATAGAGCCTGCAATCAGCACGAAGCATCTGCACTACCAGAGCTTCCAGCTCTTTGGCTTTGATTTCATGGTGGATGAGGAGCTGAAAGTCTGGCTGATAGAAGTCAACGGGGCGCCAGCGTGTGCCCAGTGAGTGATCAGTTTGTGTAATACCCTTGTAATGCCACCATTCATGTGCCTCACCCAAAACATGCCTATGTCCCAGCTCCAAGTAAAAAAGGTGGAAGGAAGTGAATGGCAGAGATTTCCAGGGCACTGCTCTGTACTAGGCATTACTCTAAGTACCAGCTGATTTAAGTTTGTTGCTTCTGTCTCTGTGTTTGATGGCCCCCAGCTTTCCCATGTGAGACAGGGCACTAACCTCAGGCTTTGGACAAATGAGTTTGAATATAATGTGAGTAATTTTTATTGACACTGTTGGGTTGAAGGTATGTTGCAGAATGAACGCTTTGGGTGTCAGGTGGTTTCTCAGTCTCTTTTTGTTGAGCCACTGGTAGCTGGTCTTTATGCAAATATGTGATAAATGAGTAGCATTAAGGATACAGCTGGAAGGGAGCAGCTGAATTTGCAGGCAGCGGGATCCCATAGCACACTGTGGATGCTGCTGACATTACCAAAGCCTCCACCAGCTACAGGGAGGCTGGCACAGCCAAACAGCCCTGACCCTGAATACCTCTGCATAGGCACAGCAGGAGGTGCCTTGTTATGTGATTTGAGATAACCGTGGGAGACTAGAAATCATTGCTAAATGGGCATCTGTACCCCATACAAGACCAGCAAAACAGAACAGGCTGCATACCGTGATGTTAGGATTTTATTAGATTAGATGTAGATTGAATTACATGAGGTCATCACTAATAGCAAACCAAAAATACAGATCAAAACATACCAGATAGCCTGTTCAGCAGCCTTTTCAGGGCTAGGGCTTGGAGAGCTTTCTGTGTCCAGGTTGCTCTGTTCTCCATGTGCACTGTAGTGCAGTGCTGCCTTGCACCTCCTTGTCTGGCTGTATGGGTAGAGTTTGGCTATTGCTGGGTGGATTTGGGTTGCAGCAATGCTCTCTTTGCTTTGCTCTTGGAAGCCACCGAAAGCAGCTGAAGTAGGTTTTAGCTATTTGTGGCTTCTCTTCAGGGTTATTCTCATACCACCCATATCACACAGTTTCCATGTAAGAGACAAAAACTGGCTGCTGAAAGCAGTAACATTCCCAAGAGCTGAAAAAGCATCTTACTATCATGTAGCCCCAAAGGCACAGAGTGAAAGACAGTTAATCATAGTAAAGACAGCTTTGGTACTAAAAATGTCCCAGAGGCCAGCATGTTCAGGGAGGTTACACATGTATTTCCTTCAGCAGAAAGTGAAGCTATTGCTAACTCATTTCTCAAACACCTTTTCTCTCTTTTCCCTAATCCTTGTCTGCATGAGCTGTGCCATGATGAAACACGTCCTGCCCTTCTGGAGGGTTCCATGAAGTCTTTGTGCCTGGTCATGAGATGATGCACACAGCTGCACCCCAGAGCAGCATTTCTTCAAACCATTAATGCATCAGAGCAGTCTCTCTGGTACACATTCCTGCGTGAACAGGATCTATTGTGAACCCCTGAGTTGGAATGTTGCTAGGGGGGATGCTCGGCTGTTGTCAGCCCCCGTGCATCTTGTGGTGACCCAGGTCTGAGGCCTAAGGGTGTGGAGACTGCTCAGCAGCCTGTTCTGACCATAAACTTAGATAATGGGTTTTGTGGTTCCATCTCACAGAGAATGAGAGCACCATTGAAAAAGAAGTTGGTTGCTGGGCTAGGAAGGGAGGAGATGGAACAGATGCCACCCCTCTTCCTGTTTGCCACACTGGAACTACTTGGAGATGTAAAAATTGGTTGAGGGTCTGCTGATTTGTCCTGCCTCGTCATCTGATTTTCTTTCTCACTTACCTCTTAGGAAGCTGTATGCAGAGCTCTGCCAAGGAATTGTGGATGTAGCCATCTCTAGTGTTTTCCCTCTCAGCGACACTGGGCAGAAGACAAGCCAGCCGTCATCCATCTTTATCAAGCTGTGATGGCAACAGGAAGAGACTGCACCCGTCGGGTCAGCACAGTGCAGTGGCTTATCTCAGTATTATGCCAAAAAGTGGTAGGGACAAGCTTCTTTTCTGGGAAAACATGGGGAAAAACAACAAAAGGGGCATCCACACAGAGCTGCGATGAGCGCAAACTTCTCAGACAACTCTACCTGCATTCACCAAAACCCACTTCAGAGACTTTTTCTGAAACAAATCTCTCTGGGAGAACAAAATAACCTTAAAATGAAACCCCAACAGGGATACTATACTACTGTATTTGCTCCTCCTTTTTCTATAGAGATAACAGTGGGTTTTGTTAACGGAATTGAGTGAAGAGAACAATGGTCTTTCAGGATGTCATGGCTGGGAAGTTGTCCTCCTCCCGCTGTGTTCCTTCTTTCCTCACCTACTGCATCATTAGTGCCTTAGCTCAGCTCCAAATACGTGACTCCTTTCCTTTGTTCCTGCACTATTACATAGAAAGGAGCAAGCTGTCTTGCATTGCAGGATGCCTAAAACTGGGAACACTGAGAATTCAGTTTCCGTAGGTCAATTTTCCAAGCTGGTTGGCTGAACACCCAGGCAACGGCTGGCAAAAGGGTGCTGAACTGCAGACGGTGACTTAACCCAAGCGAGGAAGGCAATTTTTTTATTTAAAGCTATCCCTTTTTCCTAATGAGATATGAATCAGTGTCCATCCCAGTCTGATGCAGTTGGATTCTGTCTGAAAGAGGTAGAGAGAGCCCCTCTGGGCTCACTGGCAGGCTGTAGGATTTCTAGCATCCTTTTTGTGCTCAGAGTGTTTCAAATAGAAGAAACCCCATCTCCTCAGTTTCTTCTGAGGCAGTGAATTTAGACTCTTCCCTCAGCTTTTACCTCCATGCGTTTGAGGCTTGAACCTGAAACCTTTCAACTCACATGATTTTTATCCCATTTGATCCAGCCAATTCTCCTCCATTTGACAAGTACTGAACTTTTCTGCCCTCACCACAGTCCCAACTAGAAAGAAGGTGGATGAGGTTTTGTAGACCAGGAGAGAGATTCCGTATGTGTAGGTTTGGCACACAGCTGGGAAGGCAGGTGTTTGGGAGTAGGAGGGGAGGTTAAATTCCTTCAAGTCTCTGAATTTCAAAGCTACTTTAAATAGAACCTAAATTTCTGCCATATTGCCCACCCCATGAAGTGTATCTGAATTTCCAGAGTGAGCTCATCACACCTTCCCCTAAGACAGATGTCTTTGCAGAGCACAGAGGCACTTGGGGATGTTCAGGGCTGTGTTCAGCTTTGTCAGGGAGATGATTGGCACCAAAATGAACCAATTCCTGTTACTTAAACAAGCAGAGATTGTGGCGGTTACAAGCTTCTGTCTGCCTGTGTGTAATGGGAAGTGAATCAAGCAATGGGATTTCTGCCTCTCTCTGAAGATTCTAGTGCTTTGGCATACTAATGTGTGCTTGTGATCAATTTCAGAGGTCTTTGTGCCAGCAGATGATTCTGGCATCTTTCTATAGACAGGACTGAAGTGCCCAGGCCTCCTTGGAGTTATGCAGTTGGATCATGCTCTTGTGGAATGGACATTCATTGTGACATGCTGTGAATCCCCAAGTGGCACCATTTCACGCAAGGATACTCAAAGCCAGGAGGGAACAGAGTGTTTAGCAAAACCTCACTGAAGCATCGCAGAGAGAGCACATCCCAAAGAGCCACATGAGCACCTCTGAAGTTGTCAGCAGCCTGAATCACAGCAGCAGTCCACGTCTGCAGGGGCGGTGTGGTGGATCAGTGGTACACTGGTGCATGCTGAGAAGTGATAGGGAGCAGGAGCTGTGTGAAAATGGGGCTATGGCTTTGTTCCCCTGCACTGTGAATGCATCAGCAAGAGGCCTGAGCGTCAGCTCTGGTCTCTAGATTTGGGCTTTGTGCATGTTCTGAAGAGGGACCGTGAAGGCGGTGGTTCCTTAGATGGGAAGCACTGGGTGATAAGCTGGGAGAGGGGTGCGGGGGAAGGACTGGTTGGGGTTTTTAACCTTTTGATAGCACTTAGGTGTCAAAATTTCACTGCAGGCCAGGTAAAGTGTAGTGGTAACACTCTAAAGTGAAATGTAGGCTGTAACAGTTATTGCTTGCAAAGCTCACTCACGTCTCAGTTGGCATTTTCACATGTTGGCTCATGTGAGCTAAAAAAGGACACCTTTTTGCCAAGCAAAGGGAAGGTCTAATAGCAGTCACTCTGGTCCAGGATGTACCTGAGGTGACAGAGGAGATGCTGGGCTCTTGCAAACTCTAGGATAGGTAAAAGCAGAGCAGGAAGTGAGAATACTTTCCCCATCATAATGAAATGAGAAATGCTCATTTTCAGGGGTGCTAGACCCATCCTTCCTTTCCCCTCGGGAAATGGACAATCACTCCCTTACTGCACGGTAATGTTGAGGTTCTCAACAATGTAGTGGGATGAGGGCAAGAAAACTGCCTGGGTGCAAGCAAAAGCTGCAGCCCCACGATACCTCCAGGAGGAACAGTGACTGGAGCCTCTGTCTAACTCCAAGGCCTTTTCATCCTCCTTTTTAACTCCAGATTGCTTTGGGGCACATCAGCAGCTGACCATTTTTGCTGCTCAGCTGAAAGTGAGGCTTCAACTTGATGGCAGAGCCATGGCCACAGGCAATGCAGCAATTCATACCCTGCCTTTTCAGATGGGCTTGGGGAAAATAGTGATTCGAGGGCACTTTGTTGGCTTGTTTGCTGAATTTTTCAGAAATAAGCAACAGCCTCTGGAGGAATACAGCAGGTGTCACATTTATTTAGCACCTGCTCTCAAAATGCTCTCCAAGTTCAAGTACAGGAGAGAAATGGTAAAGAACAGAGAGCACAGTGTCTAAGGTCTTGCCCAAAATACTAGCTACCAGATGGGAGTACAGGCTGTGTGTATGGCCAAAGCCTGAGCATTGCAGCTGTGGATGCACCTTGAAGTGATGCTCACAAGCTCTTGTGAGACTTCTTGTTTGTTTCTTTTTTTTAGGAATACACAACAATAAATGTTTTCTAGCTTATTTCAGCTAAAAGGTCAATAGAAAAGGTCTTGCTCTCTTTCCTGAGCTTTCTCAAAGTGTGGTGCTGGCTTTCCAGAAGATACCTACCATATTGCAGAATGTCTCTAGTCTTAGTTGTCTGTATCCCTTCACGTCAGCCATGAAAGATTTCAGGCCCAGGTGCTTTGACTGTGTTTTCCAGCAGGCTCTGGTCCCGCTGGATTCTGGGTTTCAGATAACTCCCATGTGGCTTGCCTCATACCGGGTTAGTTATGAGTCCCATGTAACAGCTATTGTGCTCCTGCTGAAGTACCGTGTCTGGCCACAGAAACCACTGGAGAAATCAAAGGAAGGCTCAAAAGCCATTTTGTTCAGGTGGGCCGGCTCCCCAGCCCTGCTGTGTCCAGCACCCTTCAGGACTGCTTGCATGTCCCTGCTCCCAGCATTTCCTGTTCTCCACATGCAGCTCTCCCCCAGGAGAGTGATGCTATGCCGAACATAGGTTCATCATCATGTTTCATTGCCAGTATCTGCTATGGCAGCCCGCAGAAAGCCCCAGCGTTGAGAGGATGGCGGGGTACGTAGGGCAGTGGCGAGCTGACAGCCTGCCGAGCTCTGGTTTGCGTGCTCTCACGTCAGCATGTGCGTGTAGGGCCAGCGGGTGCCAGGGCTCATGGATCTCCAGTGACCATCCGCATCTCTCCTAAACCATCATTAAAACATGCAACCCCAGTCTGTGGTGTTTCCTTGGAGCAGCGGGCCCCAGGGCTGTCGGCCCGCGGGCACCTGTGGCGACCGTTGCCGCCCTTGCTGTGTGGGACCTCGCCGGCAGCGAATGCGGGACAGCAGCGCGGCATGTGGGGCTGGGGGGAGGCTGTTTGGGGGTCAGGAGTGCGGGGGCGGGGGGAGGCGTCGGAGCCTCCGGAGCGCCGCGGCAGGTGCTGTGAGGGTGACGGCTGTGGGAGCGGGGCGGGGCGGCGGCTGTGCGCATGCGCTGGCCGCCTGAGGCGAAGGGGCGTCGCGGCGCCCCCTGGCGGCCGGGCTGTGCAGGGCGCTGCACGTGGCCGCGTGCCGCTGTGACCCCTCCTGTTTCCCGTGAGGCGGCGCGAGGCGGCGGCCGAGCAATGGCGGGGTGCGGCGGGGACCGTCACCGGCTGCGGCCGCGGCCGCCGGCACACAGCAGCGTCCGGCGCGACCTGCCCGGCGCGCACATCGAGTCTTTCAACTACGCCGTCAGCGAGGGAATCTACCGCGCCGTACAGGTTTGAGGCGGGGTGGTCGTGTGAAGTGGGGGGCGCGGGTCGGGGACCGGGCCCTCCCGGCCAGCTCCCTCTGCGCTTCATCCGGTGCCGTTGCAGGATCTCACCTCGGTGGAGTTCGCGCTGAAGGACACTCAGCTGATGATAGCGGTGGCGGGGGTGTCTGTCGCTCCCCCCTCCGTGCCGGCGGGGACGGTGTGCCAGGAGAGGAGGGTGTTTCCCGCAGAGTGCCGCGGCCTCCGCAGCACCTACCGCGGCCGCATCACCGTAAGTGCCCGTCTGCCGCCGGCGGGTCCCTGCCCGCCCGCCGCGCCTGTCTTTGTCCCTCGGGGTCAACCCACGCCGGGGGAGCAAAGCCCACGGAGCCTTTCTGTGCCTTTAGCCATTTAAACCTGCCTCGGCGGGGTTTCTGAGAGCTCTGTGTCCCGCGGTCTCGGATGTGGGTGAAGGATGAGCTCGCTGCTCACACTTTCCTTTGAACCCAGCTGGTAGCAGTCCCTGTGTCTGATGCCTGTCTTTTCTGCGGGACTGAGTTGTCTTTTACTCAGTTGTCAATTTGCCTTGCCCTCAAGCTAGCCAGTTCAGAAAACCTTAGAATGAGACCTGTATCATCTCAGAGTATGACATCCCAAATCTTGTTTCTGCAGGAATCCCAGTTTCAAAAGCAACGTTGCTCTCATATAGAAGTATGGAGTTATAAATCATAGAAACATAGAATGGTAGTTTTGAAAGGGACCTTTAGAGATCATCTAGTCCAACCCCCCTGCTCAAGCAGGTTCACCTAGATCAGGTCACATAGGAATGTGTCCAGGCGGGTCTTGAAGACCTCCAAGGAAGGAGCCTCCACACCCTCCCTGGGCAGCCTGTGCCAGGGCTCCCTCACCTGAACAGTACAATAGTTTTTTCCTTATGTTTAACTGGAACTTTTTGTGTTCCAGCTTCATCCCATTACCCCTTGTCCTGTTCCTAGGTACCACAGAGAAAAGGGATGCCCCAACCTCCTCACACTCACCATTTAGATATTTGTAACTATTAATAAGATCCCCCCTCAGGCTCCTCTTTTCTAGACTAAACAGCCCCAGTTCCCGCAGCCTTTCCTCTTAAGGAAGATGTTCCACTCCCCTGATCATCTTGGTGGCCCTGTGCTGGACTCTCTCCAGAAATTCTCTGTCCCTCTTGAGCTGAGGAGCCCGGAACTGGACACAGGACTCCAGATGAGGCCCCACTAGGGCAGAGTAGAGAGGGAGCAGAACCTCCCTTGACCTGCTGGCCACACTCTTCTCGGTGCATCCCAGGATGCCATTGGCCATCTTGCCCACAAGGGCACATTGCTGGCCCATGTTTAGTTTATTATCAACCAGGACTCCCAGGTCTCTCTCTGCAGAGCTGCTCTCCAGAAGGTCATCCCCCAGCCTGTATGTTCAGGTTTTTTTTTTCTGAATTACACTGAAATGTTCCTAGAGAAGAAGCAGCATCCTCAACAAATATTTTCCTTTGTACAGTGAAGGAATTGCACAGACATTACTGTTTTCAATTAAAATTGTGTAATTATATCTGAGCTGTACATTTATGTGAGGCACCCAGTGCAAGAAAATGCTTGCTTGCAATTTCAGCCTTTTTTTTCCCTTTGTCCAAAGCATTGCAACAAATAGTGATAATACCCTGTCTGAACATGGAAGTTGGGCACTCACGGATTATTCACAGCCATTTTTCAAGCGACTCATATATTTCCCTGAGCTAGAGGTGCTTTTATTTTTCAGATGTTAATTATTTTCCATCTTTTTTTCTCAATATTTCATCTGTTTCAATGTTTGTTTTTCGAACTTGTATAAATACTTGGAGCAGTTGGAACAGAATATTTTGCCATGCCCTGTATCAGAAAGTATAGCCCCATACTGGGACAGGTTGGTCTCTCCCACTCTATACCATTGCACAGCAGGAAGCAGTGTGGAATCATCTCCTGTCTCTACCATGCTGCCTTTAACCATGCACTCTTCCCTCAGATTCTTCCTGCAGTTCTTGTTCCCCCAAGGTGAGCAGTGAGCACTGTTGTGCTGAGTCGCTGCTCCTCGCTTTAGAGCCACATTATACCTTCAGTCATTGCTTAAGTGGGAGAGCAGAACTATGCAGAGCTCTCAGTTTAAGTCTGCACTGTGCATTTGGAGAGATGCAGTAACATTTCTCTTATTAATTCCTAAGACTTGTTTTACTCTTCAAACTGCTGCCAGGTGTTGAACCAATGTTTTAGTATTGCAGTTGCTGATGTTTCTTTCCTGCATGCCTGTCATTCTGCATATAAAGTTAAGATTCCATTCTCTGGAAGTGCATTTTGTCCCCTTGTTGCTTACAGTCAAGGGGTCCTTCTGCAGACCCATTGCCTGATCCTGTTATTGGAGATCATTTCTTTCACACACACATTTCTTTCTCACTTTTCATATCACTCATGAATGTGTTAAATGAACAAGCCTTGGGAGAGGTCTCTGCAGGCTTGTAGCGTGCATGTCCTTTCACTGAGCAGTTTCTGTTTTCTTTTAACTGTTTGTTAACTCCTGAGGTTTCCTTTTGTATCCTTTTTTTATTTAGGCTGCCCCATTTAAGAGTCTGAAAGGCAAAATAGTCTGTTGACTTTACTCACCGTACTAGCGGCTTCTTGACTTAGTTCTAGACCTGTATGATTTTCTTCCATGTCGACTGTTTGCTATGGAGTAATCTTTATGCATGTATCTACTTAGTTCTGGGGTTTATTGTTATTACCATTTTGCAGTGGTAGAATTTAGTTAGATTGTGATTATATTACATGTCCAGTTAATACAGCAGGAAAGATTAAAAGGGCAACTTAATTTGCTCATTGTTGGCATTGTGTTGTTTTAGGCTGACATCAGCTGGTCAGTGAATGGCGAGCCACAAGGGACTATTAAACACCCCCTGGGGTATATTCCGATTATGGTGAAGTCCAAATTGTGCAACCTCCATAATCTTTCTCCACAAGAGCTCATACAGCACCATGAGGAAGAAGAGGTAACAGGGGTTTCATGGGTTGGGGAAATTTGCGTTTCATATGAGCGGCATCTCAAGACAGCTTCTCTTTACAGGACTTGAGCATTTATATTTTTATTTCAAGTTTGACTTGCTGTTTTCTCTGAATGTACCATATTTATGGTGGTTCCATGCAGCATCTTGAAAAATTTGCAGTCACAACTGTCTTTGAATACAGGAATCTGTTTGGTGCTGGTACCTATAGTTCCAGTATACGGCTTCTCAACTGCTAACCAGTAACCGAGACTGTAGCTGTGAGGGGGCCTGGTTTATAAACTCCTACCTTTAGAGCCTTTATTAAAAAAACAATGTGAATTCTTCACAGCTGTTTCAGTTAATCAAACGGGGTTTTTTTGGTTGCTTTTTTCCTTTCTTCCTTCAAATTGTGGAACATGCATGCCTTTCCTTGCCCTGTGTGCTACATTTAGACTTGTCACTGGCAAGTGCAGCCTTTCCAGATCCAGTGCTGAAACGTGTGCCTTGCTCTGTGTCTCATAGTTAAAACATTTAATGTTTGTTGACATACAATACAGGCATTTTTGTCTTTTGCTTAAAATGGGTTATAAATTTCTGTGCACACTAAAATTATGTCTCTTCTTCTGCCAGGAAATGGGAGGCTACTTTATAATTAATGGCTTAGAAAAAGTTGTTAGGATGCTGATTATGCCCAGGCGAAATTTCCCTCTTGCAATGACAAGGCACAAGTGGAAAAACAGAGGCCCTGGTTTCACAGAGTATGGTAAGCTGAGCAGTTTCCTGCAGCACTCTACCAGTAGCTATGTGAGAACAAACAGGACTGACCACCTGTAGCTGATTTTCAGTGGTTTGTTTTGTTGTACCTCTTGTATAATGATTATATTTGTTACTATATGTAAAAATGAAGGATCAACACTATCATATAAGGGTACAAGCATGAAGCAGGTGCTGGCCTTGTGGGAACTGTCATACTCAGCAAGGAGATGGTATTTCAGGCCTTGCAGTATGCATAACCTTTTGTTATGTGGAAGGTGCAGCTAAAACCCTGCCTTCAGCTGAAGTC
Organism: Colius striatus; assembly: GCF_028858725.1. Taxonomy (NCBI): domain Eukaryota; kingdom Metazoa; phylum Chordata; class Aves; order Coliiformes; family Coliidae; genus Colius; species Colius striatus. The sequence goes on along the minus strand of NC_084760.1, from coordinate 65,137,320 downwards.
AGTGTAAGCTGCTGAACTTTATTCATTTAGTATGTTCATCATACTTTGAGATGGCAATTTTAATTTACATGAAGCAGATTAACTAGATAGAGTTTAAAATTGAATTAAACCATAAAAGTTAGTTTTAGACTCAAATGCTGTTAGCTGTTGATTTGACTGAACCATGGTACTTGAGCACACGCTGTAGTTCCATGTTAATTATTTCAAATGTCCCATTTGCTTTCTTTTTCTTTGTCCTGTAGTGGATAGCATTGGACAGGACCAAGAAACACTGCTTTAGCAGTACCACCTGAGCACAGACATGGGAAAGCTTGACCCAGAGTGCAATTAGGAAGAGTAGTTGCATGTTGCTGTGTCATACAACCTGAAGTTACAGACATGATAGTTGAGGCTTGGGATTTCCCTTGTCTTAAAAACTTTATGCACTTTCCAAGTGTGCTGAGACATTTGTCCCCTAAGGACTAAATTGTGACGGTGTATTTATTGGAAATGGCAGGCTGATGCTGAAACTAGTGACCTGCCTCATGTTCTCAGCCGTGGAATTCTGAGCTTTGCCTCATGAATTGTCTCACACTTGCTGAGACATGTCACGGTGACACAGCCAGGTGGTTTTGTACGGCTCACCTTGGTCTTTGCTTGTGTTGATTTTTGTAGGAGTAGTGATGCACTGTGTGAAGGATGAGCACACTGCAATAAATATGAACCTGCACTACTTGGAAAATGGTTGTGTCATGGTGAACTTCATTTTTCAGAAAGAGTTGTTCTTCCTTCCCTTGGGATTTGCTCTGAAGGTAAACAACTAATGCTTGTGCTTTCTGTCTTTGAATAAACACAGACATTTTGTGGAGGATTTTTACTTGAATAATGAGAAGAAGCTAATTCCACATTGTTTGCAGTTGTCCTTCCTATAGTGTCTGAATAACTACAGTCCAAACTGAGCCTATGCCTGTTTTGTAACATGTATGTGTCTCAGTCAAGAGAGCAGGGGAGAGTTACGCAAAGGTTTCATGGCTTTCTGCTAATAAATGCTCTGGATTAATAGCTCGAGGACAGTGTAAAAGTTTGCCACCTTTCAGCTGGGAGACAGTTAATTTTCTTCTTGGTAGCTGATACAGGGCTGTGTTTTGGGTTTAGTGTGAGAACAATATTAACAACACACTGATGTTTTTAGATGTTGCTAGGTAGCGCTTATCCTAAGCCAAGGACTTTTCAGTTTCCCATGCTCTGCCAGCGAGGAGGTGCACAAGGAGCTGGGAGGGAGCATGGCCAGGACAGCTGACCCAAACTAGCCACAGGGCCATTCCATACCCTAGAACATCATGGTTGGGAGGGGTGGATCACTGCTTGGGCATTGGATGACCACTTGCATTGTGCATCACAAGCCTTCATTGAGGTTTTGTTTTTGTCTTTTTGTTATAATCCTTATTATCATTATTGTTCTTGTTGTTATTATTATTGTTACTGTATTATGTTTTATTCTTATTACTACACATTCTTATCTCAACCCAGGATTTTTAGACTTTTTTTCCAATACTCTCCATTCCACTGGGAGTGGGAGGAGTGAGCAACTGGCTACATGATGCTTAGTTGCTGGCTAGGCTTAACGTGGACACCACCTACTGTAAAAGATCTCAGAAGTCTTTAAAACAGTGAGAGCTGAGCATTCACTGAGTGAAGAGCAGTCATAATTTAAGCCAGGTTGTTCTGCCTAAAAGTAAACCAGTGAACTGCCTTTTTATGTTTTTTTCGAGGAGAAAAATTAAATGCAGTTTCCAGTTGGAACTGGAACCAATGAAGATCTGGAAGGATCTATCTGAGTACACTTGGTGGATGTAAACTGTTGTTTGGATAGCAGGCAAAATTTTTACCTAAGCCAAGATTTTTTTTTCCCAAATTCCACTCTAAAAGCATGCTTTCTCTAGCATCAGAACTAGACTACTTCAGCTGTGTGTTGTACAGCAGCTAAGTGTGGGAGCAAATCACAGGCCTGTGATGGAAGCATCCTGTAAATAAGCCTCAGTGTATCTTCTTTCAGCCTGCTGTTGTGCAATGCATTTCACTTTTTCTTCCTCTTTTGTTTCAACAAATGTAGTTGCCAAAGGTAGCTGATTACCCATTCTTTTAACACACAAAGGAGTAGTACTGACTTCCTAGTAGCTCCTGAGACCTCAGGTTAAACAGGCAGTGTTGTCTGAAGTTTGAATTCTTCCATAAGTAATGGGTTTGCATCCCCCTCCCCGCTCCCCCCCACCCCCCTTAATGAAGCACGGTTCTGTACCATTTCCATGTGGCCCTTCAGCTCAGTAGCAGCACCACTGCCCTCCTGTTCTGGCTGCAATTCTGGTTTCTTCTCTCTTTATCATTATCCCAGTTGGACAAGAGGCAGCACATCCTCTGCTTCCAAATTTTACCATGATTACTAAGCAGCAGAGTGAGTTTAGTTTTCACAGAGAAAAACTGCCTTAATTAATGTCTTTGTCATGCAGCCTTCAGGGTTTGTTGTGAACTTTTTGCAGCCTACTTAAATGTGATGAGCAAATGATTTACTTAAATATGAGGCACATTTACAGAAGTCATTGATGGATATTTGCTTAACAATGAAGTAAAGGGACAACAAGGAGACCATTATAACACCAAGAGCTAAGAACATTAGATTTAAGTGTGAGCATTATTATACAAAACATTTGAAGCATAGCCTTCATTAAAAAGCTAAATTGCCTTTTGGTTTGTGTGAGGATAAGTAGCTTGTGACAATAGTGAATTAAGCTCATGTTTCAAAGTGAGCTCATTCTGTAAAGACATTAGTAAATCTTACTAAAATAGGAGAAGCCTGTTAATTTAGAGGATGCAAGTTTCTTTCTTCCCCAAGGGTCTCATTGTGTCGGGATTGCTTGTGACCATCATCAGAGTATGAAATACCCTGCATTTTTCTCTAAGCACCTCAGTCTCAAACCATTTTTCAGTTAGCGAGCGGAAGGGTATTTCCAGAGGTCTGAAAACCAGAATCAGTGTGGTGCCCCAGAACTTCTTCTGTATTTTATGGCCAGATATTGTTCTGACTGTTTATTTTTCTGATCTGATACACTTCTGTCTTTCAGGCGTTAGTTAATTTCTCTGACTACCAGATTTTTGAAGAGTTGATCAAAGGAAAGGAAGGTGACACCTTTTACATGAACTGTGTTACTGAGATGATGAGAGTAGTGGTGGATGCAGGCTGTTTGACGCAGCAAAATGTCCTTGAATACCTGGGAAAGAGCTTCAGAGTAAAACTTAACCTTCCTGAGTGGTACAGCAACGAGCAGGCTGCAGATTTCATCTTGAAGTATGTATGCATGGAGGAGAGTGTAATCATGTTGAAATTATAGTCAGATTTAGGAGTACTCTGCCATATCATATCATATCACATCATATCACATCATACTTTGTTATGATTTTCATGTGTATTTATAAAATGATAGTCAGTGGCCAGTTTTTTATGGGACTCCGGGATATTGTGATCATCTTTAGTATTCAGAAATGTGCACTTTGACACGAGTATCCCCAGAATGGTTTCTGGAGAGGGGATCTGTTGTTACTTTGGTGGGATTTTCTGATGCATTTGGTGAAAAGCATGGATTTAGGAAGAGAAGATTAAAGCTAGGTCTGTGACTGCTGAAGTCTCTTTTTGTTGAAGATAAATACTGCAATTTGTGGCACTTCATCTCAGTTTCACACCTACTGGAAGCACATAGCTTTGTATTGAGAAATATTATGGATAATTTCAAGATAGTTGGAATTACTTTGATTTTCTTATTTCTAAATATTCTGGCAGGTGATTTGTCTGTTGGGAGTTTTTTTGAGGGTTTTTTTTGCCACTGATATGTTCTGTACACCTTATTTGCTTCAGCTGAGGAGATAGAGGAATAGTGAAAACATTAATTGGGGTGTACTCTATATATAAGAGTGCTGGAACTGTAACTTTTCTAGACAGAACCTGCCTTGAGAGTTTTGTCTTGCTTTGTGGTGAAGTTGTGAAGCCTTCAGCAGAGGGCAATGTAGAGTAGAAGTGAAAAGCTGAAAACATCCTTGGGTGCTGATGGAAAACTATTGCACTTGTGTCTTAGAGAGCAAGTGATCTCAGGTGTCTTGGAAAGCAGTCAATCAACTTCATTGGGAATCAGATGTGGCTTTGCTTTTTGCTTGTGCTAGAGTGTTGTTCAGCCCAGTTTCCCACATGTAGGTTGATAGCAGAGAGGAATTGGACTTTTCTGTGGTAGGACACTGATGTTTTAACAGAAATGCTTTGTAAATTGCTATTAGTTTTCAGCTCAGATTTGGGGTGGGGTGAATGTATGCAGATATCTGTAAATGATTGGTGTCATAGCTACTGTAAAATAACACACAAACCTCAGCTGTTGACTGGTCCTGACTCAAATACCTGTTTACATAAGCTTTATACTTACAAGGACATCTAACAAAAAAAAAAACCAAAACACAAAGGCTTGTGTTTATTTAGGAAAAAAGACTTGAATTTCAACAGCTAGCATGAGGAGACAGTTGTCCTCCTTTCTGTCCCTCCAGCAAGTGCATCTGCATACACCTGACAAACAGAACTGAAAAGTTCTACCTGCTCTGTATGATGACCCGGAAGCTGTATGCTTTTGCCAAAGGGGAGTGCATGGAGGATAATCCAGACAGTCTGATGAATCAAGAAGTGCTTACCCCAGGACAACTTTTCCTTATGTTCTTAAAGGTAAGGTCTTTAAGCCCATGAATGTAATGAACATTCTGCCCAGACCTCACAGCAACCATGGGGACAGAAATGTAAGAGCCTGAGTATGCTCTGAAGGCTGAGTGAGTGTTGGATGTAGTGTAACCAGGCACTGCATCTGAGGAAAGCTTGATAATCTTAGTGTAGGTTATTAAATATGCTAAAGAAAAGCCTGTACAAAACCCAGAATAAAGAGCTCTGTAGTTTTCCAGAGCAGATTAAAGCACTTCGTTCAGGGTAGGAGTCTGAGGAAAGAGGCATACAGCTCCTTCGGGTGTTTGAAGAGGGCTTTGGAACAGCATACTTTTATTGTATCAGCTGATAGAGGAGTGGTAAAGATCTGCCTTGTGGTAGTGATGCTGCTGTTTCACATGGCAAGTGTACAAGAAAATAACTGCCTCCCTCTTGTCTTCCAAAAGGGATAATTCATGATGTTGTCATCACTCCTGTCTTTAAATTCCATACAGATCAGGAAGTTGGTAGCATGCTTGTGACTTTATTACTGGTGATGTAAAAACAAGATTTCTTAATCTATTCCAATTCAATATGAATTCCGTTTCTCTCTTAGGGATTCCTCATTTTAGGATGCCACAGGGAAAATATCCTTGCTCAGAAGCTTGACTGTCCCCCGAATTTCATTGTGGAATGGTGGTTCTCATCCCGAAGTAGAGATACTTCTCTGAGTTCTTAGACAACAGATTTAACCTTTCTTTTTCACTTTAGCCAGAATTTTTTTTTAGCATTGTTTTGTTGAAAGACTGCTAAAACCTCTCTGCTACTAGAGAGGTATCAGTGAGTTTAGGAATAAAGTAAAATGTGAGTTTTGTGAAGTATTTCAGTGCTATATGGAACTGCCACCAGGAATCGGAAGAGGTTGATTTCTTGCCTGGCCCTGTCAGATCACCAGGGAGGAGGGAGTTAGCAGCACCTTTTCTGAGTGCACAAATCCTAAATAGAGCAGACACAGTGTGGCAGTATAAAGAGTATTGCTGTGTATCTTATGTTCTTTTCTCTCTTTTTATATAGTATCTAAGATCACAGCAGCAATAAAATAAGTTAAAATGAAAGTCCAGTCCACTATCTCATATTGTCTGAGCAACACTTCAATACTGTGTGTCCGTGGCCTTCAAGTTTTGGAATCTAAACTTACTTAGTAATGTGATTTTACTTTGTCCCTGTATTTAGCAGGCTAATCAGTGGAATTATTTCTGCTTTGGAATCTGTTTGTGAAATCTTGTTCTTGCATTTCATTTGCCAGACTCGCCACAGGTCTGGGTAGAAGCGATTACTAAGCTGTTGGGCAGGTATTTTCCCTTGCAGGTCTGTATTGGCTTGATACCATCGGCATTTTAATAAAATTAGGTCAGTGTGGGAAATACAACTGGGAAACTTATCAATCCCTAAAAGTTGTCTGTCCTACTGATTTCAGAGAGTTTCTGAAGCATGTGCAACTAATGTAAAGTTCTAATTTGAGCTTTTATTTTTCTGTTTTAAATCTCTCACTTTTAAACTGTAGGAGAGGCTTGAAAGCTGGTTGCAATCTGTTAAGTTCGTTTTGGAAAAAAGAGCAGAAAAGGCAGATATCAGCATAAATACAGACAGCTTGGTGAAGGCATTCAGCCTGGCAACAGACTTTTCCAAACCATTTGAATATCTTCTTGCAACTGGTAACCTGCGATCTAAAACTGGTAAATAAATCTTTAGGCTTAAGAAGCCTCTTTGATGTTTTTTTTTTCCTGCTGAACAGAATGAGAAACAATATAAAACAGAGCCCTTAACTGAAAACAACTCTTTGTATGCAGACATTGTACACTGTAACTCAATTAATGAACGTAGTGTGAGGAAAGTGATAGTTGAAGAAAAAGGCAAGATTACTCCTCAAGCATAGACTTTATAAAACAGGTTAATTATTAAAGCAAAACATCTACTGAGATAAATTGATGAAATGAAGTTTAGCATTGTCCAAAAGAGCAACCATATTTTGAGTTGTTTTCCCAAAGGTAATTTCTTGTTAGAAGGTGCAGTGTAAGAGAGAGAAGGGGCATTTGTTTTATCAGGACTGCCCCATTGCTCGTGTGAGCTCAAATGAAGGGAAGCTGCTAATGTATATTTCAAATTGACCTGACCCTTCACTGGCGTATCTAGTGTGATGGTACTGTAATGGAATGCTCACCAGAAAAGAAAATGAAATTAGAAGGCCACAGAATTTCTGTAAAGAGAACAATCTGCAAATCCCCAGGTCGCTTCACTGGGAGTGACTTTTCATGTGTTTCTAAAGGGAGTTGGAGTTGAAGCAATAGCTTGGAATTCGAAGTCTCTAGGCCTCTTACAGGTCACTGAGTTAACCTGTGCACGGGCAACAGCACACATGCCTTCTGTTGTTGGGATTCTCTGTGAACATCTTTAGGGCTTATTAGTGGAAAATAAGAAGCCACCTTGTAGCATCATACTTAATTTGTTAAAACTTGATGACTTCTTGCCATAAATGTCAATTTTTATTCCCAAGGCCTGGGTATGCTGCAGGATAGCGGGCTGTGCGTGGTAGGAGACAAGCTGAACTTCATTCGCTACCTCTCGCACTTCCGCTGCATACACAGAGGGGCAGCATTCTCCCAGATGAGAACTACGACTGTCAGGAAGTTGCTGCCTGAATCCTGGGGGTTCCTGTGCCCTGTGGACACTCCAGATGGAGAACCCTGTGGCTTGATGAACCACATGACAGCTGTGTGTGAAATCGTGACGGAGATGGTGCCCGTGATAGACATTCCACCTTTGTTGTGTTCCCTAGGTATGTTTTACTGGCTTGATCGTTAAATCAAGCAGTCTTTGTCTGTACCTTTCTGCCCTGCACACCTGCATCTGGGCTGGGCTCTTCGTATACCATCACCGTACACTCTTGAGATGGTGAAATCGAGTTAAACCTGTACTGTGCTTCCTCATAGTGGTGAGTGGCATGTTGCTTACACGGGCAAGTTGACCTTTTGGAGAGCGTGGAGTTCAGTGTAAATGTCTCTTAGCTGTGTGCTGTAGGAATTGAACAGTACAGGCTCTAAGAAGTTGGCCCAGGCAGTCACTTTCTAATGCCAACGAGAAGAACTGCAGCTCACTTGTAATTACCACAATAATGAGAGTCCTTATCTGACTCATTGAGATGGGGAAGAGAATGGCACTCTTAGTTGGGCATATTTTACGTTTTCCATTAAGTAATCTACAGTGTTTCCCTGTAAGTCTGATTTATTTTCATGTCTCAGAAAGCTTTTTGGTGTGGATTAAGGCTTCCTGCAGAAATAATTTCTGTGTTTTCTTTGCTTTTTTGGCTGTTTTCTTCTGCCAACCCCCTCTTCTCACAGGTGTCACCCCCATTGATGGCACTCCGACCAAGCCTTACATAGAGTGTTGCAGAGTGGTGCTGGATGGCTCCGTGGTTGGCTGGGTAGAGTGGGAGCTGGCTCCTGAGATAGCAGAAACTCTCCGCCGTTTCAAGGTCACCTTGTTTAAAATACTTCTTAGCTAAACATCCTCAATATGCAGTGGTGAAAAATAGGCACATTTGGAACTACTTTTAAACCCTTGGCTGAATGTTAGTATTGGAGTAGCAATTTCTGTTCTTCTTTCTATGCATTCCTGTCTGACCTGATGTAGGTGGGACCTGCTTTAGCATAGGGTTAATAATCTCTAGAGGTCCCTTCCAACACCTACCATAGATTCCCTGATTCTGTGTTTGGTCTGTCTGTTGATGAAGTCATCATTTCTAGAACTTTTCATGAAAATGCTTTCGAGGGAGGTTCTGCTCCCCCTCTGCTCTGCCCTGGTGAGGCCTCATCTGGAGTCCTGTGTCCAATTCTGGGCTCCTTAGCTCTAGAGGGACAGAGAATTTCTGGAGAGAGTCCAGCACAGGGCCACCAAGATGTTCAGGGGACTGGAGCATCTTCCTTATGAGGAAAGGCTGCGGGAACTGGGGATGTTCAGTCTGGAGAAGAGGAGCCTGAGGGGGGGAATCTCATTAATAGTTACAAATATCTAAAGGGTGGGTGTCAGGAGGTTGGGACATCCCTTTTTTCTATGGTACCTAGGAAGAGGACAAGGGGTAATGGGATGAAGCTGGAACACAAAAAGTTCCAGTTAAACATAAGGAAAAAACTGTTTTACTGTTCAGGTGAGGGAGCCCTGGCACAGGCTGCCCAGGGAGGGTGTGGAATCTCCTTCCTTGGAGGTCTTCAAGACCCACCTGGACACATTCTTCTGCGACCTGATCTAGGTGAATCTGCTTGAGCAGGGAGGTTTGACTAGATGATCTCCAAAGGTCCCCTCCAACCCCTACCATTCTGTGATTCTGTGATATTCAATCCTTTTCCTGGTGGAGATCTTTCTAAGAGTATTTTTAAAAGCTTTTGTCCAGCGTTTTATTTTAGTAGCTACACCTATGGTTGGCGTTTTCATTGTGTGGCCTGTTGGGTTCAGTATAACTAAACCAATGTTGAGTTGTGTTTCTCAATTGGCCTTTCTTTGTCCAAATAGATAACACAAGAGAAGAGGTTTCCTGCTCGGGCAGAAGTGGTGCTCATCCCCATGACAGGAAAACCCAGTCTGTATCCTGGTTTGTTTATTTTCACTACCCCTTGCCGGATGGTGCGGCCTGTCAGAAACCTCTTCTATGGAAAGAATGAGTGGATTGGTACTCTGGAACAGGTGGGGTTTGCACATTTCCTTGATTAAAGCACTGACTATTACAAAGGTACCTACCGTCAAAAACAATGGTTTGGGAAAGTTATTTGTTAAAGGAGATGAAAATGGGACATAGGGAGCTTGTGTTGAAAAGCTAGAATAGGTGGTAAAAGGGTTGTCTCACCACCTGCTGATGGCTTTCCTGTAAACATCTTATAAGGACTGTAGGGATCTCTCTGAGATACTGTTCTCAGTATCAATTTAGTGAAGCTTTTGAGGCAAAGGATCACTGTCTTGTGTGTACTGTGTCTTCTGGTGTTACATCACATTCTCCAAACTGCCCATAGGCAGACAAGCAGTGGTTAGCCAGGGAACTTGCCCATTTGGAACAGCTGAAATGGGAAGCAGGAAGGAGGACATGTTAGTGCAGATTTGTATTTCTAGACTTTATTTCCTTGCCATTCGTCTGTGATTGTGACAGGCAGTTTAACAGTTTGACACCAAGAATCTGATATTACCTCATCTGCTAATATCACTAAGGTGCAGAAAATGAACACAGCTAAAATTGAAATAGGTTAAAAAAACCCATCAGACGTAGCTTGGTTTGTTTCCTTCTTTTTAAAAGAAGGTAGTGAATGAGTGTGATTTGCTTTGATGCTTGCAGGTCTTCATGAACGTGGCCGCCCTGGAGTCAGAGGTGGTACCTGGAGTGACCACTCACCAGGAGCTCTTCCCTCACAGCATTCTGAGTGTGGTGGCCAACCTCATCCCCTTCTCTGACCACAACCAAAGTCCACGAAACATGTACCAGTGCCAGATGGGTAAGTGCTGTAGTACCCAGTGCTGCAAGTCCCTGGGCAAGGGAGGAGGGAAGAAGAACATCTCGCGTGTCTATTCCAGTGTGTCTTCCTGCATTCCCAAGTAACAACTCTTCCCGGATGTTTTTTCAACACTGAAGTTGATCAACAGCCATTTTTTCATGGCAAAGTAGATCACAGAATCACAGTGGTGAGGTTTGGAAAGAGTTCTGTAGAGATCATCCAGTCCAAGGCCCTTCTAAAGGACACTCCCCTCCATCAGGTCACACAGGAACGTGTCCAGGCAGTTTTGGAAACTTCGAGAGCAGGAGCCTCCACACCCTCCCTTGGGCAGCCTGTGCCAGGGCTCCCTCACAGGGAACAAGTTAAGTAGATGAAGTCAAGTTTTACCATCCTGGCTGCCTTTCAGCACGCAGTTCTAGGTTGTTGCGATCATGTTGCCTTCCTTAAGCCTTTATTTCTGTTGGGTTTTTTCTTAATTCAGTGTCGTTGATCATACAGATGAATAAAGAGCACTGCACCAGCTGTGTGACAGTGTTGATGTCTGACAGCTGTGCTGCCAACAGTCCTCTGGTCCCACAACCCCCAGAGGTTAACCTCCTGACTGGCAGCTATGGTAGACGCTCTGTGGTACTGTGCCTGAGGTTTCCGTGCCACCTGTTTTCCATGTGAGTGGCTGCTGTCTCACCACTGCAGCTGTTGAGAGGACACTTGCTCAGCATCTGTTGCAAGAGTCATGCAGCACTGCAGCAACAGGGTGGGTGTCTTTACTGTCAACTCTTTGATAAAGACGTCAGTTGATTTCTTTGGTTGTCAGAAAGAAACTGGGATAAGATATGGAGCAGGGATTTCAGTCAACCGAGGGGCAAGCAGTGTGCAAGAAGCTTATCTTTTTAAAACAGCCAAAAAGGCAGGCTAAAACAAAGTATGGGGCTAGGGGCTTCAAGGGAGCAGGTCTCATTACCATGATAGCCTCAGTAGTGTTACATTTCTGACAATATCGTCAGAAATATGTCCTTAAAACATTAGTTTTTCCACACTTCCAATGTATCCATGTTCAAGTGCTGGAGAGAGTCCAGCACAGAGCCACCAAGATGATCAGGGGACTGGAACATCTTTCATACGAGGAAAGGCTGCGGGAACTGGGGCTGTTTAGTCTGGAGGAGACTGAGGGGAGAACTTATTAACATTTATAAATATCTAAAGGGTGGGTGTCAGGAGGTTGGGACATCCCTTTTTTCTATTGTATCTAGCAACAGAACAAGGGGTAATGGGATGAAGCTGGAACACAAAAAGTTCCACTTAAACATAGGAAAAAACTATTTCACTGTTGAGGTGAGGGAGCCCTGGCACAGGCTGCCCAGAGGGGTTGTAGAGTCTCCTTCCTTGGAGGTCTTCAAGACCTGCCTGGACATGTTCCTATGTGACCTGATCTAGGTGACCCTGCTTCTGCAGGGGGCTTGGTGGACTAGATGAGGTCTAAAGGTCTCTTCCAACCCCTACCATTCTGTGATTCTATGAAAACTTGTCTTCCTTGCCGATACATTTACACTGGAGAAGCAAATGCTTTTTGGCCTGAAAATATGTGAGGTGTGCCTCACTACGGGAAACTGAGGAGAGGAACACACCCCATCCTCAAAAAAAAAAAAAAAAACAACCCAAAAACAACACACACAAGCAACAACAAAAACAAAACTGAAAAACATCACCTTTACTGGAGATCTTTAAATGCAGAAAAGACACAAAGCTAGGAAATGTTATGAAAGAGATTGAATGTTATGGCTCAGAAACTTTTACAACTGGTCTTAGGGCAATTATTAAATTCCAAGAGTTTTTAAGATAGATTATCATTGTAAATATTTCCAGCTTTCTTCATAACAAGATATATGGAAGATGAAACATAGATTCACTTTGAACTGATCCTGAATAAATCCAGCTTCCCCCCTCCTCTCTTCTCCCTCCTCTCTTTCTCTCCAGGAAAGCAAACAATGGGGTTCCCAGTGTATAACTACAAGGACCGCTCAGATAACAAGCTGTACCGCCTTCACACCCCGCAGAGCCCTCTGGTGCGGCCCAGCATGTATGACTATTATGGGATGGACAGCTACCCAATTGGCACCAACTCCATTGTGGCTGTCATCTCCTACAGCGGCTATGACATGGAAGACGCAATGGTGAGTCACCAAAAGGACAAATCCTGCTCTCCTGTAAGGATATTCATGTGAGGGATGGGGAAGAAGGGTAGTACTAGCTGAGAAGAGCCTTTTTTTTTGCTTCTGCTAGTCTATAGGTCTTGTTAGGAGAGGGGAGCTCCCTCGTGCAAGGGCAGTGGGCTTCCAGCATTGAAAAATACTGGGGTTACGGGAGGTTTGGCTCTTTTGGAATGGTGACTTGCTGGGAGGCTTTACTTATGAAAGCAGCATTGCTAAGACTCAGATCAGAATGGAAATGCTTTCTTTGTTATTAGTAAGTCTTTAACAGGTCTTTGTTTATTCTTTTTAGATTGTGAACAAATCTTCCTGGCAGAGAGGGTTTGCCTATGGAAGCGTTATCAAGATGGAGAGCATTGACCTTTCCCTTAAAGCCAGCAGGGCTGGTGACAATTTAGTGTTTGGCGTCAGGCCTGGTGACCCAAATGTTACAGAGAAGCTGGATGCCGACGGGCTGCCTTTTGTTGGCTCAATCCTACAGCCTGGGGACCCCTTCTACAGCTTCATGAACCTCAACACAGGGGAGACCTTCACTGTGTACTACCCGTAAGTACAGCGTGTCCCTCTGAGCTGCACACAGCAGTGGTGGGCAGTCTGAGCACCGCTATCCTCAGTGACCTGCAGCATCTTTTATTCCAGGTGTTCTCTTTCCTCCTCACATGATATCATCCATGTTTTGAGAAAGAAACTGTGCAGTTCATGTTGTAGATCACTGCCACGTGTATAAGGTTTTGAGACCTGAGGCTGTTCAGCTTAGAAAAGAGAAGACTGGGTGTGGGGGGGAAACTTATCAACACTTACAAGTGCCTAAAGGGTGGGTGTAAGAAGGATGGGTTCACATTTTTTTCTGTAGTGTCCACTGACAGGACAACAGATAATGGACACAAAAAGCTGGAACATAAAAAGTTCCACTTAAACACAAATTTCTTTGGTGTTGAGGTGAGGGAGCCCTGGCACAGGCTGCCCAGGGAGGGTGTGGAGGCTCCTTCTCTGGAGGTTTCCAAACCCAGCTGGACACATTCCTGTGTGACCTGATGGAGGGGCTTGGACTGGATGATCTCCAGAGGTCCCTTCCAACCCCTACCATTCTGGGATTCTTTATCACGGCTTTTCTCTTAAGCCAGTGTATGCCTGACTTATCACAGTAAGAGAATCTGAGGCTATTTAAAAGAAAGAGCTTACAGAAATGTGTTGCTGTCTCCCAAGGGCTGTTTCTCTGACCATCTGTCACAGTCATTTTCAGTAGCATTGTCTAAAAAAACTCAAAAAAACCACCAAACAGACAACCAAAACCAAGTCCCTGGTCCCAGAGACTTGCCGGGAAACCCTGTAAGCAAAGTTGTTATTGGATTAAGGGTTCAAAGAGCATTGTTATTAACATTGCAGCCTGCAAACTACTAGAATGTTGACATGTATCAACTACACCCCTCTCTTCCTTGGAATACTTCGCGGTTAAGAGTTTGAACTTTGGTTGAAAGAGAGAATGCTGCTAAAGCCTTCATTTTAAATGCCCTTAATTCTTTCAGGAAAGGGAAGCAAAGGCATTGACAAAAATTGTTATGTTTAAATGCATCCTGCGCTCCCAGGTGTCTGTACAACTTCAGGCCTTACCTGTGTCTCCTACAGCATTTATAGGGCGAGGATAGTGCTGTGTAGTTACTCACATTGTGAAGGTGAATTGGTTTGAGAAGCACTGGGGTAACAGAGGAACCGGCATTACTTTGTAACAGACAGTGCTTTAGCTGCACTGGGGAGGCTGCTGTGGACTCCCAGAGTCCTGGTCATGGAGCAGAGCTAAGAGATCTGGCACATGCTGGTAAGGGATCTGTGAGCTTGCTCTTGGCCTCACTTGTGGAGCCCCCTTTGGTTCTCTCACCTCATGCTCCTGTTTCCCAACAATGTCCTGCCAGACCTGCCTTAGTTCAGGTTCCTCATCCAGAGGAGCCATTTTAACTCTGTACCATTCAGCTTTTGTTCATTCTTGGTCCAATTTGGGTTGTTACAGAGATCTGAAGTTCCTGGCTCTTGGTGTTGGCTCTGTCCCCCAGTTTGCCTCAGAGACCCTTACTAGGGAATTGTCTGTGCTCTCTGAAGTGCTACATACGCTGTTAAATCGTGTATAGCTTGGGAAAGCCCTCTCTTTGGGACAGAGACTTTGACTTAAGTTTGAACAGATTTGGAAGAGGCTTATGAAGCATAGCTGCTTTTTTTTTGTATGTTTCTTTTTGTGATGGCCTGTACCCTGGTTGCATTTGAACACAGCAAAATAATAGCTTTGAAACAGAAGCTTAAACTTGGGTACAGGCCTTCTGCAAACACTGTGTTCACTAGAAGTTCAAAGGAGAAAATCTTTGTCTTACACAGAAGATATTTATTCTTTAGCTGTCATCTCCGAAACGAGTGGAGAGTTTGAAAGCTCTCTAACAGCAGTTAAACCTACAGAACACACCTTGTGAACAATACATCAGGCTGAGGGTTCATCTGGAGAAGTATCACACCCCGAACAAGGCACTTGTTAGCAAAGCCCTCTCAGCTCCTGCTGTGCCTTCCCCTTCTGCTCTCAACTCTTTGCTTTGCACTGAACCTAGTTCCTTTGTTTTTTTGGTGTGAATTTCTTGGGAGTAGAGAAAGGGGCTGCTGCCTTAAACCAAGCCAGATGGCCTTGGGATGCAGGTTGTCATGAAGTGTGATACAGATGAGCCAGCTTTAAATGATCTTTATTTTAAAGTCATGGGTGGCACATTACCTGATCACCAAAAAGCTGTAGCTGTGCTTTCAGCATTAAAAAAAGCAAATGAATGGCACTTGTGTGATGCCATTGCTTCCTTGGCTTAATGTCTGATTTCCCTCGCTACTGAATAGTTCCCTTCCAGACGGGTGCTGTTGCTTAGCTCTCCCAAGGCATTTTATGAGACTTTTATGAAGTAGTTTGGGTTGGGGTTGGAGTGGTTTTTGTGTAGCTAAAAATCATTAGGCACACCTGACACCTTTGCTGCTGTTCCACCTGCACAGGAACAAGGAAGTTGGCATTGTGGACAACGTCAGGTTATGCAGCAATGACCGTGGCACTGGGAAGTTCAAGAAGGCTTGCATCACTGTGAGGGTTCCCCGAAACCCAACTGTGGGAGACAAATTTGCCAGCCGGCACGGACAGAAAGGCATCTTGAGCCAGCTCTGGCCAGTGGAGGATATGCCCTTCATGGAGAACGGGATGGTTCCAGACATCCTCTTTAACCCTCACGGCTTTCCCTCCCGTATGACCATTGGGATGTTGATCGAGAGCATGGCAGGGAAGTCGGCGGCACTGCACGGCATCTCCTACGACGCCACTCCCTTCACCTTCACGGAGAAGAACTCGGCCCTCAAGTACTTCGGTGAGACTTTGGTGAGCGCAGGTTACAACTTCTTTGGGACGGAGAAGATGTACAGTGGCATCAGTGGGCTGGAGCTGGAGGCAGAGATCTTTGTGGGAGTGGTGTACTATCAGCGCCTGCGCCACATGGTCTCGGACAAGTTCCAGGTGAGGACAACAGGGCCGCGGGACGCCGTCACCAACCAGCCCGTCAAGGGGAGGAACGTGGAAGGCGGAATCCGCTTTGGGGAGATGGAGCGTGACGCTCTGCTGGCTCACGGCACGTCCTTCCTGCTGCAAGACCGCCTCTTCAACTGCTCCGACGGCTCTGTAGCCTATGTCTGCACGAGCTGTGGCAGCATGACGTCTCCCATGCTGGAGAAACCACCCCACTCCTCCTCTGTGATGGGCAGTAGGCGCTACTCCTGCTCCGTCTGCAGCATGGTGGACACCATCGAGGTTGTCCCCGTGCCCCATGTCTTCCGTTACTTTGTGGCAGAGCTGGCGGCGATGAACATCAAAACCAAGCTCAACGTGGAGTAGCTCTGTGCTGCTGCTGGGGGGCAGGAAGCATGGGGCAGCCCCTGCCTTTGCTCCTGGCAGGTTTTGAATGTTAAATCGGTTCTCAGGTTCTTCACATGTTTGGAAGATTAATTTGACGTTTGTGTTGAGACAGAGCGGTCGCCCAGCTGTATGGTGCCAAAACGCAGCTCCAAGTTCATTTGCCCTTCCTAAAGGATCAGTAGCTATCGTGATGTGGCGTATGGAAATCAAGCAATATCCCTGCTCCCAGCAGGCCGCGGGATTGAGAGTGGTTGGCAGTCCTTTGTCCTCCTGCAAAGATGAAGAGGTCACAAAACAGCATGAAGTGAATGCTGGAAGTGATGAAAAAGAGAGATTTTTGGTTTTTTCTGAAGAGGAAATCCTTGCACTACGTATGCCTTAATGATGGATACGTGTTAAAGTGATCAGACATGTTTTGGTTTGCTTTATTTTAATACTCATGAAGAAAAAGAAAGCACAAAGTTCTACTGCATGAAGCTACAGCCTTGACTGTAAGAGACCAAGCCTGTCCTGGGAGCATCTCTCATCACCAGGCCCAGCCCCTGTCATGGTTTGGCTCTGCAGTGCTTTGGGTTTGGGGTTTTTTTGGGGTTGGTTTGGTTGGTTTTGGGCTTTTTTTTTTTTGGAAGAAAGCAGAGACTTTCCAGCCTGCCTCCGAGCCTGGATCCTAGAGCCCTCCTGAGTGCTGTAAGGTGTGGACACTGTGGGCTGGGGGCTCTCTGCCTCCCCAGCAGCAGCAGTGGCCACTGCCGCGGTGGCTGCCGGCCCGCTCCCGCGCTCCCGTCTGTGCCTGTTCCCGCCCCCGACCGCCCCGGGCTGCTGCTTCACGCCTTCTGTTAAAGGTTCTTTTATACGTTCTTATATCACCTGTGTCCAGAGTCGTGCTGGGGCCGGGGCTCAGGGCCCGGGGCGGCGCTCCCAGGGCTTGGCGGGCGGAGAGAGACGGGAGGCAGTAGGGCTGTCCCCCGTGGGCGAGGCGCGTGGCCGCCGCACTCCCGGCGGTTCCCGTCCGCTCCGCACCAGCTGCAGCACCTCGGCGAAGGAGGCGTGGGCCGGGGCCGGGGCCGGGGCCGGGGCCGGGGCCGGGGCCGGGGCCGGGGCCGGGGCCGGGGCCGGGGCCGGGGCCGGCTCCATGGCGCGGGCGGGCGGGCGGGAAGGAGGAAGGGCGGGCCGTACCACTGCTGCTGGAGGGGGAGGCGGGCAGTGCCAGTGCGGTGTCCCAGGGGGGCGGGGCCAGGGCCATCCCGCGGCCGCTCCGCCGGGTGAGGGGCTGAGCTGAGCCCATATGGCTGCCATGGAGGTGCTGCTGGCGGCCGCTCTGCTCCCGCTCCTGCCCCGTGAGTACTCCCGCGAGAGACAGGGCTGCGGCAGGCGGGAGGGAAGGAAGAAAGGCTGGGCTCAGCCGGGCAGCAGCCGCGGTGCGTGGGGTGTGCAGGGGATGTAGTTCCTCTGACCGCTGTCCCCCGCCACAGCTGTCAGGGCTGCCGGCCCCCTGCCCACGCTGGCCCCACCGCTGAGCATGGTGGTGGGCGGGAAGCAGCGGCAGCTGGTGGTGTGTGTGGTGAGCGAGTTGGCCCCAGCCTCTGGCCACACCGTCTGGATCTCCAGCGGGAACGGTAGCATCCTCCAGTCCTTCACCTACGGGGTGTCCCAGGAGGATGGTGGCACTGTCTGCACCGTCTCCCTCCTCCCTGACAACCCTCCAGATGAGGGAGATCTCGCCTGCCACGTGGGGCCCAACAAGACCTCACCAGCCCACAGCTCCAGCCCCGTCCACATCATGGGTATGGCCCTGCCACCACTCTCCCTGCCCCTGATGGCCTGCTGGTCGCCTGGGATGGGGGTGGTGGGGGGCCTGGGGCTGCCAGGGTGTGGGTATGAGGCCCCAGGGGCCAGCATTGCCATTCGCAGGGGCAGGCACAGGAAGGGGTTTGTGGTCGGCCGTGCTGCACACCTGGGGCCAGGCTGCTGCTGCCTCTCCAGCTGTGCTCTTATCCCACAGGCAGCGGGGAGGTGGCAGAGCTGTGTCCCAGGAGCATGGCTGGTGAGTGTCTGGATACTACCATGCTGGGGATGTCAGTCGCTGGGGGGGAACCTGCTTTGATCCTGGCAGGGATCAAGATGGGGCTGTGGTTGGGGTGGGTCCCCACAGCATCATAGGGCTGGGGAAAAGAGGCTGGAGCTCTATCCTTGTGGAGAGGATGGGGAAAGTGGGTCAGAGCCAGCTTGCTCTCAGGGATGTGTGGAAGACAAAAGTCCACGATGGGTCACAGCCTGGAGACTTGAGGCCACTACCCCTGAGTTGTCCCCTGCACAGCCCTGGGGGAACGTGTGGGCAGCGGGGTGCCTGTGGCAGGCATCACTGTGTCTCCTCCATTACAGCGCCACAGGCCTGCACTTCTGCAGCCCTGCTCACGGCTGCCCGCCTGGTGCTGCTGAAGGTCGCGCTCTTCGACGCCCTCCTCACCTCCCTCCTCCTCACCCAGAGCAGAGGGCCCGAGTGGATGCCCTTCCCCTGAGGGGTAAGTCTCCCCGGTTTGGCCTGAGGCTGCAGGAGGCACCTGGAATATTCTCAGTATTCCAGCATCGAGACTTCCCCCCTCGAATGCTGGAGGGAGGGTGAGGCACGGTGCTGCCGGGGGGATCCCTGTTTGGGTGGGGAACAGAGCAGCTGCCACGTTTCTGTGGGTGGCGGGGGCCTGCAGTTACCCGGGGGGGTAAGGGCAGGCTCCCAGGTTCCCCGGGTCAGCGAGGGGCCTGGAGGGCTGCGGGGTGACCGCACAGCCGCTCCCGTGTCGGAGGCGCGGCCGCCGCCAGCCCCGTGGGGTCCGGCGGGACGCCCCGAGGGCGCTGCCGCGGCGGCCGGGCGGGCCTTGGCGGGGCTCGGATTGGCCGGCGGTTGCCGTGGCTGCGGGGGCGGGCCGGGCCGGGCGCGCCGCTGCGATTGGCCGGCGGCCGGCGGTTGCCATGGTTGCGGGGCGGGGCGCTCCCGGAAGCGCGGCCCCGGAAGCGGAGTCATGGCGGCGGCGGCGGCCGCGCTGCTGGTGGCGGTGGCGGCGCTGGCGGGAGGCGACGACTCGGACTGGGTACGGCTGCCCAGCAAGTGCGAGGGTAAGCGGGGCCCGGAGGGCCGAGGCGGCGGGGTGGGCCGCTGGCTGCCTGGGCCGAGGGGTGCCAGCGCGGGAGCGCAGAGGCGCGTGGCGATGGCCGCCGCAGCCGCCGAGTGCCCGGGGGAGAGCGAGCGGCCGAGCCCCGGCCCGGCCCGCGGCCGCACTCCCTCCTTTCCCGGCCCAGAGGGTTGGGGCCGCCCCGCAGTCGCTGCCTGTTCCAGCGGGCAGGAGCAGCTCGTGGCTGGGGCTGCGTGCTGCTGCTGCTCACGATTGGGCCTGGGTGATGCTTCCACCCGTTTGATTCATAAGCAAAGGCCTCCCCAGGCAATCGATGGCAGGGCATGGCAGCCCTTTTGCTGTCTGCCGTGGTTTCCTCTGTCTTTGCTGCGCAGGGACACGTGGAGCTCGACAGCAAAGGAAGAAGTGAAACCCCGGAGCTCTTTGCAAAGCTTTCCCTGCCAGGGGAGCAGTTCTGGAGACACTGGTGCCCAAGCTGTGCCAGGTGGCACCTGTGTAACCTCCGGGTAATGCCAGGGTGAGCACTGACCACATGCTGCTCCTCTTCCTGCCCAGGCCTGGAACCTGTGTGAGCACACAGCCGTGGCCCTGGGCAGCATCTGGATGCCGGGAGGCAGCGGTGAACACTCCCAGCACGGGCAAGGATGCTGCAGCGGGTCTGGGGAGACACATTCCTCGAGGGCCAAATCCAGAGGGGCTGTAGGAAGGAGCAGTCGTCCCACCTGAGAAATGGCTGCAGTCAGCTCCAGCCAGGCCCTGGTGCCAGCAGAGAAAGGAGAACACAGGAGGAACCCAGCAGAGCTTCCCAGTGTGTGCACAGCAGCTCTGGAGAAGCCACCTCACTCACCTCCAGCTGACAGCACTGGATCTCCACTTATGCCATTGGCTGGGAGAAGACGGGGTGGCTCATGGCACTCAGAACACTTGTGCTGGGGCCCGGCCCTTCTCCTGAAGCAAATCTTGAAGAAGAAATGGCCCACAGCACGGGACAAAGGTTTCTCCAGCCTCCTGGCACACCGGTTTCAGGGGAGGAACAACTACCCTGTGCCTGGCTTCCATCCCTCTACATTTTCACTTGTAACCCCTGAAGATGTTTCTCTTCTCATGCTGTTTCTATAGCTCTGTTGGACACTTTGTTTCAGAAGAAATAAAGCTTTTGTTTCCTTTTTTTTTCTGCTCAGTTTTATAACAGAAAACATGCCCCTTGTCATAAAGCTGTGGGTGCTGTGTCTGTGCTGCAGACAGTGCCCCACACGGTGCTGTGCTGGAGCTCACAGACCCTCCTGCACTGACACAATCCGTGTCCCATCACCCTCCCCACTGAGCCCTGACAGCCTCTGAGTCCCCAGGGTGCCAGGGGACCTGTTACTGTGCAGGATGTGCTGGCACGGTGAGCAGGGGCAGAGACCCACACTGTGGGAAAAGATCTTGTCCTCTTTCAGAAGGGAGCAGAATGGGCACCATGTGCCCTCCTGGCTGCAGGGATGTGCTCCCACTGAAGCGCTGATTCCTGCTTCAAGGGCTCTCCAAGGGAATCAGTTGAGCTGTTCCCAGTTCCTCTTCTGAATGGCCAAGGCATCTGTATTCTGTCCTGGTGTGCCCAACTCCTGGGGCTCCTCTGTGCTGCTGTCCTGTCCCTGGGTGCTGTGCTGTGCCCCCCTAAAGCTGCCCCTGCTTTCCTCCCACAGTGTGCAAGTACGTGGCCGTGGAGCTGAAATCCGCTTTCGAGGAGACTGGCAAGACCAAGGAGGTGATTGACACCAAGTATGGCTTTCTGGATGGGAAGGGCTCTGCCGTCAAGTACACGCAGTCGTAAGTGAGAGCGGGACTGGGGGGGGGGGTGTTCATCTCACTGTCTGGGGGCTCCGGGAGCCTGCGACTGCACCGGGGCTGGGGGGGGCAGCTGTGAGACACTCTTCCATCACCCCAGCTGGGCTGAGGCCAAGCCCTCCCTCCTGCCCATGCAGGGACATCCGGTTAATTGAGGTGACAGAGAACATCTGCAAGCGGCTGTTGGATTACAACCTGCACAAGGAAAGGAGCGGCAGCAACAGATTCGCAAAGGTGAGGGCTGTCCTACAGCCTCCTGCTCCCAGGGACCAGGCTTTGTGCTTCCCACCCCTGAATCCCACCCCCGTGCCACGCTGCCCTGGAGTGCTGGCCCTGGTGGGTGGGCCAGCCCCAGCCCTCTCCTACACAAAAGGAGCCAGGGACTAGTTTGCCTGGCCTGTGTCTTTCTGTTATTTTGGGGAGTGGGTTTGCAGAGGGCCCCAGGGGCACTGATTTCAGCTGCCTTGCATGTAGCTGCATCCCCAGGCAGGTGCTGGGAGGTGGGAGCGGGAGCCCAGTGTTTATAGCGCCGCCTGACTGGGCCCCACCACTCCTCAGGGCATGTCAGAGACTTTCGAGACCCTGCACAACCTGGTGCATAAGGGCGTCAAGGTGGTGATGGACATTCCCTACGAGCTGTGGAACGAGACCTCCGCTGAGGTGGCCGACCTCAAAAAGCAGGTACCTGTCCCAGGGAGATTGGCCCTCGGCAGCGGCTGCTGTGGCCTTGTGGGCTGGAGCATGGAGGGGAAGAGGGGTTCTAGGGGTGCCCTGCAGGGAACGGGGCTGTCAGCAGGACCTGCTGCCCTGCCCCTGCCCCAGGGACATGTGGCCACAGCTCAGCTCTCTGCACTAGTGCGACGTGCTGGTGGAGGAGTATGAAGATGTGATTGAGGACTGGTACAGGCACCACCAGAGCGAGGATCTCTCCCAGTTTCTCTGTGCCGACCACGTGCTCAAAGGGAAGGACACGAGTAAGTGGTGGCTGCTGCCAGGGGCAGCACCCGTGTGCTGGGGATGGGGGGGAGCCCCACTTCTACCTTAGGCTATCTCTGCCCCTCTCCAGGCTGCCTGGCAGAGAAGTGGACTGGCAAAAAGGGCGACCTGGCAAGTGTCGGGGAGAAGCAGAGCAAGAAAAAGAGCAGGAAGAAGAAAAAGGGGCAGAAGGATGAGAGTGAGGGAGCTGCCAGCCTCCCGGAAGCAGGGGAGGCCCTGGAAGAGAGTGGGGTCCAGGAGGAGGCTCCGCTCACCCGCAGCCCATCCGACGAGCTGTAGGCAGCGGGCCGAGCTCTCACCCTGCGGGCACGAAAGGCGAAGGGAGGCGGTGCGCGGCGGCGGGAATGCCCGGGGAGCGCCCGGCCCGGCCGTGCCCGCGAGGGTGCGCTCCCGAGCGGGGTGGGCGGGGAGCTGCCGCCCCCTCGCCGTCCCCGCCCCCGGGGCCGGCTCCGCCGCCGCGCCCAGACAGGACTGTAAATAAAGGCGTTTTCTCCAGAACCGCCGCCACCACTGCTGCTGGCCCCGCTTCCTCTGCCGGCCCCGCCGGGGTCGGGGTCGCCGGGACCGGGGTCTCCGCCGCTGCCGCCCTGTCCCGCCCCAGGGCAAAGGTCGGGGAGCGGGGCTCAGGGGGGCGGAGGCGGCCGCGATTGGCCGGGGGCGGGGCGGCGGGGACGCTGCCGGGGCCGGAGCGGGAGCGGAGCCGGCGTTGCGGCCGGGGCGCTGCGGCCGGGGCCAGGGCGCAGCGATGGTGGACAGCGTGTACCGGACGCGGTCGCTGGGGGTAGCGGCGGAGGGGCTGCCGGACCAGTACGCGGACGGGCGGGCGGCGCGCGTGTGGCAGCTGTACATCGGGGACACGCGGAGCCGGACGGCCGAGTACCGCAGCTGGCTCCTGGCGCTGCTCCGGCAGCACCGCTGCCGCTCCGTGCTCGACGTGGCCTGCGGCACCGGGTGAGGCCCCGCGCGTTCCCGCAGCCGCGTTCCCCACACCAATCTCCGCCTCCCGGGGCTGCCCTGGGCCCCCTCCCCCCCCCCAGCCGCCCCGGCCCCGCTGACAGCCGTGTCCCCAGGGTGGACTCCATCATGCTGCTCGAGGAGGGCTTCCAGGTGACGAGCGTAGACGCCAGCGACAAGATGCTCAAGTACGCGCTAAAGGAGCGCTGGGAGCGGCGCAAGGAGGAGCCCTTCGACCGATGGGGTGCGGACACCGGGGGGGCTCACGGACACCCCGCCGCGAACGGGCCGGGCTCAGCCTCGACCCCCTCCCCGGGCTCCTCCCCGTGCTCAGGCCGTGGCACAGGTGCCGCTGGGCACAGGCCCGCGGGCCCCGGGCTGGAGCTGGCACCCGTGAGAGCCGAGGAAGGGCTGGGTGATGCCGGGTGGGGAGCTGCGTGCACGGGCAGGTGGGGTGTCTCTGCCCTCACCTGCTCCCCTGTGCCACAGTCATTGAGGAAGCCAACTGGCTCACCCTGGAGAAGGACCTGGAGAAGCCGGGGGACGGGTTTGATGCAGTCATCTGCCTGGGCAACTCCTTCGCACACCTGCCCGACTTCAAAGGTGAGTGGGGAGCAGGGAGGGGGTTGCTGGTACCTATGCACACGCACAAGAGCATCTCCCAGCGGGCTGAGAATGTGCCCTAACTCATGCCATAAATGGGGCTGTGGCGTGTCTCCAGGGTGGGGCTGAGAACGTTGCCCCAGTATGGGGCATGAGGTGCTGTGGTGGTGGTGCTGGAGCTGTGTGCATCTCTACAGCATCTCTGGCAAGGCTGGAGGCACACCCAGACTTGTGCCACGGGCAGGGTGATGGGCTCCCCACACGCCATGCTCGGCCTCAGTGAGGCTGAGAACATGCCTGAGCTCATACCAGGGGTGGGGCTGTGGGTTCTTCAAGCTGAGAGGCTAGGTGGGGGGATGGTGGGGGCAGCTCCGAGTGTGTGTCTCTGCGTGCAAAGGGGCGAGACAGGGCCCTGCAGGCTGTGCCATGAGGTACAGCCAATGCCTGGGGACGCCACGGTTTCCTCCCCAGGGGACCAGAGTGAGCACAAGCTGGCCCTGAGGAACATTGCCAGCATGGTGCGGCCTGGGGGAGTTCTGGTCATTGACCACCGCAACTACGACCACATTCTGGCCACGGGCTGCGCACCGCCCGGCAAGAACATCTACTACAAGGTGAGTGGTTGGTGGAACCTGCCCTAACCCCAGCCCCTCTGACCCTGAGGGGCCCATGTAGGGCAGAGGGGCCACCATATCTCTGCGGTTCCCCAGAGTGACTTGACCAAGGACATCACCACCTCGGTGCTGCTGGTCAACAACAAGGCGCACATGGTGACCCTGGACTACACGGTGCAGGTGCCTCCCATGGAGTCAGGAGCAGCCCCAGAACTGAGGTGAGAGGGGCCAATGTGGGGGTGGCTCCTGGCACAGGGGGGTGGCCAGCACGGTGCCCTGCTGTCCCCCACCCTCACCAGCGGTGCCTCCTTGCAGCAAGTTTCGGCTCTCATACTACCCACACCGGCTTGAGGCCTTCACAGCCCTCCTGAAAGGTGCCTTCCAGGGGAAGTGCCAGCACACCGTCCTGGGCGACTTCCAGCCCTACATGCCTGGGCAGGCCCACATCCCCTGCTACTTCATCCACGTCGTCAAGAAGACAGCCTGAGGGGGCCCGTGGAGATGGGACTGTGGTGGCTGAGAGCTGCATGTGGCTCTGGGGACCAGCACAAGGCTGGGGATGTCACTGAGAGGTCCCTGGGAGACCCCTCGCCTTCATTAAGAGCACTCATGAGAGCTACTGGAGCCTGTGGTCCGTGTGTCTGTGTATGTGCAGGGGTCAGGGTGAGGGGGTGGCCACAGCTGCCTCAGGACTCCTGGGGATGGAGATGCCCAACCTGGGGAGAGCATAGAGTGGGTGCAGGCACAGCTTTACCCTCCCAGCCTCCAGGTGCTGGTACCAATTACGCCTGTGGCGGGGATTTGGGGCTCCCCTGGAAGCCAAGGCAAGGGTGGGCTGGCTCCTGGGTGGCTGCTGGTCCCACCAAGCCTGCTGCAGCCCTGCTCACAGGACTGGACTGCAGCCACTTTCCTCCTTTGCACCTCCAACCACATGCTGATCCCTTTTTCTCAATGCCCCTAGGGTGGGGATGCTCTGCACACCCCCCGCCAGCACTTGCGCTGTGGCTGCAGCTCCCCCCTGCCCGCCCCAGGACAGAGCTGGTGCCCAGAGCCAGCAGTGCCTGCGGTCGGGGCCTGCTCTGCCCAAACAAGCCTGGGTGCTGGGGCTGGAGCTGCACCTGGGCCTCCCTGCACCTCCCTGCAGCTGCAGGGGCCTGGCAGGGATCAGGCAGCTCCACCTGGCTCGAGTGCAGAGTGACTGTGTGTCCCGTGGCCTTGGCTGGGACACAGGGCACACGTGCCATGGCGCTGGCTGCTGCCACGAGGCTGCAGGAGGTGTGACAGGACCACAGCGGGGTCTGGGCTACAGATGCTCAGCACGGGTTGGTAACAGGGCAGCTTGGGGTTGCTCCAGCCATGGCATGAGTATTTCTGAGGCTGGAGCCCTCCCTCTGCGGGGGACATGTTTTTTTCCCAGTATCTAGTGGGAATGCCCCATGCTGCCACTTGGTTCCATTGCCTCTGGTCCTGTTGCTCAGCACCTCTATGAAGAACTTGGCTCCCTCTGCTCCCAGCTGAGTGACCCCTGCTCCCTCAGGCAGCCTCTCCTCAGGCACCAACCATTTTGGCAGCCTTTGCTGGACAAGGGTGGCCTTGGCCGAGTTCCCAGGCCTCCTCCCTCTACCTGCTTTAACATTCAGCCTGCCTGGGGACTTGCAGTGACCTTCCCCAGCCCATAGGCACCATTAGGAAGCAAAAAGCCCAGGCTGAGTGGTGAATACTTAGTGCCATAACCCTTCAGAGAGAGCACGTGGAGCCTAGCACACCATGTCCTGTTCTCTCTTGTCAGAAACCCCGGCCCTGGGGGCTGCCACTCCAAGGAACTGCTTACAGTCCTGCTCTTGCTGCCCCACCAGTGCTCTGCCACCCACGTGGATGTTCTGACATTGCCCACAACCAATGAAGACTGATTTGTCTCCAAGGGGAAGTTGCCTTGGTACGGTGCCAGCAGCCACAGAGTGCTCCCTGAGCTGTGAGAGACCATTACAGAACCCACTAGCAGCTTGGCTGAGCAGAGCAGCACTTTCACCAGGCCAAAGAAACCACACAGCCACTTTTCTCCATGCAGGCTTCAAAGTAAGGGGCTCAGGAGGCATGAGAGAAAAGCAAGCAGATGCCTGCTTGTGCCTGTTTTCTTCCACCACGTAATACAGTGTTCTCCTCAGCCCTCCAGTCCCAGCTCTGCCTGGCGTTAGCAGGCAGCAAACTTCTGCTGGATGAGCTTGTACCTGAGCAGCTCCTGCTCAGAGACTGACGGCTGCAGCCTCGCAGCAGCCTGCAGGAAGTCATCCATGGTGAGGAGCAGAGCAGAGCTCTCCGTGTCCAGCCCTGCAGGGGAGAGAGAGAACAGGAGAGGGCTTGAGCGACGGGCGAGATGCACCAGCACCCGGGCGGGAAGGGAGCCGCGTCTCCTGCCTGCGCGGGGCCGCCCCGGAGGAGGGGCTGCGGGGCCGGGCTCCCACCTTCCTCGATCCATTCCACTTTGCGCTTGACAGCACAGAGCACGGCGTCGGCGCACAGCGCCGAGATGTCTGCCCCTGTCAGCTGAGCTGGGCAGTGTTCTAGGATGGAGGGGAGATTCACGGAAGGATCCAGTTTAAACCTGCCCAGGGAGAAACCCGCAGGTGGAAAAGCCACAGAATAACAACGCACAATAATTAACCCCAAATGACCAGGAGTGACAGAGCCATCAGCGTTAAGTGGGCAGGAGGAAACAGGGGCCTAAAGTTTAGCTGCCTCTGGACTTTCTGCATGCTCCTCAAAGGGGATAGCTGTTTTGGTTTTCCTCACACTCACTTCTCTTTCAAACATCCCCCCAGCAAGTTGCTCTCTCCTGCTATGCAAGATCAAAAGTAACCTCAAGTTCTCACTCTGGGACTATAAGTGCTGCCTTGTGCCTGGGAAGAGCCTGCAGCCAGGACTGGCTAAGAGCATGTTTAATTACAGGTAGTGAAAACCACTGTAACAGCAAACCATCCCATCTGAGCCATGCTGTAGACAGGCAGCCTCTTGCAGCATGCTGTGGTGGGAAAAGCTCATAGCCAGCCCACACTGCTCCACTGGCAGCTTATCAAGGGCAGCAGCAACCACAGCTGCCCCTGTCAAAGGCAGGGGGGCAGGGGCAGAGCAGCCCATCAAGCCGTGCCTGAACTGCAGGGCTTGCTCTTCTTCCTCCAGAGATGCCCTCAGGAGCTTGAGACAGCAGGGGAATCAGCCCAAATGCCACTGCTGCAGTGACCCCACACTGCCAGGGCTCAGCAAGGCAGGCCTTCACCTTTGGGCCTGCAAGCAGCAGGGGATGTGCTAAGGGGACCTGCAGGAAGCAAAGGGGAGCCTCCTGCCATGCTGCACTGCAGTCTCACTGCACTGCTAGGATCTGACTGAGCACATGGGCACAGTGACTGGAGAACCCTGCCCACCCTTCCACTTGCACAGCTGCTCCCATCTCATAAGAAAACCAGCTTCTGGAAGTTGCCACATTGTCCTCCCCCACCTGCTGGCTGTGGGTCAGTGACCTGGGTGCTCCCCAGCCATGAAGCTGAGCTGGAGCACAGTACCCATGACCCCCAGGAAGCTGCAGGCTTTGTGGGGAGGTGGCTGTGAGAGCAGGGGCACACTCACTGCCTGGTGACGGCGCTCAGCACCTGCAGCTGAGACTCCCGGTCTTCATTGATGCCCACATAGACCAGTTTGTCAAACCTGTCCATAGAGAGAAGAGACACTTAAGCACAGGCTGAGCCAAACCAGCCCAAAACTGAGGGGTGGCCCTGGGGCAGCTCCTTCTGCTGCCTGGTCTGTGGGGGATGCAAAGCCTGAGAGGGGAGAAGCGGGCAGTACGCTGGAGGGGAGGGCACAGAGGGAACTGGGCTGACGGGACCCACCTCAGGTCCAACAACAGCAGGATGGGCAAACTGCAGGCCTGAGGACAGGCTGGGGGGCAGCTCTGCGGAACAAGCCCCAGGGAAGCAATTTTGGTGCCACAGCAGGTCCCTTATTGCCCACAACCAGAGTGGTGGGGGGGTAACAAGCAGCGGGATCTTGTACTGCTACGATAGCCACAGGCACCGGCCTCCTCTTGGCTTCCACAAGCCAGGGCCTGGGGGCTTGAGGAACAGTCTCTGTGGAGGGATCATGGTAGGGATATGGTCCCTCTCATCATTGCCTGAGGAGCTCTGGGGGCCTCTCCTGGAGGGAGGCAGGGGGAGATGTGACATACCTGCCTGGCCGGAGCAGGGCTGGGTCCAGGAGGTCAGGCCTGTTGGTAGCTCCAATGACAAACACCTCTCTGGTGGAATGGAGGCCATCGAGCTCAGCCAGGAGCTGGGAGACAACTCTGCAGAGAGCAAGACAGCACACTCACAGCCAGGCCTTGGCAAGTCACCCACCGTCACTTTCAGCCACCAAGTCATAGAATAATTTCTGTTTGAAAAGACTTTTTAAGATGATCAAGTCCAACCCCTCCCCTCACACTGCCAAGCCCACCACTAACACGTGTCCCTCAGCACCTCAGCTACACGGCTTTGCAATATCTCCAGGGATGGGGACTCCATCACCTCCCTGGGCAGCCTGGCACAGTGTCTGACAGCCCTCTTGGTGGAAAAGTTCTTCCTAATCTCCAACCTAAACCTCCCCTGGTGCAACTTGAGGCCATAAAAAGAAGAGGCCAAATGAAAAGAATAAGCAATTCCACTGGCAGGTCCAGGTCTGGACTTCAGCTTCTATTTCTCCCTCTTGAAGAGGCCTGACACAGCCATCCAGACTTTGTGTGTGGACTCATCACAAAGTGAGTACAAACCCCTGGGACTAAGACAGCCCTTCAGGCCTGTGCTTGGATCTGAACTCTGCCAGGATGGCCACACAAGCTTACCAGTCACACAGAGCAAGCATAAGCAGGCAGCCATGGCTGTGGCTCAGGTTTCCCCTCTCTGATGTGCTCTCTGCTCCTAACTGTCCCCGTGCTGTGGTTGTGCCCAGCAAGTTCAGCTGTCAGTCCATGCTGGGGCTGCCCTGACAGGCCAGTGGCACAGGGTGGTGAAAGGCACGTGTTGCTGATCTAGTTCTGCGGCCATGGGGCTCAAGCTGGTGTGGCAGCACAGCACTTCAGTGATGCACACATCTCCTGGGAGATCTCCACCAGGTTCTGGCATCACTGGGCACCATCCCCAGCCCCTTCCAGAGCTGCTGGTTTGTGTGTATGAAGATGGACAGTGAGGGTACATGGTGTTGCTGGAAAACTCCACTGAACCCCTCATGGACAGAGAGGAAGACTGGATGGGGACTGTCAGCTCAGCAAAGAGGGCTGAGGGAAATAACCCTGCTCCTGGGTATCTCCAAGCTGTACATACTCCTGCCAGAGGCACCTGAAAGGTTTCGCACTGCCAGGAAACAATAGCTAATAGGAAGAGAGCACAGCAGGGGTGTGAAGGATGACCTTGGAAGGGCCAACAGGGGAGCAGTTGGCAGCCACAGAAGCAGCTGGAGGAGACTCTGTCTTAACCAAATGTTTGCACAACAAGCTTGGGCAATCGGGAATCTGTGGCAATGCAAACAGCAGTACTAACATCCAGAAAGAGGAGACAGGCCATACAGAGGAGCTGAAGGCAGCAGGGAGAGGGAAAAGGAGAGAAAAGAGAGTTGGGATGGACTGTGCCTGGAGGGGCAGTCCCGTGCATCCCCCTAGCTGAGGCAGGTGTGCTGCTCTCCCCTAGGACACACAGTTAATCACTCACCTGTCCATGACACCCCCTGAATCGCCACTCCGCCCGCGACTGGGGGCCAGGGAATCCAGTTCATCAAAGAAGATAATGCAGGGAGCAGCTGCCCTGGCTTTGGCAAACACTGGGAGAAGACAGCACAGAAAGTGAGAAAGACCTGGAGGAGCAGTCAACGGTGACAGACCTGCTACATCACCAGCAAGGGAAGAGCTGTGGCTGGAAAGCAGCTGCCTACTGTCTCAACACCACCAACTGCTCCTGCCTGAGGGGCTCAGCAGGGACAGACAGCAGCCAGCACGCTGCACCCTGACGCTCAGCTGTGTCTCTGAGGGGCTGCTCTCCCATGAGGGACACCAGGGACAAGCAGGACAGGAGCAGAGAGCAGGAGGGGAAGCTGTGGCGAGGCAGCACAGAGACTGGCTGTAGGAGACAGCAGCATTCGTGCCTTTGATGGCAGCTGTGGGTGGGAGTTGGGCACAGAGATTTAAGCGCTACCCTCCTTTCCTCCAGCACCACAGAAAAGCTCTGTTTCCCACAAGCAGGAGCAGGATGCATCTGCTCACCATCACTACTCACCATTACGCACATTCTCCTCGCTCTGCCCCACGTACATGTTGATGAGCTCTGGTCCTTTCACACTGTGGGGCGGGGAGAAGAGGGAGGCAGCTGGAGCATGCCCATCTGCTGGCAGGAACAAGGCAGCCCCATTATCTCACTCCCCACTCCTCACCTCAGGAATGTCATCGTGCATGTGGTTGCCACAGCTTTTGCCAGTAAGGTCTTCCCTGTTCCCGGAGGCCCATACAGCAGCAGGCCAGAGCGGCACAGGCCCAGTGACAGCAGCTCCGGGTGCTCCAGGGGCAACTGGATGGTATCCAGGATCTCCTTCTTCACCTCCTGCAGCCCACCAACATCCTGCCAGGACACAGAGGGGATCTGCCAAGAGAGGGACAGTCCCTGTCAGCACTTCTGCCTCAGCCCTGAGTAGGCCTGGGCAGCAGCTCGTGGGGTTGTAGTCGTCAGCTCCTTGTGCTGCACCCACCGGCCACCCTGCTGCAGACAGCCCCTGGGACACATGAGGAAAGGTAAAAACATGAAACAAATAAATAAATGAAAGAACCCTGGACCTAGAAATTATGAGCTCCCTGTGTTCAGGGCACCTTGGCCTCCAGGGTGGTGAGACAATGCCAGGGCTTCACACCAATGGGGCAAAAAACCTGGGGCTACTGGGAACTGCTGTCATGTAAAGGAGGATGACAGAGACAGGCACTGCACAGAAAGCCATCTGGTATTGAAGGGGAGGATGCCTGAATAAAGTCCACAGATGCTTACAAGAAATAGATAGGGATGGGGTCAATTGCAAGCACACATGGATCGTTGCAAAGGGAGGAAAAACAACAAACTGGAGAGGAGTGAGCAGTGACACACTTGTTTAAAAATGCTGCTACTGCTCTGCTCACGGCTTTAGAAACGGCAGGAATGCCCCAGTCTGCATGACAGATCCTCCCAAGAGTCAGAGCAGCTCTCCTGGGAATGTGCAGTGAAAGCAGAGCCCCAGAAGGCTTCTCCCCAGCTGTTGGCTGGCTGAGGGACAGGTGACAACACAAAAAAGGGGCTTAAAAATAGGCTACAGCAAAATTCTTTTCCTCTCAGCCCATTTGGCTCTCCTTCCTTCTCTACTTGAGATGATGTTATTTCTCCAGCTGTCCAGCAAGTCCACCAGGAAAAGCAGGTCAGATAAGATAACGATTTCCAGAAAATAAACATTGTTAAAGCATAAGGGCACAGGTCAGTGGTTTTCAGTGCTGATGAATAGAAGAGCTGCCCTCTCCCCTGCACTCCTCCTGATACCACCTCACCAGAAAAAGCTCTACAGACATCAGCACAGGAGCTGCAAGACTGCAGCAAAGTTGTTTTCAGGGGAGATGTTGCAGACACTTCTGGCAACTTGAGATTTGAAATTAGTTTCCCTTTAGGAAGCCCAAGCTGGAACTGCAACCCAATGTGTGACTAACCAAGAAATGCAAGCAGGGAATCGGAAGTGATGTATGTTGAGAGTATCCAGGTCTGCTAATGGGCTTTCTGAACTGCAGCCAATTACTAAAGAATTGATAAAGGGTTGTAAAATGCCAACAAGACCAGTGCTCATTTACACAGCTCACTGCCCAGCTATTATTTGCCTTATGGCAAACGTGCCTCCAAGCTGAGCTCACTCCAGCTTCCAGGAAACCTGTGAGGGAATGAAGCCCCCATGTAGCTCCTGGAGGAGGCCACCAGCAAGGTGTGATCCTGGAGGGGAAGCTGGGGAAGGCCCCAGGATCACTGCTGTGAGGATGGCGCTGCCTGTGCTGTGCTGAGCTCAGTGGGTCTTTGCTGCTTTTCATTTTTTCTTTCCCTCTTCTTTCCCCTTTCCCTTTCCTTTCCTTTCCTTTCCTTTCCTTTCCTTTCCTTTCCTTTCCTTTCCTTTCCTTTCCTTTCCTTTCCTTTCCTTTCCTTTCCTTTCCTTTCCTTTCCTTTCCTTTCCTTTCCTTTCCCAGAAGAATACATGAAGGACACTGCAGGAAGTCTCATCATACCAGAGCACAGCCCCGAGCTCTGCAGAAGTATTTTGAGCCACAGAGCTCTGGAGAGCCAATTCCCACCCCAACCCCCCCTGTACCTTGGGGGCTCCCACGGCCTGTGCATGGGCACTGTGCATCTGCTCCAGCGCCGCGCTGAAATCCTCCTCCAGCACCGGGAACCCTGCTGTGCAGAAATCCCTCTCCACCTCCTCACTCAGCCCACCTGGAAAACTGGGCAGGAAGGAGAAGGGAAAGACTCAGGACTCTGAGGGCTGCAGCCCCTTGTCCCCCCACAAGCCTCCTGCCCTGCTGCCTGTGCTACCTCAAGGCCTGGATGCGGGTACAGGCAGCCCGGCTGCTGTGGGACAATAGGGCACAGAAATCTCCCAGCACAAACCCCTGTGAATAGGGAAACAAAGAGCATCAAGTCCAGCCCCTGGCCACAGCCCCAGCCAGGCCATCAAAGGTGAGTGGGGAGCAATTCCTCACAGAGTTGTTCTTTCAGTTCTGTGCCCTGCTTAAAGGCTCAGGCTTTTTTCTTCTATTAGCTCTGTCCTCTGCCAGAGCTGAGCATCAGCCAACACCTCTGCAGGAAGCATGCAGTCCTTAGGCATGAGAAATCTGCACTTAAAGCTGATGTCTGAGCACCAAGGCTATCACCAGGAGTTGGCTGGGCCGTGGGAATTGCCCCTTTCGCTATGACCAGGGAGGGGAGGTTGGCCCAGCAGCCCCGGCCTGCCCATCACTCACTGCAGTCCTTCGGGCCAGCTTGGACAGGCTCACTTCTTTGCCCAGGGGCAGACTGGCAGTCAGCATGCTCAGCATCCCCCTCCTCTGCTCTTCTGAAGGGGCTTCGATCTTCACCTCGTGAAGGAAAGCAGTCTGCACGTCTGCAGGAACATCCTGGGGCCTGCAGGTCGTGCCAATCACCAGGACAGGGTGGCTGTGGATAAAAAGGGGGAAAGTGCCTGGTCCCAGTTCTGTGGAAGCTGCCTTCTTACACTGCCAGCACCCACACCACTGGCTAGCCTCCTCCAATTTGCTCTTGAACTGCTTTAGGAGCTCTGTCTCCAAGGCCCTTTATGTGACATTTTATGGCTTGATTTGAAGTCTCCCCCCCAAGCTCTGGCACTTGTCATCAGCCTCAAGACTCAGTGCGGTGCAAGCTCACTTCTGGGGACCCTGTGACCCTTGGTGTGCCTCACAGGAAACCTGAGGCATCTGAACAACTCAGAAATGAGCTTCAGCCAACGAGGCTTCCCCAATGCCCTCAGAAACTGAGTTGGAAGAACAAGGGCCCTCAAAAGTAACCAAAGCAAATCTGGGAGAGGCTCTGCTGAGTGAAAAATAAACCAGGGCACATTAGTAATCAGTCATCTTTGATGTAGCAGTGTCTGCTGCCCTAGGAATGGCAGAAGCAATCAATCACCTTGGGTCTCTGTCCAGCAGCAGTTGCCTCAGAGCAGCGATGACCCTGGCATCCTCTCCTGGCCCGGCCCGCTCTCTGCCCAGCACCTCGATGTCTTTCAGTAGGAGCACACAGGGGTGATACTGCTGGGCTTGGATGAAGGCCACCTGTACTTTCTCCTCCGTGGCTCCACTGGTGTCCCCACACAAACCCACACAATCGACCTGCGAGACAGACAACACCCCACCACACAGTCTGCAGCGGGACAGCCAAGGGACTGAAGGCAACGGGACAGCCAAGGGACTGAAGGCAACAGGTACAGAACCACAGCATGGCAGGAGCTGGAAGGGACCTCTACAGATCATCCAGCCCAACCCCTCTGTTAAAGCAGGTTCCCCTCCATGAGCTCACACAAGAACACATCCAGATGGGTTTGGAAACCTCCAAAGAAGATGATTCCACACCTTCCACAGGCAACTCACAGCTGAAAGGGGATGTTTCCCAGACACGCATTCAGGACATCTTCAAAATAAGACATGTTCAGGACTCTCTGGCATGGGGAAAAAAAGGCTGTTTCTTGCTTCTCTGCAGTAGGTGAGGGAGGCAGGAAGATATTGTCTGAAAGAGGTGAGGTCAAGGGACTGGAAGAGCCTACACAGGGGATGTCACGGTTCAGCAGCCTGAGCTGGAAGGGATGGGAGCACTGGGATAGAGGCCAACAGAGGGAGAACGAGGTGTCTCTGGGGAACAGTGCAAAGAGCTGGGGGGGAGGCTCAGGAAACTCTTCAACCCAGTGCCACACAAGCTCAAAGTGCAAGAGCAACACAAAAGGCAAGAGCGGGGGAAAAAATAGTTAGGTGGTGGCTAGAGGCCCAGATCTTGTTTACTAAGCAAACATGTGGGGAAAGCTGAGCAGTGAGCCTTGACCAGAACCAGGCAGTGCTGCCTCCTGGTGCTGGGAAGTCCTGCAGGGAGAGCCTAACCATCTCTGGGATTCCTTGGGCCTCATCCTCAGAGGCTTGGAGCAGGGGGAACAGCTTGAAGAGCTGACATAAAGGGTAAGGATGGGGATGCAGGTCAGAGGAACTCTTGTGTTCCATGTACTATAGAAAAACAGCAGGAGTGAGCGTTGTGGCAGGCACGGCCAAATGGCAGCAGTATCTGCATGCAAGGGCAGAGAGAAAGGACAAAAAGCTGTTGATCGTGGTGGAGATGACAGTGTGGAAGAATTACTGTGTCCTGGTAAGAGAGCAGGCAGAACAGACAGAGGAGGTGAAGAGAAGGTGGAATGGTAATGCGAGCACTGCAGTAAGTGGGAAAAGGAGGGGAGTGTGTAAAAGCTAGGAGGGGAGAATAAGACGGACAGCAAATAAGAGTGTAAAGTCTTTAAAAGCAGCACATGAGACTAAACCCAGAGCTACAGCATTGCACATCACACTAGAACCTGGGGCCACCTGCCAGGCCACAGTGCTGCCAGACAGAGTCTACCTGAAGGTACTGAGAAGTCTCTGCAATCTTGTACTGAATCCCAAGAGCTATGGCACATCTCCTGAAGAGAAAGAGCTCAACACCACTAAGCATCATGTCCACAAGATGAGCTGCACAGCAGCTGGCCAAGGCTGTGTTCATTTGCCCCAGTTCACTTGAATAGAACAGAGAGTGATGTCAACAGGACACAACTTCTAAATGGAAGAAGAAACCCCAAATACCTAAAATGCTTAGCTTGTTTTCTACGAGGTTACTCGAAAAAAGTACCCATAGAAAAATGAGCAAGCCTCTGTTTTCCTTCCACTTAAAAGGAACCTTTCCATCTTTCTTCTTCCAATTCCTTTCACAGATTCGGAAATTCTCCTCGAAGAGTCACCATGTGACTTCTGATCCTCTCACTTTTGCAAAGTTAACTGTCCAGACTCAGGGAGAGTAAAGAATTTGAGGACTAGACTGTCAGAGTGAACAAAAGGAGTGTGCAGAAGGACAACAGTCCTTTTAAGGAGTGAGTGAATGCTGCCTTGCTGCTCCAGTGCTGGACAGTGGCAGCGGCCAGATCTCATTTCAGAACAAGAGTCCATTTAGCCCACTGTTTTGCTTCCAAGCACGATCACAAGTGGCTGCTTAAGAAAAGGTAAGCTCTCCTCCAGTTTCCCTGTGCCTGCAAGCTTCATCTGTCAGCCCTAGGTCTTACGTTGGTACAAAGTAATCACCATCCACTTTCTGCTGACAACTCAAGGTCTTGTAAACCTCTACCAAATTCTCCTTAAGTTCTCTATTTTTCAAGCTGAAGAGCCTATTCAGCTGTTCACCACTCAGAAGCCAGGTTAGGCCCCTCACCTTCATCAGTGTCCTGTTCTGAATGTTTTCAGTTCCATCTTCATGCTTTTGTGATGGGGAGCACAATATTCAAGCTGTGACAAGACACAGATCTGCACAGCAGTAGTACCTACTCTTGAGCTTGTTTCCTAAAATCTGGTCTGATTTCTGACAGATACGGAGAAGAGTCCAAGTTTTCACGGAGCCATTGAGATACAACCAAATTCTTGATCCTATCTGGTCAGAGTCAGCTTGAAATCTTATCATTTTCCACATAAAACCAACTACAGTGAGTTTTACCTGCCACTTCACTGCACAGTCACTTGGTCTCATTAGAGCTTAATCAACAAAGCACCACTCTTTCCCAGCTCTTGTTGCAAATGACTGCAGAGCTCTGCTGCTGACTGTGAACTCACCAACTACTCCCATCTCATTCCTGACCTTTAACCAGCACTTTATCCACGCCAGGATCTTCACTCAC
Organism: Colius striatus; assembly: GCF_028858725.1. Taxonomy (NCBI): domain Eukaryota; kingdom Metazoa; phylum Chordata; class Aves; order Coliiformes; family Coliidae; genus Colius; species Colius striatus. The sequence goes on along the minus strand of NC_084760.1, from coordinate 65,100,365 downwards.
ATCCCACCACTACTCAGTTTCCCAAAGAGCCTTTTCCAAACCCAAGCAGCCTGTGCTGGTCACGTTACCTTCCCCATATGCTCAGCAACACCTTCAAGTAACTTTCTGAAGGTTTACAGGACTTCCTACTGCAAAAACTACATGGTTTTCCCAGCGTGTGTTAACTCTACCCTTCACTCTAACCTGCTGCAGGTTTATGCCCCTTGGAGAATGCTTCTTGTTTCCAGCCACTGTCCTTTACCTCCCCTTCATCTCTTTTCCATTTATTTCTCTCAAGCCCACCCCAACATGATCTACGCAGGGGCCTCATGCTGTGATGTGGTGTCCCTCAATCACCACCACAGCAGAGGAAACACTCCCTTACCTTGATAAAGAAACCTCATTTTCATCTTGTTCCCCTTGCAGAACCCAAGAATTGCTGTGGAGCATTTGGAGGCTTTTTTTGCTCTTGGGGGGTGGTGGTGGAGGTGAACAGTTACAGAGCAGGCTGTGAGATTTTGAACCAGATCTGGCACACGTGCTGTTATCTAACCAAGTGCTGCATTTCTTCTCTTGGCGTCCCAGATACATAAGATCTTGGCATCATCTCTGCCTCACTTTCCAACATGCCTTTTGCCCAGCCTAAGAAGGGACCATTGGGAACACCCAATGCCACTGCAACTCCTGTCCTCATTATCCCTCCGGTTTAGTCTGTTTCTATTGCAGCCACTCTCTGGGGTACTGCTTCAGCTCAGTGCCATATCAAATGACAGCAAGTGAGTCTTCTGAGACACAACCCTGTATCAGGGCACCTGTAAAATACATCAGACTGACAGCAATCGTGGCAAAAATCCATACCAAGAATGGTGCAAACACAACCCCTGGACCAAGAGATCACTGAATTGTAGATTGCCTACGCTCTTTTCCTGAACATGTTACCGGCCAGTCTCAGACACGAGCCAGGGGACCAGGTGGACCTTTAGGCTGCTCTGGCCACCAGCAGTGACAACCTGTGCCAGAGTGAGCTGCTGAGCCCAGCATATTTGGGCCCTTTTTGTTCTGTAGCAGGTGAGTAGCCTCTGGGTAGGCTCCTGTCATGACTGCAACAGGGGTGTTGGTGTGTCTAACTTCAACAACATTCCCATGACACCCTGTATGGTGTAAATCCACTGAGCAACTGAGGGCAGGAGGAATTTACCTTGAAGAGGTGGAGGTTGAGGCAGCTGCACGCAGCTCTGACAGCCACCAGCTTCCCGCTGCCGCTCGGCCCTGAGAGGAGAACGCTGCCAGCCCGGCTCAGCACAGAGGCCCTGGGACATACAGACAGCTCTCCCAGTGACCAAGGAGCAGGGCACCGTCTCCCCCAGCCATTGCCAGCAGCAATTCTGACTCACTGACTGCTCAGATGAGGCTGAAGAGCATCACAGAGCTGCTTCACAACATCTGAAAGTCCAGCAGGAGACAAACTGCTCCAGAACTCATGGTTGTTATAGGCTGGGGTAGATGGGACAGCGCTGTTTGTTGAACCCACCTGTGAGGAAGGGAAAAAAGCACTCTGTGGAAAAGGCTGAGAAAACACAGGCACCAAGGCATAGAATCATAGAATCATTTTGGTTGGTAAATACCTTTAAGATCATGGAGTCCAACTACTCACCTCACACTACAAGCTCACCACTAAACCTCAGCACGTCAGCTACAGGGCTTTTATGTATCTCCAGGGATGGAGACTACATCACCTCCCTGGACAGCCTGTTCCAATGCTTAACAACTCTCTCAGTTAAAAAGTTCTTCCTAATGTCTAATCTGATCGTCTCCTGGTGCAACTTGAGGTCAGTTCCTCTCATCCTATCATTCATTACTGGAGAGACCAACTCCCACCTCACCACAACCTCCTGGGAGGCAGTTGCAGAGAGTGATCTTATCTCCCCTCAGCCTCCTCTTCTCCAGACTAAAATGGGACAAAGCCTGTCCTGAAATATCTTTTTTTCAGTGGCAGGAAACACAAGCATCCAGAGAAATCTTTGTCATCCAACCTCAGCCTCAGATCTTCTGTACACCTCCCTCTGCTCTCCACTGACATCTTACCAAATAGACAGAGGTGTTCTGGGTGTCCACCAGGTAACCCTCAGACTGCTCGCCTTCCACCATGCCTAAAGTCTTCTTCACTTTGAAATACAGCTCTGGCCACCTAAAGGAAAAAAAAAAAAACAAACCAACAACCAACCCCAAGCAGTTTAAATTGCTGAGTCAAAATCTTGCAAGGTAGGAAAAATACAGTTTTCAACAAGAAGACAGCTGAAAGCCACTGGTAAGTAGAGATAGTCTTGCCCTCTCCCAGGACCCATATGGATCCTTTAAGGACCCCACTGTGCTGCCTGACCAGACAGGACTGTCAACAGTCAGAGCTTCTGCCGGTGGCTTCAGTCCACGAGTACAGATGTACTAACCGTATCTCATCCACCTAAGAGCTCCAGACACTCTCTTTTCTGCCATCACTCCCTTTGCTACAACTCTGCAGAGATTCACCTGCAGCATATGAGTCCTCCGGGCTGCAGACTGGAACTCACCCAAATGCTGTGAAAGACTAGCAAGCATCCTGCCCTGAACACATCAGGAAAAAAGCCTCTTCCAACACTGGTACCCAACTGGACAGATTAAGGGATCTGCAGAGATCTCCTCCAGGAGTTTCTCCAACCTCTGAATAACAGTACCAACACAAGTTCTTTAAGTCCCACAGACTCTGATATCTTCTCTGGCTTGCCACATGGTTAACATATAAATCTATCAAGGGAAGACTTGTGTCCCCTGTGGAACTGCCTCTCCCTGAGAAACACCCTGGAAAATACTCAATGTAGTAGTGCTATAAAACTATTGGGTTTAAACACACACAGCAGAACTGAGCAGCATTGCAACGTGTCACTGGCACATCCTGCATGGACAACTCCTTGGTATCACATGCCTTGGTTACCTGTGGCACTTACCTCAGTGACACAGCTGGAGCATTTCTATACCAGCACGAGCCAGATCCTGCTGCGAGGACCCCGACTCCCATACAAAAGTGAAGCACAGAACTGCTTCAAAGCCACAGAGGCAAAACCAAGACAGGTGGCCAAACACACCGTTACTCTAACATTAACTGCTAGTACTGTAACTGTAACTTTCACACTTTGTTTTGTCACACGTTCACAAGCCCAACTTCCACTTTGCTTTCTTTATGTGGCACTGGTTGTTCTCAGGCCACCCTTTCCTCCTCTGTGTTCTTTTTCCCCACTGGTTTCTCTCTTCCTCTCCTCCCTGACATTCTTAGCTGCAGCCTTCTATACTCCAACAAAAACATCTCTCTCTTCTCCCTGAAAGAACAGCCAGATAAACCCCAGAGACAGGCCAGAATGGAATCGACTGTCTAGTTTCACTAGCAAGAAAGTATCTTTAATCTTGCCATACCCATGTTTGGTGGAGCCACGGTTTGTTGCCACCTACCTTAGGAATTTGTCTGCATTTACTTCTAGAAAATCAGCATGTCCAAATGTTGGAATACACAGTATGTCTCCTTCCTGGACAAGCCTACAAAAAGAACCAGAGAGTAAATCCTCCTGGCTGTGTGTCTTCCCCACCCTATATCACATGTGTTTTTACAGAAAAGAATGGAGCTCTTCACACCAGCTCACCTCTGTCCTGTGAATAACACCATAAACAGCCATTTATAAGATTTAGTATGCACTGGATGCCAGTAGGCTCATCCAGACTACTGTGGGGAATCTTCTGGAAATAGTATAGAAGATGAAGGCCATTAGAGAGTGTCTCTTCCATACACAAACAGCTTCCTTATCCCTGGAATATCTGAGTGTAATTCAAAAACCAGAAAGCCTCAGTAGCCAAAGAGGCTTGGGGGCAGGTGTCATAAGAGAAGATGGCAACACATCCAGTTTCCCAATTACTCAGCTTCAGTCGAAGCTGAAAACTGAGATTGCCAAGACTCCCCCAAAGGGAGGTTTGTGGGCAGCACTCGGGAGCCTTTGGCATTGGATGGAAGATCCAGAGGAAGGAGGCTCAAGGATGATTTCCAAATGACTGAGCAAGAGGTGCTGTGAGTGATGTACACTCACAAGGAGAAAACAGTACAAGTGGATATTCTCAAACTACTCAGCATCCACACTAAGCTGCTGCTGATGCACATCGGCAGTGTCTATCACAGAATCATTTATGTTGGAAAAGCTCTTTAAGATCATCAAGGCCAACCACTCCTCTCACACTGCCAAGCCCACCACCAACACACGTCCCTCAGCACCTCAGCTTTGCAATTTCTCCAGGGATGGGGACTCCACCACCTCCCTGGGCAGCCTGGCACAGTGTCTCCCCTGGTGCAACTTGAGCCCGCTTCCTCTCATCCTATCGCTCATTACTGGAGAGAAGAGACTGACCTCCACCTTGCTACAACCTCCTGTGAGGTAGTTGCAGAGAGTGATCATGTGTCCCCTCAACCTCCTCTTCTCCAGACTAAACACCACCAGTTCCCTCTG